>NW_027266266.1:22127857-22744732 GCF_022045235.1 Haliotis cracherodii
TGGGGTGGCATTACATGGTGAGGTGGGGGTTGGGGCAGGGGAGCCATTATACGGTGGGCCGGGGGTTGGGCCAGGGGAGCCATTACATGATGGGGTGGGGGTTGGGGTATGGGGAGGTATTACTTGATGGAGTTGGGATTGGGCCAGGATGGCATTACATGGTGGAAGTGGGGCAGTGTAGGTATTACATGGTGGGAATGGGCATGTTAAGGGTTAATACATGGTGCACGTGGCGAGGATGCACAGAAGATGGAGTTGGGGCAAGTGTGAGTGAGTATGGTTTTATGGCGCTTTTAGCAATATCCCAGCAATATCATGCGGGGGACACCAGTAATTGACATTGTACCCACGGGGAATCGAAACCTGGTCTTATGCGTGACGAGCAAACACTTTAACCACTAAACCATACCACTGTTGGCTCAAGCGATATATTATATCCCAAATGAAGATGAATAAAGGTCCTAACTTACAAAATGTAAACAGACGTCTGAAATAAACGATTCCTTTGGCTAAAAATACTCGACCTGATTATTGTGCCCAGTCAATCAGCATCACTAATCTGGTAAAAAAATGACGACCTACGTAATGATTCACTACCCTCCCACAATAACATACAAGTCATCATTTTGCTGAAATACTGATCAAAGCAGTGTTAAATTAAACTCGTAGTGAGGTGAGGTGAAATGGTGTGTGTGTGTGTGTGTGTGGCTGCTTGTACTAGACGGGACTGATGCCGATTCATAGTGCTAGCTCACTGAGATACCAGGCCGCAGTTTAACATGACTATCTCACTCAGACACAGTATACTGACTCCGAGCAGACCAGTCCTTGTTTTAGCCCCTTAATGCCGAGCGCCAGACAGGGTAACAACAAGTACCATCTTTTAACGTCTTTTGGTATGACGCGGTCGGGAATCGAACCCCGGACCTTCCGCTCTCCGGGCGGACGCTCTACCACTAGACCACGGAGAAACTCGTAGTAACACAGCTTCGCTGGCAACTGGCACTGTTTTCATGATTGCCTTTTAACAAGTGCAAACTGGATTTAAATAAACAATTACAAACATTCTTAAAACGTTACTTGGCTGAAAACATTAACCGAAACACGGCAAACTATGAGTCCAAAATTGTTATACCGTATAAAATCCGTATAAAAATATTGTTTGTTTGCCACCATCATGTATACTTTCTTTTGTCCGGCAGTTGGGTGGTGAGGGATTTCAGAGAATCATTCAGTAACGTCAAAAATGAGAGTGGCCCTAATGACAACATTCATTATTCACAATGGAGCCATTGTGGTCATCCGATCCTCATTTAGTCTAACACTGGGTGAGTGAGTGAGTGAGTTTGGTTTAACGCCGCTTTTAACACTATTCCAGTTATATCACGGCGTGTTAGCTTAATGTAGGAGGAAAGCCCGAAGTGATGCAGGTATGGTGCTAACTAAACCTAGAAACATAATCGGGGCGAACCGGGATTCGAACCCACAATCATGGATTTCTGGCGTGCCCAAGGGACGCAACTCTGCACAGCGAAACACTGACGTAAAGACAAACATAACACACGCATCCATGGTTCTCATTTGAGTTCCACATGGTGACAGGTCCTTGGGAATTTCGGATACAGAAATGGAGGCATGACGCAGTGGGGTGAGGATAAGCTTATAAATATGTCCAAATATATTATATCAGCGATAAAAAAAGAATGGTATGGTTACCATCGTCGTGCAGCCCATAACTCGATTATCTACAGGTCACTGTGCTAAAGATGGCACTGTGTTGAAGTGGTTTGGCTCTACTTACTGTATGTCTGCGTCTGCCAGATAGCATCACATAGACCCAAGCAGCCTGCGACGACGTAGAAGTTAGGAACGTCTCCTGGTTGTGGCTTCCACAACCACAGCACTATAAGTAGCCCGACGTTGAAGGTAGCACCAGCTGTGATGAAGAGGAACCTTTTGATGTGCTCGGCGATGTAACCAATCACCACAGAACCAACAGCACTGACTGCCCCGAAGCAGATGAGGATGGGGCCAATGTTGTGGACACCGAGTGTGCAGCTTACGTAGGACTGGCAACAGAAAGCAAGGTCTCAGCATATAAGGCAAATACAGGTTATATTAAAAATATTTGGGTTCGGATCCAGGATCAGTTCCGGTTATGTTCCTGGGTATGTCTCATGGTTACCTCGAACTGAAGCATCTACAAACTGCTTCACTTTAGTGAGTGAGTGAGTGAGTGAGTGAGTGAGTGAGTGAGTGACATCATGAACATCGATCCACGCAATTTGGATACAATGACATGCACCAACCATGCCTTTTACGGCAAGCATGGGATGCTGAAGACGGGTCTTATGAGTGAGTAAATGAGGGAGTGAGGGAGTTTTACGCTGCTGTGAACAGTATTCCAGTTATATCACGGCGTGTCAGCTTGATGTGGGCGGAAAGACCAAATGGTACATGTTTCAGACAGTTACCACTTTGGTGAAACCAACGAGCACGAGAATGGTGATGACAAACCTAGATACATTATTCGGGCGAAACGTGGTTCGAACCAACGATCATAGGTTTCTGGCGTGCCCCAAAAGACGGGCTTCACTTTAGACTTTTCTCGCACGTTAGGCTGATACTCAGTGATATAGCTGAAATATTGCTCAACCCGAAGTTTAACTCATTCCAAGAATATGTACAGCAGGCAGACTCCTGCAATAAGCTGAAATTAAAAATATACCAGTGGGAAGAAATGAAGGGACACATAAAAAATATCATAAAATGAGTGAAACTTAGTGCTGACTATATGCCGAGCAATCTACATACATAATTCTATACCAACACATGCTTCCTTATTATAGCCTGGTATCTTCATCAGCATACAATAAATTGTAATTAAAAGCGACAAAATCTTTTCCATTATCATAAAAAAATCTATTGTATGATTCATGTGTTTATAACTCACTATCAAATAGTGATGATATAATTGTTCGGAAACAGAGGGCGTATTCTGACCTCCGGTGGCACCCTTTACAAACCTGCAAATACAAGTTGTGTTCAGCTAAACAAACACGGGAACACATGGTACATCAATTTGGTCCCTGATGCGTCAAATTTGGAAATGTCATCCACATGTCTACCGTGCAACCTTTTGAAAGTTTTACGATCGCCCTAAATAATGTGACCCTGAAAAACAAGTTGTGAGCCAGATTTTCGTTTGTTTTGTTTGTTTAACGCCGTGCTCAGCAATATTTCAGCTATATGACGGCGATCTGTAAATAATCGATACTGAACCAGACAATCCAGTGATCGATATTGTGAGCATCTATCCACACCGTCGGAATACGCCTCTTGGACCAGCAATGGTTGCTGGGGATGTTTTCTAATCAGGAACCCACACGGGAATATTGAGAATGTGAGTGAGTGAATTGTATTTAACGCTGCTTTTAACAGTATTCCAGTTATATCATGGCGTGTCAGCTTAATGTGGGAGGAAAGCCCGGAGTGATGCAGGTCTCAGACGTTTACCACTTCGGTGAAACCACGGTATGGTGCTGACAAACCTAGAAACATCGGGGCGAACCGGGATTTGAACACACGATCATAGGTTTCTGGCGTGCCAAAAGGGACGCAACTTTGACGACTGGACCACCCGTGCCCCCATTTGAGAAAGAGTTGTATGACGGTCTTTTAAATCTTCGTAGAAAAACACACGCTCGGATGTACCTCAAAAGTTGTGAAATGTAGAACGCTGGAGCTTCTGGAATATTGCTCGACACAAAGGGAAAGTCGACTATTCAAAAGTTGAAGTGTGAAATGCATACGTATGAACATGACACAAATGCGGTGGTTTCATATGCCTATTTTCATTTCTAGTTCTGGAAGGAAAAATCAGCAAACAATCTCTGGTAATCTATACGACTGTGCTAATGTGTTTGAAACAAACAATAGGATCAGTGGAAATAATACCTTCTAATTAAGTCCTTAGATCCGAATACCAAAATAAAATATTCATAATTTTTGTTCTTCAGAATATCATCTTCCCTTCGTAAGTGTTGTTTCTATCTGTTTCTTGTTGTTTGTTTTTGTGTGCGTGCGTGCGTGCATGTGTGCGTGCGTGCGTGCGTGTGTATTTGTTTTTGTGTGTACATGTGTGTGTCTGTGTGCACGTGTACATGCATGCATGTGTGTGTATGTATGTGTGTGTCTGTGTTTTGTGAGTTCCTTAATTTGAACAAGTTACAGTATTAAGTAACACACACACATACACATATATGTATATCGATAATATCAGAATATACAAAAAGGATGTACGAATAATTTTTTTGTTAAGGTTCTACAGAGGCGAACATCTAACATCAATAATATCAGTGGCCTTCTGGAAACAAAAAGAGACCTGAAAAGCAAATACACGTCAATCAAATGGATGTGGCCGATATTTGAAGGGGCACGGTGACTTCTTTGCACGGCCTGGGGCACGATGACTCCATTGCACGGCCAAGGGCGGCTTTAACTCAGTTGTTAGAAGTATGACGGGTGGAGAACCCCGACAGTGCCTGAGACCAGACAGAAATCTGTTGATCACATTCATGGAGTTAGATTACATTACCTAAAGAGACGTCTATGACGACGTGAAAACAATATAAATCGAACCTTCATTAACCCACATCAGCGGAGCTCCAAGAACCATTTCCTGGCCTTATCAGAAAGAACAATACTGTTTCAGGCACTTCCTGTCTATATGTGTGTATGTCAGCAACATAAAAGTGTATCCAGCAGTGATATATAAGAAAATTGATTTAGATCGCATCTTCACTTCGAAACTGCATGTTGTTGTACGCCGCACCCATCAATACTCCAGCAGTGTCGTTCTGTAAATAATCAAGTTTGGGCCAAATAAACCGGTGACAATGATGGTGCACCGTCCTACGACGTCGGTGTACGCAGCAACAAACAAAATATTTCTGGGGACCGTTTCAGATGGGCATTAGAAGAGTCTTTGCGTTTAATCCTTATCACGTTGAGAAATCAAATTGGGCTATACATTGTGGCCGGGTGAATCGAACACAGGCCATCGACATGACGAGCCACTTCATCTCCTAATTAAGAGGTTAAGCAATGGTATGTCCTTTCTAAAATACAATGCAGTGAAACAATGTTGAGTTTGTTTTGCAGCAGAATTCACTTTCAAACAGAAAGTCTTATCCTTCGATACGATAGGGTAGCGCTTCACCGACAGCTATCACCACAGATTTACTAGGGAATATGTCAAAGGCAGTGATGAAGAATATCAATTTAATTTGGAATGGCTGCAGATACAAACACAAGGAGAATTCGATCGAAATAAGGTCATTGGTAGAATTCCCGAAGACAGTATCAATTACTTTTGATGTGGCTTCGTCTTGGGTGCGTGTACTTTTGACAGCTCTAGCTTTTTAAGAGAGAAATGTCAACGTGACATCGCTTAAATATACATCATATGCATCCGATTACATTGCATGTAGTGTAATCGTTACCGTTGCATGGAATGGATCTAAAACAACAGCTTATATTTATGGATACGTGATCATATGCTACGTGCACGATCTGCACTATGAAACAACAAATTATTGCTGAAGGCCAGAATTTCTGTGTTTGCCGTTCTGCGACCTGGATAAGAAAAGTTTTATTTTTGGTAATAATTGGACCAATTCAGCATTTGGCACTCATTTTCATCCGGGATACATGAACGTTGACGTTTTATTAGATGTCATTAGCATGTCAAATAAGATTTACAACTCACGAAATGGTAGAGACTACATGCAATATGACCATATCAGAAGAACACCTATCTGGAGATACAATGTCCAATAGGAAATCCATACCAGAAGCGCAAAACGACCGAAGTGTTAAAGATTATATGTAATATATCAACAGTTTGGCCATGATAGACATATGTCAACGACCTGGACATAAAACGTCAATCCCATTCAGTTTGTCCATATCAGGGTTCCAACAACCGAGGGGCGGTCGGGTAGCCTAGTGGTTAAAGCGTTCGCTCGTCACGCCGAAGACCCGGGTTCGATTCCCGACATGGGTACAATGTGTGAAGCCCATTTGTGGTGTCCCCCGCCGTGACATTGCTGGACTATCGCTAAAAGCGGCGTAAAACCTCACTCACTCACTCACTCACTCCAACAACCGAAATGACAACGGTCATAATTACCCTGTCAATAATATGTCCATATTGGTTTTGTTTGTTTGTTGTTTAATACCAAGCGCAGTAATATTTCAGCTTTATTGCGAGGGTCTGTAAGTTATCGAGTCTTGACCAGACAATCCAGTGACTGGCATCATGGGCATAAATATACATAATTTGGATACGATGATGTGCATCAATTTAGTCAGCGATCCTGACCACACGATAACTTTAGTCACCTCTTAGAACACGCATCGGTTGTTGGGACCTATATTCTTACACAGAATCCTGTCGGTTGCAACATTGTTTTAAACCGCCACATTTAACTCATCAAAAACACGTCCATATCAGTCTTACAACAACCGAAATGGTAAAGCTTATATTAAATACTTGTATGTTAATACCATGTCCATATAGTATACACTCTTAAATAAAAGATATAGTTGTTTAGTAAATTTATTTTACCCTAATAAAATCGATATATTTAATTTGATATCATAGATACAAATATGAAATTTTGGAGCTCGATAGTCTCATGTTGTCGTTGTACAATTAAAGGCATTGAAAACTGTCCATTGTCACGTCACATAAGGCCACAAGGTTGCGCTGTATCTCTTGCGACCGCCCGGGCAGCAATCACGGCTCTGCATCTCCTCGGCACTGACTGAATAAGTGTACGAATTCTGTCCTTCGGAATTCTGCGCCATTCTGCTTGTAATGCGTTGGCCAGTTGTAGGAGTGTCTGCGACGTGTTCTGACGTTGACGTACACGTCGATCAGAGATCTTCGATTGGGTTGAGCTCTGGAGATCTCGACGGCCAGGGCAAGACGTTGATGTTGGCATTATGAAGGTAGCCTACCGCGTGACACGAACTGTGTGCGGTGGAGCGTTGTCTTTTTAAAACAGCTCCCTCTAGGGGTGAATGATTGGAAAAAGCTGAGGTTGTAGAATTTGATTCATGTAGCGATTGGCTGTCAAATTTCCCTGAACCTCAACCAAGTCAGATCTCGTGGTGTAGGATATGGCCCCCACACCATAACACTACCGCCACCGAAATTGTCGAATTCACATACACAACGTGGGGAAAAACGCTCATTTCGACGACGATATACACGTTGTTTTCCATCGCATCGGTGAAGAAGAAATCGTGATTCATCGCTAACCACACTCGTCTCCAGTTTCTCAAATTCCAAGGCTGTAAGTTATGGCATCAACGCAAGCGTCGCTGTCGATGGATCTGTTGCAAAACAGGGACGATAACTGGTCTTCTTGGTCGGATTCCAGCCTCGCGAAGATGGTTCCTGACAGTCTGGTCTGATATCCTCCTCAAACCAGGTATGCATCCGACCGGTTCTCGGACGGCCTGCAGCGGAATTGAACTGTGTGTATCGGTCCCAAAGGCTCCAAATGGCACTGTGGTGGACGTTGAAGTGGCGTGCAACAGAGGACTGCAATTCCCCTTTTTGGATATGTCTTATGGCGATGTTCCGATCGGCATGTGGAACTTGAAAAATGTTGACAATTGAATGACAAGTTATTGGTTTATGCTTGCCTTTTTATAGCCACTACCACGAGTTACGAATGCCATAACTTGCACGTGCATTTTGCTTTACTGTTTTCCTCCATGAAATTTTTGAACAAGTGTGAAAACAATGCCTTTTAAGACATTGCAAATCGACAATGGCTGCACTTTGACTCACCGTTTGTCTAATATCAGGCCACCAACATTTTCAAATTACATCTTTCCAATTTATATACCAGATTTGTTGTGTAGTCAGGTTCAAATAACTACATACTACCTGTGCGTTTCTTTTTTTGAAGAGTGTATGTACAACATAATTATGTCCTATTAGATTTACTTCAACATTTCAGATTTACATTGAATATATATATTTCATATAAAATATGTCCATATTAGTCCATATTATATTGTGTCGACATTAGACAACAACGACAAGGGGATGGCATCTTGCATGTCCATTGCATGTCCATAGACCCACAAAAAACGGATGTTAAATGTCAATAATTTGTCAATACTAGATATATATAGCGACCAGTTATCAGTATGCCATGTGCACGTCATGTCAGGCCCGATACTTGAAGGGGAACATTTACGATGTGTATAGCAATGTTTATATCACACGTCTAGCCAGGCCGTACACAACGACATGTTATAGGTTTGTCGATACCATCCTGATATCAGGCTACAGCAACCGTAAGCGCAGCTCCCAAAGGGATCAATTTCAGGGCGCATGTAGGTTCCTGCCACGGATTCTGGACGAGGGGAAGAATGAATTAGACACTGTCTGGTTCATTAGTCCAGACTTTCTTCGGGCACAAGGAGATTTAAACGTTGTCTAAATTCGCTGCAGATGCTATAGATCATGTCAAGGACTATGCCTCAAAACACAGGATTTCCAATATAAATGGTAAACAGTGTCGACATGATATTCAGGCCATTTAACACTCTGCATGGACTGTTCCACAAAGCGTCCACAGCGCTGTGACCATCGCAGATCTGCAGCATATCAGCGATGGTGGTATTTAAAGCTATGTTGGATTGGTGGAACGGAGGATGCTATATTGCGTACAGACACCATTTTGACTATTGTAAGTGTATGTTAAAGTATAGGGAATACGACCATCTTAGAGCCACGCCTATCGTAAGCCTATGTGAAAGTAGGGGAACTGCGACCATTTTAGATCTACGACTATCGCAAGCCAATGTGAAAGTAGGGGAACTACATCCATCTTAGAGCTACGACCACGCCAGCCTCTGTGAAAGTATGGGATCCTAGAGCTACGACTATCGCAAGCCAATGTGAAAGTATGGGAACTCCGTCCATCTTAGAGCTGCGACTATCGCAAGCCAATGTGAAAGTGGGGGAACAACGTCCATCTTAGAGCTACGACCACGCCAGCCTCTGTGAAAGTATGGGATCCTAGAGCTACGACTATCGCAAGCCAATGTGAAAGTATGGGAACTCCGTCCATCTTAGAGCTGCGACTATCGCAAGCCAATGTGAAAGTGGGGGAACAACGTCCATCTTAGAGCTACGACCACGCCAGCCTCTGTGAAAGTATGGGATCCTAGAGCTACGACTATCGCAAGCCAATGTGAAAGTATGGGAACTCCGTCCATCTTAGAGCTGCGACTATCGCAAGCCAATGTGAAAGTGGGGGATCAACGTCCATCTTAGAGCTACGACTATCGCAAACCAATGTGAAAGTGGGGGAACAACGTCCATCTTAGAGCTACGACTATCGTAAGCCTATGTAAAAGTAGGGGAACTACGACCATCTTAGAGCTACGACTATCGCAAGCCAATGTGAAAGTATGGGAACTCCGTCCATCTTAGAGCTACGACTATCGTAAGCCTATGTAAAAGTAGGGGAACTCCGTCCATCTTAGAGCTACGACTCTCGTATGCCTATGTGAAAGTATGGGAACTCCGTCCATCTTAGAGCTACGACTATCGTAAGCCTATGTAAAAGTAGGGGAACTACGACCATCTTAGAGCTACGACTATCGTAAGCCTATGTAAAAGTAGGGGAACTACGACCATCTTAGCGTTAAGATCGGCTTGTGGAACGAGGCAAAGGTATTTTATAATACCAATTATCACTATGATCATACCATCTATCGTAAAGTCATTTGCATCAACTTCTGGATGTGTCAGATGAAATCACCACTATCCTGTTTTTCCTGTTCCTGCAAAATGAATTCTTGATCCTCCGAGTTTCAAACGACATGAACACCAGGCATTTCCTACGTTTCTTTAAACATTCAAATCACAAAGTATCGAAAAAGGGTATACCCCCACGACACTGGTAATTTTCTTTAACCTACAGACTATAAAGAATATTTATTACATTTGGGTCACCTATAAATGGCGTTAATCTTTTGAGGAATTCTCCGAGCGTACGATCAAAGCAAACAACCTCATTGTGAGGCCTCTCAATTCATGAGTAGATAGAAAAAGGCAATTATTAGATAAAAGGATAAAAAGACACGTCAGGAAAAGATCAGTGGTATGGGGGTTTGATCATTAAGGAAGTTCACAGTCAACAGTCAGCTGTTCTTGTCATGTAAATTGCCTGCGTGCTTTGATCTATTCCTTGCTTGATTTCTTTCGGATTTTATTTAAAAGCATGTAAATTTAAGCTAACGCGGTTTACAGATCGGAACGTCTTTCAACTTCAGCTCCGCATCTGATGGATGCATTTGATTTCTACAGAAAGGAAGCGATTGATGGCATCACATGACAATAGTGATTGAAGCACGTGCTTGTTTATCATTCTGACATTTCCATTTCAATAAAAATCAAAGAGAGGCTAACTTATGTTTCTTCGAAAATCAATATTTCAAGCGAGACACATGATTGATGAATCTTTATAAAACGACAGCAATGTCATTGACTCCAGTGATATTCATCACGGTGACGTAAGAATACGTCAGCAATATCGTGTGTAAGACGATTAATGTTTCGTGCGACATCTATCAATTGCAGTTGTTTGGCATTGTTTCGCAGAGCGAGTAGTTTGTCTCCGGGCATCAGACAGTGAAGCGAGTTCGACATTTTTCATTAGGCAAATCAGATCTAGAGGTGAGGTGAAATGCGGTTCAACGTCGCGTTCAAGATGATGGCACTTATATAGCGATGTGCATGCACGTGTGTGTGTTTGTGGCTGCTTGAACTAGACCGGGCTAATGGCGGTTGTATAGATCTCGCCTACTGAGATACCACTCCGAATTTTAACATGATTACCCCATTCAGACACAGGACGCGGACCTTGTTTTATTCCCTTAATGCCGGAAAGTATCATCTTTTTACGTCTTTCTTGGTATGACGCGGCCGGGGATCGAACCACCGATTTTTCTCTCTCCGGGCAGACACTCTAGACGGTCTGAAAATCAGAGATCTCCCTGGAACGACTACCAACTGGTGTACTAATGGCTTCGGCTGTTGGTGGTTTGATGAGATGATAGACGAATTATTCTGGAACAACCACCCACAACTGTTCGACTATTCATAACCGGTATTCGATTCGAATTCAGCAATGCATATGTAATTCTTGTTTAGTTAATCATTCAAATCACCATTCGTTATAATTTATGATATCTGCTGCTAAAACAATGCTAAACTTACGACACAAATATAATTTATTTTGTAAACATTCGTAGATACGTTATTAGCTGATTATTGACTACACTAAGTCTTATACGGGAATATCGTATATTTTGTAATGAGGCGATTCGGAAGCCAAGTTGGTAAAGCTCGTCAAGTCGATATTCTGGACAGTGCGAATCATTAAAAGACTGATATGACGTGGCCTGTAAATAGCAGTAAGACAAACCAACGGTTGATTTTTTTAGCAACGCCTTGTGCAATCAACCAAGTGACCATCCGATCCTTTTAACGGACTCTTACGGCAAGCAAATTTTGCATTGGCCAAGTTTAACATGGAATTCCCCTGGGATCCCCTAGAGAGTACACCCCATTTTAATACAGTGTGGATGACGCTGGGAGTCCGGGGTAGAATAGGTCCCCAACAACCCTGGATTGTGTGTCATCAGCGTAGATCGTTGCACACAGTATCAATAATTAGCTTGATCGTTTACAGGACGCTGTCATATAGCTGGAATATTGCTGAGTGCGGCCTAAAACAATAAGACTGACTGAGGCTTTACGCCGCTTTTTAGCAATATTCCAGCAATATCACGGCGGGGGGACACCAGAAACCCGGGTCTTCGGCGTGACGAGCGAACGCTATAACCTCTAGGCTACCCGACCGCCCCTAAACAATAAGAACGTTAGAAAGTAAGAAAGAAAGAACCAAACAAATCAATCATTAAAATGACGGCGTGCCAGATTACTGTAGCCACTTACTGATATGATAAAGCTCTAGAGCAGACCAATGAACATAACTAGGGCGAAACTAGGATTCGAACCAACGACTAACAGACCCTGGCAGCCAACGGGTGATTAATACCACTGAGCCCTACCCTGTGACTACGACATACGCCCGTCGTGGTTCAAAACGGTGCAATGTGCCTTTAAGAAAGTCTGCTTGTATTGTTTTACGACATATTTGATTCAAATCTAAGAGAGTCTGTGACGAGAAACGTACAATCTCTGCATAAAAAACCATTAAGACTTTTCCAGTACAATATTTGAATATTTGTATATCCAAGATAATGCAAGAAATCGTTAGGTTTGTTAGTCCATATAAACCTTTGTAGCTGACTGTCAGTCGGGTCATGACTGATCAGACTTATAGCCTGCATTTCCTAGCTGGACTACTGCTAACTGACGGTGGATGGACGGACCACTGGTGTTGATTTGGATGGGTTGTTTTTTGGTTCCCTGTCTACGGGTATCGGAGTGTGTCTGTGTTTCCTGTAGGCGGTGCCGGTAAGTGAGTTGTACAGGCCTGCTCACTGCGTGTCTAGAAGGAGCATTCCTTGGAGCTCGGCTTTTACTAATTGGCGGTGTCGGCTCAACCGAGTATCGGGGATGAAGAATGTCAGACAGGGTCCCGGGTACCGACTAACGAGTTGTAGGAATTCTTACTCTCGTGTATTAGTAAGTCGCGCTGGGTCGGATTGTCAGTGTGTACATGGATGGCGTGTCATCGGCTTCTTGTTTACCAGTTACCGGCTAACCAGTTGCAGACTTGTTTACTGTGATTTTACTTAGCTGATAACACCCCATGTACGTAAACACTGGTAATGTGACCCACCGTCAGTTAGCAAAGCAATGCCGTAATGAATTAGCCATGAACAGAGGCTCGTGTTACCAACTCGTCTGTTGCACAACAATCAGCTGTGTCGAGAACCTATACTCGTGGATCGAATCCCAGATTCTCATGATTATGTTTCTATTCCTACCCGTGCCAGTGGGCTTCACCAAAGTGACAAACGTCTGTGACCTACATAACTTAAGGTTCCTCACACATTAGGGCAGTGGGGTAGCCTAGTGGTACAAGCGTTCGCCCGTCAAGCCGAAGAACCGGGTTCGATTTCTAATTTGCTAAAAATGGCGTAAAACCACTCAAACACTCACTCACTTACCAACTCCCCCCACATCAAGCTGAAACGCCGTGATATAACTGAAATACTGTTCTTAATTAAACCGGCATTTAACAATGGATGGTACTGCACTCAACGCAGCGCCAGCATATCAAATAATCCTTCAAATCCCAATACGCTCGTGCTGCTAAATCGAGCATCATGTAAAGCCTGTTACTAAGAAATCAATCGAAAAGTGTTACAAGAACTCCTGGTACCATTCCAGCCACTAGCAACTGAGAAATAACCTCTTTCACTCAAGGAACCGAAGTCATATGTTATGTACAATTAGCCAGCCATAAAACCGTAATGTTTCGGAAACAGGCACGCACAAACATTATGTGTAAGTACCCTGTGCTACTCCGAATAGGTTTGTAACTAGTGGCCAAGGCCATTCGCTTATACTCGCGTTCCAACAGAAACAGACTATTTATTGCTGATTGGGGCAGGGTAATCGATAGATAATCAGCTAATCGATACCTGGCGCCTGTACAAACCATTGGTCAATCTAATCTCTGGCAAACGACATCATTTTCACATTTACATGGATTTTCCAAGCATCGTATTCCCACTAGGTTGGTAGTTGTCATAACACCATGTGGTAATCGTTAGATTTTAATCTACAGAGTAGAATACAAGCGTGTAATTGCTGCCTGCTAATATGCGTTGCGATGTGGACTTGAGTTAAAAGCTTCAGTGTTGGAGATTGCCTTTCAAAATTAGTTCATGGTTACTTATCATTCCTGCATCATAAACTGCTTTAAATTGACGAAATAGATCTTTTTAGAGTGAGTGAATGTTTAACGCGCACCCAGCAACACTCCGGCTACACTCTAAGTCTGGATAGGGGACACCAGGAACGACCCAGGCCACAGGGGCACGATGACACGCAACTAGCTATGTCACCAAACCTGACCCCCGGACTAATGAAATCACTCTAACAATCAACAATGGCGTGCTGGGGACTCATTCTAACGTGGATTATTAAGTGTCAGGGCTGTCACAGAATTGTTACATTTTAACATAGTCTAAAAATGTTTTAAACCGTTAACAGTTAAATAAGTGGTCGGGGATGTTAGCCTATATCCATGGGGTACGTTGACACAATAAATCATAGTTGACTGAGAGTCGGTCAGATGGTGTTTTTGGTAATAATTCAATTCGTCATGCCAGAAATCTATGATTCTGGGTCCGAATCCCAGATTCGCTTTCAGTGTGTTTCTAGGTTTGTCAGTACCATACCCGTGCTCGTGGCTTTCACCAAAGTAAGAAACGTCTAAGACCTGCATCTATTCGGATTTGTCCTCTCATATCAGGCGTCACGCCGAAGACCCCGGTTCGATTCCCGACATGGGTACAATGTGTGAAGCCCATTTCTGGTGTCCCCCGCCGTGATATTGCTGGAATATTGCTAAAAGCGGCGTAAAACCATACTCACTCACTCACTCTCATATCAGACTGACACATCGTGATACAACTGAAATACCGTTCAAATCGGCATTAGTGAGTGGCTGAGTGAGGTTTTACGCCGCTTTTAGCAATATTCCAGCTGGAATATTGGTTAAAACCATACTAACTCACTCACTCACTTTAAAAAAATTAAGTCAATAACATTCGCCCAAACCGCAATAACTTGTTTTCGAGTATCTCCTCAACTTATTACTTTCACGGTGAGGTACATGTATTTCCGTCTGGATGAATTGATATTTCTGAAATGAGAATTGCATTCAACTCACCAGCTCTGTAATAGCCTGCTAAACATTAGACCACAAAACCGTTGCTAAGCGCCGAACATTTGCAAATATTTACCATTTGAATACACATAGCAAAATCAGTGCTACGCCACCAACAGTTCATATCAGGACAACCAGACATTTAATCAGACATATCTTGGGGTAAGGGTGGCCCAGTCGTCTGAGGCGCCGCAATTCGCTGTGTAGAGTTACGTCCCTTGGGTACACCAGAAACCTATGATCGTGGGCTCGTTGGTTTCATCAAAACCCTGCATCACTTCGGGTTTTCCCACATAAAGCTGACACGCCATGATACAACAGGAACACAGTTCAAATCGGCGTTAAACCCAACTCACTCACTCACTCATCAAACATCATTCCTGTGATAATATCTGAAATGATATCAAAGACCAAACAGAACACGCTTGCGCAACCAATGTAAATAGCACAATATTTGAACATCAGACTTTGTAACTGAGATCTCATTTCAAGTTTGATGGAGTAGGTGTCTTCTTAAGTTTATACGTCATGCAAAGCTAAGAAGACACACAAACATGCAAATGGCATTTTCGAATTGGAAACCCGGAAATGTATGAAATATTTCCTGTGCAAACTAAATTCAATTTCGATTCCATTACGAAACCAATTTCATTTCTAAATCAAACCAACCCACAGCATCCTCACAGCCCTAGTGAAAACAAACATAACACATTTCAAATTTGCAATCATCAATTTCGAAATTGATCTCATGGTCAGATATAATTCTGTTGGAGTCCTGTAATCGATCAGCGATCCACTGCAAACAAATGGAGGGTATTAATGGGTATTAAGAGGCTGCAGCCAAGCTTTAACGCTTTAGACCGCAATAATCACACAAACCGTTAAACCAACATCACTTCGATTCTCGGTGTCATTCATCAATTATCCTACAAGCACTGAATCCTAAGAGCACTGGATAAATAACTGCCCTTAACAACTTGAAATCGGGATGTATTGGGAGAGCATACGTGCATCATGGGTGCTCGATCAAATTCTGAGTAGGTTATAATGTAGGCGCGCTTTTATCTCATTATTGAAGGTTGATCGAAGTGTGGGCGTGTATGGCTGAGTTCTGCAACTGTTATCAGCGTTCCACATATTAACTACACCATTGTACACACCGCAACATCTGCAAATGGACCCTCTACACCCCAGACCATCCACAATACTCTCCTTCTCAACACCCCGTACCGTCTACTCTCCTTCTCTTCACCCCGTACCCTCTACTCTCCTTCTCAACACCCCGTACCCTCTACTCTCCTTCTCTTCACCCCGTACCCTCTACTCTCCTTCTCTTCACCCCGTACCCTCTACTCTCCTTCTCTTCATCCCGCACCCTCTACTCTCCTTCTCAACACCCCGTACCCTCTGCTCTCCTTCTCTTCATCCCGCACCCTCTACTCTCCTTCTCAACACCCCGTACCCTCTACTCTCCTTCTCTTCATCCCGTACCCTCTACTCTCCTTCTCAACACCCCGTACCCTCTGCTCTCCTTCTCTTCATCCCGCACCCTCTACTCTCCTTCTCAACACCCCGTACCCTCTGCTCTCCTTCTCTTCATCCCGCACCCTCTACTCTCCTTCTCAACACCCCGTACCCTCTACTCTCCTTCTCTTCATCCCGCACCCTCTACTCTCCTTCTCAACACCCCGTACCCTCTACTCTCCTTCTCTTCATCCCGTACCCTCTACTCTCCTTCTCAACACCCCGTACCCTCTACTCTCCTTCTCTTCATCCCGCACCCTCTACTCTCCTTCTCAACACCCCGTACCCTCTACTCTCCTTCTCTTCATCCCGCACCCTCTACTCTCCTTCTCAACACCCCGTACCCTCTACTCTCCTTCTCTTCATCCCGCACCCTCTACTCTCCTTCTCAACACCCCGTACCCTCTGCTCTCCTTCTCTTCATCCCGTACCCTCTACTCTCCTGTAAACCGTGTTCCGCCTGCTCTCCTTTTCTACATCTCGTGCCTTCTGAACTCTACAGAACTCTACTCTTTTCTACGCCATTTCGTCACCCGACACGTCTTTCAATTGCTGCCAATTATCTTCGTCTGATATTTTGTTATTAAATTGTCTCTCAGTTTTCATTCCACCTTCTGCAACGTTCTGCAACGCCTTCTGACACCCCATCCATCCTATAGTCAACACAACGCAGCTTGACAACTCGACAATCTCCACAATTCCCATTGCACAACATGCAATTACCGATTCCTCAACTCAGGATTCTAAATGACAAATACTGCATTGGCTTCCAGGAGATAACAGAAGAGATGAACTACCCACATGCCCCTGTCTCTGCAACGTTGACACTCTCCATAACCCACACACTCAAAAGCGCCATCTGTTAATATGACCCGATCCGCCGATCATATATTGATCCTTGTCAAACTGAACTGACAAACTCCTCCATTCGATATCAATTGAAAACAAAAGAAACACAATACGAATGTCTTCTGCCCAATATAACCAAACCTTGTTCATTAACTCTCTCAATCAGATGGTTGGACATTTCTCCGAGTCCACCTCAGGGCCTTATCAAGTGTTAAGCAAATACCAATTTTCAAACAAGCAAGGCCCCAATTTTCGCCATTGACGATTCTCTAGACCAGCAGACGACAGGCAACCATAGTAATTTGCTGACCCCTTTCGACTGTAATCTGGCGTGGTCTGGCTCGCACAATCAATGCTGATGGCTTCCATTCAGTAATAAATTGACCAAGCAAAGACGGGCTGAGTCGTGTTTCTACCCTTTCGCCTGAACGACAGACCCTTCGGCTCCCGTGCCAGCTTCACTCACATCCCCAATAGCCCGGGGTTATTGAATCTACTGAATGCTTTGGCTAGTCTACGGGAAGAAGGGTTTCATCCGCGCTTAATTTTACTTCTTTGGAATCCATCGGGCGGAAGTAGCATCAGTCGCGCGCCACGATCGTCCACGCGCGTGTAACTGTTTACTCCCCGATTCCTTTGCAAATTAATACCCCCTGGCTCCAACCGTGTGATTTAAGGCAAACAAGAAATGGTCATAGTGCAATATAGAATGTCAAATGATCGATTTTTTAGTCTCGCTATTCATGGAAATTACTGTAGAACCCCTAGAGGTAGGACGAATCGGTAGGACGAATCTTAATAAATCATGATTTCTCAAAGTTCATTCTTGCTGAAGGCAAAGTACTCCTTACAGGACAAGATTTATTGGTGTCAGACCTAGGCTCGAACATCAATTTTTTGCATCTGATATATGTTGACATCCATAAGATCACTCTCACTTGAATAATCATAGCAGGATCAAGATTTAAAAGAGAGGTCCCGGTGAGGTGAGGTGAAATGGGGTTTAACGTCGCGTCCAAGTTTATTGCACTTAAATAGCGACGTGCATGTACGTGTGTGTGTTTGTGTGGCTGCTTGTACTAGTCCGGACTGATGCCGTTTTATAGTGATAGCTCACTGAGATACCATGCCGCAGTTGAACATGAATACCCCACTCAGACACAGTATACTGACTCCGAGCCAACCTTGTTTTAGCCCCTTAATGCCAAGCGCCAGACAGGGTAACAACAAGTACCATCTTTTAACGTCTTTTGGTATGACGCGGTCGGGGATCGAACCCCGGACCTTCCGCTCTCCGGGTGGACGTTTTACCACTAGACCACGGAGGCGGTCCCAAAAGAAAGGTCCCAAAAGGGTACATGTACATTTATACTATAGAATTACTCAAGGTTATGAATGACATGATGGCTACGCAGTTTATGGTAAATAAAGTACATATAGATGATTATTACACCCAGCACGTTTCTATTCCCATCAGGAACAATATACTAGTATTATACATTTGTTATGTGTATACTGGTGGTACAATTCTGTTGGTTCTATTATCTTCCAAGATAAGCAACATTCAGTCAGTATACACGTATATAACTAAGAAAATAATACACTTGAAAACTGGATTTGAATTTTTTACAAACTTTATATAATGGTTAATAGGTTGAAAACAGTCGCCGAAATACTGCAAACTTAAGGTCCAAAACACAACTATGATACCCGTATCAAGTACATCACCATTGATTAACATTGATTTTAGCCACTTTTTTATTATTAAATTTCTTTTTTTTAGCCACCGCGTACACTTCCTTTTGCCCGGCACTGTTCGTTTTTTTGGCCGTTTTTATGCCGTCAATTTGATAATTCGGGTATGATATTTAATGGTATATCAGTCTGCCTGAACATCACTCTTGTTTTGCAGGACTTGATCACTCGTTTTGCAAAATCCCGTGTCATAGTTTTATTGATTCGCGTAGGTTTCTATATTGTCGCTCCATTTTATGTAGACTTAAGTTCTTTTCCTATGACAGAGGTTCGAAAATTACTCTTCCTTTTGACGTATGTTACATTATCACGCTGGCCGGAATAGGACAACTGTTTGATCTCAGGTTTGTTGAGATGAACACTTGCCTTGCCTTTGCATGTGTTTGCAACGGATCACCTTATGTCACCTTAGTAACAATACTGAACATGCCTTCAGTTGTTTACTCAGGAGGCTAATCCCAGCTTTCTATTGTGTGGAATAGGGTCGAGGGCAGCTTGTGTTTTATCACCCAAACAGAATGTCAGCAATAAAACGCAAGTTACCGATTGCAAATTGTTATTTTAATTATTCACAATGTTAATGTTGTTATTTTTTTGTATGATTACAGAAATGTAACAGAACAGGACTAGCAGAAACAGTATATGCATAACTGTTGAGATAGATATAACAAGATAGATAAAGAAGTTGAATTCACAAGTCAAGCTGCTGAGATAGATATCTCAAGATAGATAAATGCGGCAAACCTATCCGCCAATGAAAACAGATATCACTGGAAAAACGCACCCAGTGCATTAACAAAAGGGCCATGGAGCTGCACGCACTGCATGTGCAACAGAACTATGAACGGTATTAAAGTTCAGGGTTTTTGATTGCCTGGCATCTGCGTCAATCGAACAGTGACAGTTCACCATTATGCCAAGATTAACAGAAGTGCAAAGAAACAACGTCATAGGCCGCTTGCGGGCAGGGGAATCCCGATCAGCTGTAGCCAGGGTTTTCAATGTCGCGACCAGCATCATCACAAGCCTATGGGATCAGTTTCAACAGCATGGGTCAACACGTGATCGGCCAAGGTCGGGACGACTAAGGGTAACCAACCCGATAGCGCACCTGTGGGATGAATTTGTTAGACGGCTACGCCGACATCAACCAGACGTAGCAGCAGTTGGCTTTTGCGTTGCAGGCCGAATGGGCCACCATTCCCCAGGATGTAATTCGCACACACGTCTCGTCCATGGGTTATCGATTCCAAAGGGGGATATACTAGTACGCGTTATTGATGGTAGCTGACCCTCACCTTGGACCTTTCCTATGTACCAATAAGTGAGATGAATACAATCACCATGTGTTCTCTCCACAACATTTTGGCTCACTACCTTGTACGGTTTCCTCGTGTAAATGTATTTTCCTACCTCACAAAAGTCTGGCTTTACGTTTCTTTTCGTGAAAAGTATACCTTCAACGAATACTTTTCTCTCTCGATAATTGTCGGATATACGCAAATAAATCGCAATCATTTTTTTGGCTTTACACGCCCTTTATAGGCTTGCCCATGTAGAACAATTAGAAAAGCAATACTTCCTGGATAGCACATTGCAGCATTAAGTCTTATCATCAGTGAAAGTCCAATTCTCAATCATTATGACCTTTCTTATGATTAATATGGAAAGCGTTTTGTCCCATTTATTGAGTAATTTGACTTGTGAACAGGATAACACTTATTGGTAACCGCACATGCCGATGGCGAAAATATGCAAAGTTCTATTCATTCTTTAAAAACCAATCTGTCTTCCCATCAACTACTCCTACATAAAACCAACTAACTGCCAGTACCAGGAACATTTTCCTTTCACAGTTCTGCATCTTCTATCGAATACTTTTTAGCCTGTCTCTTTCATTCCGACCACTACCAACGATTGCATATCAACAACGCCAAGATCAATCAAAAATACATACGCAGATTTTAACTTGATCGTCAAGTTAAACTCAAGAAAACACAATCGATTTATGGCTTAAACTGCTTAAATCAATCTGTTTTTGCAGTGAACAATCTCAAACATTCTCCTAGACGATCGTCTCTCGGGGCTCCATGTCTTAAAAGATAATGCGCTCATGAATAAACAGTAAGACAACCTTGGAAAAAGAAAAGTGTGCTCGCCATTTATTACATTACATAAATAGTCTGATGTAGCCATGTCTCCTCCGAGAACATAAAGCTTCGAGCTGTTATTAAGATGCTCCACCGAGCGTCCTTGTACAGTAATGTTGACATGCTCTAAGAAGGCAAATGGCTCCGAGAGTAACCGCATTCTTGGCATATTTAATACGACTGTCTTGTAATGGCATTGGTAGGTGTCAACAGAAATCGGACTAAAGGTAACAATCGAGCGTTTATTCTGATCGCTGCTTATCAAACAGCAACGCTTACATTACCGTGCTATTTTTTACGTCAAGGTGGTAGTTTTAACACATGTAGTGTTTGTTTGTTTGTTGTTTAAAGACGCCCTCACCAATATTCCAAATGGACATCATGAGCATCGATCTATGCAATTGGGATTCGATGACATGCACCAATAGCCCGACCACACCAGCACCTGATTCCCCTGCTCCATACGACACGTATCAGATCAGTTCTAACCCGGATCTTCACGGGTGCTGATGTTATGTGCAGAAATGGACCGTTACAATATGTCTTCTTGCCTTTGCTTTAAATCCTTCTACTTCCTTTGACTGGAAGAACATCAACTAATTTCCTTGTTTTGCTTGTGACTCGTTATTGTTAATACAAAACGTTAACAGTCTCGATTATTACGAAACACAGGTTTCATTGGGCGTAAAGGGCAAAACAGCGGTGAACATTATATGAATTGATCGCTGAAAATTAAAAGGGGTTCCTGAAAAAAGTAAGCATGTCCTGCCCTACCGGTAGCAAACGCCACTCACACAACTTTCATAAAAGAGTAAGTGTTTGTTTGTTTCCTGACGCCACACAACAACACTCCTGCCATGTGTCGACGGTCTGAAAACAAATCCAACAATCAAGTGATGGCACAGGCAAGCCCTACTCGTGAATAGGTTGAGATTTATGTCGCTGTTAAGTGTATGTAATCACTATCATGACGAGAGACACTGGTATGTTTCAGTCATTGTGCCCACATAGGGTCCAATAAAACTGCAACTAAGCTCACAAAATAGCAATTATATCTGTTTCCCAGAAGGGCGGCATTAATAAATCAAGATTATGTTAATAAACAATTCATACAAAAAGCAGAAAGTCTTAAATCTCAAACGAACATATAAAATCAGTCAAACTGTTACAACCTTGAAAACAACTTCATTAAAACTCCGCACACCGCTACAGTGCAGAAATCGCTCTTCTGAGTAGGATTCGCTGTTTAGTGGCTGAACACAGGGACGGATGTCGTCTCTCAAACCCAATCAGGCAAAACAAACATGTCAGCCGCAGACAATCTGGCCGCCTTTCCCGTAAAATATAATTACCCCAATGACCGAACTACTCCTACATACATGTAGGAAGTTGCCGGATGAATCATACAACAGCCTATTGATTAGCTCATGAATATTCACGAATCTTATCTCGTGCAACGAGACTATAAATTTCCCATATATCATTGCCAATGGAGATGATGGCCCAATTGAGGTCAAGATGTAGCTTAAGCGGATACAATGCGTATTGGAATATTTCTTGGGTCTATGAAGGCCGGTTTGTAGATGAATGGCCCTGCCAACACGTAACCTTGGTACAACATCACATCCTTCAACATTGCACCCACGTTATTGGTTTGAAGGGACCTTCATTGTAAGGAAATTCAGAAACACATTGGAAATATCGACAAAAACGTTTGATATATTTGTCCAGCAAGACCTGACCTGACCTCTTGGCGCCATGATCATTCCAGATTGTCTGGTGTTATATTATAGTAACAGAGGTTTAGTGTGGTATAGTAACAGAGCTCTAGTGTAATATAGTTTGTTTGTTTGGTTGTTGTTTAGCGCCGCACTCAGCAATATCCCAATGTATGGCGATGGTCTGTAAAGAGCGTGTATGGACCAGGCAATCCAGTGATTGATATCGTGAGCATCTATCCAGGCAGTTGGGATACGATGACACGCATCAACCATGTCAGCGAGCCCGACTATCCAATCCCGTTAGTCGCCTCTTACGAACAGCATGAGTTGCTGAAGACCTATTCCGACCCGGTTCTTCGCGGGTGAGTGTTTTATGGTAAAAGAAGTGATGTGTCTTGGGATCAGCAAATAAATGAACCTCACGGAAAGGTCGCTCTTAACCAGTGTCGATAAAGGTGGGAGATGCATTGAACTCCATTGCGGCGCCCTGGAACACATATCGAGTCAGCCGTATTTCGAGACAAGCTGAGTGTCGATACTGGACGATTGGTTGGTTGGTTGGTTGGTTTGTTGTTTAACGCCGCACTCAGCAATATTCCAGCTATATGACGGCGGTCTGTAAATAATCGAGTCTGGACCAGACGATCCAGTGATTGATATCATGAGCATCGACCCACGCAATTGGGATCGATGACATGTATCAACCAAGTCAGCGAGCCTGACCACCCGATCCCGTTAGTCGCCTTTTACTACAAGCATAGTCACCTTTTACGGCAAACATGGGTTGCTGAAGACCTATTCTACCCCGGAATCTTTACGGGTCTACTGGACGATTGTGCTGATGAGGTTTATACCTAGATGAAAAAGACCATGAGTCTCACAACGATACATCATTGGAAGTTCGAAGAATATATAAGACCAAGGAGGTTCTTAACAGCAACCGTTGTTTGTACGATTTTATACCGAATGAAATATTCATAGTTTGACCAGAGTATCTTTCTTATCTTGTATTTTATCAGTGTTTGGGCGTTAACACGTCTCCGAGCATGAACCCCGAAGATAAAACGCACATTATGAATTCCCAGAGATAGGATAGCGTCAGCCATAATGACTGCAGCTCTGATGAAAATCAAAGACAGCCGCAAGAATTTCAGAATGTATCAGACTCTTCGCAATGATAATTGCTCCGCACGTTCCTCATTGCTCTGTCTTGTACTTGCAGAACAACTTCTATCGTGTTCAGACTTTACCGCATACATACTACCGACTGTTGGATTCCGGGATAAAGAAATATGATTTCCAATAAACTCAGGGTAAAACATGGGTGAGTAAATTGCCATAATCAGAAATAATCTAGCACTTTTCCCTTGAGAATAATTATGTGTGTCTGTATAGATGATATTTCTTGCCATCCTAATACGGCACAAACTGGCCGATCTATCTCTCCTGTTGTCAAGATATCGTGTATTTGGAGAGGTCCCGAGTAGTTTGCCGCAGAGTTTCGTTCCAAACTGATTTCTTTGTGACCGACTTCATAATGGCGTCCTATGGAATCTGTCAAGAGTAGCTGACAAAGCCTACATCTGACCAGGTCACGGAGTGACCAGGTACAATCGTAACACATTCAATCCACGGTAGGGAAAGCCTACCCTTTTTGCTGGTGCCATCAGAGATATTCAGTGACCCATTCCATCCACGGCAGGGAAAGCTTACCCTTTTTGCTGGTGCCATCACAGATATTCAATGACCCATTCATACAATTTTAACCGCCATAGTCCCTTTTGCGCATTATGAAATCTGTTTCGGCGGATAATCGAGAGTGGTCCACGAGAGTGGTCTCTGCGATGACTGTTTATATTATATCATTAATCGAGTGTTATGTGTTAGCGTTAACATCCTAACCGTTATCTGGAGCGCTACATTGATGCTCTCCGATATCTAATCTATTGACATTACTTCGAGGTACGTTTCCTGTTTCAAGCCTGAAATATTCCTACTCGTGTTGAAGATACTTGCATGTTCATGTGACTCAATGTAATATATATTTAGCACATCAGTTTTCAAGTAAGGGAAAAGAAGACGCAGAGGCCTCGGACAGATATAGGGTATAGCAAGAGGTAAGTAAGATGAAGTGTAAGGGTGTGTCACGTCGCGTTCAAGATTATTTAGAAACATGCATGTGTGTGCTAGTGTGGACGTAAGACGGTTTTATAGTGCTAGCTCACTGAGGCTCCATGCCGCAGTTTAATATAGAGACCTCCCTTATACCGACTCCGAGCCGACCAGTCTTTGTTTCGCCCCCTAATGCCGAGCGCCGTCTTTTAACGTATTTTGGTATGGGGAGGCGAGGCGAGGGTATTAAACCCCCGACCTTCCACCCTCCGGGCAGACGTTCTGTCCACTTCACCACGAGGTGGTATACTCAGAAAGATGTAACAATTAGCAAGGCACAATGTCTACATGTCATGACAGCCTATATAATCGAGCCTTGCCCAGTCGTTCCCTACACGAGCAACGAACCACGCTAGTTGGGGTATGATGACACACAAGCAGTCGGTCAAACATCGTGGCCCTCCGATCCTCATTCGAATAGGCTCTGGTGACAATGCAGTGCACCATTGGCTTGTAAGGTTATTTAACATGTACCCTTCACTCACTCACTCTCTTGATGCTGACAATACACCAGTCTAATGGTGTGTGCATCGAATGTTAGAGAACATTAAAAAATATAATAAATTGTACAATCTGAAGTTGTAGTCTATGGAGATTTTACGCTTACATATTTTTTTTTAAAAATCGCAAAAAGGTTCCTGGCAGTGCGTTATCTCATTTTAAATGTATAAATCTATTACATATTGGCATTATTTGTATTTATTTATGCTCATGAATAAACGAATGAACGTGCCACTGCTATCTACAGACGTCATCTTTGGGGTTATTTCTACGTCCCCCTAATACGTGCCCCATTTTGTACTTTTTTTTATCTGTTTGCAATATTCAGTGCTTTAATCCGAAACCTTCAAATATGTGCATCCTTCTGCTGAAATAGTACCAGCGACTTTTACATCCATCTAGGGGCGGTCGGGTCGCCTAGTGGTTAAAGTGTTCGCTAGTCACACCGAAGACCCGGTTCGTTTCCCGACATGGGTACACGGTGTAAGGGCCCATTTCTGGTGTCCCCCGTCGTTATCTTGCTGGAATGCTGCCAAAAGCAGAGTAATACCAATCTCACATCCCTTCTATCAACATCTGGGATCTTAACGTTGGGTCAGAATGGGTGTATTGATTACGCCTATAAGCAAACTGTGGTTCACAATAGCACTAACTGGACCTTTCCTCTGTATATTTCTCAAACAAGAGTAATCAGTCATTCTAAATAGATCCGGCATATTTTCATAATCGTATGAATAGTACATTTCCTGCCTCGGAGGAGGCCAGTTCGTGTTTTCCTGTAATAGGACCAACGCTCCGGTCTCCCATAAACTCGTCTATTTCCTAACCGTATAAATACATAATAACCGCTGCCTGATCGATACAAAACAAACGTCATTGAGCCACGTGAACGACATGCAGACCGAGTAACATGGCCGACGGGGAGTAACGCTAGACCATGAAGAGAGCGTGAATGTATAGGTAATGGGCTCCCCATGTTTATACCACATGTGGGCATTATTGATTATGAAACAAATATTTCAACCGTGAGTCCATTTACGAGAGTGGCAGAAGAGTCTACAAAAAGACTCGAAAATTTCTTATTTCACCAGAGGGATCCCACGTTGAGTGCGTTGATAGGTTAATCTCAATCAATTGGCTCATGACCATGCTGAGGGAAGAACGAAAAATCGTTGTTTTTAAAAAAATATTATTTGTTTGCAGTTGTAGAAAGTAAATAAAGTAATTGTATATATTAATATATATAAATATACAGACAGACAGACAGACATACATACAGGTTTATTTGCATTAAAGGCCACGTGACCTAAAGTACAAAACCTTTTACATCATAATTTGAGTTACCCCATGAAGATATATAGACTCAAATTAACAACATTACTTATTAAGCGGAGCCGTTCTTAAAGGATGTGTTAAGAACTTGGTAAATGGCAATAATACATTCATATCTTACGATGTACATATGCTTTTCAGTGAATAATACTGCTAATTTGACAATTTAGGTAATAACTGTTTACACTTATCTTCATAATGTTTACAGACATAAACAACATGAATTTCATCTTCAATTGCGTTGCAATGTTCACACAGAACATTATCATCGTTCAATGTTGATACATCCTTCCGTAGATGCTGCACACCCAGAGAATTACAGCCAATTGGCAGTAAATTGTCCGAGTGTGGTTTCTTTTTTACAAAGTAAAACAATTTATTGAGAATGCGTAATTATATAACGTCAACGTCCGGGAATAATCATAACAGATTCCTTACGGCGTAAAAGGCAAAACAGTGGTGAGAATTATAGTGTGTGAGTGAGTATGGTTTTACGCCGCTTTTAGCAATATTCCAGCAATATCACGGCGGGGGACACCAGAAATGGGCTTCACACATTGTACCCATGTGGGAAATCGAATCCGGGTCTTCGGCGTGACGAGCGAACGCTTTAACCACTAGGCTACCCGACGGCCCCGGTGAAAATTTTATGAATCAAAAATCACTATCTGCACTTCAAGTAGAGCCTTGAAGATCATCACAGATATTCGAGTTTTCCGTAGTCCAAGACAAGCAGAAGGCCTATATACTACCATAGTGACGATGTGGACTATGCCATGAGCATCCGCTTACGTCCTCCTTAGGATATGTCGAAATTCCACTCCAGTTAACCCGTGGAGTTCCAATTTGGAATAGGTCTCATGAAACCTATGTTTGTCTTAAAAGGCGAGCTAACAGATAGATATGACACTGTCAGGCTCGGTGTCTTTGTTGAGTGTGTCAATGCACCCTGATGGTGTGGGACGTTTTTCATTATATCAGTCACAGGTTTGCCATGTCCAGACGCGATCTTGTAAGGCAACCGTCACACATACTACATACATACTTCACACATACAAACAAACAAACATATCTCACTGTGAAGTCAACGTCAATATTTTACACATCAGATTCCCCCATCCCCATGTTGTGATAATTACCCTTGCTGTTCACCTGGACAATATTTCGGATCCTAAATCCATATTTCGTATGCAGAGAACCCTCTGAAAATTGTGTAGGTGAGACAGGCCATCCTATCTATTGAAAAAGCGTGGAATGGGTCCAAAATGAAGGTGTATTAGCAGCATATGAACGAAAAGAAACACTATCGGATTTGACAGCGGTCGTTAACGTGCACAACTGTTATGGGAAACTGGGTCAAATGCAGCGGAATAACCTCGACTGTATCCGCCAAAAGCCGATCGTAGTTTTTGACACCTTTTCCGGAAAAAAAACAGAGTGCGAGGAATGGCGGCGATAAACAAATAAGCGACAAGCGAAGTAATTTCTTTTGGTTCATCTGAATCGTAATCTGACATCTGACTATAAAGCCTATATCAGTTATCGCAAATACATGGGCAGTAGTCAGGTATGGTCTCTGAACACGCTGACAAATGCCTGACATCTCGCCCTTCCGCCCACCAGATCCCAGCAATCTTGGCAACTGCGTGGTAGCCAAAACACACACATCGGGATCTAGTAATGGTAAATGTTTATAAAATAATAGAAATAAATTTCATAGACGAATTTCATACTGTTGACATTAATTGACATATTGTTATTAGTCCTTTTTATATCAACAATTATTGGGCAAATACCAGATCTAGCTCTGAGGCGTAAATAGTGAATGAAATTATGGGTGAAGTAATTTATCTAGCTCTATAACTGATAAGCTTTGAATTCGACTCCCATCAAAACACATCGATAATGCATACAAAATACATTGTTGCTGATAAATAATGATCTGGTTCGACGGGAATCATTTTTACGCTCAATGCGCGCCAACTTCTTAACAAAAATTACATTCACTTGATACAAGCGTTGATTAAAACACTTCCCCGTTTCTCATCTCCGCTACAGTCAGCCATATTTCGCGCGCTGTGGCGACAGTGAGTGTTCTTGTAGTTCGGCGAAATACGGAATGTAACGGATGCGACCGAATGTGTTCGGCTGCCAGTAGCGACTGTGTGGTGATTCCAATGAGAACCACAGTTACGATGATATTATTGCATTTATATCGCATTTGAAACTATAACCTCGCACTTGGTAGCCACACACAATATATTGCTCACATTAATTCCGATAATGCTTCTTTTCAGTCTTATAGATGGGACCTGTGAGTGGGTGGCAATGATCCTGTCAGAAACAATCGCATCTAAAGACTCTTGTCACTCAAAATCAATGGATATTTCATAAACCTTAATCACAATGACAGTCGTAATTATGCTGGCAAATGAGATCACTTAGAACAAAAGCTAGCACGGTGTGCGTAGAGATACCAGTGAACATAATTACGACCTTCCAAAGAGAGATTGTGCCCTTCGTGGTTTCAATGACGTCATTGGCGCTGGGAAGTCGAGTGGGATACATAAAAACGGGCACTGCGATCTATATACTACTCTGTGTGGGATAGCATTGTTTACTTTTATCTGTCTGCATTGACCAATTTCAGCCCCGGGCAGGAAGAAGCCAGTAGTGTTTATGTACCCAAATAAACAGAGTTGGAGTCGATATCAAGTGAAGTGCTCATTCATGAAACTGCTTGGCTTGAATGTCTTCAAAGAAATGTAACAAAGAAGAATACCATGGCTGTAGTTCTGAAACGCTTTTGCAATTCGAGAAGCATCCATCTGACTCACGTTGTTTAAAACATCAAAGGCCCAGGGGGCCTATACTACCGACCTTGGGTTTGTTGGAAGAAATTCATCTGTTCGCTATAGGGCTGGAAACAATAATTTGTTCCCAGGCTTGACCCCAGCTAACTCGTTTTAGTATATACTTCGGTGTGAAAAACAGAGTTTTCTGAAGTTAAGAAAAGGGATATATGTTCATTGCAGTGAACATAACACTTGATATTTCACTGCAGTGAACATAACACTTGATATTTCACTGCAGTGAACATAACACTTGATATTTCACTGCAGTGAACATAACACTTGATATTTCACTGCAGTGAACATAACACTTGATATTTCACTGCAGTGAACATAACACTTTGACGGAACTATTGTCATACAAGAGTTACCTCCCCTTAAATTGTCTCCCTTTATCGTAAGCGTCATGTCCGTATACAAACAGTTGACGTCCTTTTTACGTTAGTTCCATATTGACAAGGCAAAATAATGACAGATGGTCATTTATGGAATTAATATCACTTCTTGCCGCTTGTTATTCTCTCGAAATGTTTCGTTATAAACTGTTTAATTCTCATTTAACTCGTCAATCGAGACTGTTCGTTTGGCAAAGCGACATTTTTGTTACTTGACCAGTGTGTATTCTTTCGCTTCCAACAGCGGTCTCCTAGTTTTCAAGAATATTTTTTGTTAAAGTTGATTTTGTATATAATCATATCGAAAAGTATGACAAAGAATTTTCTTGACCCTAATATATTATTCATTTTTTTGTTTACATTCTTTAAGATTTTGCAAACAAGAACTACTTTTTTAGTGGCAAATACAAGGGGCAGTAAACAGCCCATGTGTATTTGGTGGGGAGACTTTATGTTTCAAGGTTTTACACTTGTAATGAAATTATTTAATTTTCCGGGAGAAAACTACACAAAAAGTGTATATAATTAATGGGATAGTAAGTGAAATATCATGTTTCTCTCATCTGGTGACATGGGAAAAGGAGATAGTTACACCCCGTTCCACGACACATGAAGCATCCTCTATCACTAGACATGATGGGTGTTCTGAAACATAAGGTTTTGTCTACTTCTACGATATAACAGAATATTCTGTCTAAAACAAGCTCCCTTACCCCCAAACCTCCAGTCCCCAATGAATATTACCATAACATAGTCGGTCCCCAAACATGAATAAGTATGTTTCGGCAGAAATAATTTGGAACTAAACACAGAGTTCTATCGATCCTATTTTCTTGTTTACACCAGATGGTATGTATGTATGAATACATGCGTGCGTACGTGCGTGCGTGCGTGCGTGCGTTAATATAGTTAATGACTCTCAGCTTATATCTTGTACAGTTAAAGTCATCTTGCATAGATATATCTTTCATATTTAGATCACAAGGATTGAAGGTGACAAAAATATCCACAAAGTTTCATGACAAGAGGAATGACTTTAACTTTCCATTATGTCTCGCAATATTCTAGCAGTTCCAGTCGTTGGTGTCTACATCGTGAGGTACAACCGAGCTTGCGTGTCAGTGACAGCTTCGCACGAAGGGCAAGGTCACCATTGGAATAAGGAAAGACACCCGTGATCTACTCACGGCTAGAGATTAATATGGAATGTTAATTTTGCACATTTGGGATTTTTTGGGCCACAAAATTAGAAGTCAGGCACACTTCCACTGAGTTTTCGAATGATTTGTATCGGAACTGTTCACTTTGAGTGATCTGGTCGTGCAGTCGTGTTCATTCATGAAACAACTTCTTCCGAAGCAGTTCCACCAATTACGCTTCGAATGGGACACTGATGGCACAACCGGATCATCCAACGTAATACTAGATATCTGTCAAGATAGTGTAAACTGACTTCATTTCACCAGGCTTCACCTTTTACAGTAAATGAAATCTCAAGTGCGAAAGTGGTCGGATGTGTCACGCTCACGGGACCCGCGATCTATCGGTAGTAGTACATTCCAAACTTTAATCGATATACAGTAAACTACGGTTATAACGAACTCAAAGGGACTACTAATTTTAGTTCGTTATAACCGTAATTCGTTATAAGCATATATACAACATAACTACAGCATATAGTCGGGACTAAAATGTTAGTTCGTTATATCCGTTAGTTCGTTATAAGCGTGTTCGTTATAACCGTAGTTTACAGTAGCTCGATTATGTAATGTCTGTGTTAGCTCTATGCAACTACTTTAGAGTGCAAAGCGAATTTGATGCCTGTGACTCGCTTGTTTTGGTTTGATAAAGTGTGAGAAAAAGGCTCTCGCTTTCATGAAACTCCTTTAGTTCTGCCTTGTAGTTGTAAAAGTGAATGACGTCTCGTGTTTTTTTATGAATGAAAAAAGTAGTTCCGGTGTGGCAGAGGTCACGGTTATCCAAGTAACTTGCACGAGACACGTGTGACGTATTGCACGGATTTAGTATCTTACCACCAGTATCTTCATCATATGGGTGCACATTGGCGTATGGCGCTATGCCAAGTTACCTCCCTTTACTGCAAGCACTGTCTGCCAATGGGGTCGCATCCAGATTTATGGTGAGGTGAAATGGGGTTTAACGTCGCGTCCAAGATTATTGCACTTATATAGCGACGTGCATGCACGTGTGTGTGTTTGTGTGGCTGCTTGTTCTAGTACGGACTGATGCCGATTTTTCGTGCTAGCACACTGAGATACCATGCCGCAGTATAATATGAATACCCCACTCAGACACAGTATACGGACTCCGAGCCGACCAGTTCTTGTTTTAATGCCGAGCGCCAGACAGGGTAACAACAAGTACCATCTTTTAACGTCTTTTGGTATGACGGGGTCGGGGATCGAACCCCGGACCTTCCGCTCTGCGGGCGGACGCTCTACCACCAGAGCACGGAGGCGGTCCCAGATTTATGATTAGTACACAATCCTTTTGTTTCAACAGCGCAAGGAATATTATTCTTTGAAGTATCGAGTTCTTTCATTAAAACAGCTGCATATATTTCAAATGGCCATTCAACGTCACTTAAATGAAGCTAAAGCCTTCAGCGTGTCAACTTCATAAACAAATACAAACGACCAGCTGGAAAGGTTGTTCTCGATAATGGAGCCTAATACAATTACGACCAAAATATCAATAATATTGCACAGAAGATAAAAAATTGTTTAGCTTGTTTTTTTTCCGACCAAACACAGACTTATTGTTAAATTGGTTACTCTTGGGATCAGATGACATTTAATAGTCATCGATCGATGACATCTGATCCTTATTCTGGCTATACTTCTAGCACAGGGGAAAATGAATTTTAATGTATGCTGTATCTTTGTGTGTGGCCAATACCAGACTGCACAGCAGGTGACATTTAACGCGGGTCAGACGCCATGATGCAGCTGTAGTTATGCTGGCTGAGGTACTTAAAAACTCACCCACTAAATCCGGGTCATTGAAGGGGAAACCGGCCTATTGCAAGAGGGTATGGGATGTGTAGGGCGTCATAAATTGGTCGAGGGCGTCAGGAGGGACCGTCTGGTTTATCCCCTGCTTTCAATTATAAGTTAACCATAGTGATAATTTTTATAGTTGAAACCAATCAGAACTACATCCAGTGTGTGAGTTCGGACCCTTTGAACGTTTATTTCACTCACATCACAGAGGCTACTGAAGTCAGTCGCTTACCAGAAATGCTCCATCATCCTATTCTTCCGCCATAGTGAGCGAGTGAATGTCACTTTATGCCACAGTTAGCATTATTTCAGCTATACCACGACGGTTTGCAACAGTAGCAGTAGCAGACATTTTTGTATTTCATTGTTCAATCAACTTTGCAAGTGGATACATTGTTTGGGGACAAGCATTACGTAAAGGGGGGGGGGGGGTAAACGAACATTATCACCATGGGCTTTTCAACTAGTTTTTTACAGAATGTGAGTGTACGTATTTATTGATTCAATGATCTTTCATCTTTGAAACGGTTTTATTTTTCTGTCAAATCAGTTCTGGCTCAGGCAAACCACAGAGACCCGAGAGCAAGCAGACATCAAAGAGTGTCAATCTTCTGTTTGGGTCTTAGATAAGGAACAAATCACATTGCTCACAGCTCCAACCGCACTTTGACCACTCCTCAACCACTTCCTTTACAAGCATTGGATTCAAAGAAAGCCAACGTGACATATAAATACTTAGTGCTGCCGATATTTGACCCATGAACAGAAATCAAGACATTTGTACTTAATGAACGTCATTTAGAAATACCAGCATTCGTTCTCACAAACACGACCAACGAGTTGGGGCAATTACAATAGCTATAATCATAGGACTTAAAACATTACCCAGACTGTAATTGAGGCACATCAAACGTCAGCCTATTGATTGGGTGAACATTGCTGCCCTGTCCCCGTTTGTCCGGGTGTAACAGAGGGTGGGGCTGTACTGAAGAAGCACTTGTGTCAACGATAATGCCCACATGTCGAGGTTATTGTAGATCAATTGTGTGTATGACTGCGGATGACGATGACGATAACTCTATTTTTAATGTATCAACATGTCGCTATTCTAGATCCTATCGTACTGAAGTTAATGTCAAAAAGTCATAGGGGTCATAGAGGCTACAGGCATTTTGTTATCATAGGGAACGTCGGACTTATTGGGATTTTTTTATAATATGAATCAGAAAATGCTCGAAAGGACAACGAAGCCGGAGCCGATTAAGAACTTACTCAAAACCTTTTCTTTATTCTTGTATTAAGCAATATAATGTATTTTGATAATTATCTAGATTGTATGTTAGTAAGTGCCTATCGTATTGCATTGAGTAAATTTAGATGTTCTGGTCTTAGTTTGCTAATTGAAAACGGAATTACAGTATACCTAGAGCTAAGAGACTATGTCCATTTTGTGTTAGACCTGAAGTGGAATCTGAATATCATATTTGTTTACAATGTCCATATTATGACTGTCTGAGACGTAATGTTCTACCTTATTATTTTTACACAAATGTATCTTTTGATAAATTTGTAACACTCTGTACATCTAAAACCCCATGCATAATTAATGCTTTAGCTAAGTTTATAATACTTGCTTTTAAAAAGCGTAATAATTTTCGCATTGGTGCAGAAATTGTCTGATTTTGATATCATGTTTTGTATAATGGGCCGATGGCCCCTTTAATGAAATCTCCGGAATCGACCGGGAGTTTCAAACAGAGTAATATCCATTGAGTAAAGCTTCAGACTAGATTGGGATGTAAGTTAAGGATATGTTTGAGGTCAAAGTTGATGTGAAGGTTAACTGATATACATTTACTTCGACTACCCGTGTTAACAGCCGGGTCGAAGTTGTGAAACTGGGCATGACAAACGAAACATTGTTGTTCAGTAGCCATTCCTTGTCAAAACAATATAATCGATTCCACATGTTTCAGGTTGAATTCAGTACACATCACAGTTACACAGCTCGAGCCGTGTAATACCATCTGCAGAACGTCCAACCCACGTCTCACCAGCTTCGCTGTCAGTAATCTAATGAATTACACTTCTCTGCGTTCGAGCCTTCTGGTATTTTCTCAGTAGGGGAGACGTATTGAAAGAAAGGGCCAATAATACACCGAGGCTGGTATCTATGCGTCTCCACTCCAACAAAATGCAATAAACCTGAGTTGCTAAGTAATGCAAATCCATCTGTAATCGGATTTCAAAACACTATTCCTCTGGTGCAAGTCGTATAGATCTTGCAGCAAAAAAACAGAGAATTAGATTGTACGATGGCTATAGATTTCAACATTGTGGAACTGACGGCGCGGTTGAAACTGAAGTAACCCTTCAAGACAAATTCGTTTGCAATGTATGTTATGATGTGGAATGTAACGAAAGCCCGTAATTTCATACATGCGTATGCAGAATGGCCCCTAATCCACCGTGATCAAGGAGTCCCTGCAATATTTCCCATAATCGATGATCCTGGATCCCTGGATAATAACGTTCATTGTCTCCAGCAAGAGTAATCAGCATGATACTTGATGTATATTCATAGAGACGTCTTCAGGGAATACTTCATCACCATGTTGTCAACAATATGGAACCTCTGGCATATTCCCGAGATGTTTATTCCCGACTCTTGGCAGTCGATTCAACATTGGTCTTAAAGGTCTATCGGCATGGTTTAATATGGCAACACGAGTAGGAAACGTTGAATACCTCTTGTGACCCCATCAAGTACACATACTTGGTACATCGGTGACCTGAATCAATTTTCCGTCGTTAAATTGTCATTTACAGTAACCATGGTGCAACCATCCATGGCATGTTAACTTGATAAGACTACACCGGAAGTCAACGTGACGATCCGGGTTAGAATTGGTCTCCAGCAACCCATGCTTGTCGAACGAGATCGGATGGTCAGACTCGCTGACTTGGTTGATGAATGTCATCGCATCCCAAATGCGTAGATCGATGCGCAAATTGTCAATCACTGGATTGTCTGGTCCAGACTCGATTATTTTCAGACCGCCGTCATATAGCTGAAATATTGCTGAGTGCAGCGTTAAACAACAAATAACAAACAAACATTGGTTGAATTATTCTTTTGTCGATGTTTGGTAGATCGTCATTTAACGCTTACCATGTTGTAAAGGTCCATCGAGATGTGTGCATTCCATGGGTATTTTCAAGTAAAGGTTTTATGCACACTAGAACAGCTGTTCGCAGGAGGCGAAGCGTGTTATATGCACAGGTGAAAAAAGTTGTTTTGTTGTCGCTTGGAGCAGGTCATTTACACAAGCCATGTTGTCCATCGACGTGTTTGCGTAATATGGTTATGCAAGAAGTAGAAATGTCATTCTCCTTTTTTACCTATGTGGGATGTACAGTGTCACGGACGTTGTGCCGTGTATAGGTTAATTTAATTGTTATACTGCGGCCATGGGGGACTGTCGTTTAACACTAACCACGTTACAATCAGTCATCAGCACGTTTGCTTAATAAGATCAATATACGTAAAAGTAGCATATGTCTTTTTTGTAACCTCTGTTAACAGTGGACATACGCTGATACGGTGAGCTGAACCGTTGTTCTGTCAGAATTTGATGGGTTGTCATTGAAATATATGACGTCAACGCCAGAGAATAACCAGTCTCGATTATCCGCCGAAACGGAATTCATTGGGCAAAATAGCTGTGAAAGCTGTATGAATTGATCACTGAGAATCAGCGATGACAACACTGACCCTTAAGATGTCACGCTAAACCTGTTGAAATCGTCTAGTCACTGATTGACGACGTCAACTCTGATAAGGGTTTTAGGATGTATGGAGATGTCGTGATAGACTTTACTTGACGACTTGTTAACCTTCACCTGCAGCCTAAAGCTTGCGTATTCACATACACATTATGGTGAATGGAAGTACTGTTCTTCCAGTTATATCACGGCGGTCTGTAGGTAACCGAGTATTTGCGAGATAAATTAGCGGTTGATAACAACATGGCCAAAGTGGGCGATTACATGACACTCAATCAAACCATGTCACCCATTGTGACCACCCGATCCTCATTAAAGTTGACAGTTACAAGAAGGCTCGACTATCCACCGAAACCGGTAACAAATCACTGTATCTTAACACGGAGTTTTAACACTGGTAATAGTGTTTTGCGAACCCGTTATTGGAACAGAGTGCATCAGTGCATATATGTTTTATACGGTTGAACCAAAGAAAACCACGATTGTGTATCGATGCCAAACAATGCACCTGTACCAATCGGCCGATGACAAGCATAACACTGTTGAATACAACCTACTCAGTGCCTCCATGGTTAAAAAACATGGTGAGGCTGAAAACACACTAGCTTGTTCTGAGTGATTTGAAAGAACCCTACTTAGCCAACAGTGAAAAGTTCCATCGATTAGAGCCAATTCTCAACAACAAGCTGCCAACTGATTCATAAAGAAAACTTATTTCTACACGCCACTTTTAACCTCCCTATACTGGGTCGCAATTGATTATGGTTCGTTCTTGCGGTAGCTTTAGTATATGAGTGCAAGGGAGGATGGGTGTGTTGTCGGTCATAACTTAGATACTGCCCGAGGCATCTCTCCCCCAAACAGGATATAAACAGTTTTTGATTTTCAGGTTTAACCTTAAGGGACCGACTATACTGGGAGTATGATGGCACGTAAACCTCAGTAAAACCTCAGTAAAGGGACGTACAGGATAATCCAGGAACCCCTTTCAGGAAACCCTTTCAGATGGAGACCCCATTTGAGAGACATCCAGAAAACCCTGTAAGAATTACATCCAGGTGACACGTTCACAGAGACATACTGGTAACTCTTTCAGAGGGACATACTGGTAACCCTTTCAGAGGGACATACTGGTAACCCTTTCAGAGGGACATACTGGTAACGCTTTCAGAGGGAAATACTGGAAACCCTTTCTGAGGGACATACAAGAAACCCTGTTAGAGGGACACACCTTTCAGAGGGACATACAGGTAACCCTTTCAGAGGGACATACAGGTAACCCTTTCATAGAGACATACAGGTATCCCTTTCAGAAAGACATACAGGTAACGCTTTCACAGAGACATACAGGTACCCCTTTCAGAGAGACATACAGGTAAACCTTTCAGAGAGACATACAGGTAACCCGTAAAGAGGGACATACAGGAAACTCTTTCAGAGGGACATACAGGTAACCCGTTCAGAGGGGCATACAGGAAACCCTTTCAGAGAGACATACAGGTAAACCTTTCAGAGAGACATACAGGTAAACCTGTCAGAGGGACATTCAGGTTACCCTCTCAGAGAGACATACAGGTAACCCGTTCAGAGGGACATACAGGTAACCCTTTCACAGAGACATACAGGAAACCTCAGTTGATAGACATCCAGGAAACCCTTTCTGAAGGCATACAGACAGCCACTGCAGGCGGACATTCAGGAAACCAATGTCGAACGACCTCCAAGAAACCAATGTAGAGGAACATACAGGGAGCCACTCCATAATGACCTCCTATGGAAACTCATGTTGAAGAACCTCCTGGAAACCCATGTAAAAGGACTTCCAGGAAACCAGTGTAGAAGGACCTCCAGGAAACCCTTGTAGAGTGACATAAGGAAAGCAACAGCAGACGGACCTCTCATAGAAACCACGTTTAAGCACCTTTAGGAAACCCATGTTGAATGACCTTCAGGAAACCTTGAAAACCCATCTAGTAGGATCTACAGTTAACCTATGTCATGGGCCATTAAGGATCGAAAAATACTGTCAAACGACATTCAGGAAAATCCCTGCAGAGGCTCAGATGGAAATCCACAATTTGATTATTACCTCGTGAGGTGTTACCATTGTTCTCCTGGATGTGTGATGTCGATATGTACTCACGTTGTTTCAGCACTGGAGGGAGACGCTGTTACTGCAGTGGTCGTAAGCAGCCACAGACAACAAGCCATGGTGAATAAAACACTCTCTGCTGTGTGCCGACAAGCTTTTACAGAGATATCTGCAATCAATACTCGTGGCAGCCTACAAAAAGCTGAAAAATATTTGTATAGCTAGATTGCTTTTGACTAATGCAGTCTATTCTATAATCCATCACTTCAAACAAGTCAGAATGAAAATGATGGACATCTTTTTCTGTCCACGAAGTCACCGATGAACCTAAAACATTTGAAGCTGAACGATTTCCTCAAATTCGTTATTAAACACAATCTGTATAAACAACATTAATAACTGCGTAAGAAGCCACTAACACCGTCGAGTGTGAACTTAATCAATATCTTGTCTAAACATTTCTTCAGGTTTCACAAAGCTCCAAAGCACGTTCTGAGTTCAGTAGATGCATATAGACAATAATACCAAATGAATAATTACTTGTTTCAATATTGGAATTGAGCTCTGGCTTGGAACGTTAATACATCCTTCTTTTATGGAAGTGAAGATAATCGCTGGACTAATATTGACTCTTGTTTTCTCCCTAGTCTTCTCCGTCATGTTTTATTCAAAGAGCTGCACTTAGCGCCACCGGCATGTTGATGGCTGGTGCATATCCAGATCGTTTTCTGCAAACACTGTTCAGGGCATTATGATAGAGACCTGATAATGCTGGCGGATGTGGTGCAAGTACTACAGGGTGGCTTGGGTGAGCGACTGCTGGGTTCTGAAACGAGGGGCAATGTTTGACCTGTGTGAGTGTGTGTGTGTGTGTGTGTGTGTGTGTGTGTGTGTGTGTGTGTGTATGAGTCTGTGTGAGTGTGAGTGTGAGTGTGTGTGTGTGTGTGTGTGTGTGTGTGTGTGTGTGTGTGTGTGTGAGAGTGAGTGTGTGAGAGAGTGAGTGTGTGTGTGTGTGTGTGTGTGTGTGTGTGTGTGTGTGTGTGTGTGTGTGTCTTGTTTGGGGTTAGACTGGGTTGGGATGCTGGATGACGCTGGGTGAAATTTACGCACGAGTGATGATGGTCAGCCCGCAACGTACAATCCTGGCATCATTCCGCAACAGTCAGCAACAGTCCACAAGGCATGTATATAATCCAGTCTTGGCGAGACTCATTAGCTGTTGACTGCTTTGGTGTTTACACTTCACAACTTTTGAGATACAATCGAGTATGCTCTTTCTACCAAGATTTCAAAGAGCGTCATACGACTCTTGTTCAGAAGTTGTTTGATGAAGGTTACAACATTCAAGGCCTTAGTGAAGCTTTCAAAAAGTTTTATGGTAGACATGTGGAAGACATTTCCAAATTTGACACATCAGTAACAACAAAGATATCTGATGCGATTCCCTATTTTGACTTGTACAATACGTGTTTTTTTCAGATGAAGAATTGACCTCCCTCTGCATGTGTTTGTGACGGGTGCCAACGGTGGGGCAGGACACCTTTTCGCGAACACCTGGTATCATTACTGCAGAGATTTCTATTGCATATGGAAAGGGTTTTGTCGCTTTATTATTATTATGATGATGATGATGATGATGATGATGTACAGATTAAAATAAAAAATGCAGCAAAGAGGGTTTGGGTGATCCTGGCACAGTCAGGCTGGTGTGTCAACAGATTGGGAGGTACCAAACCTAAGGCACCGAGCAATAGGTGGCCAAAAGTAGTTCTGTCTGACTCGGAGTCAGTGTACTGTGATTGCAGGTTACAGTAGGCCTCAAGAAACCTATGGTGGTTGTGCCCTTGGATCGAGTGGTCAGGCTCATTAACATGGTTGACTGCATTTCGTTCCCGATGGAATGAAAAATTGTAATAATGTCAACAATTGCTTTATCTAGCACGCATTCGAATATGTACATGCGATCGCGCTATAACTTGAATAATACTGACAAAATTCACTTCATTTCACAACAGATCAACGAAGACCAAAGATGACATTTAAAATAAATCCATCTTCGTACAAGCTAAGAAGCAAATTCCCATTAAGATCCAGTAAGATTGGCACTCGATATTGGCCAAGAAACGCATCAATTCACAACCCTTTAACTGTATATAGTATCAAGGCGAAAGAACCTTCACGAGAACTCGAGTCAAAGACGCTCAGATTTAATACTGTTTTCGACAAACGAACAATTTCACTACGATCGATTTGCGTAATTTGTTTTGAAGTGGACAGATTAAGCAACACTCCCATCTCCTCAACATCGTAGGGAGGTTTTATCATTTATGTTTAGGAAGACAGCTCGACGGGCAAAACTCGGTCAGTGAGCGCCGTCCATTACCCTAATGATATGATACACCACTACTGGAGATTGCATTTCTATTCTATCTCATCCTATCTAATAGTGTGCATGTAACCATGAGTGTTGGCATAAATATTAATAAGGAATCTCCTAATCACGTTTCAGTGTGCAGCGTTTCTTTTGTTCTGATCGCTGATGTCGTAATCTGGCACTGAAGTGAATGTAATGTTGTAACAAAAACGTCTACATTTTCTAATCACGATCCAACAACACATAAACATCTGCGTTACATCAAATTGAAACTACACTCATACAAGTGTGACATTAACACATTTTTTGCACTTTCTAAACCCTGGAATCAAATATCATAAAAGAAGACTGGTGTTAAAGCGTGATGTTGCCAAGGCAACGAAACTTTACCGGCAAACGTTATGATGTCGTAAAATGAAGAAGTAGGAATTCGGTTACAATGAAGGGGCGCTTTTATATTCCTTTCGAGAAAACAGGAGCTGCAAATGAGGTGAAATTGGTTTCATGGGAGCCAAACCTGCAGGCAGGTACATTTTAAAGAAAGGAAAATTGAAAGTAATATGTTTGCTGCGTAGAAAAACATGCACAAAATGCTGTTATGAACAAGAATAAATGAGGGCTTCTTACAATACTGACAGCTTTCGACGACAATCAATAATTTACCAAAACCCGTATCGTAAGCTATGAGGATCACAATGTTTATTGTTCATCTCAGACAATGTTTACTTCAGACAAGGAGACCTACTTTAGATATTATGTTAGAAGTTACATGGCTTATCTTTGACAACGCTTAAGCTCGTCATTAGGAAATGCATCCCAGGAAATGATTATCTCTGCCAATGCTAACGTTAAGGTATTATGTTAGACAATACAAATATTTGACAATGCTGATGTTAGATATGCTGAGATAACGTCTATCCTAGCCATTACTAAATTAGACACCATCAAGAAGACATTCAAACTGAAGACACGGGGTAGCCTCGCGGTCAAAGCGTTCGTTCGTCACGCTGAAAGGCCCTGGTTCGATTCAACACATGGGTACCATGTGAGGAGTCCATTTCTGGTATACTCCTGCCATGATATTGCTGAAATATGGCAAAAAGTGGCGTTAGATCATACTCACTCACTCACTAAGACGCGAAACTCACGTAATACATTTTTACGGATAATTATCAACATGATTTAGGCCTCAATATTTATACAGAGCCGGCGGATTAGAAGGTTCGTGCAGTATGAATTCTCATGGCACAGGGTCTGTTTTATACGTCCATTCCATTACTGTAACGTGAAGCCCCAAGAAGAACGTCGATGCTGGATTATTGGAATACCACGGAGGTTAATCCCCTAGGAGGCCAGTAGCGTTGGAATACTCCAAGATCAGGGTCTTCGGCGTAATAATCTCAATTGATTTTACAGTTCAGCGTTTGTTTGTTTGAGATGTACGCAGTAGTAGCTGGAACTTCCAGCTCAAGGGATATATGTAACTTTTTAAAACATGCACTGCACACAGGGTACAACTCGGGTGAAGTTAAGCAACGTCAGTCCCGGGGAGTCCTTCGGCAGCTTGGCTCCTGAGAGTTTCTAGGGCTTCGGTCCTGCCCCACACTGAAGCACATGTAACACATGGCAAGTGACTTTGTTCGAAATGTGCCTCACTTCACCCAACTGTGAATGGGTACCCGGTAGGATTAGATGGCTGTTAACCATCTAGCGCCAAGCGGGCAGCTTGGGTTGTATACTCCCAAGGGAGCTGAGAATGATCGTTAAGTGCACACTGATCAAGTGACGGGAGGAATAGTAGTGCTTTGAGCATGCCCTGTGCGGTGTGGAAATATGTGCAGTATAAATGGCCTATTGTTATCACTCTATCATAAAATAGCCTTTGCTGCAAGCACTCTCATATGTACATGTAGCATCCTATGAAGTAACACACCCTATTCCATTAAAGCCCGTACTCATACAAATCCTAAATATAAATATTAATCATAAAAGTAAGTAATGAATTCGATGAATCAGGGAGATGTGACGATATGGACACGAAGCATTTGTAATATTAGTATCATATGACATAATCAGCATAAATATGTTTATACGCCCAGGCCCTGGTTCTGTTCTCAAAATGAAAAAAAGAAGATTATGTCGGGGATAGCATGGTCGACTCGGAAATAGCAATGTTCATCACCACACTGATTGCTGTCGCAGAGAATAACATTAAATATGGATTTCAATAAACCACCGATGGTTGAAAACCATAATCTCCTTGATGGTGGTGGAGCATTGCTGTCCGGTCAAACCAACTGCTATCCGTCACTCACGGCTGATGGCTGTATTGTCAAGGACTGACGTTCACCAAACTACAACGTCCGGCACAACACAGTATACTCTTGAAAATTGGATTTGACCATAAGATTACAAACGTTATCAAAATGTTACTGTGGTAATCCCAGACATGAAAACACTGCAAACCAAAGGCCAAGATACAACGTTTTTGTATTATTGCTTGTTGGACCAGACAATCCAGTGATTGGCATCATGAGCATCGATCCACGCAGTTGAGATACGGTGACATGCATCAACCAAGTCAGCGAGCCTGACCACCCGATCCCGTTAGTCGCTTCTTACAACAAGCATAGTCGCCATTTACGGCAAGTATGGGTTGCTAAAGACCTATTCTACCCCGGATGTTCCAAAATACAACTATAACAACCGTATCAAATACATCACCATCGAATAAACATTTCTTGTTTGTTTCGGAGGCACGGGTGGCCCAGTCGTCTAAGGCGCCGCGATTCGCTGTGCAGAGTTGCGTCCGTTGGGCACGCCAGAAGCCTATGATTGTGGGTTCGAATCCCGGTTCGCCTCAATTATGTTTCTAGGTTTGCCAGCACTATACCCGTGCTCGTGGGTTTCACCGAAGTGGTAAAAGTCTGAGACCTGCATCACTTCGGGCTTTCCTCCCACAGTAAGCTGACACGCCGCGATATAACTGGAATACTGTTAAAAGCGGCGTTATGCCCAACTCACTAACTCACTCTAGTTTGTTTCATTTTTAGCCACCATCAAACATGGGTGGATAGTTCCTATTGCCTGGCAGATTAGTTATACCCGCGACATAACATGCATGAAACCACTGCCAACTTTTGTGGATTTCGACTCACCACTTCCCCCCTCTGTTCCATGTATCTACGACGATGGTCTTTGAAATTCGTTATCACTCAGTTCATTTAATAAAATCTAACGAACAACGTAAAACTGAAAATAAATCTTTTCCTTTATCGATCACGTCAATTAAAGCTTTAAAATAGATGGTTTATACTAAACATTAATGTCCACAGTTCTTTCATCTCCTCTTTTTATGGTCGTTGGACTAACAAATGCCTCCAAAGACGGCTAACTACACATAGGAGATATTGATTACAGCCTGGGAATAAGAGTAACTATATTGCCGGATTCTTTGATCATAACGTCACACCGCCAAACACTCAAGTACAAAGTTGTTGGGTGGATAATTATGACTTATAGGATAATGTCATAAGTCAAACGTGTGGAATCAAAGGGAAGGTCAAACTACGTCATTACTAGTATCAAACATTGGTAATAATTAGTTACGAGAGGGCTTTTCGCTTTTAGATTGTGGACGGTAGCAAGCGTTAATTAACGTCATTTTGCCTTTCGGCGTTCGTCCTCTGATGGATGTGTGCAGCAGTATATCTTCAGTTATGATCATGACTGCTTTTAAAATTATTCGGTTGCCTTACTTTATATGCTTATGTGCATTTCGCTACAGTTTCGTTATGTTTCCAGGGTTGGCAGCACCATACCCGTGCTCGTGGGTTTCACCGAAGTGGTAAAAGTCTGAGACCTGCATCACTTCGGGCTTTCCTCCAGCGTTAAGCTGACACGCCGTGATATAACTGGAATACTGTTAAAAGCGGCGTTAAACCAAACTCACTCACTCACTCATGAATTATCGTTTCCAATACATTTGGACTTAAAACAATTGGTGTATCGCACGGAAGCTAAAGCGTGAGGTAGCCTAGTGGTTAAAGCGTTCGTTCGTCATGCTGAAGACCCGGGTTCGATTCCCACATGGGCTCAATGTGTGAAGCCCATTTCTGGTTTTCCCCGCCCTGATATTGCTGGACTATTGCTAAAAGCGGCTTAAAACCATACTCACTCACTCACACCCACTAAAGCGTGGACACGTTGCTCGACAATGCATTTGTATCTATCAATTTCTGCCTTGGTGCGAACCATCTCACACAACTATCTCCGAGTGTAGCATCAAATATTGGTTTAAGCCGCTGCCAGGAACAGGCGGGTCCATATCAGATCTGCCTGGAAATAATCAATGACTGACAGCACGAACAACGGCGCCATCGGGGTACGATGTCACCATAATCAGTGACTTCATGCATTGAAATAAAAGCCATAAAACTATTTCCATAATCATAAGTAATTTCAACTCGAACAGACCGTTTCTACAAAGCGCCTTTGAGCAGCGTGTGGTTGTTTACCAGACACCTATGTAAAGTGAAATTGAGACCACTGTGAGATTCCGACGATAACATAAGCATGTGTTCATGAATCACCATCAAATAGTGAGGATACAATGTGTTCGCGAAAAAGAGAGCGTATCATGCTCCACCTGTCACAAACACATGCAAATCCAAGACAATTATTCACCTAAAAACAAACGGGAACATATGCTACAGGAAGAAATAGAGAATTACATCTGACATTATATTTGTAACTTGTGCGTCACATGTACTCCACGTGTCTAACATATACCTTCTGAAAGCTTTCTAAGGACTTGAATGTTGGAAACCTTTTCAAACAGAATCACAGATATAAATATGAAACAGATGAGGCGGTCTCACTTGTCTCTTTTATTTCTAGTTGTCCCCGTTTTACTGATGTTTCTATATCCGTCTCGCATTGTAGGAAAGAATAATAATGTGTTGAAAACATACAGTCCGTTTTTTGCTATTTATTTCAAGATATACTTGAGCCCCTGTCAACACTGAAAAAGATAACTGAGCTTCTAAACATGATAAAAGTACATGCTGATCTCAAACCACAATCACATGGGTGCTCCCCACGTTATATTTCCCTTGTTGAAAGATATGCATTAAGGACCGCCTCCGTGGTCTAGTGGTAGAGCGTCCGCCCGGAGAGCGGAAGGTCTGGGGTTCGACCCCCGACCGCGTCATACCAAAAGACGTTAAAAGATGGTACTTGTTGTGACCCTGTCTGGCGCTCGGCATTAAGGGGCAAAAACAAGGACTGGTCGGCTCGAGTCAGTTCTGTGTCTGAGTGGGGTATTCATGTTAAAACTGCGGCATGGTATCTCAGTGAGCTAGCACTATAAATCGGCATCAGTCCTGACTAGTACAAGCAGCCACACACACACACACACACACACACACACACACGTGCATGCACGTCGCTATATAAGTGCAATAATCTTGGACGCGACGTTAAACCCCATTTCACCACACCTCATATGCATTTAGAAACATATCAGCAAGAACCCTATGTTAGCCAGTTATTACCAGAACAGTAAAGTACGTTTACAACGAACACGCTTATACCGAACTGACGGATGACGAACCCACTTTTGGGACCCGGCCATTTGCCGTATACATGCTTGTAACGAACTACGGTTATAACGAACTAAAATTAGCGGCCCCTTTCAGGTCGTTATAACTGTAGTTTACTTACAAGAAACCTTGTACACTGAGGGTTAGCTCTTCATCGGTATATGCTCAAGGGTGAATCGGAAAATCAAGAGAACTCTATATACCAAGCGTCAACTGTCATAATGCTCTTCTTGTCAAACGAGGGGCGATCGGGTAGCCTAGTGGTTAAAGCGTTCGCTCGTCACGCCGAAGACCCGTGTTCGAATCCCGACATGGGTACAATGTGTGAAGCCCATTTCTGGTGTCCCCCGCCGTGATATTGCTGGAATATTGCTAAAAGCAGCGCAAAACCAAACTCACTCGAAAAGTGTTTCGGAGGTGGCAATCGTAATTTTAGAACAGGAATCGTAATTATAGAACAGGAATCGTAATTATAGACCGGACACAGGTGGTTTTGTGCAGGAGTAATCGTGTACCAGAATATCAATAAGTTACTATGCATACATGCATATCAATAAGTTTGAGTAAATCTGTATTAATGCAGTTAAACGATCAGCCATAAAGTCAGTCTCATTAAATGTTCTATTTATCTGATAGGTTTATAATACTGTTTCATTTGGAGTCATACAATCATGCTATTTAAAAGTTCTAATCATTTGATGTCGTGTATAAAGCTGTAAAATTTGGAGCCATACAGTCAGTCTCATTAAATGTTCTATTTATCTGAAATGTGTTTGAAGGTATATCAATTTGGGGCAATACAGACAGTATCATTAAATGTATACGATGTCATTAAACGGCTTCAACAGATCTGAAGAAAACGCTGCTATTTAACAGAGTCAGTAATTCTTCCAACAAAGATACTGACATAAAAAACCTTAGAAATAAATATGCAATATAACGGAACATTCGCGCTGTATTAGGGATGCTATAAAGATCATGACATTAACCCGAGTTCGGTCCCGAAAATTGCAACCATTCACAAAATAATACATTGCATTGTACCATGTATATGGGTGCATATCAACGTAAAAGCCACTTTGACACATGCACAAACCATTATATCACAAGAAATCTTACAAAGTAGTCATGGAAGTATAAATAATCCCTGAAAGCGTCATCTATATGCAATAAAGCAACATCAACCCCTACAACATTACGGCCAGGCAATCAGATACGGCAACACAAGTCCGGGGATTCGAGATGGAATGAGCAAATTGCCTTCGAAAGTCAGTTTCGGATTCAGTACGCCAAATTCTTAAACCATTGGGAACAGCAGAGAAACGCTATGACTTACAATATCAGCTCTCTGTCAAACTGTTTGTATAGTGTGTCGATGGAACAGCATATTGATTTGTGAAACAGAAAAAGCAAGAAAGACAATATGATTGGATTGGCTGTCAACAATTCAAGCAGATATAATTATGTTTATTCATTCAGAGCATTGGCAATCTTAACATGATTACGTGACAATAGATTTATTTTCGCTACAGTTGAGGTGTCACATGCGTATCAAATACATACTGTAGTTCTGCTTGATCAGGTCAGGTATCCGATGACATTATTCATCTATGTTAAAATGGCGCCATGCCGAATTTGTAATTTTCAGCATATTATGTCAAACGAATCCAATTTATTCACCTGAATTGACATACATTGTCTGATCCTGAAACAACTGATTTTGTAGCTTTTTACGTCTAGAACATGTTTTCTAAAAAAAGCAAATCATGTTGGTAAGACATTCGTAAAAATATGATTTATTTTTAACACAAGTAAATAGCTGTTTGTCATATCTACAGTGACAGCTTTGTGCTTTGACGTTACGTTGTTTGTCGTTAAACGCCGCACTCGGCAATATTCTAGCTAAGTGACGACGAATTGTAAGTAATCGAGCCTAGACCACACAGCCCGAGGATTGATATCATGAGCATCGCTCCACGCCATGGTGTACACGCCATCAACCGCGAGCCGACCCATAAGGTTTGGTTTGTTTGTTGTTTAACGCCGCACAGCTATATGACGGCGGTCTGTAAATAATCGAGTCTGGATCAGACAATCCAGTGATTAATATCATGAGCATCGATCCACGTAATTGGGATCGATGTCATGCATCAACCAAGTCAGCGAGCCTCTCCAACCGACCCTCTTAGTCTCCTCTCACGACAAGCATAGTCGCTTTTACGGCAAGCATGGGTTGCTGAAGACCTATTCTACCCCGGATCTTCACGGGTCCCGACCCATTCGGCAGTCGTCTTCGACCAGCGTAGAAAAAGCTGGGGAATAATTGTACATCCAACACAACAGGCGGCATTATGTCACATGGAATTACTTGTAAATAACGCAATATCCCAGCTAAATGACGGCGGTCTGTACATAATCGAGTCTGGACCAGACAATCCAGCGACTGACATCATGAGCATCGTTATACGACATTCAGATAAGATTGCATGCATTAACCAGATCAGCGAGTCTGACCATCCGATCTTGTTAGTCGCCCCTTACGAAAAGCAGTCCGCCCGAAAAGCGGAAGGTCCGGGGTTTGATCCGCGGCTGCGTCATAAAAAAACGACGTTAAAATATGGTACTTGTAGTTACCGTGCCTGGTGCTCGGCATTAAGGGGAAAAAACAAGGACTGGTCGGTTCGTATAGTCAACTCTTATGTCAAACATGGGTTGCTGAAGATCTATTCTGACACGGATCTTCACGGTACAGAATTGATCCGAGGTGACATATGTTTGTCGTAAGAATCCAGTAATGGATACGGTTGTCAGGGACCCTTACTTAGCTGATCGCGTGTCATCGTGTCCCGCTGACGCCAACCGTTGCTCATATTTTGGTCACTGCATGGCTTTCCAGGAATATTTATTGGCCGATTTCGCAATTCGCTAGTCAGAGTCCCCTGGGCACGTAAAAAACATGTGATCGTGGGTTTGAAGCCCGGTTCGCCTTGATTATGTTTCTAGGTTTGTGAGCACCATACCCGTGCTCGTGGGTTTCACGAAGATCGTAAACGTCCAAGACCTGCATCACTTCGGGCTTTCCTCCCACATTAAGCTTCCACACCTTGTTACAACTGGAAAACTGTTCAAATCAACATTAAACCCAACACTCTCACTCACAGACCGATTTCACCAAGCTGAAATAATTCTGACTGCGGCGTGAAAGAACATTCCCTCTGTTTAACACACCTTTCCATTTTCAACATGAACTTATTTAAAAATGCAGACGCCCCTATATGTCATCGCAACAAATAACCATTAATGTTTCTGACAGGTATTGACACAAATCATCCTTTCAACTGTCGAATGGCGTATACAGGACAAATGGAGTATACAACGAAGAACCAGGGGAGGCTAGCATCATGGACAATGGGGCTAATCAGGTAGGAAGTGTGTAACACGATTGACGCAGTCAGGTGACAGTAAGCGGAGATTATGTCACCTAATGGAATCCCCAACATTTGTTAGCATTATTAGCTGCCAGACTCAGTCACAGAGTGCCGTGTCTGGAGGTGGTAGAGCAGCCGAGAGATATTGTAGGCCTGGGTGCCGTTGTACAAAGCAATCTTAGCGCTAAGGTGATCGTAACACACATACCTTAACATAGACTTAAGACGGTCGTAGCTGAGGCTGTTTTGTACAACGGCACCCTGGGACACGTTTTCTACATGACAACATCATTCGGGAATTGTTGTCAACGTCTGGCGTTATTTGTATATGCTGACACTTAATGTTTCACTGAATGAATAATCCTTATGTTAAAACTATATTATTGACATGATATTGATTTTCAAGTTATTGTGCCACTGAACGGGGAAGAATAGTGTGTGAATTGGAACAGTATTTCAATTATATCACGATATGTCAGCTTGATTTGAGGTGAGGGTGATTTTGAGGACATGGGATTCATCGTCGCGTTAAAGATTGTTTCACTTGGGTGAGTGAGTGAGTGAGTTGGGCCTAACGCCGCTTTTAACAGTATTCCAGTTATATCGCGGCGTGTCAGCTTTATGTGGGAGGAAAGCTCGAAGTGATGCAGGTCTCAGACGTTTACCACTTCAGTGAAACCCACGAGCACGGGTATAGTGCTGACAAACCTAGAAACATAATCGGGGCGAACCGGGATTCGAACCCACAACTATAGGTTTCTTGCGTGCCCAAGGGACGCAACTCTGCACAGCGAATCGCGGCACCTTAGACGACTGGGCCACCCGTGCCCCCTGTTTCACTTGGCGACGTGCACGTACGTATGTGTATGACTAAAAGGACAGGACTAATGCAGGGTATAGTGAGTGAGTGAGTATAGATTTGGGCTTCACACAATGTACCCATGTCGGGAATCGAACCCGCGTCTTCGTCGTGACGAAACCCTTGATAATCGAAGATGCAGTTGCAGCAAAGGTTCATGCTTTACTCATTTTCAAAATGGGCAAAGCGAGGTTTGGCTATCAAGCCTTCCATATATATAAGCATTAATAACGACGATGAATGTCATAAATGCATGCTTTGCATAAGAGCCTTACTAGCTTCATCCAAATTAATACAAGACGATGCAGCTTCCTCAAATACAACCACCTAGATGTGCGGGAATGTTGTTTCACCACTGATAGGTTCCTGAAGAACTTCTTTCATGAGTCATGGCACGGTCGAAATGAAGAATGCAGTACCGAATCAATTTAACGGATCTCACTAATTTTCTAAATGAATACATAAACTGAAATCTTATAAGTTTTAAAATCGGGAATTTTGTAATCATTATTTGGAAATTTGTGCAATGAAAACACGACAAAGGGTAAAAACAATATAATTTAATACACATTGGGATATATATGATAAATACAAGGGGGCTGTTCGGTCGCACACAGAATGTCCTGCGGACGGGAAATTAGTTCCTAGGGCCATGCCGGCCTGCGAGGATAGGTATACCCTGCGTGTAGAGAGGTGTAGAGGGAGCAGATTATTATGAAATTGAAGGATAGGGGTACCCTGTGGGTAGATTACCCTGTGCAATTGGAAACCGGTGGCTGGTAAGGAATTCTTTGGGGGCCCCAAGCCATGTAATGCTGCTGCCTGAGGTAGCAATAGTTTGAGACGCCATTACCGAAATAATGTACCTAAACCTACTAGCCCCAAGGTGGTGAAGGGCTGGTTGGAGGGGAACAAATTGACCTGACAGAACGATGGTTTAACTACAAGATGGAGGCCGAAAAGAATTTACATAAATACGCATGTGACGTCATTTCCTCAGCACTGCACATGCCCGGTAGTGAACGACATTATGGGAGTATGTAATTAATTTATCTACATGGATGTTGGTTAAAGATAACAGGGCTATGGGAGACTAACACTAAAACAAGGGCAATCAGCCTGACAAGAGTGATAAAAAACATTGTAAACAATTTAAGAAATAAACTCAGAACGAGACAACCGGAAGTGGCAGTGTAAACAATCTGCCGTACGAGCAACTGGGCAATGGATACCTTTGAAAGATACTAGTGGTGAGTGGTAAAATGAAGGCGTTAGGGTTGAGATACTACTAGGTGAACTGCATAATAATGACATAGATGGTATTATCATTGCACAAACAAAACTATAAAATTAACATTTTGCAAAAGGCAATACCGATATCTCAATACATTTCAACAACAAGGTTCCAAGCTGAAGGACAGACGTTGATTGTGAAAGTTCAGACATCATTGTTCAGCCGTGCCTCAAAGGGAAGCTATACTTTCTAACATTTAAGAGATTTCAGCAAGGCGACAGTTTCTTCAATGTTAATCTACAACATTTTTTGTAAGGCATTGGGGATTTGGCAAGGAGTATTTGGGAAATTGCACAAGGGAATACCGCCATGGAATCTCAACACACATCAGCAACAAGTTTCCGACTGAAGGATTCTGTTGACACAATTTCAGAATCACCTTGAATAATTAGCGAGGCGTCTGTCGGTCAATTTGTAATCCGGCCATGCATCGTGGATGCGTATCTGACGGAGATCACCGCTGAAGCCTGACTGAGATCACCTCTCAGGTCTATCAGATCAGTCGGTGATCCAGATCCTGAGTCCTTTGGCAGAAGCTTCCACTTAGTGTCCTTGATCATCATGAGAAAACACAACGATGAAATATTCATACAGCTTCATCAAGTAATTGAATCTTATCATATGTGACATATCGCGATTCCCCTCAAGCAAATAGTCAAAGTCCAAACTCCACGCGCGACAGGTAATCAATAGGGAGCCCTCGTATGTCCTTTTCGGGACCGAGATCCAAATTGGCTTTGACTTTTGATGAAATTGGATCTTGGAGCCTTTATTAATTGCCCCAGACAGCGATTGTGAAAGTTCAGACATGGCTGTCCAGCCCTGCCTCAAAGGGAAAGGCTTACATTTATTTTCTAAAATTTCAGGGATTTATGCAAGGAGACAGCGTCTTCGATGTAATCTACTGCATATATCGCTGATGCTGAAGGCCTTCGGGATTCGGTAAAGAGGAGGAAGGATAAGAGTACGTTTTGCCACACTGCGTAACTGGAAATAGTAAAGACTTCACAATTATGGAAAGGTTTGAAGTACTGGTATGAAAAGCATTTGGGGATTCAGAAAAGACGAGGTAGGATTAAGGCAAGTTTGGACCATCTAGAAATAACGAAGATTTTAAAGTATATTGAAACATTGAAATATATGGCAGACAACTACATGTACATATGGCTGTTTTTTATTTCTCATACGTCATAAAGGATGAACATCTGGACTGATCTTGTTCATACAAATGGTGGGTTCGAATCCCGGTTCACCCCAGTTATGTTTCTAGGTTTGTCAGCACCATACCCGTGCTCGTGGGTTTCACCGAAGTGGTAAACGCCTGAAACCTGCATCACTTCGGGCTTTCCTCACACATTAAGCTGACACGCCGTGATAAAATTGGAATACTGTTAAAAGCTGCGTTAAACCCAACTCACTCACTCACTCACTCATAAAAATGGCCCAACGTTATGAAAAGCGTACTAGTGAGGTGCGAAACTATGAACACGTTCGTGAGCCTAGATGAATGTGTTTTAGTGAGTAATTGACTTGCCTTTGCATGGTTTGTTACAGCGGATGCCACCACTGGGTACGGATACGCTCACCTTTTCGCAAACACCTGGTATCGTCACCTCTTGATAGTGAATCATTAACACATGCTCAGCATATAACCGAAATTGTACAATGAACTATTTTTGTAGAAATTCTTTTGAGAATACATATCTCGCCCACGAAAATCATCTTGGGCTTAAGACTTGCCCATGTTCAACGCTTAGCAAAACACATCGTGGATTTACTTCCGCATTACCTAAACATTCAGCCTTGTTATAAGTGATATAAGTGTTATATAAAAGTCTTATTCTCATCCACATGAACACGTCTGATAACTTTAATAAACAAACGTAATGTCATAAATTATGCATAGAGTATTTGTGCCAACAACGGTCCTATCACACATGGTCCTTCTAGGTTTATGCATCGTTTGCTTTTGATGATATACGCTACACATACGCCCTGTATACATTAAATATCGGCTACAGTGTGCCAAACCTAAGGAAGCAGTTTAGTACCCTTAAGCGACATTCAACCATTTTGATAGCGGTTGGTAAGAGTAAACATATTGATTGCACTTGTAGAAAATTCATCTTTTTTTAACATGCTTGGTTAAATAACTGGTATAATGGGTTAAAAAAATCTGGGATTCTAGCCAAAAATCGAAGATAAGATGATCAGCAACGTATTTTTCCTAAACTGCATTGTGCAGTAGCTTAATTGGCTTAAGGTTGGCAGAAAATATACGATTGAACGTGACGCAATGGTGACATCGGTATGCTTCTTGTACTATTTTAAGTTTAGTGGAGTCATCGGAAAGTAGTTGGAGGACTCAAATGCAGTTATCAAGTTCGACATTACGAACCAATTAGAACTTATTTTATGAAAAATAATCGTTTTTTATATACGATCCTATAAAAAGACCGAGTGCCTGGCGGAACTGGCTGGATCGAATCAATACATCAAGCCTGGTCTCCACAAAATAATTGGAATAAAATTTCAGCTACAATATCTTCACCCCAAGACAGTTCTTCAGCGTCTCCATGGCATTATTTTGAGACTGTAAAAAATCGGAAATCCAATATCGTTCAATGCATTTCGTGCACGCCTCCCTGCATCACCATATCTCATTAATTACAAATGTTCATTTGCAGAAGAAAGGGGAGCAGCGGGTGAAAGGAGTTCTAATCAATCCAAGGTCGTCCCTCTCTTCATGTCAGTAGCATCGGAGGCGTCTCGCATGATGGTCCTTCAATTGCCAAGTCAGATAATTACCAAGATTTCGTTCTAGGAATAGGTGATGAACACGGGCTCCTGTATTAATCCACAGTAGCTAAAATGTCCCTACTTTGTTGACACTGATGAAATGCGGACAAAGATCGCACCATCTTCAAAGCACAATGGGTTCATCAATCCTCAAAGTGTCATTTAGAACTGTTGGGGCGGTGGGCCTTGTGGAATATTGCTGCATGCAGCGGGAATAGCCGTGATATGGCTGCAATACTGCTGCATGCAGCTGAAAATTGCCATGGAATGGCTGGAATATTGTTGTATATCTCAAATACATCAATTTTTAAATAATCTGACAGATCATATGCCACGTATCCAAATTAAGATAAGAACGGGCAAAAATAAAAAGTGAAAGATAAACTAATCAGTTCCATCTTTATTCCAGTCCTGCATCCTACTGCCAGTCAAACCTGTTACCAGATCCCTAGCCAAGATCTGAACGGAATCCGCTATCGTAGTCTCAAGTCAAAAACTGATTCTGGCGTGGCAGATAACGTATCAGGTTTAAAAGAAAGAAGACCCGTGCCGTTATTCGTCTTGAATAAATGTCAGTCTGTCAAACTGGAGATCGGAGATTATTGCACACACAGTGACACCTTCAACTCAACTTTCTCTATATACTGCAAAAGAATCTAGAAAGTGGTGGCCGCGTATCACCGTGTTTTACTTCGCAAGATCCAGTGTCTGTTTTTATTATCAGCCACTATGTTACTATATCTAGTACTTTAATCACCAACCCTCTCAAAATGTAGCTGACAAAAAGTCCAAGGCCAAAGCAAAGGTTCAGCAGAAGAGAAAATATAAAACTCTGAAATCAATAATACAACTTTTTTGCTTTTGCATCGATTGATGTAATATTAATGTCTGCCAAGTGGGAAATATTGAAAACCTTTGATTCTTCAAAATCAATATCTAAAATGTAAAATACATCATTCTTACGTATCCTATGTGGCCTGATCATTCAATTAAAATTCAAACAGTTGGTGTTGCCTTGACATTTCCCATGGAAATATATGTATATAAAAGCAACAAAATTCATTCCATAATCATAAGAAATCACAGCCTAAACAAAGTCTACAGTACGATGTTGACTATATCCTATCAAACAGTGATGTTTTGTCGAAAAGGTGGCACCCGCCAAAAACATATGCAACACCCATCAACCAGTCCTTCGTATAAACGTTACCTTAACAAAAACATGGAAAATATATTGCCTGTAATCATACTTTGAAAAAAAATCCGAAAAAACATGTAATTGTACGGAAGCCTTTAAGGGCCATTTGCCTTTTATATTTTTTTGTCGAAGTTTCAAGATCTAGATTTCAAGACTCAGGACTACTTGTTCACAATTTGCCGTCTCCAGTCGAAGGAACTAACAACTCATGTTCACACAATGAATTCTGAGGTAGCTCATTATTTTGAAATTTCAACTTACATATGGTTGATCTATATTTCAACATATCATCTTGAAGTTTCAACTTTGTATCTTGACATTTCAATAATATAAGCAAACGGCCACAAAAGGACTACGTATTTTGGTATTGGAAAATGTAAAAACATGCCTCACATAATCCTGCAAATCTGCGGATTGTAACAGCGATTAGGTATGGGGGCACGGTAGTGTGTTTTCCCATAAGGCCACATATATGATATGTGTATTTCCAGTTTCCCCAACGACCATAATCTGAAGCCAACTGCCTGAACCTTTTTTTAATTTTTTTTGGCTAATTCTGCATTTTATTTACAAACCAATTGGGCCCACAAATATTAATAACAGTTTCTTAGGGCATTTCTTGTAAACGAAGAAGGTGAAGTCTTGCAGAAGTGATACACATAAGAGAGTGGCTTTGTTGTTATTATTATCTGTTCTCTGCATCCTAGCATTCATTTAAAGCATATAGTAAGCATATACTCCGAAATCTTGTGTTCCTCATAATAAGTTGACATCCATAAATTTTCTCTCTTAAGGTGAACATAATTCAATATACAGCGTTCACACACAAACTCAAAAGCGACATAATCCTTGAATTTCCAGAATCTTCTAGAAATGTCTCTGGGCTCCTATGTTTATGTTATTAAGATCAATCAACAACTGGTCTTTCTGTAAAATATTTTAACTTCAGAGACTAGATGTTACTCTAAAAATAACATAGTTAACCTTAATGTTTCATCTCACAACAAACACGATCAAGCATTTCAGCGTTCTTTAAGGCACGAGTGCTTGGCGGCAATGTTCATTGCAAAAAACAGTGGCGCTTGTTGCAATGGATTTCAGAAGAGCAAAAACGTTAAAACTGTGCTGGCAGAAGGAACAGATAGTTTCTCCCTTGCATCACGACACAATCTAATTTGTGAAACTGCTGCCTGACGAGCGTTTTCAAGAACGCAATAATAAGCTACTTTCTCTGACGATTCTCCCTCTTGCGAGACAACAGAAAGGCCAGACAAATAACTAAGACAAATGACACACAGTAGTCGAAATAGATGGACGCCATGCTATTGATTTCTACTGGCGTTTAAACAATATTGTCATAGATCCACAAATACAAATAATTAAGTGCCTTGAGGGGCAAAATCTGGATATTCGCTGTTGTCTCATGCCCGACAAGCTTATAATCAACTCCATGTGTAATTTCTGGTATTACAATTGGAACTTGATATTAGGGTATTTAGAAGCGGATGTTACATACCAAGATAATGCTGTTCTTTGAAAATTGTTACGACCAGGTAAAAGCAAATGTGAAATATTGGTTTTTGAAAGGAATGAAGCCTAGAGAACAAGCCTACGACGTAAATGTATATGTCCGCACATCCATATTTCAAATGCCATTATTCAGCAATTTGTGTTAATGTTTTATGTGGTATGTCTGTAAGTACTATCTTTCACAGCGTCAATCTTTGGTCCTTCATGCGTCGCTGTGGCTGCCAGCAATCATTAACTTGTAATTATGAACATTAGTTTTGCTATTTATATTGGTGTAATGCTTTAACAAAACGACGAAACGGATTCCATTGGGCCTAAAAGGCAAAAAGATGTATGAATGGATCATTGAAAATCAATGATGACACCTGGTGTTCGCTAAAAGGACAACATGATGTGGTGATGTCTGTTGTTTAGAAACATCTGTTGTTGTTTTTATTTGCTTCATGTTCTCCTTCACAATTGTACGTTCTTTCGGATGATGCGTTTGTATTCCAGAAACATGCAGGTGAGCTTCAGAGCCTTGAGGCGTATTCTTGTCAATAGTACCAGGAACGCATTGATACATTGCCCATCCTTTTCTTAAAATACTTCCCATTATTTAATGTAAACCATAACGTCAAATGAATCTGGAATTGATTCATTCGACGGGATCCATCGCTCAGTGCAGGTCGATCTTCCTCAATACCGTGAGCTGGTCATGACAGCAGTCTAATGAAGATCGGGTGGTGACACTTTGTAGGACCAGAGTGTCCAACTTTCAATCAACGTTCCCTTCAGGTCGAGCAACATATCAGCGGCTTTTTGTGTCTAGATTTCAACATTTTTTAACTACAATCGAGAATGCTCTTTCTGCAAAAAAGGACTCTAACGCTACGCTGGAGGGCATATGCAGTCTGGTGCACCAGTTACCAAAATGATATCTGACAAAAAGCGTCAGTGTCCAATGTAGTTTATTTGTGTCAATTTCTGCACAAAGGTTAGTTAGACAACTGTAATCAGTGAGTGGGGCGCCTGAATTCGCTGTGCAGAGTTGCGTCCCCGAGGCGTGCCAGAATTCAATATTTGCGGGATTTAATGCCGGTTCACTCTTATCGTGTTGCCAGGTTTGGTTTCAACAAAGACGGAAACGTCTACGACCTGCCACACTTGGAGTATTCTTCATCATCATCTAACAAACACACTGTGATAAAACTGAAATACTGAACTCACACTGAACTATTGTTCACACGTGAGATCAAGACTAAAACAATGCAGGGCTAGTTCTGGGATCGCTGACCTGCCTAAAACGACGTCAATGCATTTTGGGTGATGAAGACGTTGCCTTAATCCTTCGGTCATCCTGTAGTGGCCAATGGCTGAAAGGTCATCTGCTCCTTATAAGATTACTATACATTTACATTAGCCACAGTGATGATTATCGAATGAAATTACAGTACATGCGCGTTGCCCCGGCTACCGCGAGGTGGTAAACAAGATTAGCGAACAGCCCATCATTCATTATAAACCCCGTTGTCGCATTAGCGCCTTTGCCAAAACAAAGGAAGAGAAAAAGACTAAACTAAACTCAACAATATTTGTTTTCTAGATTATCCAATTCCTGATGTCTGTGTGTTTGATGATTCGAGGGGCTCGTATCAGAAAAGCGACAAAGTGCTTCCTTGTTTTTTGGCTATTCCAGCTGCTCTCAAAATGTAACTGATGCCGTTTTTATACAGCCGTTGTACTTCATACCGAAGAACGTGACAACATTGATCGTGATGTGACTTGAATTGTCCACAACGATGCATTTGGCATTGACTGATGGAGGAAAAAATACAGTTTTAAGAAACGACACTACTATCTCGGAACTTTGAACTTTCACAATGTTCTTTGACTGAAAAAGTAGAATATAGATAAAGTATGAATGGCACAAGAGCCTGTTTGATCCATGTTTGATTCTAGAAAAGTAGGAACTCGAATGATTTCTTTCCGAAATATTAACAATACAAAGTTATTGGATAGTTTTGTGAGTTCTATAACTGTGGTCACATTAGATGCTTGACATTTAAGGCGAAGAAAAGATAAATATTCCGCCTATTAAATATGCTTCACGGCGTTGACATTATCGTGAAGTTATAAAATATTTCAAATCGACAAGAGACAAAGTTCTTCTGTAAAAATAGCCCTTTATAAAGATATAACCAACATTAATCATGGCGCGTATGGCTTTCGTGACAACTTTCTATTACTAAGAGGATGTTTGCGAAACACCATCGTCTATCTAATTAGTCCTCAGGGGAGTTGCTTCCTTAAAGCACGTCTTTGAAAATCATTTGGGAAGGAGGAACACCTTGTTTTGTCGAGCTTCTTTGATTATGATCGCCTTTGCCTCATCTATAGTCATTATGGAAGTGATATTGTGAAAATAATGGCCCATAATAGAAGAGAGCCGGTACAACAGTTCTCAATGCACGAAGACGACGAGATAATGTGTTTTGAAAAACGCCTTGGGTCGTTTTACGCGAAAATAGGTAAGCATTATTCTCAGAAAATAGTTTCTATGATAACATTACGGACTCTTGAAGAAAAGTTTCAAGAATAGTCACGCGATCCATCAATCAGAACTGACGTTCCTGTCAAAATGTATAAATTCAATCAGAAATATCACATCGGTACATTTGACATGCAAGGAAACGTGAGGTGCTTTTCTAACGTTTCAGCTCTGGATGTGCACAAACAGCCTCATTTCCACGCTTGTTGGTCTGATTTGCATGCTGCAATGAGTAGCCAGTGGATAGGAAGCCCTAGGGAAGAAATATGCCCAAATCACGCATCAGTTCTATCAAAATTATGATTGACTCTAAACCTGGATTCCAAAGCTCCATAAAATTCGGTACAGAGAGACATAGATTGCTGGGTCCTGCAGATGTTGGACCAAATGCCAGTCTCTTAAATTAACCATTAATGCTTAAAGCAAGAAATTTCTTTATATTCACCGAATAGTTTTAACACAAGTGGGGTTGAATGGATTTCTGTGAATGTTTGCGATCTCAGAAGGGAAGAAATATGCCAAAATCACGCATCAGTTCTATCAAAATTATGCTTGACTCTAAACCTGGATTCCAAAGCTCCATAAACTTCCTTCGGTACAGAGAGACATAGATTGCTGGGTCCTGCAGATGTTGGACCAAATGCCAGTCTCTTAAATTAACCATTAATGCTTAAAGCAAGAAATTTCTTTATATTCACCGAATAGTTTTAACACAAGTGGGGTTGAATGGATTTCTGTGAATGTTTGCGATCTCAGGAGAGAAAAGACTGAAATATAATTATGTCAAAATATTGTACATCACTATCCTACACGACAAACTTGAAACTCCAAGATTAAACGCCATTCCTTGATCCAAGTGGTATTTGTCACTAAATGTGGTGACCGTTGAGAAAGCTGTGTGGCGTCAGGCAACAAAAACTTACATATTCATGCTACCGGCAGTGCAGGACATGCGTAACCTTTTCGCTAGACCTGGTCTTTCACTGATTTTCAGTGATCAATTCATATTATTTACACGGCTGTTTTTGCCTTTTGCGCCAATGGAATCTGTTCTCGGCAGATAATTGAGATAATCTCTGGCGTTGACGTTTTGTGACGTTTTGACGTTTTATGTTTACATCAGTATCTTCAAAGGTCAAAAGTCAATCTTCAATTTGTCAAAAATGGATCCCATGTCATCTAAAATTTACTGAGCGAATGGGTGAGTGAGTTGGGTTTAACGCCGCGTGTAACATTATTGCAATTATATCAAGGCGTGTCAGCTTAATGTGGGAGGAAAGCCCGAAGTGATGCAGGTCTCAGACGTTTACCACTTCTATGAAACCCACGAGCACGGGTATGGTGCTGACAAACCTAGAAACATAATCGGGGCGAACCGGGATTCGAACCCACGATCATAGGATTCTGGCGTGTCCAAGGGACGCAAATCTGCACAGCGGATCGCGGCGCCTTAGATGACTGGGCCATCCCCCCTGAAATTTACTGGTCTGTTTCTTTAAACGTATGGATTTCCTGCTCCGACTGTCAAATTCTAAACAAGGAAATACGGCCAAGACGTTTAACTTCAGCTATATCCATGATCTGATATCGTTCTATATATGTTCAATAATCTTAAACGCGGCGTTAAACCCCATTCCATGCACCACATCTGATATCGTTCAATATCTGTCAAATAGTCAACTCCCTTCCTTTGCTGATCCACCTGATCTAGAAATAAAAGACCAATTAAAACACCTAACATGGACATGGTTCTACAAGACATATATATTGATTATGGAAAATTAATGGTTTTGTGGCTTGTGCCCAGGGCAATCATTTGTTGTTTAACGCTGGCTCGAATTCGAACCACACAATTCAGTGATTGATATTATTTGCAATTACCCATGTCTTCCGGATCCGATAACATGCAATCTGCAAAGGCACTGAGCCTGACTAAAGCACATTTTGCTGGAGACCTATTGTAACCAGGGCCCACTTGCACAAAGCGATCTTAGCGCTACGATGATCGTAACTCCCATACTTTAACATAGGCTTATAATAGTCTTAGCGCTAAGATCGCTTTGTGCAAGTGGACCCAGGAGTCCGGCAGGGTGGAGTTTTATGACGCTCCTCATAACTGTTTTCGCGTGTGTAAAGTCTAAAATATAGTTAATATACATTGCTGTCTTATACCGTAGATAAGTTCTTCTTGCAATATTACACGTCCCTATGTGTAAGTTTAATTCGTGAGTAAAGATGTGAGTAGTTTCCCAACACAAATATCGACTTTAATTGAAAACACTGAGAAACAAACATGAACACCCCTGGGCCGTATGCTCCATCCATCCTCATTTCAAATGATACTTCAACCACTTTACTAAAGCTACACGTTCCCTGTATCCCCTGATCATTACTTTGGAGCCAAAGGCCTGACCAGCGGCCATTAAAACTCGACCATCGATTCGTAACCTCTGAAATTGAATTCCTCAACCAATACCAGTTACGTGCGCAAGTGAAAAGCATCTTGGCCAATTTTCCAAACCGAGAGTACGGGCTGACACAGTAATTACGGTTCTCCGAGACTTCCAGGAACCTGGAACTGAAACTCTCCAGGGAAATCTGATAAAGGTTTTCGGGCGCTAATTTCTTCTGTTAAGTGTCAATTCCTGCGAAACTTTGGCATTGACCGCCTGCTTGGATGAATTCAAGGTTACCAAAATCGGTTCTCGCGTAAAATTTATGCATCGTTTGAAATAGAATGTTTAGAAATAAACGCAGCACACGCGGGTCAGCGGCGTAGAAATGTAACGGACGCATACAACAAGTGTGACCTACTCTGAATATTCTAGTGATAAATCAGAATACCCAATCTTAGCATTACATGCTGTTAGATTCAACCCATATGTCCTGTGGGGTTACGCGAAATGAAAATCGACAAATATCAAACAGCTTGCCCTTTTCAATAAAGACAAATGTACCTTTAGATTCCCAACATTTTAACTTCACCGCACGGACCCACACTGGACATAGTTAAATATTTTATAAAGCCTATACAACATTTTCATCAGGACACATTTCGCAAAAATTGAGTACATGCGGAGGTGATAATATATTCCCTTTCCCCAAACCATTCAAACTGGAACAACATCAAACATGACAATATTCCTTACCCTCGAGGGTGGGAATTTTTCTCTTATCGCAAACCATTATCCTGCCCTTGAATGAATACGCTGACGTGGATTGATTAATCCGTTCTGTGCCCATCCATCAGGTCTGGACAGAGCAATTTGTTCCTCCGAGACCGCGACAGGTACTAATAGGTTTCTGTAAGAATTACGTTTTAGGTCCCCACTGTTTAACCTCAGGCTAGAATAGAAAATAGCAACGATATTATATTGAACAGTTCCTAACGTATCTAAGCAATTCCTTCCAGAAAACGATGTTTCCGCAGTCTATGGCGTCTCTGATCTAGGACGTCGGGCGCAGTTTTGATGTGTAGACTCTTAATGCGGTATACACTGTTTTAATTATGTCTGTTGTAGTCGGGGCGGTCGAGTAGCCTCGTGGTTAAAGCGTTCGCTCGTCACGCTGAAGACCCGGGTTCGAATCCCGACATGGATACAATGTGTGAAGCCCATTTCCGCTGTGATATTGCTGGAATATTGCTAAAAGCGGCGTAAAACCAAACTCACTCACACTCTGTTGTAGTCCTATCTGGAGTCCTCATCATTATTTGTTTGTTTGTTTGTTTGTTCAACAGCATTTCAGATACAACATGGCTTGTTTAAAAAAGTGACGAAGTGACGCCCAGGGTGTAGACGTTTAGTTTTGTGATTGTTGTTGAACGCCGCACTCGGCAATATTCTTCTGCTGTATGACGGCGGCTTTGAATACTGAGTCTGCACCAGACAATCTAGTGAGCGATATTATGAGCAACGATTTAAATCGTCGAGGTACGACGACACGCAATCAACCAAGTCAACGAGTCTGACCACCCTATCCATTTGATCGCCTTTTACAACCAGCATAGGTTGCCGGGGACCTATACGAACCCGCATCTCCATGAGGTATTGGGATGGTGCCGCCGGAACAAGTCACAAAAGCTCTTGCATATAAAATAATGTTGTAATCTCTGCTTGTGAAAGCAATACAATGTAATTATGTCAACAATTCTTGCCTCCATTTTAAAATTATTTCATAGCAGTGCGGAATTAGTCATTTCGATGTCCATATTAGCACTAATTAAACATATATTGTTAATGTGGAACTGTGTCTAGGTCGTATGACTTAAAATACGGAGTGAGATTAGGTGAAATGGCGTTTAAGGTCGCGTTCAATATTACTTAACTCATATGGCCACGTGCATGCACGTGTGTGTTTGTGGCTGTTTGTACTAGTCCAATGTTATAGAGCTAGCCCATCGGGAGACCATGCTACATTTTAACAATGGATTCCACCCTCAGACACAATATTCTGGCTCTGAGCCGACCGTCCTAGTTGCATCCCCTTAAAGCCGAGCGCCAGGCAAGGTATCATCCAGCGTCTCTTGGTTTGAGGGGGTACGGGTGGCCCAGTCGTCTAAGGCGCCGCGATTCGCTGTGGAGAGTTGCGTCCTTTGGGCACACCAGAAACCTTTGAATGTGTGTCCGAATCCCGGTTCGCCTCAATTATGTTTCTAGGTTTGTCAGCACCATACCCGTGCTCGTGGGTTTCACCGAAGTGGTAAACGTCTGAGACCTGAATCACTTCGAGCTTTCCTCCCACATTAAGCTGACACGCCGTGATATAACTGGAATACTGTTAAAAGCGGCGTTAAACCCAACTCACTCACTCTTGGTTTGAAGCGGTCAAGGCAACGACACACGCTCTTCTACTGGCCCATGGGGGCGGGAGAGGGTTGAGTACAAAGTACGTGTACATGCTTTAACCAAATGCATTAGGTTTTCATGTCCAATGAATTAATACATATGAACTACAACATGTATACTTGATGAAACTAGAAACGCCATTACGAACAACGTCCACTGCCACGATCACGCCATAATTATATTAGACTTGCCACGGTGCTGTAACGTCGTGGTCGTGATTGATACATAACAGATTTGGGTGTGGTTGGTTGTGTGCCTGGCATGAAACACGTTTTCTGGTCTACGTCCTACGTCAGAACACACAGTAGACTATTTCCAGAACAGACCTGGCACTGTTCGTAGACGACAGCAAATTAGCAGTCCAGGCAATGAATGCAATGAAACATGTGCTCACGTTTAGGAACAAACCAATGTCGTAATGGCTTCTCTTGATAAACGGCCAACACAATAACTGGTTTCCGGACTTCGACGTCATATATTAATGAGTGAGTGAGTGAGTGAGTATGGTTTTACGCCGCTTTTAGCAATATTCCAGCAATATCACAGCGGGGGACACCAGAAATGGGCTTCACACATTGTACCCATGTCGGGAATCGAACCCGGGTCTTCAGCGTGACGAGCGAACGCTTTAACCACTAAGCTACCAAACCGCCTCTCATATATTAATGAAATGACCACAAAACTTATTCAATTATACAGTGATTTTGATTTGCTTTATTAATGTTTGTTTGTTGTTAAACGCCGCACTAATTATGATGGCGACAGCCTGTAAACAGTGATTGATATTATGAGAAACGATCAAAGAGCCTGACCCCCGATCCATTTAATCGCCTCGTACAATCAGCATGGGTTGTCGCATTGAATAGAGCGTGAGGTTATTACGCAGAATACGCAGCCACGTGGATACGGTGACAAGTGAGAGTTCGGGCGACTGGCCCGTTCTCGTTAGTTACCTGTAACATATTTATGCTGTGCCGGGGAATTCATATTGATAACTCGTTGACGGATCCAGAGGGACTGCAAGGGGGTCTTATCCCCCTTTCTTGGACATCTGTGACTTGTACACTTTTTTTCATGTGTTTCAGTTCACTTCGTTTTTGTTTGTTTGTTGTTTAACGCCGCTCTCAGCAATTTTCCAGCTATATGACGGCGGTCTGTAAATAATCGGATCTGGGCCAGACAATCAAGTGATTAACATCATGAGCATCGATCCACGCAATTGGGATCGATGACATGCATCGATCAAGTCAGCGAGCCTGACCACCCGATCCTGTTAGTCGCCTCTTACAACAAGCATAGTCACCTTCATGTAGCTGGAATGTTGCCGAGTGCGGCGTTATGCAACAAACACAACAAACAAACAAACATATTTGATTATCGCTATCAAACGTTGAGTAGTATAGAATAAACTCCTTCCTCCCTAACTGGTCAGCATTGCAAACTGTGATAAGGGAGCATCATTTTTACTACTATAGGTCGGGTTGGAAGATGTTTTAAATGAAGTGTTTGTTTAGAAATTACCCCAAAATGAATAGTTTGTTTGCAATGGTGAAAAAATTAATACTTAGTTTTTTGGAAAATACCAAAACGTCATTTTTGTAGTTAAAGTGAAAATGAACAGATTGTTTGATGGTGCTCCGTAAATACATAGTTTGTTGGATTCAGATAGGAAATAAATGGATTGTTCTTAAACAATCCCCTCCCCAACAAATCAAATACAGTAAACTACGGTTATAACGAACACGCTTATAACGAACTAACGGATATAAAGAACTAACTTTTTAGTCCCGACTATTTGCTGTAGTTCTCCTGTATATATGCTTATAACGAATTACGGTTATAACGAACTTTGAGTTCGGTGTAACCGTAGTTTACTGTAGATGCTCACTAAAAACAAGACAATAGCTTAACTGGACCAAAATGTATTCATTGATGAACTCACCTTAGTGAAGTCTCCGAACATGAACCCCTGTTCAAGGCCAACGAACATCACGAGGGGAATGAGCAGCACACACTTCGAATCCTTGAACATCTTCAATGTCGACAAAAACAGTTCTTTGGATGACAGTGAGAATTCTGGATCCGCATCCTGCTTTCCGACGTTGCTTTTATCCACAAGCGCCACCAGTATTACAATTCCCATGATGCCACACCCAAGGTAAATACTCAGCAGCATATAACGCGTGGAATCAGGTATCGAACCCTGCAGCGGTCTGTAGTCATTGTTATACGTGCCATCGGCCGAGTCGTAAATATGACAGTCACGAGCCCCACAAACTTCCCTTGTTTGCGTGCTGTTAAAGCTGTATTTTTGATATTCCAGGGTAGAGTTGCTTGAAAGGACAAAAGCCGAAATCATGTTCCCCCAGATGAGACTGCTTCGGTAAAAGCCGAGGAAAATTCCCATGTATTTGTTGATGAATCCGTCCGGTTCCACGATATTCTCGTGCTGCGCATGCGTCAAGGCTAATGTCGTGATGTATGTCGCTTGTGCACTCCACAAAGGGCCCGCCAGAAGCCCGAGACCGATTCCGAGTGGGATAAGAACTTCATGCATAGGATAAAAGTTTGCTGAGAAATAGCCAGTGAACATCGCAAAAGCCACGACCATTGTCCACTTTGTAGACATTCTGTTGATGAGCCAAGGGGCAACGAGACATGAAAGAACGGTCGTCCCGTAAACACAACTAAGGGAGACTACTCCCACTCCACCTGGATGCAAAGTGCTTTGGAGGCTCTGGAGGGAAACAAATGCTGTGAAAATAAACATAAATGCAACACTGAGGGCAAGAATGTTCTTCATAGCTTTTCCTGATGTCATTTCCTTTACCTTTTTCAGCGTTTGGGCATCTTTGGGAAGAGCTTGGTAATGCTGAAGGGTATACGAATGAATGGTGCTCCGTCGTCGATTTTTCTGGTTTTCATTCCAACCTGCAGGTGGGATCAACATATGGTCTACAGGGGCGACAACTCTGTCTCTCCCAGAAGGCGTCCTTGACCTTTCTCGACAAGGAGTGGCCACATCGCTGTCCCGCTGTCCGGCCTTCTCTTTCTCTGGAGCAGATGATAGCTGTGTTTTTGCCATAGCGATATGATTTCGTCCAACGTCGTTTAATGGCAATGTACTTCCTGACTGTGTCAGTATTGATATTTGTGCATAAACTCGGACTCTTCTATCACATTTTCAATTGATATAATCATCAAGTTTTCAAAAATATCAATTCAGGCTCCATCGATAATCCGCGTTATATCATAACCATTTCGTAACACCAAGCCTAAATGGTAAACATTGTCTTGATCGATACAAACTTGGGGTCTTCAGATCAGTGATAAATATTCACACAATCGACACTGAAATCCTCGAACAACGTCCTCGCCACACTTCTCAGTGGAATATAAGGGTTTGAGTCGTTGAAGCACACCCATTCGCTGAACGACAGTCGTCACTGCAACAGAACAAGACACTTATTAGATTGCACTTATGTCTTAAGCACTAACGATAATGTTACAAATGCGTACGCGAAAGCTTGGTTAGAATTTTAAAGAAAAATCAATGAGGCTTTGGCTCATTAATAACTTGATATATTTGCATAGTGTGTGTTATTCTTTATTCAGTTTGTTTTTTCTCTGCGTTGATGATATCGTTACAGCTGGCTGTGATAGCCATAGCAGTAAAATGTACATAACACCAGTTTTCAATACATACTTTATTGTTTATTCAGTTGCCTAAAGTAAAACACAATATAACAGTTGTGCTCTCCAAGTGCCAAACCTTTGATAGTCGTACCGTAACCAGCATGGACTGTGTGTTTTGGTAATAACTTTGTCATTAATGTTTTTATTACAAGATACTAAATACATATCATAGATTTAGTGCGTACTCCACGAAACCACCCAATTCTTCGTCAACTTGGTCTTTGAAAAACGTGGTTAAAAGACCATATATCATGAATGATATGCCGACATGAACACAATCTCATTAAAATCAGATTTCGCTACCCCTAAACAAAGATCTGAGGACATCCCCATACGGGTCACGTCAGAACGACCTTTCGCGAATTTTAACCGACCAATGAAATGATTGACAAGAAATCGACATTAGCCAATCAGGAGGCAGCTTTCTCAAGCTTTACGACACTAGTTTCAAACTGGCAACTCTGCTTCGAAACATACTTTGACGTGTTCTCGATTAAATCTTTTAAAACTGATAAGAAGGACATTGTGGAATTACTTATATATGGCCTAGATTGTATGGATATAATCATAAAACCCGTAACTGTCGTTCGGAATACCCCGTGTTAAATATACACATGCACAAAAGTTCAGCGCCACCATATTCATAGTCTCTTGATTTCACGTGTGGGAATCAGAAATACGAAATATGATGATGTATGACTAAATTAGGCTTCCATAGTTTCATGAACCCAAATTTGTCAGGATACCACAAGGAAAGCGTGCTTTAACTTGTTGCTGCAGTTCCCCTACCCTATAAATAGTGAAATTCAAGTTTCAGACACGTAGTTGCATTTTGCTCTTGTGTGAGATTCCCCTTCCAATAGATGTGAGGAGAAAGTTTTGAACGCTGAAAGATGGCAAGTGAGAGGCATGAAAAATGCTGGCATGTCATGCAGGGCCATTGCAAGAAAAATGGATAGTCAATCACAGTGTTATCACTCGTTTGATTGTCAAACATGGTCAAACCAATGATGTCAATGACAGGCATAGGTCTGGTAGGCCAAGAAAGACCTCTAACAGAGAGGATAGATGTCTGTTCAGGATAGTCAGACGAAACCCATTTCCCACTTCAACAGATTTAAGACTGCAGTGGATTACCCATCAGAGACTCTCGACGATGACCGTAAGGCTTCGCCTCAGAGCGGCTGGTTATAACGCCAGAAGACCAGTAAAACTTCTTCAACTGACTGAGAGGCACAAGCGGAATCGTCTGATATGGTGTCGTGCTCGTAGTCGATGGAACTTGGCCAACTGGAGAAGGATCCATTGGTCTGACGAGTGTCGAATGCTGCTACGAACTGTTCATGGTCAAATACGTGTTTGGAGGCAACGTAACACGCGTTTTGCTCCAAGGAATATCTAAAAGACCTTAGCATGGGGGGGGGGGGGGGGGGGGGGGGGGGGTGTCTGTCATGATATGGGGTTGTGTTTCCTTCGGCTGCAAACTTCCGCTGGTGACAATTCGTAGAAACCTTTTCATGTTCTCAGAATTTAAACATGAAAGAGGTAAATATCTCTCTTCCTATTATTACAGAAATCCAAGTATGCTTAAAATGCACAGCACAAAAGAGTCAGAATTTTCAGAAAGCTCTAAAAATGTGCACTTTAATGCTGAGTAATTTTTAATCCCTTCAACCCATAAATACCCAGCGCGTTCTACTACTGATATCTACGTCCACCTGAAAACCATATTTTGTGTAAAAATTGTATTTACTTATCTATGTATGATTGAATACTGTGCATGTAATGATAACAGTCATGTACATTTGAAACCGGTGATAGCGGTCTGTGTGTAACAAGGTTCCGATATGTTATACTGTATATGTTATTGATTCCTGAATGTGATGGCAGCTTTACAGAAGAGATTTGATCTTTATCAGCAATGTGTTTGTTATGGAGTAACACGACGTCATGACAACGTCAAAATGACGCTTTAGATCATGAGTGTACGTCGACGGTTTCGATGGGAATTAGGAGCTTAACATGTATGTTCAAATGTGCGGATGCCATTGGGTACCTTACACCCGGAAATTACCTTTGAAACTGCGTACCCTTTCTACATGTATACAAACAGCTGTGAGACATACAGCATCACCCGGAATGCAATGGCGGTATGATGCAGGGATAACGTCAGTTGCCTCCATGATACCCGAACCGAATGTTCAGACAAATCAACCAAAACGGAATTGTTCTTATAAGAAATAATACATGATTTAATTCGCAATGGTGAACGATATTTTTTTTAATTTGTTGGGCGGGGCTCTGTCTGTCCGTACGTCCGTCCGTCACGTTTCGTTTCCGGAGCATAACTCACAAACCGTTCAGTATGTTTTCATGAAACTTTGCAGGTCTTTCAAGTACATGCCGAACTGCTGCCTTTTGCTATTTAGAAATTTTAGGTTCCAAACTCTTCTTTTTTTCACAATTTCTATGACAAGTTCCACCGCGGTTAAAAAAGGTTAGAGTTTGTTTAGATGTAATTATGTCATACATTCTGCAACAGGGGCGGGGGATATAGCCACGTTAGTGGCAAACTCTTGTTTTTATTGATCTGTATCAAGAAAGGTATTCGTCCGCAGCAAAATGTCCAAACGTTTCCGAGGTCACTAACCTATAATCAGATCACATTCTTGTTTTACCGTACCCTATGACATACCCATAACTGAAAACACATAACTGTGAATAATAACGACAAAACAATTTTCATAATCATAAGAAATCTGGGACAAAAGCTGGGTCGACTGTACGATTCCGAATTAACCATGAACATGGGTTTATGAATCACTGTCAAATAGTGATGATACCAGATGTTCGCGAAATTAAGGTGAGCATATCCTTCCACACCGGTGTCACCCGTCACAAACACATGCAAAGACAAGTCAATTATTCACCCGACAAAACAACCGGAAACACATGGTACAAGTCATAATAGGGAATTGCATGGGACAACAGTTTTGTCAATGATGCGTAATATTTGGAATATCAACCATAAAACTTTTTGAAAGCTTTACTCAAACCTTGAATGTTGTAACCCTAATCAAACACTTTTTGAGCAAGAGTCGTATGACGTTCTTAAGAATATTGGTAAAAAGAAAAAAACAACTAATTCTCATGTTCTGAGTGTTGTATTTATCGCAAGCCCCACATACAGATGTCAGGTGCAACCACATTAATATGCCTCTTCCAACCGGAAACACAAACGCCAAGTGGTCATAATAACATATGGCTTCAGACAACGGAGTTTCCGTAGTGTGGGCTTATGATTGTTGGTGTTGCTGGTGATGTCGTCAATGGAGTGTGTGCGTCTACACACTTTAATGATGTTTTCTTGCCACCATTGTACTTTGTCTTATACTCTGCTTCTTAATGCCTGATGTTTCAAGCAAAAGGCTCACGACGAGAATATGTCTTTTCTCATTCACGAGATGATTGAGTGGGTTTGGTGTAACGTTTTGAACAGTAATTCCTAGGTGCGACCTGCCACATTCCTTGTGTTTTGGTGCCGATGGCATTTAATAAATTATGATCTCGGTTAATGAAGGACACACCTCAGTTAGAAATCAATACGTGACAAGGTTTAACAAGTGATAATATATAAATATACGTCACGAACACATGGATAATGATGAATATTAACTTATTAACATGCAATACTACCCAAGCCTCCGCCCCCTCACACACACACACACACACACACACACACACGCACACACACACACACACACACACACACACACACACACACGTAATCCGCTCGAAGACGTGGCCTGATTGTTTTAGGTTTATGCTAACAAAGGTAAAACACATGTTAGGTTAGCCAATTAAACGCTGTATAATCACTGGTAATTTAGTTCTACCCATAACACTTACTTTGCGCGCGAAAACATAGCGCAATCGATGCTGACGTCATCGCATATCACGACTCATTACCGGCATGCAGTGTTCACCGGAATGCTATTTTTAGCTTCGAATCGGACACAAAACAAGGGTTTGGTGGTGAATGGGTCCAGGGTATGTATGTATCTTCAATGGGGAAATATTTTGTTAATCCTTAGGCCAGTTTATCTTATCCTGCAATTTCTTGGATAAATTAGGTTTTATTTTTCATATCCATGGACATGGTAGAAAAAGTTCACATCTTATAGACTCTTTAGGGAGTGTTTGGACTGTTGCGTGTATTCTAAGATTACTCTCTCGATCATGACTCTGAAGAGATGTTCTGAACATATATCATTGTATATGATCTGTTTTACAAAGGTAGAATGCTAAAAAATAGACTATTGGCTGCCTGCCTTTCCGTGTTAAAAATGAGTGAGTTGTCTCAACCTTTAACGGAATAACTTTGTGTGTGATGAATACATCTAAACCTATATTCAAATACTACTACTACTACTACTACTACTACTACTATTAATAATAATAATAATAATAATTCCGAGCTAAGGTTACATGACACTAAACTATAACCATTTGCCAGAACATGACTTCATCAAGAGGCCTAACAAATAATTATTTATTTATCGTATATTTTTTATAAACATAAGATACTGGCCGAAGAAAATGTTTCAACGCCAAACATTATGGCGAGGGTCAATGAATTCGTCACTTAGCTCCGTCACTGCTACTGGCTTCGAATCCATAAAGCTGTCAGATTAAATCCCTTTGATTGTGAGAATCCATCCCCGTCCATGGTTTCACCCAAGTGAAATGACTTCTAGTAGGTCATTCTAGGCTTTCCTCACACAATACTAAGCGATCGGACCGCCTATGTGCATCCCCCAGTAGAAAGCAAGATCCGGGGTTGGATCACCGGCCGCGTCATACCAAAAGGCTTTGAAAGATATTGCTTGTTGTTACCCTGTCTGGCGCTTGGCATTAAGGGGTAAAACAAAGACTGGTCGGCGGCTCGGAGTCAGCATGGTATGTCAGTGGGCTAGTGCTATAAATCGGGATCAGTACGGTCCAGTACAAGCACACACACACACACACACACACACACACACACTCTCTCTCTCTCTCTCTCTCTCTCTCTCTCTCTCTCTCTCTCTCTCTCTCTCTCTCTCGTGTATCCTTGGTTCGTAAGCACCATATCTGTGCTTGTGGGTTTCATCAAAATGGCAAACGTCAAACACCTAAACTCCCGAGGAAAAGAAAATATACACAGGATTTGACCAAAAGACTTACAAACGTTATCAAAACGTTACTAGGCTAAAAACAGTCGCCGAAACACTGCAAGCTTAAGGTGCAAAACACAACTATGATACTCGTATGAAATACATCCCCATCGAATATTAATTGTTTGTTTCAATCTAGCCATCACCAAACATGGGTGTACTTTCTTTTGCCCTGCAGTTAACATCACTTGGCGATTTCCTCCCACAATAAGCGGGCGGTCAGGTAGCCTAGTGGTTAAAGCGTTCGCTCGTCACGCCGAAGACCCGGGTTCGATTCCCGACATGGGTACAATGTGTGAAGCCCATTTCAGGTGTCCCCCGCCGTGATATTGCTGGAATATTGCTAAAAGCGGCGTAAAACCATACTCACTCACTCACTCCCACAATAAGCTGACCCGCCGTGATATATCAGAAATTCTGTTCAAAGCGGTGTTAAACCCAACTCACTCGCTAATCATCATGAAATAGCTAAATTGGGCCCATCACATCACGTCGCCAGATAGACGCAACCATGACGCAACTATTAGCTTTCTATTATCTCTGAGCTGATCTTTACTGAAGCCTTGATTGCAGTATCTCCAACCCACTCTCTAGAGTCGAGTCAGGGTAGCTTGGCATTTTCATTAAACCCAAGCCCATCAGAACCAAAATCTGATAAAATTACTTGATAAGCATAATGTGACTATTTCTAGCTTCTGGCAACAGACTGTTCTGATATATCTGGAACCATGATACTTCTGACAAAGAATAAATCCTCCACGTAAAGCGTAACAGTCATTTCTCAACTGAGTTGCGTGGGTGCTTATCGTACAGTATTTCGACGCCCATCACTAATTACGTCAGTTTTTCATGTTTGTTTGGAGTGACGGTCGATGTGTGGAGCGTTATGGTTATATGAGATGCATTTGAATCTTATTTAATTGTAGGTGGTCATCATTAATTGTTGCAATGTTTTAACGTAAAGTTGACTGATATTGAAGAGATGACATGATCAATGTCTGTCGACAGGTCAGCCTGAAGATGCATTACTGTAAGCAACGATGACACAAACAAAACACAGGATCGCTGCTTTCGTCTACATTTCAGCTTTCATGAACGTCAAACGTGGCCATTGTTTGTGTCAGTCAGTTTGTTTATTGCTGTTTACACCGCTATATGACGGCTGTCTGTAAATCTTTAAATAATCGAGTCTGAACCAGACAATCCCATAAATGACACCAAGGGCGGACCCAGCACTAATATATATTAAAAGTGAACATATCCTTTTTCAAGATAACTTTACTGCCTACAACATACTACTTTCGGTCCATCCATCAATCCGTTACGACCCCCCCCCCCCCCCCCCCACCCACCCCCACCACACACACACACACACACACACACACACACACACACACACACACCAGGCCCCGGATCCGCCTAAGGATCTAAGGATATCATGATCAATGACCCACGCAATTGGGGGTACCATGACATTGATCAAGCAAGTCAGCGAGCCTGACCACCCGATCCAGTTAGTTGCCTCTGACGCCATACACGGGTTGCTGAAGACCAATTAAAGGCCGGTTTAATGTGTACTAGTTCACCAAACGACCGGAGGTCGAGGGGTGTACTGTACACGTACGTTTAGCTCGCCAAATCCCGTACACCCCGCTACTGACACAAATATAACGAATGTATCATTACAAGCAACACATAATACCTGTGCGTGATACCCATAGGGTAAGAAATAACCGAGTTCATAAAAATCGTTTGTACACTGGTGTGCAAATAACACTTCACTCACACCAGTGTATTGTTTACGTCACCCGGACGGCACCGTTGACGTCAATAGAATTTTATTGTGACGTAAAGTCGGAATGACGTCACGCGAGAAACGACATCATAGCTGAAGGTTATTGACGTCAATTGTGGTTTATGGAGGTCGTGATTAGGGCATGTTGTCTTAAAGGGATCACAAAAGGATTAAGAAATAAGAGGTAATAAAGAAACTATTATATTATGTGTGTGTGGATATCATACAATTATCCGATCGTAACCCGATGCGCAAACAAGGACAAGTGGTAAGTAGGGACGTCACAGCAAACACTATGACATCATACTATCCGTAAAGTCTGGGCAGGCGACTTGTATTTTAACAACACGGCAACTCGTGAAGGAACCTAGATGTCTTAATTGATAGATAGGTTCTTTGGCGAGTAATTATAATGTTTAATACCTGGCCACAAATATAATAAAATTATCCAATTCTAATAGGACATCATCCTCGATACAAATTTCGGCAAGAGTCCGGACTAGTATGAGTAGCCACACACACACGTGCATGCACGTCGCTATGTAAGTGAAAGAATCGTTTGTTACTTATTATTTAAAAAAAAATTCTTTTACATTAGGTGCCACGATTACACAACAGACCCCGAAGGACCACATGGTTGGCCTGACGGGTCGGAATATGTGCAGGTTTAGTGGACATTACTTGGACAGAGACCCGTGAAGATCTGGGGTTGCATTATCTTGATACGACAGATCCTTAAAATATATAGTCTGTCCAACTGCTCCAAGTACAGCCTTTATATGAATCCTATATTTATGATTACTGATGAAAATATTGTATCTTTGAAACAGGTATTTCTTGGTATGGAAGTGACCGGCATCGTCAAATAATTGTCTGATAAAAGTAATATAAGCATTTTGCCATTCTTTGTCTTCTTATTAACAGTAATCTTATTATTATTCCATACGATATAATTACATATACAAAGATCATTTTCCTCTTTCATATTGACACTGTTCAATATATCCAAGATGTCGGTATAGAATTGTAACAATTTTAACAAGTTTTGATGTTTGAAAGTTCTTTTGTTCGTCGATTGTCACTTTTTTATTTCTCCTTAGAATGTTTTAATGATGTTAAATGTGATCCAGTCCCATTCTGTCGAATCGTTATACAGTTCTCTGCTTCAGCACTTTCTAATTAAGCCTTAACTGTGACAATAAACTTTCGTCTTTCAGTAAGCTATTATTACATTTCCACAGATTACTTTTCACGGTTCTTTGAAATTCTATTTCAGCGAATACTTACAGTAATATTGTTTATTTGTTTGTTGTTTAACGCCGCACTCAGCTATTCCAGCTATATGACGGCGGTCTGTAAATAATCGAGTGTGGACCAGACAATCCAGTGATTGATATCATGGGCATCGATCCACGCAGTTGGGATACGATGACAAGCACCAACCACGTCACTGAGCCTGACCACCCGATCCCGTTAGTCGCCTCTTACAAGCATAGTTGACTTTTACGGCAAGCATGGGTTGCTGAAGACCTGCTCTATCCCGGATCTTCGCGTGTCTGCAGTAATACTGCACTCTTCTGTATCTTTCATCACCTCTGATGGAACTAGCCAAAAACCTATTTGGGATTGGGTTTGATTGTTCTGTGTTCATGAGTAGGATCTTTTCACGGGGTTGTAATACCTCCATATACCTTTTAAATCAAATAGTTCAATAATATACTGTAAAACCACACTGCTGCGAGTAGACTTGCCAAACCTATCTTTGAGTGGTAACAGAATAGTGTTAAAATCTCCTCCTATCAAACAGTTTTCGAGTGTGGTTTTGGTTTCAATTAAATTCTTAACTTTAAGAAAAAGTTCTCTTTCAGCAAACTGGTTTGGGGCGTACTTACAGATTCCAAAAAAAGAAACGCACAGGTAGATTTTTAGTGTGTTTTTTTGTACCTAATAAAGTCGATATATTTAATTTAATATCACATGTTGTCGTTGTACAAAGGCATTGAAAACTCTTCATTGTCATGTCACATAAGGTCACAAGGTTGCGCTGAAGTCTCGTGTGACCGCCCCGGGCAGCAATCACGACTCTGCATCTCCTCGTCACTGACTGGATAAGTGTACGAATTCTGTCCTGCGAAATTCTGCGCCATTCTGCTTGTAACGCGTTGGCCAGTTGTGGTAGTGTTCTGACGTTGACGTACACGTCGATCGAGTTCATCCCAGAGGTGATCCATTGGGTTGAGATATGGAGATCTCGACGGCCAGGGCAAGTCGTTGAAGTTGGCATTAGGAAGGGTGTCTACCGTGACACGAGCTGTGTGCGGTGGAGCGTTGTCCTCTTGAAACAGCTCCCTCTGGCGGTCAATGATTGGAAGAAGGTGAGGTTGTAGCGACTTGCTGTCAAACCACAACCAAGTCAGATCTCATGATGTAGGATATGGCCCCCCACACCACGACACTCCCGCCACCGAAATTGTCGAATTGACGTACATAATGTGGGGCAAAACGCTCATTTCGACGACGATAAACATCTCGCCGGTCTTCCATCTCGCTGGTGAAGAAGAAATCGTGATTTATCGCTAAACCACACTCGTCTCCAGTTTCTCAAATTCCAAGCCTTTAAGGTATGGCAGCAACGCAAGCGCCGCTGTCGATGGATCTGTTGCAAAACAGGGACGATAACTGGTCTTCTGGGACGGATTTCAGCCTCGTGAAGATGGTTCCTGACAGTCTGGTCCGATATCCTCCTTAAACCAGGGATGTCTCCTGCAGTATCCGTAGCTGTGGCATTACAATGACGTAGGTGGAACAGTCGAATGTAGCGATCCTGTGCAGGGGTGGTAACTCTTGGTCGGCCGGTTCTCGGACGGCCTGCAGTGGAATTGAACTTTGTGTATCGGTCAAAAGGCGGTAAATGGTGCTGTGGTGGACGTTGAAGTGGCGTGCAACAGAAGACTGCGATTCCCCTCTTTGGGTACGTCCTGTGGCGATGTTCCGATCGGCAGCGCTGAGTCTCGGCATTTTAGAACTTGAAAAATGTTGACAACTGAATGACAAATTATTGGCTTAGACTTGCCTTCTTATAGCCACTACCACGAGTTACGAATACCATAACTTGCACTTGCATTTTGCCTCACTGTTTTCCTCCATGACATTTTTCAACAAGTGTGAAAACAATGCCGTTTAAGACATTGCAAATCGACAATGGCTGCGTTCTGACGCACCGTTTGTAGAGTATATCCGGCCACCAACATTTTCCAATAACATATATCGAATTTATAAACCGGATTTGTTCGTGTAGTCAGGTGCAATGAACTACATACTACATGTGCGTTTCTTTTTTTAAAGAGTGTATTCATAAACTTGTTTTTACTTGGCACTTGATGTTGATTTAACGTCAGTATCTGTTTCCTTGTCTGTTTTGTATTGAAGATTTTTTTATTAATATGGCGACTCTACAGCGGTCACTTTTGCCATTAAAAAATAAAATGTATTTTTTCCACTTGGATCTCCAACAAATTAAAGTTCGTCGTCAAGGATACTTACTGTACGTACTTTGGAGTAGGATAACGTTGTTCTTTAAGAAACATAAGCATTTGTCTTCCTTTTTTCGCTGCACCTAATACCTTTAAGGTTAACCGTTTCAGCTTAGACATCAAAGAATATAAGGAACTATAAAAAACTATAGAATTCAACTGAAAGATATAAAACTCGACACTGTTAATGTCACATTGATACTTGAGAAAACAAAATGAGTGAACCGCTCGTAAAAGCAATATCTAGTGCTGCCTACTAAATCATCACGTGAAAGATACCTTGAAGCTGATAGAATCACATTGGTTTTATCTAACTAACATATACTTATATGTACATTTTGTACAGATCTAATAAACACACTGCATCATTGAGCTATTTAAACTCAGTTATATATGACGTTCATGTCAGTACATTTTCCGTCGTTTTTGGTCCCAGTGGTAACCTTCAGTTTCGGGACCACGATAGATGATGGTTCCGTTGATATACGGTTTTCCCTTGTTAAGAGTTATTTTCTTTTTGTCCTTGTAAGAACAATGTATCAATATTATATTATTAGCTTTAGCCCCCTGTCTTCTTGGATCAAATCCGGCGTTACGTATATTCGCTTGCCTTGAATCCTTGTTTAAACTTTGGAGATAAACTTGACAAAAATCAGTCGCTTTCTGTCGTCATTTACTAACCCACCCCACCCCCCCTCCCCTCACCCCTCATTTCTCCATAATACGGTAAAATAGTAGGTAATATTGTCGTGAGTATCGTCGATCTGCGTCGCGTAGGTTCTCTTCAAAAACACGTTACAACACACCTGTCTGGGTCACTATGACCTTTGCTATGACTTCGTAATGCTGTTTCGACTTCAAATCAGCAACATCCCATGAAAAGAACTAAAGCTTTTTAATTTCCAAGTCCTTATTTCGTGTTTTTGCTCTTTTTTTGGTGGGCCTAATGTCTCCATACATGTCTTTTAACGAAACTTTAGTCCCCGCCGGCAGGTCAAGGTCAAGGTCATTGTCGCCATGATGGAGATTTTCATTGTTGCTGTCCATCAGAGAATAGTGGGGAAATCTCTTTTTTTCTTCTTCCTGGGTGGTTTCGGTTTCTTGGACCCTTATATTTCTTCATGTCCTTTTTAGAAGTATTAGTTTGCGTAAAAGGCATCATTTTCAATTTTCACATTTGAATCACGTGACCTCAAGTGCAAAAATCTTGAAATCTTAACCCCTTTTCACCTCACCTCACCTTGATATCTATCAAAAGCTGATGACAGTTTCTTTTCTTGTACATCTTTCTTGTGCTTCCAATTTTCTGCCCTAGCCATCGGAAGCTCTCACATTCCTAATCTCATTAAAATTATATCTGCTTTAATTACACTGGTGAAGCCCTAACGTCTAACTCAGTCTTTATTTCTGTGGAGTTACCGACGTGATCTACTATAGAAAGGTTATACGACAGAGATTTACGAAGCAAGAATCTGATATTTACATATATAATTGGCATCCAACTGTGCCGCATATAACTCACAGAGATTTTGGTTCTGGTGGTATTGACGTAACACTTTCGACGTATGTCACTCTAACGGCTGTTCTCGTTCTATCGATTATTCGAACAGAACCAACCGTAATTACATGGGACTACTGTTGGATTTGCATCAACACGAGCGTTTGTTCGCACTAAAATATGAATGGTTTGGAAAAGGTCATTCGAGTCTGATTTCGGATATATGATGATAAAATTGTTATTTCGTTTTTAGGGTATATTATTTAATTAAACAACAAAAAAAGTGGCAGTTTGTGTTTCATCCAAAATATCTATTATGTCATGAACTGATAAAAGCCTGTTATAAAATAAAATAACGATGAGGGAAAGGGTCATAAAAAAAACTTTTAAAATGTCTTTGTCTATGGATTCCACATATACTCTGCAAACAATGAAACGCAAAAGTGATTTTCGATGTATATGTTATATATCTTGTAAATAATAAACAGTAATCGATTGTTCATAATTGGCATACATCATTGTCATTGTCCCAGGTTCCACATGACACACATGGAACAGCAGATCTTCAAGATGAAGGTCTTATTTTAATCAAAGTGTGAACCAGATCCGTTTCATATTACAAATGTAAATGAAATTTGTTCAAACTAAGCTAATATTTGCAGCGAACTTCGTGGAGAATCAACTGGTGCGTCAATCGGGTTTTCGATTGCTGATCATAAAGTATACTACTTAAAAGAGATCAAGGACCATCCGATTCTTTCATCTTACTAAAGTTCATCTGTCATGACTACTCAATTACTGTAGTGTTACGAGTCGATTCCGAAATTGAAACACAATGTTAGCCCAGAAATCTGTACGTAAAAGAATTTAGACTGAAGCCAGGAAACAACCAACAAATGGTATATAATCAACAAATGTATCATAAAATTTACTAGGTTTACAAATCAATACAAATTATAATTTTGTATTGTGACAATTACAATGCCAGTATGCAATAGAGTGGAAGCAAAATATTCAATGGCAGTATCAAATACAAAATATGATGGCATGACGATAACAAAAAGTTTAGAGGTAATAACATTCACCTATCCGCAACAGTGTTCAATTTTTCCTTCGAGATATGCCTTGGCTGGGATATCCGGAGCGGTAAGTGATCTTCACACGAAAGCTGGTGGTTAGAGTCAGTCGGCGATCGGAAGGACAAACATGTTCTACGTGGCCAAGCAGAGGCTGGGAAAACACCGCGTCCTTTCAGGTCCGTTGTTTCAAAGGACAGTTCCCATTAGTTGAATTGTCCTAGATTTAGTTCGGAGCGTGCTGCGATGCTGGTGCCTATAAGGATAAAGAGATGAAGGTGATGCTGCGATGCTGGCACCTGTATGATTAACAGATGCAGATGATGCTACAGGTCGACACTTGCAGGATTAACAGATGCAGGTAGCTGTGCGAGATCGACATCTGTAGGATTTACAAATACAGGTAGTTGTGGGAGGTCGAAACCTGTATTCGATGGTTATTCGATGGTGATGTATTTGATACGGGTATCAAAGTTGTGTTTCGGACCTTAATTTTACAGTGTTTAGGCAACAGTTTTCAGCCTTCGTTTTGATAACGTTTGTAATGTAAAATCCAATTTTCAAGTGTATACGTTCTGTTGCCCGACAGTTTCCATGACTAGCTAAACTTAAATTGCTGTCTAGTAATCACATTGTGCCTTTCATTTTCCGGAAAGCTGTATCTGCTTGTATTGATCCGTTGTTAGGAGCCTTGTCCAGTCTACATCTTGACGTAGAAATTAGTGCCCAGTGAACAACAGAGACATCGTGTCTCTGTAATTAGGGTAATCAATAATTACTGGATTCACAAATTCAGTATAACAAAGTGTGTCACTTTCATTTGCATGTGTTTGAGACAGGTGACACCGTTGGGGCCGGATACAGCAGCTTTTCGCGAACATCTTGTATCATTACTATTTGATAGTGATTTATGCACACACGCTTATGATATAGTCGGAACCATACAATGGATTCGTATGAATATGGAAAGGGTTTTGTGGTTTTTATTTATTTACATTCTGCAATCTCAGAAAAGAACCAAGTTTATTTCTGTCAACACATTTAATTTTTCAACTTTGTACACGTTGAGATTATGGAAATTTTATTCACAGACTGGAATCAAATTTTCTGGGACAGCGTCATACCCGTCCTCGTGGGTTTCAACAAACATTTAAGACCTGCATCACCTGGGGCTTTCCTCCCACATCCAGTCATATCCCGTTATAATACTGCAATGCTTCACTGACTCTGTACTTAAAAATGACAAAAAGAGCAGATCTCGTAGTTCAATGAATGTTAGTTTCATGGGACAGGCATAATTTTCAGCCAATAAAATATTTTAATCACTTTGTTCACTTATTGAATGATTAGTGCATTTCATTATTTGGTAAATTGTTGTAACGTCCTCAAAGGTAATTGGATAAAAAGCCAATTACGATTCATGAAATAAGTACATCATGAATGTATATAAAATATAAATTACTTTAACAATGCTGCAGATATGGCGTGTTTATGTGTCTATGATATTTGGAAAATGTGATTGATCTAAAATCGACAAATTATTGTGCTTACGGTCAACCAAACATAAACCACCGGGCGAAAAAAGCATACACTTGAAAATTTGATTGACCAAAACATTTCAAACGTTATCAAAACGTTATAGGGCTGAAAACTGTCGCCGAAACATTACAAACTCACGGTCCAAAACACATCAATGATACCCTTATCAAAAGCATCAACATCGATGAACCGTTTGTTGTTTGTTTCATGTTTAGCCACTGTCAAACAAAAGTGTATATTTTCTTTTGTCAGGCAGTTTGCATGGGAAACAGTTGTGACATTTCGGATGAGAACGCTGTTATTTTATTACTATGTAACACTATTTTTTTGTCTTTACCTGTTATGCCTATTAACACACGATCCCAACCAACGGAACTTGCAGATTAGCATGTTTCAAATTCGTAGGGTTAAGCGCGACTGTGCCTCGAGATATCACGGTGTTTTGAAAACAGCATGCAAAACAGGTTTTAGTAGCTTGCTACGCAATTACCTAGAGAGCTCGATTTTTTTCAAATAACAGAAATACAATTACGCACCACCAGCAGGGAGTTTGGAATGTTGGATATAACCCAGCCTCGTCGTTATCTGTTTACGTGAATGATCCAAAGCTGCAGGGTAAAAGAAAGTATACGCCCATGCTTGCAATTGATTGAGGCTAAATATAAAACAAACAAGAAATGGTTATACGATGGTGATGTATTTCATACGGGTATCATAGTGTTTTGGATCGGAAGTTTGCAGTGTTTCGGCGACTCTGTGAAGCCACGTAAAATAAATTTTGTAATGTTTCAGTAAAATCCAATTTTCAAGTGTATATTTTCTTTTGCCAGGTAGATTACTTTCCTTGTATCTCTATATGTTGTTTACAAACACTGAAATTGTTGTTTTTATTAGGATGTTATTGACATATTTAAGTTTGTAAATAGTATACAAGTCTCTGTGCATGAGTAATTGTAAAAAAAGATATTTTTGGCTGGCTCCAGGGAAACATGTCAACAGAGTGTCAGTCCAAAAATAATTTGATAAAGATTTTGGAAAAAAGGATATAGATAGTAAATAAAAACTCCAGGTCGTATTCAGTAAACAAGAAACTGCGTCGTCAACAAAATATGTGCACTCAGGATAAGAGTACAAGGAATCTATAATAGGTAACTTAAGCCGTGTAGCTATCGGTACTTACCATAATGTTTAGCAGATGATCGTTAACAGCTTCCTCTGGAATTTGCACAAGCATATGGACATAGTTCTTAACACCACGCTTCTCTCGTGTGTGCGTTAGACGTATTGCGTTGTTATCAATCAACGGGTTGACTTTCTGGAGCGCAATCCACAAGTGTCACGGAATTAAATCTTCCCTGCACGACTCTGGTTTGTAATCCCGCTAACAAAACCGTCATTAGCGATACCCAGTACCCACAGGCTTGATATCCTACACACGGGCGTTGTGCCGCACTGGAGTATTGATTGCGTAGCTTAACCAACAGATTAAAAACCAAATTCGCAACGATACAATATAGCTATATTTCCCTTGGAGAAATTACAGCATTTTAATCCTCAACCCATCTCGGTTCCTTCAATGTATTCTTGCTGAAAGCGACAGTTTGGAGTGATATTTTTTGTGTAGCATCCACAGGAAAGAAATCCTTTCTAATCATTCGCATGTCTTTTGTGAAAACTTCCGGGATCCTGAATGTGTGGAGCTCGGCCTTTCATCTCCGTGAATGGGCTAACCAAAGTTCCAAGAATTTCTAAAGCCAGGAACCGAGCTAAACCAGTTCCACTCAATTTCGGTACAAGGGCTATGTAAACAGGCGTAATGTTAGTCGCTGATGCCTGTGAACTTCAATAACAGATATACCAGTCCACTGACTAGAGCCCGGGCCGTCCCACAGTGTATTTGATCGTCGGAGAAGCACTCAAACTTAATAAATAGATTCCTGATACGGGAATCGATACAGACTCCACGCACCCTATCCTGACCCTGTCCGGCGTTTTATGTATGAATGAGCTATTCCAGCGGATAAGCACTCCGTCTTCTGGGCCAGCAGAATGGAGTGTTTATATCTGTTTCTTGCTTAAGGTTATGCGCATTTGTGTGAATGGCATATATTTGCGGACCGTTATTCGCTTGACATATTCTGCACACGCATTGACAGGCTGAAATTAGTAACTTACAATTTTCGCTTTGGGTTTCAGTTGCTTAGACAGGCCACAGCGCCTTGTCGGCGAGTCCAGCAGGCGGCACAACAAAATTACCCATAATTTTGTTCCCCGACAAGAACCTGGAAGCATGCCAGAGAGATAGGTTTTCCTGAATTTGGAGTAGTCTATGTCAGAGCAAGCGATACTGTAAGCGGCTCATTCGAAAGGCGATGACTCCGGCTCGGTTGTTTGGTTGAAGCGTTGGGATTTCTATAAATAATCCACCACCTGGGGAATCCCCGATTTACAGTTGCGAGTTGTAATTTGTAAAGCCGGGTTTCATTGGCTACTTTTTAAGGAGATTGGCCAATGAAGTGAAGGCTTATTTGCGCGCTTGAGAAGTGTAAACTTCCGGTCTTTCCACGTTGTCCGTCTTTGGTCCCCGATTTTTTCTAGCGATACAAACTGTGGATTGATACGACGTAAGCATTGTTTTAATTGCAAATTGTTGACTAAGATGTAGATTCATATTTATATACCATTCATGCAGGATGATGGGGTCATTTTAATTTGATTGTGTGAACTGACATTGCCAAGGACGAGATGTAAATTGCAATACATTGTAGGATGAACAGAGTCACTCTTTAAAATGTTGATCAGATAGTAAAATCTCTCGAAAATAGCACAATTATACAATTTCAGAACTTTTCAATTTTATCAAAAGTAGCAAAAGTCATTGCCAGAATACCTATAGAAAAGCATAAATATTTTTGAGTAGTTGAATAAATTCATATGACTCGGCAAACTTGCTGGTAATGTTATAGCGGTATCCCATATCCTTGTCATGAGTGACTCAGTGAGAGGCATTCACAATGATGACCAGGGGGGGTTAAAATATGTGTGACTTGTCTGATTGTGTGTCATTATTCCCCAATTAATGATATGAAACATTATTCGTGCCATCAATCACTTATTTGACTTAAGACTTGCCGTAAAAGGCGACTATGCTTGTCGTAAGAGGCGACTAACGGAATCGGGTGGTCAGGCTCACTGACTTGGTTGAAGCATGTCATCGATCCCAATTGCGTGGATTGATGCTCATATGATGTCAATCACTGGATTGTCTGGTCCAGACTCGATTATTAACAGACCGCCGTCATATAGCTGGAATATTGCTGAGTACGGCGTTAAACAACAAACAATAAACACACAAACTTCATTCACTCCCTTCTTTATTCACTCCCTTCTTTATTCACTCAGATTTCTTCATTCACTCCCTTCTTTATTCACTCACATTTCTTCATTCTCTCCCTTCTTTATTCAGTCTCTTCTTTATTCACTCACATTTCTTCATTCACTCCCTCCTTTATTCACTCCCTTCTTTATTCACTCACATTTCTTCATTCACTAACTTCTTTATTCACTTACTTCTTTATTCACTCACATTTCTTCATTCATTCACTCACATTTATCCACTCACTTCTTTATTCACTCACATTTCTTCATTCATTCACTCACTTTATTCACTCACTTCTTTATTCACTCACATTTCTTCATTCACTCACTTCTTTATTCACTCACATTTGGACGTTCTCTCGCTTCTATATTTACTCACATTTCGTCGTTCTCTCACTTCTTTATTCACTCACATTCGTTGTCTCTCACTTCTTTATTCACTCACATTTCATCATTCTCTCACTTCTTTATTCACTCAAATTTCATCATTCTCTCACTTCTTTATTCACTCACATTTCATCATTCTCTCACTTCTTTATTCACTCACATTTCGTTGTCTCTCACTTCTTTATTCACTCACATTTTGTCGTTCTCTCACTTCTTTATTCACTCACATTTCGTTGTCTCTCACTTCTTTATTCACTCAAATTTCATCATTCTCTCACTTCTTTATTCACTCACATTTCATCATTCTCTCACTTCTTTATTCACTCACATTTCATCATTATCTCACTTCTTTATTCACTCACATTTCGTTGTCTCACTTCTTTATTCACTCACATTTCGTCGTTCTCTCACTTCTCTATTCACTCACATTTCGTTGTCTCTCACTTCTTTATTCACTCACATTTCGTCGTTCTCTCACTTTATTCACTCACATTTCGTTGTCTCTCACTTCTTTATTCACTCACATTTCATCATTCTCTCACTTCTTTATTCACTCACATTTGGACGTTCTCTCGCTTCTATACTTACTCACATTTTGTCGTTCTCTCGCTTCTTTATTCACTCACATTTCATTGTTCTCTCACTTCTTTATTCACTCACATTTCGTCGTTCTGTCACTTCTTTATTCACTCACATTTTGTCGTTCTCTCACTTTATTCACTCACATTTCGTTGTTTTCTCACTTCTTTATTCACTCACATTTCGTTGTCTCACTTCTTTATTCACTCACATTTCGTCATTCTCTCACTTCTTTATTCACTCACATTTCATCATTCTCTCACTTCTTTATTCACTCACATTTCGTCGTTCTCTCACTTCTTTATTCACTCACATTTCGTCGTTCTCTCACTTCTCTCCTCACGGTTACAGAGGATGGCTGATGAGGAGCAGCTGTACTATGTGACCCCGACTGTCCGCAGTGGACCGATGTCAAGAGTGTCTGGTTGTGAGGTCTACCTCAAGCTTGAGAATCTCCAGGCCCCCGCCTCCTTTAAAATCAGGGGAGTCTCGAACCTCTGTAAAAAGGTTAGACTGGCCAAGTGTCTATTTTAGTGAAGAACAGTCCCCGTTGTATTCTGCGGCCACAAAATCAATATTATGCACTCAATTTTTTAAAATTCTGCAACCCAATTTTGACAATTGTGCACAAAATTCTGCTTTTAAGCTTAGTTTTCGTTAATTTTGTAGTTTTTCACCTGTTGACTTGTGGCAGTTATTTTTATGATAAACATATCCATGGCTAGATTAGCTTTTTCCATGGCTAGATTAGCTTTTTCCATGGCTAGATTAGCTTTTTGAAGTGAATTAGACCACGAGTGTAAACATACAGACATGCTTTTCTGTAATTTCAGTTAGCAATATTACAAATGTCAAGCTCACAAAATCCATTTACACATTTAAATTCAGCTTTCAACTCACATGTTGAAATTCTGCAATATATTTGGCTGTTTGACGAATTCAGCAGCAGATAAATGAAAAATTCCGCACAAGTTCTGCACAAAGTGTGGTTCTCTGCAAGGTAAGTTAAGTACATTTCTGCAAAATATTTTCCACGACTGCAGAATCTCCGAATACAGTGGGGACTGGAAGATGTGTTCAAAGTCTGGCAAAACTTTCATCGATGAAGCAGGCATCAACAACAAAAATGCAATTTGAACCATTGTTCAACAAATGATATATACCTTGGATTCAGGACATACCAATTCAATAGTTGGAGTTTCACTCCAATCTGCCTCACTACCAAACACCGTGAAGATCTGGAGTAGAACCTGTGTTTGCCGTCAAAGGCGACTTTGCTTGTCGAAAGAGGCGACAGACGGGATTGGGTGGTCAGGCTCACTGACTTGGTTGATGCATGTCATGGATTCCAATTGCATGGATCAATACTCATGATGTCAATCACTGGATTGTTATGTCCAGACTCGATTAAATACAGACTGTGGTCATGTAGCTGGAATATTGCTGAGTGCAGTGTTAAACAACAAACCAAACCAAACCAAACAACTCACTTCTTTACTCACTCACATTTCTTTATTCACTCACTTCTTCATTCACTCACTCACATTTCTTTATTCACTCACTTCTTTAATCACTCACTTCTTCATTCACTCACTTTGTATTCACTCACTTCTTCATTCACTCACTCACATTTCTTATTCACTCACTTCTTATTCACTCATTTCTTATTCACTCACGTCTTCATTCACTCACTCACTTCTTATTCACTCATTTCTTATTCACTCACTTCTTCATTCACTCATTTCTTATTCACCCACTTCTTCATTCACTCACTCACTTCTTCATTTACTCATTTCTTATTCACTCACTTCTTCATTCACTCACTCACTTCTTCATTCACTCACTTCTTATTCACACACTTCTTATTCACTCACTTCTTCATTCACTCACTTCTTATTCACTCACTTCTTATTCACTCACTCACACTTCTTATTCACTCACTTCTTCATTCACTCCCTTCTTTATTCACTCTCTTCTTATTCACTCACTTCTTATTCACTCACTTCTTCATTCACTCACACTTTTTATTCACTCACTTCTTCATTCACTCACTTCCCATTCACTCACTTCTTATTCACTCACTTTTTCATTCACTCACTCACATTTCTTATTCACTCACTTCTTCATTCACTCACACTTCTTATTCACTCACTTCTTCATTCACTCTCTTCTTATTCACTCACTTCTTCATTCACTCACTTCTTATTCACTCACTTCTTCATTCATTCACTCACACTTCTTATTCACTCACTTCTTCATTCACTCACACTTCTTATTCACTCACTTCTTCATTCACTCACTTCTTATTCACTCACTTCTTCATTCACTCACTTCTTATTCACTCACTTCTTCATTCACTCACTCACACTTCATATTCACTCACTTCTTCATTCACTCACTCACATTTCTTTACTAACTCACTTCTTTATTTCGATTATATACAGAATGTGGGCATACACTATACACTACCAAACACCCTCCCCACACCAATTTCATTAGAATCAGATCATTTCCACCGACACAGTGCCTCTCTTGAGTCAAGATCTTGGGACACAACTACAGCAGGGCGCGCCAGGTTATCCCTGAGTGAACTTCGACTGCCCAATCTCAATTACTCATGGGTTCATCAGATGTCGGATGGCTAGAACAATTCAGCTGTATTTCTTTACCACCTTGATTCATAAATTCAGCATTTTAAGAAGAATAATTTTTTTTAAATTTTGGATTCTCATTGGTGTATTAATATACCCAAAACACTGAACACAAGGGATTGCAATTAGGGGTGTCATGATAAATCAAAATATCGATATATTGCTATTGGTGAGCACTTAAAGTCAGTAAATTGATTGTTAAATCAGTTTCCGATCAATAGTATCAATTTCAGTTAGGAATATTGATAGTTTCGATTATATTTACCATATCAATAAAAGACATACAATGCTGTTCAAACTTGTTTTTCTTTTGATCATGAGTGATAGTAATTTACACATAGTAATGTGGAAGTTTCTTTTTCTTAAATCATTATGGTAAAGAACAAACAAATCAGTCATATCTCAAACTTTACTTTTTACTTGTTGTTATGGTAATTACATTCAAAGGAAACTTCAGTTTCATGGTTCAATTCAACTCCAAAATCCATCTAAAATGATACACTGAAAACTATCAATAGTTATCGCACTAGTTTCTTTCAATATCAATAGTTATCGCACTAGTTTCTTTCAATATCAATAGTTATCGCAATAGTTTCTTTCAATATCAATAGTTATCGCAATAGTGATTTCCAGACCAATAGTCACCACTAAGTATAACGTACTTTAAATCTGGAATGTTTTGCAAGCAGGAAAGTACTGCGAAAACTGTGAGTGACACACTCAAAATAGTTTCATATCGCAGTCATTATTAAGACCAACTAAGCAACAACAAACCAAAAATGAATGTTTCTTTAATTCCCTTCCGACCACCTCTGTGGTCTTGTGGTAGAGCGTTGGCCCCGTGAGCGGAAGGTCCGGGGTTTGATCTGTGGCCACGTCCTACCAAAAGACGTTAAAAGATGGTACTTGTTGTTACCCTGTCTGGCGCTCGGCATTAAGGGGCTAAAACAAGGACTGGTCATCTCGGAGTCAGTATACTGTGTCTGAGTGGGGTATTCATGTTAAAATGCGGCATGGTATCTCAGTGTGCTAGCACTATAAATCGACATCTCTCTGGACTATATAGTACAAGCGGCCACACACACAAGTGCATGCACATCGCTATATAAGTGCAATAATCTTGGACGCGACGTTAAACCCAATTTCACTTCCAGTGATCTTTCAAGAGGCTGTTTAGGCTGTTGTTAGCCAATCTCAATAATTCCATGGCGGAACACTGTCCAGATTTACCGTATTGAATACCCAAAGAACCTTCGTAACACCAAATGTGAACGATAACTAACAACATATCTGGAGCCACGTATGTATATAGACCTAGGTAAATTTCTGATAAAATATTATGATATAATTGAAAAAGATGCTTAATGTGACTTTTTTCACTTTAATCAGTTTGTTAGCATCTTTGACTCATGATGAACTATAAACAATGGCGAAAATGTTAATAGGGGGTAAACATTATACCAGTACCAACAACATGCACTGAGGATGCTTCGGAAATGATCATTTTTTGTGAACCCTGTTATCATATTTGATAAGTTTCCAACAAATAGCTTCTGAGGAGCTAAAACACAAAAAACAGCTTCATTAAGATGTCGTTAAGATAAATATGGCTAAAATGAATATTTTATGCCACTTGTCACATTCCATCTGATAGAAGGATCTAAGTGTCTCTCCTTCAGCGCCAACACATGTTACGCTCATAACAGTCTTTGCAACGACAGAATGCTTTTTGGCGATGACATTTCCCATTGCTTTCAGCTATCAAAATGGGGAATGCATTGAGAATATGCCTGAGTGCAATCTGGCTTTACAGAGTTATCTCCCTTGTTAAGATTTTATCAAGTGTGTTGGTATGTTTTGGAGAGGATTTTTTGTTGCAGTTACTGTTCTGTTTAACAGATTAACAATCCTCCAAGTCATTAAGAGTGCACCAGTCTACACATTTTATCTTAATTGCATCAAGGGTTGGCTATTTATGGGTTTGGAGATTCATTGGGAGCATGTATTTACATAAAATGGTTCCGAGTGATGACGTCAGCAGTGGGCAGAATACCATCTGAGAATGCACCAAATGTAAAATAAACTGTTTCTGTGTGTCACTGGAATGGATTTAACTGATGAAATTGAAGTGTATTTTGATGAATATCCCACGGACATGGATTTATCTTGACATGCTTCGAGGCCGATATTCGGCCCCAAGTCAAGCTAGCTGCAACAAAAGTTCCCAGATTGGAATTAAAACATTCCTGTATCATGTTGATAAGGTTTTATGATCTGAAGTGATGGCTTGGTCGGGGCAACTTCACTGATACATAGGCACATAAGATGGTCCAACATTGCAATTGTATTCAGGAAAGCGCCATTATTTAAATGATTTAAATGTTTATGTCATGTAATTCATTCCCATCCTTAAAAGAGGCTGTAAATAACGTTGATTTATCATATAGGAAATAAACGACCTTGTGGTTTATTCTTCCTTTAGTGTTTTGTTGTACGATAACTAACTGTTTCACATCAATTCTTTCTTTAATAAAGATTTGTGAAGAAATAGTGATATGCGTGCTGAAAATGCTAAATTGGGTAATTACTCACAATTTGTGGACGTTTCCATGCATATTTGTACATAAGCAACTCAAAATCTATTAAGTAATGTTTAAATTTGCATGTATTACATATTCTATTTTGGCTGGTAACTGTGCTGGGATATCCATTCCGTCCATTTACTGTCTGAAATAACTGCCCACCTGCCTGCGTGAAATTTTCCTCCACCTTTATCGCTTGTCTGTCAGATAATTTTTAGACTACATACACATTCAGTTTTATTATAACTCCTCGTAGATTCTCAGTTAATTGTTTGCAACATTTCAACGGATTCAAGACACGATTTGTCTCTTATTTTCACAATATTTCAATATTTATAAAGTCTGAATGCGGGCAGGGGACTTTAAAAATGGGCAGATAACATTTATTGGTCACCTGCCCTGCTGTCTTGTTAGGTTTAATTTCAAACACTGTGTCCATTACCTGATTACACTGCAATGATTAACAACTGAAAATCTAAAAAAATTCGAACTTATCGTGTAGCTTTACAGATTATGAATATTGTCCTTTGAGCGAGAAGCTTATTTGAATTAAGATGGTCGCAAAGACAGGAGATGCAAAGACTGGAGGTGCAAAAACAGGATATAAAGGTCCTGATATTTTACTTTGAAACAGCTGAATATATACCTCTACACTCCACCTCTACACTCGTAAAACTACAGGCTCATTGTTTATGTTCAATGTTCTGGGAGAATGCTTCTATTCAAACGTAGCTTGTTTTCTCGTTTTGTGGATTTCACTTACACTTCTGACAGATTGGCAAGGCATGCTTGAGCTAGACAGAAAAACATTTGAATTTATGAGGTGTTTGGAATGAGAAGCTTGTTTGTTTTATTGTTGTTTATGCTCACATAAATTTCAAGCATTCTCTCTTCTCGTAAACCCTTTTGCGGCAAATCCCATTTCTCCAGAAAAGAAAGAATGGACAATTGGTCAATGAATTGTATTTTAATGACAGATTAAGTGGACACGTGAGAGACAAATTTGTTGGTATGACAAACGTGACAAAGTTGACATGAATATTGGCAAATTTAGTAACCATGACAACTGATAAATTGCATGGTCATATAACACTTTGATTTCAATGATGTGAAACCCATTCTTTACTTGTACTTGTTTGAAGGTTTTAGGTAAATGAGACTTCTCACACCTTGGGTGGAATTCCAGGAAAGAATTTAACAAACTGCCAAATACAAGTTATGTGTTGACCACAAAAAAGTGCAAGATAGTCTTAGTATTACTGCACAATGTTCAAGATATTCAAATAACATTGTGAGAAAAATGTTGTGAAATGTCTTTTTTAGATTTGTTTTACTTTCTTCTTTATTTTATATTTTTCCAACCACGATTAGATTAAAGAAGGTCAAGGCTAAAATGTCTAAAGAAATTGTTTGTCTTTAGGCTGTGAGGGGGAGAAACTGCCAACATCTAGTCTGTGCTTCTGGGGGCAATGCTGGAATGGCGGCAGCGTATGCAGGGATGAAACTAAAAACCCCAGCAACAATTGTCCTCCCAGAGAGTACATCAGCACAAGTTGCAGAAAATCTCAGACAGCTGGTATGTCCTATTTTTGCTATGATTTCAATGTATGCTACAATATTGTTCTTTATTCTCAAATAAACTTCTTATAACAGGATTGGGTGGTCAGGCTCACTGACTTGGTTGATGCATGTAATTGTATCCCATTTGCGGGGATCGATGATCATGATGTCAATCACTTGATTGTCTGGTCCAGACTCGATTATTTACAGACCGCCATCATATCGCTGAAATAATGCAGTGTGTGGCGTTAAACAACAAACAAGCAAACAAATCACTTTGATGCATTTAGATGAAATTTGTTCATGTAAATGAAGTCATATGATTCAATATGTTAAAAGGTACCTGGTTTTATTAAGTTTTCATAGAATAGTGTTGTCAAATGAACAAAATGCTTTTTTCAATCCTGAACTTAACAAACTTGTAGCAAGAGAAATCAACCGTTATGTTCTTGAACGATTATGGCAGCTGATTGGCCGAGCTCAGCTAGCACTGTACACCCAAACATGTTGAGTGATAAGTATGGTTTTACACCGCTTTTAGCAATATTCCAGCAATATCACAGCGGGGGACACCAGAAAATGGGCTTCACATTTTGTACCCATGTCGGGAATCAAACCTGGGTCTTCGGCGTGACGATCGAATGCTTTAACCAGTAGGCTACCCAATTGCCCCCCCATCCCCCACCCCCACCCCAACATGTTGAATAAAATGTTTGTGTCCATTCCAGGGAGCAGAGGTACTGGTCCATGGGAAGGTCTTCGACCATGCCAACAAGTTTGCCATGGAACTTGCTGCTAAGCCAGGTTATTATCACACCTTATCAGCAGTGTTTTTTTCAATTTTGTTGTGACTGTGTGAATATAATAATAATGATAATAAACGCTTGGATGAGGTAGGCTGGCCTGAAAAGTGAAACAGAAGGCTTTCTGTTTGCTGCTCAGGACCAGTCACTTCCCACTCGAAACTGTCAATGTTTGATTTTGCATCAAAATGTAAATATGAAATGTAGATTATGTAATGAATTTAATGAGACTGTCCAACACATTGTCAGTGGATGCCCGGCTTTGGCACAGACACAGTATCTTAAGCGACACGATGGAGTAGCTCGATCATTTAATTGCCGCCTTCGTCATGCTTGTCGTTTTGACACAGAGGTCCAGCCATGGTACGACCGGGAATATGTAGAGGGCATCATGGATAATGATAAATACAAAATTCTTTGGAATAGGCCCATTTATAGCCTCAGATGTATCCAGGCCAACAAACCTGATCTTGTCCTTTTTGATAAATAAAATGAAATCATTTATATTATTAGATTTTCTGTCCCTTTTGACACTAATGTGATTGACAAGATTCAGGAAAAACATGGCAAATATGCAGACCTCGCTTTCGAAATGTCACGCCTGCATCCCAAGTGCCAAGTTGTCCGAGTCCCCATTGTTCTCGGTGCCTTAAGTTTGGTACCTCCCAATCTGTTGACTGACATTGGGAGAGTACCCGGGTTTACTACCAGGAATACAGCCCTTTTATCGATTTGGGGGATGCAGAAGGCTGCAGCTGCAGTGTTGGGGATTCTTCAAATTCTCCGAAAAGTTCTGAGTGTGTTTGACTAGGCAGCGCTTCCCAGGAGAAGCCCCATTCGCTGTCTGGGCTGCATGTAGAGGGGGTAAGCCTGACTGTGCCAGGATCACCCAAACCCTCTTTGCTGCATTTTTTATGTTAATCTGTAAATAATAATAATAATAATAATAATAATAATAATAATTAAAGCTGCAAGCAGCAATGGCGGGCTCCAAGTAACACTGTGCCCAAACGTCCCTGTTCGAATCCTCAAACGGTTTCCTTGAACCAAATCCGTCAAATGTAGGCACCACTTTCAGGGTATTGTCGCAAGGAAAATGGCGTGTGCCAGGGTGTCCAGGTCTGTTCTAAAACCATTTCCGACCTCGAACATGTTCGAATCCATAAAAGGTTGGCTTGTTCCAACTCTGTCAAAAGATAGTCACCGGAAATTGCCTCTACGAAATTGGCGTGTTCCAGGGGTGTCCCAAATATAAATCAAATATTACCACCAAGCAGTGTTACTTTTAGCATACAACCAACAACAATAAATGAGATGCATATTGCACACTAACTTCATGTAAACTTGCAATAGTTTCTGTGTAGAACCTTACAAAATTTCGTTGAAAAAAAATGATCAAAATCAAAATTCAATACGTCCGTAACTTAAAAATGAATTCCAAAATCGGCTACTAAAGTTTGATGTGTTATGTATGGAGACAATTATCAAAAAGTTTGAAAGCATTTCATGCAGTGGACTCGGAGTTGTTTGCGTTGAAAGACAGGTACCCAATAAACACTGCGGAAACCTTGAATCCATAATGGCTGCCAAACCACGTGACCAGTGACCAAAGTCAAAGAACAAAAAATGAGGTACATATAGCACACTTACTTCATGTAAAACAATCAATAGTTTCTGTGGAGAACCTTACAAGATGTGATATTTATAGTAAAATTTCGATGAAAAAAAATGATCAAAATCAAAATTCAATACGGCCGTAACTTAAAAAGAATTCCAAAATCGGCTACTAAAGTTTGATGTGTTATGTATGGAGACAATTATCAAAAAGTTTGAAAGCATTTCATGCTGTGGACTCGGAGTTGTTTGCGTTTAAAGACAGGTACCCAAAAAACACTGTGGAAACCTTAAATCCATAATGGCTGCCAAACCACGAGACCAATGACCAAAGTCAAAGAACAAAAAATGCCAAGCAGCTCAAGCAGCAGATACATGCAAGGTTTCAAAGTAATCGGATAAGCGGTTGCTGAGCAATAGGGCGAAATACATCTTCAAAATATTCTGTTCTTTTAGTTATCTGCCCTTGGCTTTTGGGCCTACGGCCTTGGATTTTTGGCGGGCACTAGTACCCAAAGGTCAACATACACACACAAAATGTGAACAAAATCGAGACAGTGTATATTTTTCTAGCTCTGGTAAAAAAATCAGCGGAATAATAATAATATTAAATCAAACGCTAACACTGGGACTCTTCAGCCTTTCGGCTTGGTGACTCTTTAACAGGCTGTAACTTCTTTGTCAGTTGGGCTCCAGTCAAATGGATAAGCTTTCTGCGTTCGTCCGGGCCCCGGGTTCCTGTCGCATTGCTGAAATAAAGTGCTAAATCTGTTTCCCACCTCGTTCATATATTCGAATCCTCAAAGGGTTTAGCTGTACCAACGCCGTCAAATGTAAAGAACCTCTTGTGAGACATCACCACTACTAAATTGACCTGGTGTCTCAGGATGTTTTAACCAATTTCCAACTTCGACCATGTTCGAATCCTGAAATGGTTTGTTAGTACAAACGCCATCAAATGTAATGAACCGCTTGTGAGACATCGCCACATGTGTCCCAGTGTGTTCTTAACCCATGTTTGACTTCGACCATGTTCGAATCCCCAAATGGTTTGTTTGTACCAACGCCATCAAATGTAAAGAACCTCTTGTGAGACATCACCACTACTAAATTGACCTGGGTGTCCCAGGATGTTTTAACCAATTTCCAACTTCGACCATGTTCGAATCCTCAAATGGTTTGTTTGTACCAACGCCATCAAATGTAAGGAACCACTTTCAAGACATCGCCACATGTGCCCCAGTGTCTTCTTAACCCATGTTTGACTTCGACCATGTTCGAATCCTGAAATGGTTTGTTTGTACCAACGCCATCAAATGTAATGAACCGCTTGTGAGACATCGCCACATGTGTCCCAGTGTGTTCTTAACCCATGTTTGACTTCGACCATGTTCGAATCCCCAAATGGTTTGTTTGTACCAACGCCATCAAATGTAATGAACCGCTTGTGAGACATCACCACACGTGTCCCAGTGTTTTCTTAACCCATGTTTGACTTCGACAATGTTCGAATCCCCAAATGGTTTGCTTGTACCAACGCCATCAAATGTAAAGAACCTCTTGTGAGACATCACCACTACTAAATTGACCTGGGTGTCCCAGGATGTTTTAACCAATTTCCAACTTCGACCATGTTCGAATCCTCAAATGGTTTGTTTGTACCAACGCCATCAAATGTAAGGAACCACTATCAAGACATCGCCACATGTGCCCCAGTGTCTTCTTAACCCATGTTTGACTTCGACCATGTTCGAATCCTGAAATGGTTTGTTTGTACCAACGCCATCAAATGTAATGAACCGCTTGTGAGACATCACCACACGTGTCCAGGGTGTTCTTAACCCATGTTTGACTTCGACCATGTTCGATTCCGCATATGGTTTGCTTGTACCAACGCCATCAAATGTAATGAACCGCTTGTGAGACATCACCACATGTGTCCCAGTGTGTTTTTAACTCATGTTTGACTTCGACCATGTTCAAATCCGCATATGGTTTGCTTGTACCAACGCCATCAAATGTAATGAACCGCTTGTGAGATATCACCACACGTGTCCCAGTGTGTTCTTAACTCATGTTTGACTTCGACCATGTTCGAATCCGCATATAGTTTGCTTGTACCAACTCCGTCAAAAGATAGTCACCGTTTGCAGGACATTACCATATTGGCGTGTGCCACAGTTTCCCAGAGTGTACTAAACCAATTTACGACCTCGACCATATTCTAATCCGCAAATGGTTTGCTTTAACTAACGCCGTCAAAAATAAGCTACCCTAGCAATTGGCAATTGAGAAATGAAGAATCAAGCCAGCGAGTCTGACCACCCAATCGGATTTGTCGCCTCCTGTGACAAGCATAGTTGCCTCTTGAGACAAGCATCGGTTGAAAAAGGCCAATTCTGATCCTGGTCATCAAGGGTAGTACACACAATATTGAACGAGGCTGTGGAGAACGCTTGGATATCTGCAAAGCCAGTGAATGGGGGTGTATGGTAGATTTATGAGGCGCTTCCTTCAGTATTTGTACTCAAGTCTGATTTTTTTACTTAAATCAAATAATACCACACCAAGCAGTGGTGCTTTCAGTATGCAACCCAGCACAAAATGAGCTACATATAGTCTCAAAACTTCATGCAATCTTTCAATAGTTTCTGTTAAGAACCTTACAAGCTAAAGGTAAAATTTCGGTGAAAAAAATGATCAAAATCAAAATCCAATATGGCCGCTACTACAAATGATATCCAAAAACGGCTATGCTCATTTGTTGTGTTCTGTATGGAGACAATTCTCAGAAAGTTTGAAAGCTTTTCATGCAGTGGATTCAGAGGAGATAGTATTTGAAGACAGGTACCCCAAACACCCTTTGAAAACCTTGAATCCAATATGGTTGCCTAACCACGTGTCCAATGACCAAAGTCAAAGAACAAAAAATGTCAAGCAGCTCAAGCATCAGATACATGCAAGGTTTCGAAGTAAACGGACAAACGGTTGTGGAGCAACAGGGCAAAATATATCGTCAAAAAATACTTGTTTTTCAGTTATCTGCCCTTGGCCTTTGGGCCTATGGCCTTGGATTTTTGGCGGGCACTAGTACCCAACGGTCCACATACACATACAAAATTTGAACACAATCAGGCAAGTGGTTATTTTGCTAGGCCTGGTACAAAAATCGGCGGAATAATAAATAATAATAATAATAATAATAATAAATAATAATAATAAATCGAACGATTACAATAGGGCTCTACAGCCTTTCGGCTTGGAGCCCTAATTATATGGTATACTAATATCCATCTATAGGTGCTCAGTGGTGCCGTACATACAAAAATAAACACATTTTAAAAGTCAAATGCTTTGTGGAACAGACAGGTTTTTAGTAGTGTCTTTAACTGGGATTTAGAAGATGATGTCCTACAGACAGATGTAGATTGTTCAGAGATTAACTTTGGGTGGATAATATGTGTATCCAGGATAATCCTGTGTTATCATGCCATGTTGTGCCACGATGTGTTATCATGCCATGTTGTGCCAAGATGTGTTGTGATCATGCCGTGTTGTGCCAAGATGTGTTGTGATCATGCCGTGTTGTGCCAAGATGTGTTGTGATCATGCCGTGTTGTGCCAAGATGTGTTGTGATCATGCCGTGTTGTGCCAAGATGTGTTGTTATCTTGCCGTGTTGTGCCAAGATGTGTTGTGATCATGCCGTGTTGTGCCAAGATGTGTTGTGATCATGCCGTGTTGTGCCAAGATGTGTTGTGATCATGCCGTATTGTGCCAAGATGTGTTGTTATCTTGCCGTGTTGTGCCAAGATGTGTTGTGATCATGCCGTGTTGTGCCAAGATGTGTTGTGATCATGCCGTGTTGTGCCAAGATGTGTTGTGATCATGCCTTGTTGTGCCAAGATGTGTTGTGATCATGCCGTGTTGTGCCACGATGTGTTGTGATCATGCCATGTTGTGCCAAGATGTGTTGTTATCTTGCCTTGTTGTGCCAAGATGTGTTGTTATCTTGCCGTGTTGTGCCAAGATGTGTTGTGATCATGCCGTGTTGTGCCAAGATGTGTTGTTATCTTGCCTTGTTGTGCCAAGATGTGTTGTTATCTTGCCGTGTTGTGCCAAGATGTGTTGTGATCATGCCGTGTTGTGCCAAGATGTGTTGTTATCTTGCCTTGTTGTGCCAAGATGTGTTGTTATCTTGCCGTGTTGTGCCAAGATGTGTTGTTATCTTGCCTTGCTTTGCCAAGATGTGTTGTTATCTTGCCTTGTTGTGCCAAGATGTGTTGTGATCATGCCTTGTTGTGCCAAGATGTGTTGTTATCTTGCCTTGTTGTGCCAAGATGTGTTGTTATCATGCCGTGTTGTGCCAAGATGTGTTGTGATCATGCCGTGTTGTGCCAAGATGTGTTGTGATCATGCCGTGTTGTGCCAAGATGTGTTGTTATCATGCCTTGTTGTGCCAAGATGTGTTGTTATCATGCCTTGTTGTGCCAAGATGTGTTGTTATCTTGCCGTGTTGTGCCAAGATGTGTTGTGATCATGCCGTGTTGTGCCAAGATGTGTTGTTATCATGCCGTGTTGTGCCAAGATGTGTTTTGATCATGCCGTGTTGTGCCAAGGTGTGTTGTGATCATGCCGTGTTGTGCCAAGATGTGTTGTGATCATGCCGTGTTGTGCCAAGATGTGTTGTTATCATGCCGTGTTGTGCCAAGATGTGTTGTGATCATGCCGTGTTGTGCCAAGATGTGTTGTGATCATGCCGTGTTGTGCCAAGATGTGTTGTGATCATGCCGTGTTGTGCCAAGATGTGTTGTGATCATGCTGTGTTGTGCCAAGATGTGTTGTGATCATGCCGTGTTGTGCCAAGATGTGTTGTGATCATGCCGTGTTGTGCCAAGATGTGATTGGATTGGGAGGTCAATCTCATTGACGTATGGGCGTGAAAAAAGTGACAAAGTTGACATGAATTCTGGCAAATTTAATGACCATGACAACTGATTAATTGCATGGTCAAAATAACTGGCAAATTAGTCACCATGACAATCAACAAATGATTGAATGCATGTTACTGTGTCAATTGCATAGATCAATGTCATGAAGTCAGTCACGGGATTGTCTGGTCCAGACTGGATTATTTACAGACTGCTGTCATGTAGCGGGAACTCTTGAGTGTGCCATTAAACAACTAACAATGGATCAATCAGCCATGTGGTGGATTGTTGCTCATGCCATTAACCCCTGGTTTGTTTGTCCCCAGCATCACACCTTGCTGTCAATATCTTGGTACAGTCTGACACATGCCATCATATAGCTGGAATATAGCTGAGTGCGGTGTTAAACAATACTCTACCATGAATTTGGAATTTACTCGATTATGATTGGTCAATCAGAGGCTATAAAATCACAATAAAAAAAACTCTGATTGAAACAACTGGTTTGACGGCCGCATCACCGCGGAAGCTAATACTCATAGAATAGTACTATTTTCAGTCATTGTCGGTAGGCATATTTAAATAATTATATCTACAATTACAGGTTACAAAATGCACATATGCGGTTACTACAATATTCAAAGGATGTGTGGCAATACATCTCGTGCAGAAAAACACGACAGAAATCAACAAAGGGAATGCATTTATGTTTTGGAGACAACAGAGAGCTTGGAATTTTGGCGCTTTTCTATATACGACTGTGACGTCATATTTTTTGCGTCACAATGAGCGATATGACGTCATAATGGTGACGTGCGATGTAGAGCGAAAGCCTTGCAAAGCTTGCTTTGTTTCTTTTAGCGATCCCCACCTAATGCTAGCTTACCAAGTTGCCGTGCTTATATGCTTTCAATACCTGTCATATGTTCGAGTGAAGTATTCTGGTGTAAACAAACTGCTTGAGTATATACAGCACCATATTTTGTTTTGTGATTCCGTAATTCAGATCGATAACCCACTCAAAACACTGAACTCAACCCATGCCGCTTCACTCAGTATATTTGCTGACACCAAAGAGTTCATCGTTTTATTCAGTCATGGTAGAATGGAGATAAACATACTGTGTTTTCAATGTAAAGCTAGGTTACCTGTAGATTTAACCGCGCTAAATTTACCATTTGAAACCTTGGCGTTCGGTTCTAAATTCAATTTAGCGCGGTTAAATCTACAGGTAACCTAGCTCTACATTAAAAACACAGTATGTTTATCTCCTACTTCAAACAAACCTTCTGACTCTGATAGTATATACAAATATCTTTAAAATGAAAACTTTTGACATGCAGATATAATTAAGAAATAATTTGATTTATGATTAATGAAAGAACGCCTTTAATGTGATGCAGTTTAGGTAATTACTCAACACATATGCTGTCTGTCATTGTCAGAAATTGATTTTCTTTTATCATTTGACAAGAAAAATGAGAGAGCGTTTGAAGACACAATCAAACATCTTCATGTTTTCAGCTGATTTTAGATATTTTACAGCTGCTTCTATCATTTTTCAATGCAATGATCCATACAATCAACAACGCCTAACCACCTTCTCATCTCTTACAACTCGCATATGTTGCTGGGGGCCAAGTATGATGGATATATTATTTGCTATAATAACTGTATCCCAGAGTAACCTCATGTCTGACTCATGGCATAAAATATTCCATCTTCCCAGGGCAATGGGAGTTAACTGACTATAAAAGGCTCGATCCTGACGCCACCAGTGGCTATTACGAGTTATGTCCCTTCTATGTCCCTCCTACTGACCAATCAGATTCCATCTTTCATATCACTTGCATTTGCTTCAAACAAAATGGTGGCACCCAGTTAAGACGATCTGATCGATAATTAATCTATATTTTCCAGCCCAGTTTGTCAAGGGTGGAAACTTGACTTTTATAGTGAGTTAACTCCCTTGCATTGGGAAGATGGTTTACCACAGGAATTCAAAGTACTGATTAGTTTCCCTTTTAATGTTAATTTACTTTTATACCTTACTCATTCACTCATTCTTTAGCAGTGACTTGACCAACCACCTCCCTTTGTCCGGATGTTCATTTCTGACGCTGCGGAAACTGTTTTTCAGGGGCTGAATATATTCATCCATTTGACCACCCAGATATATGGTAGGGTAACACACATTTCATGCACATTTTTGTTTTTAAAAAATTCAAATATGATAAATAGAATTTTTCTTTAACAAAATCAAACATTTTGGAATAAAATAGTACCCTAGCAACCTATGCTCGTCAGCTGGTCCCCAATTGTCACAATATAAATCATTGGTTTGCCTGGTCCAGACTTGATTATTCACAGGTAGCCTTATTAAGCTGAATTATTGTCGACTGAGGCATAAGACAACAAATAAAACTATATTGCTCTTATATTTTTAAGTCTTCCTTAAGTTTTTCAAAGGAAGAAGAAATATTCTTTGTAAAGTTTTAGTTTGATATTTGATTATTTTAACATTATTGTTGTTGTAATAAGTTATTTGTAGGATATGCTGCCATGACATTGAAGAATGTGTGATTCTGATTAGTTTAAAAAACCTCTTATTTGTATGTTTGAAACCCTGCGCTAAAGCGCTGGGTTCCAAAATAAAATATAAGGTGTCTAGTCTACAGTGGGATTACATCAACTTTTAAAACACAGCAGGTTTATCTCCAAGTTAACTGTAACATTTGTTTATCTTATTAGCAGCCTTCATCTTAGCATATAATCAAAAAACAATCCCTAAAAAATTATTAAGATTTGTCTGACCTTCCTAAAGTTTAAAAAAATGTTAATGTGAAAAAACTCATCCACTTTTACAGGGAAGGACATGAGAGTTTGATTGTTGAGGCTGCTGCTCAGATGCCAGTCAAACCTGACGTTGTGCTGACGAGTGTCGGAGGTGGGGGGCTCCTGATCGGCATCGTCCAAGGCATGTGGAAAGTCGGGTGGAAGGATGTACCTATCATTGCCATGGAAACAGATGGGGCTAATTGTTTCAATGCAGCCATCAAGGCAGGGGAGTTAGTCACACTCCCAGACATCACAAGGTAACGAGTGGGATGAACAGGGCCCACTTGCACAAAGTGATCTTAGCGCTAAGATGATCATAACTCCCATACTTTAGCATAGGCTTACAATAGTCTTAGCGCTAAGATCGCTTTGTGCAAGTGGGCCCAGGATCTTTTGAGCAGGAAAGTGTTGGACCTGTTCCACTAACCAATTCATCGCTAAGATTTTCATATTTGCAATATTTTTCTATTTACCTTTTACAATCATGACATTATGCTGTAGCCAGACTTTCTGTCTGGTTTACAGAAGTTAAGGTGTGAAATATGGCATTCATTGTAAGAAAAAAATATCGTTTCAGATTTAATTTTTTGTAGCGTAACCCAAAATGTCTCACCTAAGGTCACTTTGTGGAACAGGGCCTAGACTAATGCCTAGTCTCTGAAAATAGATAAATTTGGTAAAAACAAACAACTCCATTTAAATTAACAGAGGCTCAGTGAGATGGGAAGTTTATGGAAAATCTAGACTTGCTTCATTTAGGGCTCTAGCATCATGGAAAGTGCTGGTCTGAAGGGGAAAAATTATGGTTCAGGGATATTTTCATCTTCCCAGGTGATGTTAACTGACTGTAAGAGTCCAGTTTCCACCCTTGCAAATATAGGCTGGAATTCCAGAGTTACATTTTGGCTGTCTTACACTGACTGGAGTTACTTCCCTTTCCTCTGTACTTTCAGTGTGAGTGAGTAGGGTTTTACGCCATTTTTAGCAATATTCCAGCAATATCACGCCGGTCTCTGTACATTCAGGCCACCTCTGAAAACATTTGTTCTTGCATTATATATTCTTTGAATGTATTTTCTCAGGGATTTATGAAGACCTGCTCAGGGCTGCTATTCAGTCCAAAGTCTGCAGCCAATGTCTGTATCAATTCCCAAAATGGAATTACAAATTTCGTAATTCATGTTGTTATAGTTACAAACAATGAGAACCAGTGTTATATTTTGTAGGGGTGGCTTGTATTTCACTGACAACAGGAACAATAAAGAAGATCAAAAGGATTCAGTGCTTAGTTTTACCCATAAACACACACACACATTCTTCCATGACAATCAAACTGCCTTGTCAGCAGAATTTATAGAAATGTCAACTCGTGATGTCATGATGAGTTATGATGTCCAATAAATATGAAAATGAATGTATAATGAATATGATGTGTCACCAAGTCATATGCAAAGTTGTCAGTTTTGAGAGAGAAAAATATAAATATCAAGGAAAATATTCATATGCCATCTACAAATGGTGACCCACTTACACAAATCTGATTATGAACTCAGATCTGGGTTAGACTTGGTCTTCAGCTTGTCATAAGAGGTGTCTAATGGGATTGGATGGTCAGACTCGCTGTCCTGGTTGATGCACGTCATCGTATCCCAATTGCATAGATGGATGCACATGGTGTCAATCACTGGATTGTCTGTTCTCGATTCAATTATTTACAATATTGCTAATCTAATATAACTGGAATTAGGGTGCGGCATGAAAGAACAAATTAACAAATAACATGACTTCCCTTTGTGTGGGTAATGGGGTAGGATATGTCCCCAGTCCCCATAATGTACCTGAGCACCCAATAATGTCCCCAGCACCCACAATGTCCCCAGCACCCCACAATGTCCCCAGCACCCACAATGTCCCCAGCACCCCACAATGTCCCCAGCACCCCACAATGTCCCCAGCACCCACAATGTCCCCAGCACCCATAATGTCCCCAGCACCCACAATGTCCCCAGCACCCACAATGTCCCCAGCACCCCACAATGTCCCCAGCCCCCACAATGTCACCAGCACCCCACAATGTCCCCAGCCCCCACAATGTCCCCAGCACCCCACAATGTCCCCAGCACCCCACAATGTCCCCAGCACCCACAATGTCCCCAGCACCCCACAATGTCCCCAGCACCCCACAATGTCCCCAGCACCCACAATGTCCCCAGCCCCCACAATGTCCCCAGCACCCACAATGTCCCCAGCACCCACAATGTCCCCAGCACCCCACAATGTCCCCAGCCCCCACAATGTCCCAAGCACCCCACAATGTCCCCAGCCCCCACAATGTCCCCAGCACCCCACAATGTCCCCAGCACCCCACAATGTCCCCAGCACCCACAATGTCCCCAGCACCCACAATGTCCCCAGCACCCCACAATGTCCCCAGCACCCACAATGTCCCCAGCACCCACAATGTCCCCAGCACCCCACAATGTCCCCAGCACCCCACAATGTCCCCAGCACCCCACAATGTCCCCAGCACCCACAATGTCCCCAGCACCCATAATGTCCCCAGCACCCCATAATTTCAGCAGTATATCTAACTATGCACGTTGCTATATAGGTGCAATAATCTTGGACATGATGTTAAACCCCATTTCACCTTACCTACAAGGATATATTTATAATTTTGTGAAGCACCCTGACAATCACTACTTAAGACTTCCATTAGCAAGGACGGCTCTGATTACTGTTTAAAAACTGAAGTTAAAAAGAATGATTTGGATCATAAATAGAATATCACCTGTGTGTCTTTTGCTGTAAAATATATCTGCGCAAGTAGCTAAGTTTAATCTTCTTTGCAAGCCTCAGTCAACTTGTGTAGATATACTTGATAAGACACTCGGGTGAGATTCTTTATGAACCAAATTCAAATGTTGGTTTTCACTCATTAAGGGAAGCGACTTACAGGATCGGGGGGACCTGACTTGCTTGATGTCATCAATTCCATTTGCATGGATCAATGCTCATGATATCAATCACTGGATTGTCTGGTCCAGACTCAATTATGTACAGACCACCGTCTTATAGCTGGAATATTGCTGAGTGTGGCGTTAAACAACAAACCAACCAACTAACCAATTGCCATAAACGATGCTCCTGATGTCAATCACTGGATTGTCTGGTCCAGACTCAATTATTTACAGACCACCGTCTTATAGCTGTAATATTGCTGAGTGTGGCATTAAACAATAAACCAACCAACTAACCAATTGCCAAAAACGATGCTCATGATGTCAATCACTGGATTGTCTGGTCCAGACTCGACTATTTACAGACCGCCATCAAATAGCTGGAATATTGCTGAGTGCAGGGTTAAACAACAAACAAACAAACAAAAACATTTAAGGAGACACACCATAATAATTTTTACAACCTGTGACCTGTTTCATTGAAGCCCAGGAAAGTCAGGGATGTTCAAATGGCCAAGCTCAGACACCCCTCAGCCTTCTCTCCTTCTCTCCACAGCTAGCATTGCTTGTCTTTGCCTCATTTTGGCCCACCACTCACTTATTTTCTTACAGTTTCTTATTTTTTGTTTATTCCCTCTCCCCTTGGTTCCAGTGTTGCCAAGTGTCTGGGATCACTGACGGTTTCCTCCCGTGCATTTGAACTTCACCAGAAGAAGGAGCACAACATCCAGTCTGTGGTTATAGAGGACAAGGAGGCTGTCAGTGCCTGTCTCAGATTTGCGGGTATGTATGTGGAAAGAGCCAGGATAATAATGATATGCTTATGGCTAAAAATAATAGTCTTGGTTCTCAGGCACCGCCCGCATGATCATAAAGTCTGTTGCAAGTTTCATTTTTATTTCCATTTTCTAAAAACATATCAAAATCCTAATACTTAAAAACAATGCGATCTAATATAGCACACAGTTACCTCCCTTTACAAACCCACTGCTTTATTGCTCATCTATTGTTTTTTGGTCATGGCGGCATTAAGCATTGTTAAGAGTTTGTATGCTTGTTTATGTAGGGAGGCCCTTTCGAAGGTTGATGGTACACAACTGTTTATTTGGTTACATACTAGTTTGAACAAGCGGAAAAAAAACACCGCCCGCCCGCACTATATTTTCAAAAGTCATTGCCCGAGAACCAATTCTTTTATTTTAGGGGGCCTTTTTGAGTGACTGGGTAGTATTTCACTCACGTCATGTTGGTTTTATGTGGGAGGAAAGCCTGAAGTGATGCAGGTCTAAGTTTGTTTGTTTGTTTGTTTGTTGTTTTTTGCCGCACTCAGCAATATTCCAGCTGTATGACGGCGGTCTGTAAAGAAATCAAATCTGGACCAGACAATCCAATGATTGACACTATGAGCATCGATCCACCCAATTGGGATACAATGACATGCATCAACCAAGTCAACAGGTCTGACCACCCGATCGCATTAGTCGCCTCTTATGACAACCATAGTCGCCTTTTACGGCAAGCATGGGTTGCTGAAGACCTATTCTACCCCGGATCTTCACGGGTCGCAGGTCTAAGTCTCACCGGAGTTACCTCCCATACCTCTGTACCTTCAGTTCATATCTTGAACTAAATATAAACTTTCAACGCCAGAGAATAATACAGAATAGGCTGGCTGATGTATATCTGGATTACTGGGTGTTTATGTCAGCAACTTGACAAGATGTGGCAGGTCAGTGAACTTATCCTAATTAGACTGTTGACACTAAGTGGGGATTATTTGTTTGATCATGTACATGTACTAGCTGGTTTAACAACATATGGAAGTGAATTTTTAAAAATATGCCTCCTTACATCTTTTCTTTCTTGTTGGTCTGCAAAACGTTCATGCATCATGAAACTATTGTGAGTGTGTCACGTGCAGTTTTCAGAGTACTTTCCTGCTCACAAAACGTCGCGTTTTACAGTACGCTCCCCCTGTAGATCCTAAGCCTGTTCTGAGAGGTGTTTGAAGTTGAACAAGAATACATGAAACTTTTTATGGACAGCAACACACAAGGCCATTTAGAAAGTGGTCGAATGTATATTATTATATTACTTGTACTACTGGGGGGTTGCGTCCAACCCGGGATTCGAACCCACACTGCCAAAGTGAGGCACCTAATCGCCAGCACACAGTAAGCAATCTTACCCTTTCAGTCATCAAGGCTTTCATAAAAATGAAAGTCTGACAGCTGGTAGTCTAGATCACTTACTTTGTGTACCCCTCTGACAAGTGTAAATTGGCACAGCTCGAGTTATGAGCTATAATGTGTCGAAAACATGAATAAATCACTCTATTTTCATTTTCAAAATATTACAAAACTAAAGATAATATAACGTTCATATTGACAACCATGTCGTTCGATTCTCACAATGTGCCCGAAATGCTTCAGGAGCTTATAAAAAAATCCACAATTAATGTAGATAAAATATAAAGTATGAAAAATTCAGTAAATGTGATCCGCAAACCCCCTCTCTAATGATTGGAAAATGAAAATAGAGCAAAATTCTTCATATTTTGGCTTATTTTTCCTAATAACTCAATTTATGAGAGGCTATAATAAAAAAAATAGTAATAATTCCAAGTCTACGATGTGTAAACTATCACATAAAAGATAAAAATAAGGACCTTAATGCATACACTACCTTTTAAGGGGACTTTTTTTCATTTTCTCTATTTTACAACAGAAATGTACATTTGGAACCCAAAACAGTATCTTCCATCAAAACATTTGACCACAACAATCATTTGGATGCAAAAAAACATTAAGAAAATCTAAGTTTGCTTTGTTCTACGCTGGGGAGGGGTATGTCTGGGAAGGGGTATGTCGCCAGTTTGAAGATCTGGCCACTACTCTATTTTTGGGATGATGAAGAAAGTGATGAAGGAGCAAGGCATAGCTCTGAAACATCATGACAAAGAATAAAAGAGTGAGTGAGTATGGTTTTTGCCGCTTTTAGCAATATTCCAGCAACATCACGGCGGGGGACACCAGAAATGTGCTTCACACATTGTACCCATGTCGGGAATCAAACCCGGGTCTTCAGCGTGACGAGCGAACGCTTTAACCACTAGGCTACCCGACTGCCCCTAAAGAATAAAAGAAGTTGCTATCCATAAAAAGTCTCATGTATTCTTGTCCTGAGAGGGGTGGTGACGTTTTGCTGATGAAGTGTCATTCCCTGTGACGTGATACGTTGCTCATTGCTCGTGTCATCTTACTGGTTTGTCTGGACACCATCTTATAGCTGTACAAGGCTGACTGTGGTATGAAACAAGACAATAAAGATGTGTCACTCTGTGTTGTGTCTGCTCAGATGACCATAGGATGCTGGTGGAACCAGCGTGTGGGGCGGCGCTGGCAGCAGTGTACAGCAACATCATCCCCGCGCTGCAGCAAGAAGGGCGTCTGGGGAAGGTGGAGACGGCTCTGGCGGTTGTCTGCGGGGGAGGTTCGGTCAGTCTGGACATGCTGCAGGCATGGAAGAAACAGTTTGACCTCTGAATGTTGTCATGGAAACTCAGACTTACAGGTCCAATAACATTTGCAAACAGAAATGATCATGATATCACTCAGCCAATCACTCCCTTTGAAAGTCCTTTTGCTGGCCAATCATTGGTCATTTATTGAAGGTAACAGTCACCAATCAGCACACTCTACTTATACAAAGGACCTTGGAATTTTGTCATGGAATGTCCGGTCCAATTTTCCGGTCCAATTGACACACAGCAATAAGCATGACATCACCCAGGCAATCACTACTGGGAATGCTCTTTCTGGCCAATCTGAGGTCATCTATGGTGATAACAGTAACCAATCAGCACCTCTACTTATACAGTTTGACATCTGTGGCCAATCATAGGTCATTTATTGAAGTTGGGGTAACCAGTCTGCACACTCCAATTATAATGCATCATGGATGTTGTGTAATAATAGTAATAATAATAATTAATAATAAAGATGAATAGTTGAAATTACACATTATTTCATGAAAATAAGAATTGTGCTACAAAAAACTTGATTTTTGTCATACAATGTGCTGGATGCAAGGCCGAATACATTGCACAGACATGGGACATCCTAAGAGCTATTGTACTGCCACTACAATACTTATTTCTGTGTGTGTCGTATGCCTGCCTTATCGTCTTACGCCTGTCTTATTGTGACGACACAAATTTAGATTGCACTATGACGTCACACTATGTTAGAGTGCACTTTGATGTCAAAACAGCGAAACGGTATAACTGTACTTTTGACAATCACATGCGTGATACCGGTGGAGTAATTTATACAGCTCATCTTTGGACTTTTGTATTTTATATATATATATATATATATATATATATATATATATATATATATATATATATATATATATATATATACTAGAAGCTGTGTTGAGTGTCTAAATGTAGACTGAACAATCAAGAACACATTGCTTGACAGAAACTGTTGACTGCATTAATGTAATTAGGACTTATTGCATCACTGAAGTGCTGATTTTATAGTTTTATAGTCTATACACATGGTCTCATCATTATACAATGTTATTATCCCAGAAAATATACCTCAAACGTTTATTTTTCTTAATGTTGAAAGATGTGTTTCTATATGTTTGTGATCTGTGCTAAATGCCAGTCCAAGATAAGAGGTGTGTTTAGGGTTTTCGTTGTTATAAATAGTTGTAGTGTAGTTGTAGCTGTTGTAGTTGTAGTGTGTCACTGACAATTGATGGATGAGCATACCCTAATTTTGGGAACAAAGAAATTGCTATTTGCATTGTTCTTTAAAAAGAAATGTCTAATGATTTTATTTGTATGGAAACTTGAGGTCAATAGTACCATGGGAATATTTTTCTCCGTCCTGTCTCTGTTCAGACCAATTTAGTCGTAATAGAGGAAAACAAGTTGTATGATTGGATTCCGAAATCTGCATGTTCCACCCCATTTGTCAGATACCATAATGTCTCCAATGCAACGAAATGCAATTACTACTCACAGTTCAAGTCATTACTAAATGTGGAATCATATATATTACTTGTGATATGTCTTCTTACCAACGTAGACTTATAGCCATGTTCCGGTGTAATAATTTCAGACTTGCTGTTGAACTGGGTCGTCCCAACAACATCCCACATAATGAACGTGTCTGCACTTTCTATTTTTCGAAGGGACATTACCATGTTGAAGATGAATTCCATGTTCTTATGATTTGTGACCAGTACTCTAGATCAAGAAGAAACTCTTTTCCCAAGCGTCTCGTTACCCCTCTCTCTATTGAGACTTTTATAAGACTTATGTCAGCTGAAAACGAACAAATTATAAAAAAGCTTAGGTAAAATTCTCTTCCAAGTCATGAACATTCGAATGGAAAGTGTTGAACGGTAAATCATTATTAAATCTACTCAGCATGCAAATATATATACACTATATTTCCATTGTATTATGGGCCGGTGGCCTGAAGTACCGAATAAGTTTGTCTGTCTGTCTGTCTGTCCATGACTGAGTTACCCTTGTGGTAAAATGGATTAGTCTCCATCATGTCCCATTTGTCAGGCACCTCATGAGAAAATAAAACTTGAATAAATGAAAAGGCTTTCATTGTGCTTCTCGGGATTTTATAGCCACCTTCAACAAGGTGTGATATATTACCACATCAAGGTTAGTCATTTAGCTCTTAGGAACCGAAACAAAGCTTTTAGAAGTCTGTACATAAAAATGTGTGACATATTCACCTTGGTGTGCCTTTTTTATTGAGTACATGTATTTTAGCAAGCGCTACATGAGCAACCCTTTAGTAACCAGACAGCAGCACAGCAGAACTTATTCTGAGATTAAGCCTTACTAATTAGGATGACAACTGATGTTGATTCCCTATGCTCTTCATAATTCTTTCATTTATTCTTTTAATAAATTGATATCGTGCAAATCCCGTTGCTGATTGCTTCTTTATAAACATCAAGTAACAGAGGTTACAATAACTGCCGCATTCGACGTAATAAGCGCCCAGAGCGCTCTCAAAATTAGAAATAGGGGGCTCTTGTTAGAATATTATTTTGGTGAAAAAGGTTGAAAGTTGATAGTTCAAAGATAAATTTCGTGGTTTGTGCTGACAGCCTGAAATGTTTATGTACGACAGATATATTTTTCCAGAATTTAATTGCCCACAAATAAGGGTGCATATAACACACGTGTGCGTATTATACCGAATAAATAAATCTTGTGTACATTGATCAATCGGAAGGGATGCTAATTGGGCTTATTCACTAGCCAATATATCAGAAAATATCGCCGTGGGCGCTTATTAGAGCGGGGCGCTTATTACGTCGAATACGGTATGCCAAAATAAATACATTTATTAACTCAATTTGTGATGAAAGCATGTGTCAATATTGCCACGTTTGGAATAATCACCCAATCTTGTTCTTTCTGTTGAGGTGATGTTGAAAGAGTACCTGGAACGTACCTCTCTGCCATGCAACATTGTCAACTCTCTGCCAACCTGCCATGTTTGTAACAAGTTTATGTTTTACCCAAATAACAAATGGTTTTATCATTCTAATAGTAATAAAAAACAGGTTTGGTAGTGATATTTACCTCGTGTTTTAAAAGGACACACAACTTCTTATCGTTGACAGGTTTAAAAAGTTGGACATTTTAGCCGTTATACAGGATGGTAAGATGCAGATCATTGTATAATGGACAGATATTCTTCCATAAGAATATCTTGTTTTTTTTGCGAGAAAAGCTTTCGTATCTAAGCCAGTGGTGATGTGGAATATATGCTGCATGTTTAAGTCGGGCTATTTCTTATGTCCAATTCTTATGATTAGCAGCAAGCCTTTCTGTCCTTATAAAGTCTGTTTATTTAGTCGATCAGGCATATTTCTGAAACGACACCACTGTCTTGCCGTACATATCCACCCGTTATTCCCATTAGGAACCAGATTAATGCATATCTGCCCACGCCAAGAAAACACCTGATATCTCGGTGGTGTGCTGCTCTAAAGGCAGATACCAGTGTTACCCCTTACAGATGCGTCATAACTCAGGACAGATCACATCATAGTGTCATTTAACTTAGAAAAAAGTGCTGAAATAATACCCACAATTGTCGTAAATTTGGAAATCGGTTGGCCTAACGCCGGGTCAGCTGATTTGTCAGCAGCCATTGCATTATAAGCAAGATGTTTAGTCAACGATTAACTCCATCTTCCCGAGGCAAGGGAGTTTACTGGCTATGAAAGTCTACTTTTCACCCTTGCCGAACAAAGATGGAATTATGAAGTTATATTTTGGTTGGACTAACGGGTCCATGCATAATCCAATCAAAATCGCGGAACGAAATCGACATCCGGTTCGTCAACTGCTGTGCGAATTTCGGCCGATTACAGGATTTCTAAGCAAGGGCGAAAACTGGTCTTTTACATGAATAAACACAGGTAGCGGGCATGCACGTGTGTGTGGCTGCTTGTACTAGTTCGGACTGATGCCGATTTATAGTGCTAGCTCACTGAGATACCATGCCGCAGTTTGACATGAATATCCCACTCAGACACAGTATACTGACTCCGAGCCGACCAGTCCTTGTTTTAGCCCCTTAATGCCAAGCGCCAGACAGGGTAACAACAAATACCATCTTTTAACGTCTTTTGGTATAACGCGACCGGGGAACGAACCCCGGACCTTCCGCTCTCCGGGTGGACTCTCTACCGCTAGAGCACGGGGCGGTCGCACTTAATAAAAGTATCATTAGTTTCACGCTAGTTATTCAATCTTTGTAGCAATTTGTTCAAGTCATTTTTAGATTCAGCAAATATAATAATATTGCCAAGATACATTGAGGCGGAAATAATGGTACCATCAAGAATATTGCCTATTTTGGAATCAGTCATAAGATCCAGCAAGTCATTGAGTAAGGGAGTGAGTGAGAATGGTTTTACGCCGCTTTTAGCAATATTCCATCAATATCACGGCGGGGACACCAGAAATGGGCTTCACACATTGTACCCATATGGGAATCGAACCCGGGTCCTTGGCGTGACGAGCGAACGTTTTAACCACTAGGCACCCCGACCGCCCAAAGTAAGTCATTGATGAACAAATGAAACATTATAGTGGACGGTAAACATCAATGTTTCAAGCCTAGATTAACATGAAACCAGGATGTACACATACCATTTACTCGCATACGACATTTAAAGGGGAAGTGTACACGCAAAAATCAGTTTCTTTCTTATTTTAAACAAAACGCAATTTTAGAATTAATTAGTATCAGTGTTTGAAAATGTACACTCATTTTTCTCACAGTGAAAGTAGGAAGCTCACAGTAAATGTGAAAATGTCATGCCGTTATGAGGCCTGCCTTTCCGAGCTAAACAGGCTTGAGTTATCCCCCTTTGATTATGACGTAATTGGTGCCAATTTAACTGGGTTCCTGTCTTGTCACAACGCAAAAGATAAGAAGTACCAGTTTATTGTGAGACAACATGGCATCCGATACATTGCCTGGACTGAAGAAGTTCCCTTGAAAAATAACTGCCATATTTATTGATAATTAACTGGATGGCGTACATCACATCAGCACCAGCACCCGCCAAACAAAACCGTCCCCATTTGAAAGTGAACTTGCCCTTTAACATTGATGGGGGCACAGGAGGCCCAGTCGTCTCAGGCGCCGCGATTCGCTGTGCAGAGTTGCGTCCCTTGGGTACGCCAGGAACTCACTCAATAAATATTGCGATAAAGTGACTGAAGCGCTGCAGGCATGCCCCCATTGACACCAACATCGTGAAGTTTATACCACAGCAAACATGCTATTAGGTCAGTACAGTGCGCGGACTGGGAATGCATCTAAATTCAAATTCATGAATATTGAAACAATTGAGGAATGGAGAACAATCAGTACAAGCTATTCACTCGGATGAGTGACATTTATTTACCAAGCCGACATTACTTACCCTACACGAGAGAACAAAGGAATTACTCATATGTTAGGGGTAATGCCTATTTGATGCGTTCAGTTATGTCACAGTGTGTCAGCTTAATGTGGGAGGAAAGCCCCAAAGTAATGCAGACGTTTACCACCTTGGTGAACCCGCGAGCAAAGTATGGTGCAGATAGGCCAGAAGGGATATCTCCGGTAAATCTGGGATTCGAACCCATGATTAGCTTATCATGGCAGCTAAGGGAGACAACTGTGTACAATGAGTTGCACTTGAACACAGATTCACACGTGTTCGCCATGATATTGAGGATCGCGACTCATACTCACTCTGAAGGACCCGTGAAGATCCGGGGTAGAAGGACACCAGAAATGTGCCATGCTTGCCGTAAAAGGCGACTATGCTTGTCGTAAGAGGCGACTAACGGGATCGGATGGTCAGGCTCGGTGACTTGGTTGATGCATGTCATCGTGTCCCAATTGCGTGGATCGATGCTTATGGTGTCAATCACTGGATTGACTGTTCCAGACTCGATTATTGACAAACAGCCGTCATATAGCTAGAATTTTGCTGAGTGCGGCGTTAGACAACAAACAAACAAACAAACAAAACAGGAAGGGAAATTGATCCGGGAATTACAAATATCTCTGAAAAGGTGATTCTACACCTTTCTGACTATTGCTACCAAGACTTTACCAAGCGGGGCTTAACGATTACATCGACCTCTCATTAGGTACTATACAGGTCCTATATGAATACTGGGGAGTCATCTTAGAGCATGTTGCATCCCTTGGGCACGCCAGAAACCTATGTTTGTGGGTTCGAATCCCGGTTCGCCCCGATTATGTTTCTAGGTTTGTCAGCACCATACCCGTGCTCGTGGGTTTCGCCGAGGTGGTATACGTCTAAGACCTGCATCACTTCGGGCTTTCCTCCCATTAAGCTGACACACCGCGATATAACTGGAATACTGTTAAAAGCGGCGTTAAACCCAACTCACTCACTCAATCATTAATTTAGACCATGCTTCATTTACCGTAGGTTATGACACCCGGGTACATATGGCGTCCAGGTCACAGCTGCTCAGTGCACAGTTCCCCTGCATCACTCAATCGCACACAAATACTATTGACTATTTTGCTCTTTGTCTTGAAACTGATTGTGTCCCAAGCCCCCTACACCGTCAGTAGATATACACAATGACCTCTTCCGCCGACCCTGCTGATTTGCACAATGAGTGCCGGTCGATTGATCCCCTGAGGACAACACTACAACTAACCAGAGAGACAATGGTTTATTTATGTCTCACTTCTGTACATATATAAAACAATTTGTACAAATAAACTGATAGAATGTGCTGTATCATTCAAAATAGAATGATGAGAGACAAATTTCCTAAAATTCGTACAGATATGCTATAAGGCGTCACTGAATACAATACACACACTTGCATCACTGAATACAAAACAAACACTTGCATCACTGAATACAAAACACACACTTGCATCATTGAATACAAAACACACACTGGCGTCATTGAATTCAAAACACTCACTGGCGTCACTGAATACAATTCACACACTGGCGTCACTGAATATAAAACACTGGCATCACTGAATACAAAACACACACTGGCATCACTGAATACAATACACACACTGGCATCACTGAATACAAAACACACACTGGCGTCATTGAATTCAAAACACTGGCATCACTGAATACAAAACACACACTGGCATCACTGAATACAAAACACACACTGGCGTCATTGAATTCAAAACACACACTGGCGTCACTGAATATAAAACACACACTGGCGTCACTGAATACAATACACACACTGGCGTCACTGAATATAAAACACTGGCATCACTGAATACAAAACACACACTGGCGTCACTGAATACAATACACACACTGGCATCACTGAATACAAAACACACACTGGCGTCACTGAATATTAGACAAACTTTGTCAATATCAGGTTTATCTGAAAGATTCTGAGACTTCATACATTCATTAAAAAGAATTGCCCTGATGTGGTCATGTCATACATTTACGCTGTGAAACAAAGCACCAGCGCAGCTGCTTCTACCCCATTGTCCACTCTGTTCCACCCGATTAAGTATATGACGTCAACGCGTGTGTCCTACTGTTGTTACAAAGAAGCGGCTGGCATGGTCTCTGATTATATTCTGCTCAATGGTCACCGACCTGCCATTCTAATATACCCGGATATTAATATTTACTAATTTTGTATGTACTACTGAACATGTGTTAGGGCCTATCCCCTAAAGTAAACACATCAAAATTCGCGGATGATGGAGCCATCTGGATCCGCACTAAAAGCATGAACATGGTCCAAAATTTACTCCAAAAATCTCTTAATAAAATACAACAATGGGCTGACAAATGGGGCTTCTCCCTTAACTCAGAAAAAACAACAGGAATAGTATTCAAACATAAAAACATGAAACCCGCCTCCCCAATCCTCCAGCTAAACAATCAAACAATCAAATTTCAAAAACAAACCAAATTCTTAGGACTTATTTTCGATGAACATCTCAACTGGGATGCTCACATCCAAAACCTAACAACTAAATGCAGTAAAGACCTAAACACCCTAAGATGCCTAACTGGCTCTAACTGGGGAGCATCCAAAGATACCCTCCTCTCTCTCTACATATCACTAATTAGATCAAAACTAGACTACGGCTGCGCCATATACAACACCCTAAACAACTCTCTATCTAAAAAACTTGACTCAATACAATATCAAGCTCTCAAACTAATTACACGCACCCAACATGGCACCTCCTACACCTCACTTCAGGCCTTAACAGGAGAAATGCCGCTAAGTCTACGCAGGGAACAGCTATGCTTAAATTTCTGGGCTGCGTCCCAATCAAACCCTCTCATCCAAAACTTAATAAACCAAAACATCAGCCCCAAAAACCAAGCTCTAGCTCGTAAACACCCCTTACTTACCCCAATATCCCAAAGAATAACAAACTACCTAAATGAACACCAAATTAAAAATCTTAAACAAAACTGCAAACAATCAAATATCTTCACCCCTAAACTTAAAATACCCAAAATAGACACAACACTAGCTAGCCAAATAAATAAACAAACCGACCCAAACATAGCTAAAACTACCACACTAGCATACATACACGAAAATTGGCCAAATTGGTGTCACATTTACACGGACGGATCCTCAAATCCGACCTCCAAACACACAGGTTTCGGAGTCCATACCACACAACCAACTAAAACCACACAATCCTTCCGACTCCCAAACAACCAATCAATATTCACGGCAGAACTAATGGGCATGGCCTCAGCCCTCCATAATCAAGAATCCAAAAAAACACAAAAAAATCCTAATACTTACCGACTCCCTAAGTGGACTGCAAGCCCTCCAAAACAAAAATGCCAAAAACCGACCTAAATTAATAAATCAAATACTTAAAAGCTCCAACGACCTAACTAAGGCAGGCAAACAAATAACCTTCTTGTGGATACCCGCCCACGTAGGAATATACGGTAATGAAAACGCCGATAAAGCAGCTAAACTATCCCTCAAAATCCCAGAAATAAGCTTAAACTTACCCATCTCAAAATCAGAAATTAAAAGTGTAAACAAGCAAAAAATCACAAAAAAATGGCATAACCTATATCTAAACTCAAATAGCCAAATCAAAAAAGTGCTCAGCAAACCACTAACCAAACCAAAAATTCTCCATCCATCCAAAAATATCGACAGAGTAATCACTAAACTCCAAACAGGACACACCAACCTAAATAACCACCTAAAAAAATTAAAAAACACACTACAGGTAACTGCCCACACTGCAAACAACCAGAAACCCCAGAACACGCACTCATCCACTGCACACACTACCTAACACATCGAACCGCATTACAAACCACCCTCAATCTAAACAAGGCTCTAACTCTAGAAGAAATACTAAACCCACAAAATAAACTAGAAAACTTCAAGGCCTTAGGCGTATTCTTAATAAAAACGAAACTAATAAAACGCATCTAAAAACACAATAACCTACCAAATCAAAATCACATAAACAAACAAACATCCACCATACCCAGCTCCCTTAGTTCTCCTCCCCAATCCCATCGGCATCTATTACAAATCTCAAAATTCCCAAATTCTATATAAGCAACCCCTAAAACCCCCCTCTTGGGTTGCACAGACCACCTTCGCCCCTTTCGGAAACACATTAAATGGCCTGGCCGGGCCCGTGTGCGAAATACGCATCAGTCGGAAAGCGCACGTTAAATCTCCAAAGTAAGTAAGTAAGTAAGTGAACATGTGTTGAGAACAAAAATAGTCATCTTTAGAGAAAGGATTGGTCCTTAGCACATGTTGAGCGGTATATCAATGCCAAGTGCTATGGAGAAGCTGGTGAGGTTTGTGAACATAGCACAGCCAGTCATTCCCAACTGGAGAAATTCTAGAGGAAACGGGCACACTGGTAACGCACTAAGACTAACGCTGAGTCTCGGAAACATTTAATTTGATAGAAATAAATAACCCCATCTAATTCGAAAAAGAAACCCAGTGGGATAGGAGATTCAGAAGCTGAGGAAAAATCTAGACTTGGCTCATTTAGGGTCTTGCATTGCAGAAAGGGCTGGGCGCCGGCGGAAGGGAAAATAATACGGTTCACGGTCTGTGAGACAGACCAGTAATCCAGGCTAATGCGTTTCAATTGGTTATTCAGAGTTGCGTCCCGTAAGCGTACCAGGAACCTATGATCGTGTGGTCGAATCTCATATTCGTCCTTGACTTGTTTCTGGGTTTGTCAGCCCCTTTCCCATGCTCGTGGATTTGACCAAATTGTAATCGCCAAAGACCGCCATCACTTCGTTCTTTTCTTCTATATCAAGCAGACACGCCGTGCTACAACCGAAATGCATGTCATCGTTTACCAATTGCGTAGACCGATGCTCATGATGTCAATCACTGGATTCTCTGGTCCAGACTCTATGGTTTACAGTACGCCGTCATATAGCTGGAATATGTCCCAAGTGCAGCGTTAAACAACAAATAAACAAAAAGCATAATCCTTAGCCTCGACAAGCTCTGCTGGACCTGGATTCGAAACGTCACTTGAGGTTTTTGTCACGTTTATCTGACATGCCGTAATGGATTTGAAATATGCGGGCTGAAAGCCCAGTCACTCATCATGACTCCTTCGAGGTAGCATGGCGCCATATGAAGACCGTTGATGGAACTGCACCGTATCCCACAGAATCCCTGGAATATAAATACTAAGGATCTATGCGCTCATTTCTTTTCGTTATTTTCTAAACTGACATTTGCACCTAGCGTTCCCGCATAAATCTTTACTTACATTTACCTGAAATCTTTTATAGGCATTTAGAAGTTTGAAGAACATGAATACATGACATTTTTTATGGATAACAACTTCTTTTATTGTTTGTCATGACGTTTCAGGTCTACTTCTTGCTATTTCATCATCGAGTTAATATATAATAAAATATAATCATTATATCTATATATTCTTGTTTAAGTTGATTTTATGTATAATCATATCCAAATGTAGGATAAAGAATATCTTTTGTTACTTGTTTATATTCTCTACGATTTTGCAAACACGGAACAACGTTTTACGTCGCACTTGCAAGGGGTGGTGAAACGTCCCATCATGTTAGTTAGGGAGAATTACGGTTCAACGTTTTACATTTGTAATAAAATAAATGCAATTTTCCGGTAGGCAACTACACAAAAATTATATAATAAATATAGTATTCCATGTGTCTTGCGACATATCTCGTGAGGGCGAAGCCACGGGTGAAAATCTCTCCTTTTCCCCCGACACTCGATGAGAGAAACATGATATTTCATTCGACACATTGAATATCCTATAAGTATTTAACACATGTTATGAATAACACTTATACATTGTAATTGACACTTATAATTAACACTTATTGTGATTGACATATATTGTAAACGGATTTGGCATTTATTGTGAAATGATTTGTACTCAACATACCGAAAAAACATGTTTGTTCGCCAGACATGCTGATTGTTCTGAAACAGTGTTTATGAAAATAATATAATTGCTCCTCCCCTGAGTGACCGAAAAAGTATTCTGACTCCCAAGAATATTAACGGCCGGTCCGTCACTTATTCCAAAATGCTATGACATTTCACAGACCCGTGAAGATCCGGGGTAGAATCGGTCTTCAGCAACCCATGCTTGTCGTAAAAGGTGTCTATGCTTGTCGTAAAAGGCGACTAATGGGATCGGGTGTTCAGGTTCGCTGACTTGGTTGATGCATGTCATCGATCCCAATTGCGTGGACCGATGCTCATGATGTCAATCACTGGATTGTCTGGTTCAGACTCGATTATTTACAGACAGCTGTCATATGGCTGGAATATTGCTGAGTGCGGCATTAAACAACAAACAAACCAAACGAAACCAAACATTTCACATAGACCTGGCTTACAAGCTGTGGGCTGTATTCGCTGTAATGCACAGCCACATTCACGGCCTAAGCAGCAAAAGTCTGTAAAATCATTATTAAGACACTGAAGTAGTAGTATATGAAAAGCTCTTATTCGCCAATGACTATACATAATAAGTATAGATCGCCATTTTAAATAATTATGTTCTCTGTTAACGCCTATATGCATTGTTATGTAGCCTTGGGTGCAAATAAAGTTCAGGGCCCACTTGCACAAAGCGATCTTAGCGCTAAGATGATGGTAACCCCCATACTTTAACATAGGCTTACGATAGTCTTAGCGCTAAGATCGCTTTGTGCAAGTGGGCCCTTCTGTCCCTACAACCGCTATCAGCGATTGTCTGATATTCTTAAGTTCTTGTTATGGCTTGTCATGAATGACAGTTACACATGAGTGATACACTGGTGAAATATATCTATGTGAGGTATCTAATCGTCTTGCCCCCCCAATACATCCCCAACCCCTCCCGGCTTCGTGGGTTAGGAGTGTTCTGGCGATGGAAACCTTGAATAAGTAATGGTTATTGTATGAACGTTTGTCTGTTACGGTGGGAGTAGGCTCTATGCAAGTTCAACGTCACTTGTCCCTCACCCATTAGACATAACACTTAACATTTTATACTTCAGAATATTTATAGCTCTTCTATCTTCGAGAGTTCCAAATACACGAACAGATGCTAAATTTAGTATGATTAATAATAGACACGCGTAAGGCACGGAGATAGCAACACTTCAAGTATACTCTGCCGTTTATCAAAAGTAGAAAAAGTAATAATTCTGACCTCAGGCTGTATTGTTTATACTGTGCGTCATTGTAAATGAACGCGGTTAGTGATGGTCGAGTTTGTTTTTTGTTGTTGTTGTTTTGGGGTGTTTTTTGTTTGTTTGTTGTTTTTTTTTGGGGGGGTGGGTGGGGGCTGGGGAGGTAGACACATGGTTGGGGTAATTGAATACCATCCAATCCTCTTTGCCCTTTTATTTGTGTTTGTTTGTTGTTTAACGCCGCCCTCAGCAATAGCCGAGCTATATGACGGCGGTATGTATATAATCGAGTCTGGATCAAACAATCCAGTGATTGACATCATGAGCAAGGATCTACGCAATTGGGATCGATGACATGAATTAACCAAGTCAGTAAGCCTGACCACCCGATCCGGTTAGTCGCCTGGCCTCTTGCAACAAAGTCACCTTTTACGACAAGGATATATGGGTTGCTGAATACCTTATCTAACCCAGATCTTCACGGGTTTATGCCCTTGAAACAAACAAATTGACACTGGGATCTCGTCTGTATGAAAACCCCACAGGGTGAACGCACCGAAAACAGGAAGTCTATCAAAACAAACAGAAAAGGTTAAATTTACAGTCCCTTCTAGAATATACTACTCAGAAGAAGTTTAGGAACTCGTGATTCTTTCATATTACTATACAGTAAACTACGGTTATAACGAACTCAAAGGGACTACTAATTTAAGTTCGTTATAACCGTAGTTCGTTATAAGCATATATACAGCATAACTACAGCAAATAGTCGGGACTAAAGAGTAAGTTCGCTATATCCGTCAGTTCGTTATAAGCGTGTTCGTTATAACCGTAGTTTACTATAGTTAATCTGGAATAGGTCTTCAGCAACCCATGCTTGCCGTAAAAGGCGACTATACTTGTCTTAAAAGGCGACTAATGGGATCGGGTGGTCAGGCTCGCTGACTTGATTGAAGCATGTCATTGATCCCAATTGCGTGGATCGATGCTCATGATGTCAATCACTGGATTGTCTGGCCTAGACTCGATTATTAACAGACCGCCGCCGAAATGAATTTGAAATATGCGGGCTGAAAGCCTAGTCACTCATCATGACTCCTTCGAGGTAGCATGGCGCCATATGAAGACCGTTGATGGGACTGCACCGCATCCCACAGAATCCCTGGAATATAAATACTAAGGATTTATTTCATATTTTATCGTCATTTTCTAACCTGAAATTTGCACAGAGCGTTTCAGAATAAATCTTTACTTTCCTTTACCTGAAGTCTTTCATAGGCATTTAGAAGTTGGAAGAACATGAATACATGAAATTGCGGCTTTAAACAACAAACATTATCGGCAGCTATAAATACAATGTTCCACTCATAAACATGTCGTTCGTTTCAACGATTTCAGTAAATGCGTTATCGTGCGACTTGATTTTTATGTTATCATGCCGCCGTTGCTTTGTAGGGGCACAGTTGTGCAGGGTCAGGCAACAAAGATAAGATAAGATAAGATAATATTTTATTTGCGTGTCACGCAGTATAAAAAAAAAACATACATTCAAAGTACATAACAAAATATAAAATATACCACCCGGACAGTTGGCCTATGAGACACTAGAGATAAAAAATAACTCAGTTTTATGTAAAGAGATTATACTAGTATCGTTTAGTGAGATACAAATGCAAAATATATACGAACGTGTGGTAACAGAACAGAAGTACTTACTTGAAAATATCCCATTGTTAATATCTTTTGTAACTGTTGAGGAATCCTTGAAGGAAGAATACCATTAAAACTGAATATATTTAGACTTGTATAAACATGTGGTTAAATCCTATAAGGAAGAATAACAAATACTTATGGATCAGAAGTGCACTATTTACAATGCAAGTTGAAATTTTCTTCTTTTATACATAGCAGTAACAACTGCGGCTAGGGGAATAGCTAGACTACCATTCTGCATAACATATATAAATTGGTCTTCTGGGGTTAATGCAAATCGTGTGAGTCGCGTGTGCTTCCGATAGGACGGGACATACTTACACCTGGGATCATCATTCTCAGCGCTATTTAGCCTTGTATCGAGACTGGGTATTCTTGCGTTAACGTTTCACGTTACCGAATTGTGAGAGACTAAACTGAATAAGGATATTTGAAAATGAAAACAATAAAAAAGAAACCATTAAGAATACGGTACCTTGTAAAAGTAAAGATTGTCTACATATTCATAAAACATGCACCCATTGTCGAAATCTCTATAGATCAGGGATAACCAATCAGTGTTAAAAATGCGTAAAACAAATATTGCATCCAAGTATATTTAGCTGTCCTTGCAGACGGTAGCCCAGTCTCTTGTCACGCTCAGTTGCGTTAGAGAGCAAATCGACTCACGGCAGGTGGCCTCATAACACAATTAATTTGCTTCTTTGCTATCTGCAGTGACATGACAGCCCACCATAATTAATATCGGTCGTAGGCCGTTCTCCTGTTGCATGCTTACCAACCTACCACGTGTCACTTGATAGACAAAGTTTCGGCCTGCATTGACCAGCTCCCTTTTGCAATAACCACTGTCAACAGTGCTCACCGGAAGTTTCGAGCCGAAACACACAAAGCGGCCTTCAACTTGGGGGTCAGGTCATGGGAGGTTGGAATCACTACCTTCACAGCATGTGGCTAACAAAAAATTGGCAACATACTACAATGTCTAATCTTTCATTTAAGCTATCACAAGTCACTCCCAAAAAAAGAACAGCCCATTTGAACAGGGCACTATATTCTCCTATTTTCCTTCCGGTTCATGGTAAGGCAAAACTTAGGGGGGATAACTGTGGTCTGAGGCCAGCTGGTGAGCCCTAGCGGCCAGTGTCAGACAGCCGAGAAGAAGCCAGAGAATAGTGCCCCTTTAACAGATAAAAAGTGGGATTTTAACCACATGCAATTATCTGTCTGGAACTACAAATTCGACATGGGATAGTACTCCTTTAAAGAAATGCAATCGGCGACGTACAGTGCCATTTGCGTAACTATGGGTGAATCTATTGACATAATGGGCAACGTTAATTACAGAAATGGACAAGGACGCTTAGACAGGCCATGTTGCACACGTGCCGCGTCGCCTGGAGCGTCGGTGAATTATTCTTCAAAGGACGCACGCATGCAATTGAGAACCGACCCACCTGTGACACCTATTGTATGATACGGGTACCCCATCTGTGCTAGGTGATATGGATCTCGCTTTGTTGTTTGTACTGTTTATATATTTACGAGGGGTGGCTTACAAACACACACTCATCCACTGCACACACTACCTAACACATCGAACCGCATTACAAACCACCCTCAATCTAAACAAGGCTCTCACTCTAGAAGCAATACTAAACCCACAAAATAAACTAGAAAATTTCAAGGCCTTAGGCGTATTCTTAATCAAAACGAAACTAATAAAACGCATTTAAAAACACAATAATCTACCAAATCAAAATCACATAAACAAACAAACATCCACCATACCCAGCTCCCTTAGTTCTCCTCCCCAACCCCATCGGCATCTATTACAAATCTCAAAATTCCCAAATTCTATATAAGCAACCCCTAAAGCCCCCTCTTGGGTTGCACACACCACTTTCGCCCCTTTCGGAAACACATTAAATGGCATGGTCGGGCCCGTGTGCATCTGTCGGAAAGCGCACGTTAAATCTCCAAAGTATGTAAGTAAGTACAAATTAAGTTAAGGGTAGCGAACGCGTGCCATCACGAGTACAGGATTGGAATATGTTGGATGACACTTTAAGATGTACTGAATCTTTAATTAAGTTTATAAAGAATTACGAAACACATATCATCAGAAATATAATCTTTTATTTCAGTGCTGTGGTAATAGAAAAAAAGCATGGTGGAGGTTTTATGCTCTTTGATTCTGGTGTTGATTGGGCGGGATGTTTCACCTACGTAAGATTGCCCACAGTTGCAGTCAATTTTGTAGACTACACCTTTGGCCTCTTGGGGTTTAGATGTGTTCCTGCCGTTGGCTCTTAGCAGGGTGTTGGGGGAGTTGGAATCAAAGAGCATAAAACCTCCACCATCAAATCCAACAGCAAATCAGCCATCTCGGACCATATCATCAACTGTCCCAATCACATCATCAACTGGGACAACGTTCAAATCCTCGCCAACAACCTCCATGATTTCACCTAAAGAAAACTAACAGAAGCAGTCCACATTCGCCGCCACAAGCCATCAATCAACAGAGATCAAGGCTATTTCATCCCATCCGCCTACTATGAACTCATCAAACAATAATCACCTGTTTATTGGCTTAATGCCCCCATTGGCTTCTAGCTATGTGTTTTCTGCCCATCGTGTTGTGATAGCATAATCCCTTTGTTGTCACACCTACCAATGTTATCCCACTCATGTATGCCCTTGTTGTTACTGTTAATCCTCTACTGTTAATCCTCCACTTGCTATATATATTCTGCACTATGTCCCTCATTCAGTCTTGCTTGACAGCGGTATAAGGATCTATACCGAAACGTCGCCTTTTACAGTATTAAAGAAGTTGTTATCCATAAAATTGTGTCTATCTTGTCATCCGTCAACTTCTAAGTAATGCCTATCAAACAATTTAGCTTGTAGAAATTACGAAGCGCGGTGTTCTTTAGAGATCAATGGCGGTCTTAATTGACATTGAGTTAATCCTGTTATTCATAACATATTTACGTGACGTCCTGTTCACTCCATGTCAGAACCATGGCAAATGCACAAGTTCAAATAAAGTTCATTAAAAGTAGCAGAGGAGTCGTCATTTTGTACTATGATGGCTTTAAGTTTCGGTGTAAGAGCAGTCGTGACTGATGTAACACCTTCGTGAGATGGAATATGCTGACCACGCGGGCGACCTCCTTCATCTGCAGTAATGACATTATGGTAGTGTTCGGCATCATCAAGTCATGCAGTAGCGTAATACATCTGTGTCTTACATGTAAGACTTTAGTGTAAACATTGTCATTGTTTTAGATGTGCTACACAACAATTCATTACACAATCATGACCCGTAATGTGACAATGTAATATGAGCTGTCATGATATCCATCAATGTAATGTTTTGATGAATATATTATCCCTGTTACGATCTGAATGAAAAATGAGAAAACAAGACTTGTTTTGTTAAATACGGTAACCTGTTAGAATCACAAAGCATGTTTTGACAGCATAGCCACGAGAGCCACATTCCACAATCACGAAACCGTAACCATTGCTCCGCGAGCCACATGTGGCTTAGCGGTGGGGCGGTTAAGGCTAAAATTGTGCACTTTGGGTTAAAAGCACCAAACTTGGCACAGTTATACATTGAACCATTCCAAACATTTTTGGATATGTATCCATCGCAGCAGAGCCCCCTGGTGGTAGAAAATCCAAGATGGCCGCCAACATAGCTGAACTCTCTAATTGTATCAATATATATATATATATATATATATATATATATATATATATATATATATATATATATATATATATATATATATATATCCAGAAATGTTCGGAACGTTTCAATGTGTAAGTGTGCCAAGTTTGGTGCTTTTATGCACAATTATGACTGAAATCCAGCCTTTTACCGCCCGACTATAGGCGGCCTGTAACCGTTGTTACTGATCCTAAGTGTCATTATTACAAAGATGATCTTCATAATTTGCTTCCATGTAAACGATATACATATATTATAACTCTGTCATCTGAAACAAATATTAGACTAATTGAATCTGTTCATGCATAGTTCCCCTTAGTCTGTCTTACAGACCCTGATACAAATATATATCAAATACAACTCATGCAAGTCTATAATGTTTGGCAAGTCTAGATTACTGCAGTATCAGTATGTGGTATCTGAAAATGAAGAGAGTAACTGGGCTCCCTTTTATTATATTTTTATTAAGATAACTGAACAACTGTTGTTTTTTTCTGTACGACATGTTCATTTCAGTGACTATGTCAGTCTATTAAGATAACTGAACAACTGTTTTTTGCTGTACGATATGTTCATTTCAGAGACTAGATGTTAGTCAAAGTTCCCCTAACAAAACGCTTTGAAAGCCTTTAAAGTATGTCAGACATTTTTCTACATGTATATATTCCTGTGTTATGATGATTTATTTAAATATTTTGTATCGCAGAGGTCTTTAAATAGGCATTGCGCCTGTTGACCAATCCATTCAGCATAAAAGAAAATATTGTTTCAACCATAATTAACGCGCAACTGAGGTTTCGTTAGCGATTCTCTCCTGCTTCAGACTTTTTATCTGTGTACGGTTCATAGGGTCATCTCAATCAACGGGTTCACATATAGTACAGTTTCGCGGTTGATTGCCCACACTGACCAATCTTCAGGTTTGATCTGCGAACGATGTTTACGTAGTTGCTTTGTTAAAACGCTTGGGGTGCTGATCTGTACATACTAACATTTGTTTCACTTTTAAATATCTGTCAACATGAATGACTTTTTTAATTTATTCTGCAGTTCATAACATCAATAACTTATTTGAACGCCTCCGTGGTCTAGTCGTAGAGCGTCCGCCCGGAGAGCGGATGGTCCGGGGTTCGATCGCGTCATACCAAAAGATGTTAAAAGATGGTACTTGTTGTTACCCTGTCTGGCGCTCGGCATTAAGCAAAAGGGCTAAAACAAGGACTGGTCGGCTCGGAGTCAGTATACTGTGCCTGAGTGGGATATTCATGTTAAACTGCGGCATGGTATCTCAGTGAGCTAGCACTATAAATCGGCATCAGTCCGGACTAGTACAAGCAGTAGTACATACACGTACATGCACGTCGCTATATAAGTACAATAATCTTGGACGCGACGTTAAACCCCATTTCACCTCACAAATAAATTATTTCGTGAAATCAATTCGTTCAGAGTTTAAGGTAAATAATACTCATAGGGCAAATCTTGATTTGTTTGCATAATATTGCAATAATCTGCCGAGGGAGCGAATTATAACTACGTTTTATCAATAATCGATCTATTTATATTTGTGATGTCACAAACAATAATGTCGGGGTGTCAGGATGTTTATATCAAATATCAAGAAATCCATTTCAAATGTCACACATTCTATTTTATAAAATCATGCGTTAGATATTTAGATTAGAACATCAATAAATCGATTTTGTCATGTACATGATTTCTTTATTAATCCTGCTGGTCATATAATCACCTGTGACTTCACCTGTTGATAATAACATCTTTCGTCGGGGGGCATGGGTGGCCCAGTCGTCTAAAGCGCCGCGATTCGCTGTGCAGGGTTGCGTCCCTAGGGCACGCCAGAAACCTATGATTGTGGGTTCGAAACCCGGTTCGCCCCGATTATGTTTCTAGGTTTGTCACCATACCTGTGCACGTTGGTTTCACCGAAGTGGTAAACATCTGAGACCTGCATCACTTCGGGCTTTCCTCCCACATTAAACTGACACGCCACGATATAACTTGAATACTGTTAAAAGCGGCGTTAAACTCAGTCACTCACAACTTTAGTAAGTTTTTCAAATATGGACCAAAATATATCGGAAGCAGCCTGCGACCAATTGGTACCACATCTTTATGAATATTATAGATTGTGTTGAAGCATCTCCCAAAACTTGGGCCAAAACACCTAATGCCTTTCAGTGCGGGATATTGCCATTGGTAGAATGCATAAACTGAGAAAGGGGAAACAGAAATGGTAGCCAGCTGCCATCTAAAGTCTGGGTGTCCTACATTAATAGCTTGTATTTGTTCATATAAGTGTGCCACACATAACAAAACTGTTGACTACTTGATAAATGAACTTGAATTAAGTTGGATATGAAATGATGCCAATTATAAGGCCAACAAGTGTACGACCAAATCCCTGTCATAAAGATTAAGCAAGCATAACCTTAATACATGCTGTATATATGCACTTAACGAAAGTCAGTTATAACGAACCAAAATTAGTCGTTCCCTTTGAGTTCGTTGTAACCGTAGTTTGCTGTAAAGTCAAGAAAGGACTTTCTTCATATTCACAGAAAATATTTGAGACAAGGGAAATCAAAACCCTGTGGATTCTCAAAAACTCACAACATGTGAAACGCTTTAATTGTTGCAATCTCAGCAAAGAGTTTGAGGCACCTTATCGTCAACAGTGTCCGACCAGGTAGCAACACAACATGTATTTCGCGTCCTTCAAGTGCGGAGACAGCTGAGATCTCAACTGTACTAAAAGTTTGACTGACACAACCTCTGACCTACGTGGGGTATATCTCCTTCTGCCGAGAGGCTATAGCCCAGGTGTCGCAGTGGAGTGCCTCACCACAAGAGCGGTGGCTGTGACTAAAATAGCTCTGATGAGATTCGTAAGATTGCATCGGGTCTCCGAGTCTTGTGATAGGACCATACTCCAGTAACACAACACTTTGACATGGCTTTATCAACAATAGACGAAGTTAGCTTGGCAGTGACAGACGGATTCACATCGGATGCTGTTCACGCGTGAGACTGTGTCAGTAACACTGAGCATATTTATATATTGAAGCTACTGATTACTCTTGATCAACAAGCTGGAGAACTGTGGATACGTGATTGGTAACATCCGTTGTTCAATGAGCCAATTAGATTGTGTCGTTTATAATTGAGCTGTTACTATATCTGACTGTTAACCGAAGAGAATGCACATGCGCAGTTATATGGACAGTACTACCATACAAACCACCAAAGTAATTAATACATGCGGACGGACATATGGCATTGTGTTAGTCAAATTTCCTTTATAAGTGAGAGAGCTATACTTGGCTGTTGTACACGCAACTGTGACTGGCTTGAACGGATGATGAGCATTTAAAAAAAGACCGCCGTGTGTGCATGGAATCAAGCAAGGTGCACCACTCTGCCTCGTCTCATTAATGGGAAACGCGGAATAAATTCCAAATGGGTCCCGAGTTTGAATAAGCCTGAGCCCGGCTCATTCCTACCATTGATAAACACCTGGAATTCTGGCTTCTCTTTGTGTCGGCTTGAAGACGAAAACATACCTGTTGGATTCGTGTGAATGAAACGAGCCCTCCGAAGAAGCGAGTATATATCAAACGAAAACATGACTCATTACGATTACAACGTTAAGATCATCCTCCTGGGAGACTATGGTGTAGGCAAGAGTACCCTGATGAACTATCTTGGAAAGCAAAAGGAGGGATCAGTCAGATGCTGCTGTGCGCGTTCCAACAGGAATGGCTACGTGGAAGTTGAGGTTAACAGGAATGATAAGTGCATCTTAGCAAGATTAACCGACACTGGAGGTAGGTCGTAAATTGCAAAAAATAATTCTTATCACTGTTAAAGTTTATACAGAGATTGAACGTGTAGTTAAGACTGCCGAACGACTCACCTGTTTAATAGGACGTATATAGTAATTGCGTAAAACTCACCTAAAAACGTCCAAATAAATATTTAAGAAGATAAAAAAATCCGAAATTGAAAGCATATGCATTCTGAATCATGTCCAAGCTGATATGTAGAACATCAACTTTAAACATACACAAGTTTGAGTTTCACTTGTATGTCATTGTGCAATGTGATGTGCACTGAAGATATGTGTGGTTGTTGTACTTCATTGAGAGAGCTTTCCCACTGACATACAATACCGCAGTTTAACATCGATACCCTACTCAACCACATGATACTGACTTCGAGCCTACCAGTCCTTATTATATCCGCTTAACGCCGAGCGCCATACGGGGTAACATCAAGTACTGTCTTTCAACGGCTTTTGGTATGACGCGGCTAGGAGAAAGACCCACCGCCTTTCCACTCTCAGGGCAAACGCTCTGTCCACTAGACCAGGGAGGCGGTTTGGGGGTAGGACAAAAAATCAAGCATGGTGGGAATGGGTTCTAAGGCTCTCCAAATAAACTCCACATAATCAAGGCAGTTGTTTTCGTCAGGTGTGTGATGGGAAGGCATGCAGTACAGATGAATTAACGTCAAAACACACAGTGACATATTTGTGATCTCACACATTAATTTGCCTCTTACGACCAGCATATATAGCAGCGGACCTATTAGAACCCCGAATTCTCACGGGGAGCACAGCGTAGATGATGTGTAAGCTGCACAGGCGAATTCTCAGTTATCTTTTAATATTTATATATGTTCCCTTTTCAATTAATAAATCATGCGATGATCATAAAGAAACATGCTAAGCTTATACAAAATTTAATTATATTCACCTCTGCTAAATTAGCATTATATGAATTTATAGCACGCCACGTGGTCTTCTTTGTTTAAATGAGACAATGGGACAATTAAAAATGATTTGTCAGACTTCAACACATACAATGGGATTCATTGTTTGTGAATCATGTGTTACTCATTTAATTGTTGTGACATTCATTGCAACAACCGAATGATGCAGAAAATAGTCACTTGTCAAGATGTTTCATAAAAAAACCATGTCATTCTAGAATATTAGTAGGGGCGGTCGGGTATCCTAGTGGTTAAAGCGTTCACTCGTCACGCCGAAGACCCGGGTTTGATTCCCGACATGGGTACAATGTGTGAAGCCCATTTCTGGTGTCCCCTGTAACTGAGCGAAAACTTTGAAAATATATATCAATAAGCTTGTGAACATATCAATCGTTTATTGAGGTGAGGTGAAATGGGGTATAACGCAGCGTTCAAGATTATTGCACTTATATAGCGACGTGCATGCTCGTGTATATGGCTGCTTGTACTAGTCCGGCCTGATGATTTATAGTGCTAGCTCACTGAGATACCATGCCGCAGTTTAACATGAATACCCCACTCAGACACAGTATACTGACTCCGAGCCGACCAGTCTTTGTTATAGCCCCTTAATGCCAAGCGCCAGACAGGGTAACAACAAATACCATCTTTTAACGTCTTTAGGTATAACGCGACCGGGGAACGAACCCCGGACCTTCGGCTCTCCGGGTGGACTCTCTACCGCTAGACCACGGGGGCGGTCGCAGTTAATAAAAGTATCATGTACGCGTTTGTGTTTGTGTGGCTGCTTGTACTAGTCCGGACTGATGCCGATTTATAGTGCTAGCTCACTGAGATACCACGCCGCAGTTTGACATGAATATCCCACTCAGACACAGTATACTGACTCCGAGCCGACCAGTCCTTGTTTTAGCCTCTTAATGCCGGGCGCCAGACAGGGTAACAACAAGTACCATCTTTTAACGTCTTTTGGTATGACGCAGCTGGGGATCGTACTCCGGACCTTCCGCTCTCCGATCCGGGCGGACGCTCTACCATTAGACCACGGAGGCGGTCTAATCGTTTAGTATGATTTGAGCTATAAAGGAATTGTAGACAAGAAACAGCATGACACTGTGACAATTGCGCAGGTAGATTTACAGTTTCTCCCCAATTCTAAGAGGAGTCGGCACCTGTTTTTTGCCAGATACCAGTTAATGATTAACGCCAGACGTCAAACTTCCATGCATCAGGAATGTTCTCAAAAATGGTGCCAAAACACCATTAACACCAAAAAATGACTTTGTCACGCTGCACAATAATACCCCACTGAGTAGTGGGTCGACGCCAACAAATTATCTCAAGGGGTGGCATCCAAATCATTGAGGTACTACAAATCTAGCCTATGCCATTGAGATAGCGAAGAGACAACCAGAGACGATCACCAATCAGCTAATGAAAACTTTTGTCACGCACCGTTGCGCCGCTGCGCCGATACCTTTAGGCCACGCCCCCAAATATATATTTATTTTGGAACCGATTACGTAGCCTGTGATTTCAGCACTTTCATTTGGACATTTAAGTACTTTCTACGAATGATATGAATTTTCTCTCGGAAATTGACAATCTAGAAAAAATTGATATTCTCCACAAAATCGCAGTCATTGATTTCAGATTACCTGCTCTTTTACTCTATGCTTTTTTACGTATTTTATTTATATGCAATGCTTTCGTGAATTACCCATCCGGATGCCACTCACATATATTATTAGTTTTAATGCCATCTTATATCAAAATTAGTTTTACTAAGGCGCCGCGATTCGCTGTGCAGAGTTGCGTCCCCTGGGCACGCCAGAAACCTATGGTTGTGGGTTCGAATCCCGGTTCGCCTCGATTATGTTTCTAGGTTTGTCAGCACCATACCCGTGCTCGTGGGTTTCACCGAAGTGGTAAACGTTGAAGACCTGCATCACTTCAGGCTTTCCCCCCACATTAAGCTGACACTCCGTGATATACCTGAAATAATGTTAAAAGCGGCGTAAAACCCAACTCACTCACTCACTTATTATTTTTATTACTTACGAGGACAAATATATCTGGGTTCATGAAATCATATATGCCCTAGGGTCATATCACGTCACGAGACAACAGTGTATTGTTTCCGTCATCCGGACGGCATTGTTGACACCATTCGAATCTTTATCTGACGTATTGTCGGAATGACGTCATAGCTAAAGATTGATGACGTCATGGACAAATTGTGGTTCCGCAGCTGATGCGATTGTCCTGATAGGTAAACATTGGAATTCGTCTCTGTATGTAGACAACTCTTCTCGCTCGGGAAATGCCGGAATTTAGACACTCGTGTCGTAAACATAGTGTGACATGAACACTCATATAATATCCTCTATTTAATGACACGAAATTAAATAAAACTGTTATATGTTGGACACCGTGAAATACGCGTAACAGCGTTAGCAGGACGATGCAATAAACATGCATGTTTCAGAACAAAGCCTTGACTCACACCTGCGTATCGTAACAAAGAAGGCCATATCATGGTGCAGTCAGGACAGGTCTTCCTTATATATACGACAAAGAAATCGAAAAATATCATTCCCTCTGTTACTTTATGAACAATGAATACTAGTATTATACGCGAGGCACCCTCAGACCCTTGAAATAATAATATTGTTTATAAGATTTATCTTATTACGGACGGACAACACTAATAAAACACATTATTACTAACTATGCCTTAACTCCCGCTAAGCCACAACAACACTTCAAAAGACCCTATACTTAAATTAGTCTAATCCTTGATACTTAATTGGTGAGGAATTAACACCTTTCAACCACAAAATATGTATATATATTTCATCTTGGAAAATATTACCTGTGCCAATTGAAATACACAGGACAAAGGATACAGAGTCGGACTTACATCTTTGTTCTCATCCCTTTGTTCTCAGCTCTATCAACATTTAATGGAGAGCTGTGGTCAATGTTGTACCGCGGCCATATGCTCATCATTTGGAAGGATCTGGTGTTTTTGAAACCTGTTTACCCGAGTAGTGCTTACAACTACTTATACCATAAGGCAAGATGGCTATTGAAATGCCATGCTGCTATTCCAAGAATCATTCTAGATGATGGACTGTCATTAAAAAATAAACCCCTTGTCTGAGGTGACGCTATGTTATTTTTCACCGTCGCAATTGCACCATTAATGACAGATCCAACTTTGAAGGAGCTGAGGTGAGGTGAAATTTGGTTTAACGTCGCGTCCAAGATTATTGCATTTATATAGCGACGTGCATGTACGCGTTTGTGTTTGTGTGGCTGCTTGTACTAGTCCGGACTGATGCCGATTTATAGTGCTAGCTCAATGAGATACCACGCCGCAGTTTGACATGAATATCCCACTCAGACACAGTATACTGACTCCGAGCCGACCAGTCCTTGTTTTAGCCTCTTAATGCCGAGCGCCATACAGGGTAACAACAAGTACCATCTTTTAACGTCTTTAGGTATGACGCGGTCGGGTATCGAACCCCGGGACCTTCCGCTCTCCGGGCGGATGCTCTACCACTAGACCACGGAGGCGGTGAACTTTGAAGGAAGGATGACGTAAACGTTGTAGATTACTTCTCGTCTTCTATATTACTACTGAGAACGAATTGCAAACTTCAGTGATAGTATCGATATTGATTAAAGTGAATGAATCAGTTAGCAGACTAAACTTACACTATGGCATCTTTGCCTTTCACAAAGGTTTATATTTGCCGATCCTTTGTTCTTAAACTGCCATGCTGCTTTCCTGTCATCATTGATGTAGAATGTTATGCAATTGGGGCGGTGAACCTAGGTTTGGGAGCCTAACAATTTCATTTTTGTTTCCAGCCCCTATTTTTGACATATCCAGCGAAGAAAAGTTCTCTTTTGGTAAAGTCTGAGGGCATATTTGTTTCAAAAACATTCCCCGACCTCAGAATATTAACTAGCCGCCCGCCTAGGTCCATATACATATGGAATGAGGTTGGTGTTATTGCTACAAACTATCATACATGTGCTTGACATTTAAATATAAAAAGAAACTGGAATTTTTGTTTGAGACAGAACACTTTTCATTTAGAGTTTCCCCGTCTTATGAAAGGAAGCAATCAATTTCACCCACAAGACATTTCTTTTCAGGAATTATAACATGTCAGGCAACGATTTGTCATATCCCATGACATTGTGTCAACAACGTCTAGGTCGTGGTTTGTGCACGAGACCGTGGAAGTTCCTCCTTTCTGAACGTTGCTTGCTTTTTGGATACATTGACATAATAAATCAACTTACATGCAGGAAAGTAGTGCCATGGTAAATATCATCGACCACGGAAGAACATTACGCGTGACAGTAAGCATGTTATCATCATATATGCAATGGAGTATTCAACCCAGATATATAAATGAAAGCGTCAAAATTCATTTCCATAATCAAAGGAAATCTCATTACGCATGAAAGTATACATGTTTATTATCATACTAATCATCACAAGTATATGCAATGGAGTATTCAACCGAGATACCGAGTATATAACCGAGTATATACATGAAAGCAGAGCCACGTACGATTCCGGCTATATCGTAAACAAGTGTTTATGAATAGCTATCAAATAGTGATAATACCAGGTATTCGTGAAAAGGCGATCTTGATATGCATGAGTGAGTATAGTTTTACGCCGCTTGAAGCAATAATCCAGCAATATCACGGCGGGGGACACCAGAAATGGGCTTCACACATTGTACCCATGTCGAGAATCGAACCCGGACCTTCGGCGTGACGAGCGAACGCTTTAACCGCTAGGCTATCCTTGATATGAGTTGAGTGAGTAAGTGAGTTGGTTCAACGCCGCTTTTAACAGTATTAGAGTTATATCGCGGCGTGTCAGCTTAATGTGGGAGGAAAGCCCGAAGTGATGCAGATCTCAGACGTTTACCACTTTGGTGAAATCCACGAGCACGAGTCTGATGCTGACAAACCTAGAAACATAATTGGGACGAACCGGGATTCGAACTCACGATCATAGGTTTCTGGCGTGCCCAAGGGACGCAACTCTGCACAGCGAATCGCGGCGCCTTAGACGACTGGATAAAGCGGTGGAAGGGAACTGGCTGGTTCACCCTAAAATCTTTCTTTCTTATGACGAATTTATATCCACTTTGAATAAATATAAACCATCGAGAGTTGTAATCAAACCAACAATGGCTCCATACGTTTTCCCCGAAGGTCACGATGTGGTACACAACGCCCAAAACATGTTCTCTTTTTAATGGGGCATTCGCTGATGCTTGGTCACGCTATGAATTTGCTTCGCTTCCTAAATCAAATAGTCCAACTAGACCGACTAATCCCAAGGTTGCCATGACCTGTCATGACTGGCTCCAAAGAACATCATCACATCAGCGCTCGGTCTGTAATCGTCGGACATAACATTTCGACGTTCAATCTGCCATTATGATTGATAATCAATTCGAAAAATAACGGTACAAAAAATGCATCGTTTATTTCCATATATATAAATATGTAAAATGAAAATAAATAATGGTATTTAAATTACAAAAGAGTATGTCAATTAGTATGCTAGATAACCGTAAATATTGATAGAGGTGAGGTGAGGTGAAATGGGGTTTAACGTCGCGTCCAAGATTATTGCACTTATATAGCGACATGCATGTACGTGTGTGTGTTTGTGTGGCTGTGTGGCTGCTTGTACTCATCCGGACTGATGCCGATTTATAGTGCTAGCTCACTGAGATACCATGCCGCAGTTTAACATGAATTCCCCACTCAGACACAGTATACTGACTCCGAGCCGAGCAGTCCTTGTTTTAGCCCCTTAATGCCGAGCGCCAGACAGGGTAACAACAAGTACCATCTTTTAACGTCTCTTGGTATGACGCGGCCGGGGATAGAACCCGGGACCATCCGCTCTCCGGGCGGACGCTCTACCACTAGACCACGGAGGCGGTCACATATTTATAGAAGAACCGGATTGTTGACTCGCTTCACCTAAGACCAATGTTTGATTCCCACCAAGGGTAAAATGTGTGCAGACAATTCTGTGTGATATTGCTTGACTATTGGTAAAAGCGGCGTCATACCTCGCTCACTCATCCACCCACCCTAGGCCCATCCATTCACTCACTCACTCCATGTCCATGCATACCACACGACATAAATTAAAAACAATGAATTATGTCGTTGACGTTACGTGTTCATTGTGAGTGTTAATTCGCCCGTTTGACAGCCCATTGCATGTATATGCTGATAAGGCGAAGCCAGAAAGAGGTTTGCCGGCACAATGTCTAGGATTAATTTAAGTGAGTGAGTGAGTTGGGTTTAACGCCGCTTTTAACAATATTCAAATTATATCATTTTTGTCACTGATGCGTCAAATTTGGAAATGTCCTCCACATGTCTAGTATAAAACTTTTTAATAGCTTTACCGAGGCTTTGAATGATGAATCTTTGATCAAGCAGGGGCTCTGAATACCTATTCTATCCCGGATCTTCACGGGTAAATATAGGAAGTAGTGGTCTTGCTTGTCTGATTGTGTGTCATCCAATGGGTTAGGTCGTTAGTCATGGCTTCATTCACCCTCCCTACAGCCCAGACTTAGCCCACAGTGACTATTTGAAAATGAAATCTGCCCTCCGTGGAAGACGCTTCCAGGATGACGAGGACATAAAGGCTACCACAGAGGCGTGGTTAGAGGGCAAATCTACTGATTTCTATAAAAGTGGTATTAAAAGCTTGAAGGACAAAGGGAATAAGTGTATTGAGGTGAATGGAGATTATACTAAAAAATAAAAGTGCAAAAGATATTCTGCGACTTGGTCTTATATTGAAGTTGCAAAACTTATTGAACGTCCCTCGTAGCTTGTATATTTCTGACTGACGTAAAACAACATTCACTCATGTTTAGAGGAAGGAAAATACCACGTATCGTTTACCTCTGGACAGTCATGATTCAGCAACTAAGAAACACACTGCAAACACAGTCCATATCTCAACATCGCTGACAATGTTTGAAATTATTCGAAACCGATCTGTTTAAGCATAGAGCCATCTTCCAATAAATACATATTTTCGTTCAAATGCCTTTCGACTAACAATACGGACCTGATAAAGCATACATTAAAACTAGTTGAATCGTTATGATGAGTTTCTTATCTGCTACAAGGAGGACACTTCAACATTTCTTTTTTGAAAGACGGACACGACAGGTCGTGTCACCTCAACATACCTCGAGGTACATTACGCTCGCTACCGTTTACATTTTTAGGGCAGCAACCCTTAAGGTATGTGATTCTGGGGTGCATTGTTTATTCATCCGGCGTTGTATAACCAGGATTTACCACAGTAAACTGTATCTAAACCTGGGTAAATATGGAAAGAGTCTATTTTTGTGAGTCTAGCCTTGCTATTACAAATCATGAGCGATGAGTCATGTGTATTTGAAGTACAGCTGCGTTTCTCTGCGACTCACATAGGACAAAATCACTAAATTTAGAATACTTGAACCTAAATATTGCTTTGTAGAAGGGCAGCTGATGGTCTGTCGACTGCATGCACGGCTTATGGGCGGGAAGGGTTTCACACATAACAAATATTTTAATGACGGCCTTTGTTTAACTAGGGTCATGTAACATGTTGAAGTTAAGCCTGCCAACGTGACCTGCATATTTAGCAAGTTGAAGCTGAATATTTATTTTGGTTTGGCAAGAAACAGGAGCACAGGCTTTACTGCTAGTATTTACAGGCCGACGTCTTATAGTTGGAGAGTACTGTTGAGTGCCGCAACAACAGCAGTAGTGAGAGAGTATGGTTTTACGCCGCTTTTAACAGTATTCCAGTTATATCACGGCGTGTCAGCTTAACGTGGGAGGAAAGCCCGAAGTGATGCAGGTCTCAGACGTTTACCACTTCGGTGAAACCCACGAGCACGGGTATGGTGCTGACAAACCTAGAAACATGATTGGGGCGAACCGGGATTCGAACCCACAATCATAGGTTTCTGTCGTGCCCAAGGGACGCAACTCTGCACAGCGAATCGCGGCGCCTTAGACGACTGGGCCACCCGTGCCCCCCCATTAACAACAACGATGACGATGATGATGATGATTTTAGATCAATAATAAATATCGCGAGTGTCGGATATGAACTATCCTATAATATAATGGAAAGAGGTCATGTAAGTGAGTTCGGTTTGACGCTGCTTTTAACAGTATTCCAGCTCTGTCGCGGCGGGTCTGCTTAATTTGGGAGGAAATCTCGAAGTGATGCAGGTGTCAGACGTTTACCACTTTGATGAAACCCACGAACACGGGTTTGGTGCTGACAAAAGTAGAAACATAACCGAGTCGGACCGAGATGATGATGATGATGATGTTTGCGTTCAATTTGAATTAAATTCACAGCTCTCTGGGGAACCTGCAACACAACGTGAAGCGCGCGGTAGAAATGTTTGCTGTAACATTTATATCTCGCTGATACCCCCATGCATCTAGTTGTCACACCACTGATCCTGTCCTAATGCTTGTGTCGCACTTTGGCCCTTATTGCATGTTTACGTTAAATCCGTATCGCGAGGAAACGAGGACGCGGGGAAGCGACAATGTCTCATACAGTATAACATACATTTGTGAGTGAGATGTACACACATACTGACGTCTGAAGTAGCATGAGACCATAAGACCATTTATCTTTTCATCACAGGCCAAGAGCGTTACCGCAGCCTAACCTCATCCTACTATCGAGGTGCACATGGCTGTATCCTGATGTATGACGTCACAAGGGAGGAGACGTTTCACAATATCCAAAATTGGTAAGTTGCAGAATGCGTTTCATTTCCCTCTGATAACCTTTCAAACCTTCTTTTGAAAGGTATATCTATCAAGTAAAACAACACGTGTTTTCTTGTATTTTGTTTGTTTATTGTTTAACGCCGCACCCAGCAATACTCCAGCTATATGACGGCGGTATGTACATAGCCAACCCGTGGTTGATATTTTGAGCAACGATCCGCGCCTTGGGAGTACGAGGACACACAACCAACAAAGTCACCGAGCCAGAGGCATTAAGTCATAGCTTGCTGTGGACCAACTCGAACCAGAAATCTCTGCGTAGGTTCATCATCAGAAAACGGACATGAACAATGGACAGACCAGCGATGATAAGTAGAAGGGCATTGTAACAATACACAGTGAAAGGTCGCACTTAGGTGAAGTGAGATGAGAAGAAATTGGGCTTAACGTCACGTTCAAGGTTGTGCGCGCGTGCATGTGTACGGAGCGCGTGCTTGCGTGCATGTGTGTGTGTGTGTGTGTAGCTGCTTGTACTCGTCCAGACAATTGATAGTTAGTGACTGAGTGAGTATGGTTTTACGCCGCTTTTAGCAATCTTCCAGCTATATCACGGCGGGGGACACCAGAAATGGGCTTCACACATTGTACTCATCTCGGGAATCGAACCCGGGTCTTCGGCGTGACGAGCGAACGCTTTAACCACTAGGCTACCCGACCGCCCCCAATTGATAGTTATATAGTACTAACCTATTGAGATACAATGCCGAACTTTGACATGGATACATCACTCAGTGTACTGACGCTGAACCGAACAGTCCTTGTTTAATGCGCTTAATTCCGAGCACCAGACAGGGCAACAACAAGTACCATCTTTTAAAGTCTTAAGGTATTACGGGGACGGGGGATCGAATCCCCGCCTTCTGCTCTCCGGGCAGACGCTCTATCAAGTACACCAAGGAGCGGTCGGTCGCCTTGTAACATGAATACATTGCATGATCGAGCGTTCAGAAGGTATAATCTTGCATTACGGCGGACAGTGATTAGATAGTGACCTTATTGTCATTCTCCAACAAAGGTTAGGTGGTCACTGGCCTGGCATATAGGTGCCAGATTACAACTGTAATAACATCGTGCACTTTCACTTCTTGAAATAGATCCGTGTCGTCATGCGTACAGTTACGATGTTTCAAACTGATATGGGCTTGTCAATGTCCACGTTACTTGCAACGTGTGAAGTGCCCAACGCCAAAGTGTCATCAATCTTGACCGTTCTCACGTGTCGGTTTCACATGTTCAATTTCCGTTATTTACATGATAACGAGGAGTGGTAAATTTATTTAACCCATTTTGATGGAACAATACACCCACACAATTAGTAGAAACTACGAACACGAGGGTGGAGGTGCCTGTTTGATGATGTCTGCTTTTAGAAATAAAAACATTGTTCGCCAATTTTCCATCAGAGAGATCTGCCTTTAATTCGTTTCCCTCTTCCCAAGACATGCATGCGTACCAAGTCTTTTCGGTGACAGACCACCATAATGAAAGTTTAACCTATTATAGAGCAATAAAAGTTTTTTGTTTTTTTGTTTTTTTAACGCTGAACTCCGTGATATATCAGATATATGACGATGGTCTAAATAATCGAGTATGGATCAGATAATCCAGTGATTGACATCACGAGCATCAACATGTATCCAACCACATTTTACGAACTTTTGTTTGAATGAGAGTTGGTTAAATAGACATAACCAGATTTAACAACAGTTCTTTTAATTTTCAGTTACGTAAAAAGTAAACTCGGTATACTTTCTTTTGCCCCTCAGTTTAGCTTGTGTGAATATTCCATCGCATATATTGGATGATGTGATAATAACCAATCATGCTGTAGGTTACACACAACCAAATGTTTTCCAATAGACTTCTATAGTAACGTTATATCTTTTTTTAAATAACTAGGCATTCAACAGCCATTGCATTTACATATATGCACAGTCTGGCCTTAAAGCTGCAATAAAAACACAAATTTTGGCTATGTTAGCCAGCTCCTTTTCCGAGTACAGGAAGCTGAACACACCAACCCCAGGTCCGCACCCGATGTCACCTACTTGAAAATATCTGTGCTCACATAAAGCACAAGTCATCTTGTTAAAGAATTCAGGACCAAGTATTGAAAAATATGGGCAGTTTTAATTACTGGATGGATGTACATTTAAAAGATTTAAAAGTCTTACACAATATCATCCAATCACAGCCTGCAGATGTCGCTTGATCTGCACTGAAGGCTGGTCACAACCAGTTCTGATTTAGTGTAGTAGAACCTGTAATGCGTTATGTTCGTCTGTAGTTCATGATTCATGGCGTACAGCATGCCCCTGTCTTCCTGTGATTTTAGCTGTGCTATGGGCAATGCTTTCAGCAGAGATAGATTTCTTATGATTATGGAAATTGTTGTCCTCGCTTTTAATTAAAAATACTGACAAGAATAACCTGGGCCCACTTGCACAAAGCGATGTTAGCACTGAGAATATCGTTACTCCCATACTTTAACATAGGCTTACAATAGTTGTAGCGCTACGATCGCTTTGTGCAATTGGGCCCCTTGATAGCTGCTTAGATATTTATGAGAGACACGCATACATTCACTAAGCCTCTGTTTTGCTTTTATAAACATGTAAAGCTCGATGGTAACAGACGCGAGATGTACATCGCTGTCAGTGACTACATGTATAGATAAGCAGGTACATAATACCGCATCCAGCGGGCGAACTTAATGGTTTTTGAATATTGAGTATGAAGTCGCTTACTGTGAACAGTGATATTACTATTGCAACGACATAACATGTACGTTCTATATACTGTACTGATAATGCAATGACAAACAGGTCATCCATTGACGCCACCCGATCCTAGTTTTAGAGTTTTGCCGGTACGAATGCTGCAACGGTTTGTTTGGATCCTTGAAGATCCGGGGTAGAATAGGTCTTCAGTAACCCATGCTTGCCATAAAAGGCGACTATGCTGGTCGTAAGAGGTGACACACGGGATCGGGTGGTCAGGCTCGCTGACGTGGTTGATGCATGTCACCGATCCCAATTGCGTGGACCAATGCGATGATATCAGTTGTCAGATTGTCTGGTCCAGAATCGACTATTGACAGTCCCCTGTCATATAGCTGGAATATTGCTGAGTGCGGCGTTAAACAACAAACAAACAAACAAACAAACGATTTGTTTGCTTGTCCTTTAAAGCCAGCTTTATGAAGTCTGGATCAGAAAAAATATGATTTGGTTGAAGCACGTCATCGATCCCAATTGCGTGGACCGATGCTTATGATATCAATCACTGGATTGACTCGTCATTTAGCTGGAATCTTTACCGAGACTATTGTTAGGATTGCCGAATGTTCCAGGTATAATATCATATATGCCGAATTTACCACATATTTATATGGATGAGAGAGAGAGAGAGAGAGAGAGAGAGAGAGAGAGAGAGAGAGGGGGGGGGGATTGGGTGGAAGTTGATGAGAGAGAGACCCAAACACAAACACATACATATACATATACATATACATATACATATACATATACATTCGGTAAATTCGGCAATCCTCTTGGAATTCATAGGGTCGTTCATATGAATTCTAACAAGTCGAGGTAACTGCATTGTTGATGATACTGTGAAATTCAATAACCCTGTCATAGATACCGTAAGAGTGTAGAGTCCCGCCAAATATGGGACAACCCACTGACATGGATACGTATCAATAACCTCCGATCAGTGCCATGTCTCAAACACAACCGTCAGCATCCAAAGGTCGCGTTGACACCCAGCACGTGAGATAATTCCGTATGTCCATGTGCACAGTAAGTTCAGGATAGTTCAGCAAGCTACAGTTGTCTAATGAATCATTCATATTACATCTACATTGTTTCATGTATAATTTATATAAATAAAAGCCACAAAAACCTTTCCATATGCATATGAAATCTCGATTCCGGCTATATTATGAGCACGTCTTCATGAAATTTGTCGAATTGTTTTGTTAATAATTAAAATTAAATATATATAGGAATTTTAATGATTTATTTTGAAGATTTATACTTAAATTGTTTTAGTAATATTTTGTTTTAAATATATTGTGTTGAACAATGTTTATATTCAACACTAAACCGTGGAAATTTCGGGAACAAAATGGATCGGTTGTTTGGCTTGGCGAGTTGGTTGACAACGTGTCGTCATATCGATACTAGTCACTGCTATGTCTTGTCCAGACTCGACTGTTCACATATCGTTGTTATATATCTGGGTAATTGCGGCCTTAACAACAAGCAAACAAGTGTCGTGACAACAAATCCAAACTTTCTCCTTTGATGTGATCCGTTTTATTTTCTCCTCAGCATAGTTCAACATAAAACATGCATGGAAAGACCCGGGCAAAAGAATGTATTTACTTGAAAATTGGATGTGACCAACACGTTACTAGGTTGAAAACAGTCTCCGAAACACTGCAAACTTTAGGCCCGAAACACCAGTATGACACCCGTATCAAATATCCATTTCTTGTTTGTTTCATTTTTAGTCACCATCATGGGTGTATACTTTCTTTTCCCCAGCAACTGTTATGTTAGAGGCCACTATAGTATAATACAGAACGATATAATACAGTACAGTATGATACAGTACATATCTGTACTTACATGTTTATAACGCAATATATCATAATTATGTAGAAAGAGTTAATTACATAATCATTTTGTTAATTATTGTCACCATCCTCAAACCGAACAATCTTGCATATATTAAATTATGTCGTAAATAAAGCAACAAAACCCTTTTCGTATCCAATAGAAATGTCTATAAAGCAGAGATGATTGTACAATTTCGACTATATCATGAGCATATGTGTATAAATCACCATTAAATAGTAATGTTACCAGATGGTCGCGAAAAGGTGAGCGTATGCTTTCTCCACCTGGCACCCTCACACCTCTCCTCTGTAGAAGACACATATCTATTGAAACTAAAACTGTATGAATGGCTACATTGTACAAATATATATCACTACGTCCTGTAAATGCTCGAAGCTCGACCAGGCAAACAAGTTGTTGTTGAAACGAACGATCACCACGGGCGCGGTAAGATGCAACCCCCCCCCCCCCCCCCCCCCCACGCACGGCGCCCATTGTGACCCTCCGATCATCATTAGTTGGCGCTTACAATGCAGTTTTGAACTTAATGGAGCTATGACACATTGATTAAAACGTAAATGTGCAAAACCCTTTCCATTATCACACGAATTCATTAAGATTCCGACTATATTATGAGCATCTGATTATGAATAACTATCAAATCGTGATGATGTCAGGTGTACGTGAAAAGGTCCGCGTATCCTGTCCATCCGGTGGCACCCGTCACAAACAAATGCAAGGGCGGGTCAATTGTTCACCTAACAAAACACGGAATCATGCGGCCAAGACAGGGAATTGCATCCGACATAAGTTTGGTCACTGATGCTTCAAATTTGGAAATGTCCTCCCTATGTCTACCTTAACACTTTTTGAACGTTTTACTGAGGCCTTGAATCTTGTAGCCCTCATAAAAAAACTATAGAACAAGAGTCATATGACGGTCTTTCAAATCTTAAAGTTGAATTTATCCTTCCAGTCTTGAGGATAGATTTTGTCACTCTGAATGTCCATGCATAGATCTAAATATGACACAGATGAGGCGGTTTGTATCTAATTCAAGTGGGTAAATTGGTGGAAGGGAATTGACTGTTTCACTATTATTGAAGGATATTAAGTCGTCTAAAAACATGTAGCTTAAGTTATGCTTCTTGGTCAAATTTCCAAAATGGTCCGATCCATATACATAAAGAAACAGATCAGCTAGGAGGGGTATAATTGTTGCTTATGGGGATACCTACTTCTTGCCTAAATGTCCTAACGCCAAATTTCACGTAGATCTGTGAGGAAGACCAGGATTTCACATACTGTTTTCTCGCAAACTGCAGATGGCACTTGTTTTAAGTGACAACTTGTCCTGAACCTTTGAATATAACGATGTAGCTGTATCTATGGTATACTAATGAAGACTTTATTTCCCCCTGTTCCAGGTCTGCCGACTTAGAGACATACGGCCCTGTTCAACACGTCTCATCAATAATGGTGGGCAATAAATGCATGTCACCGGAACGGGAAGTGACGCGACAAAGGGGAGATAAGCACGCCGAGCACTTGGAACTTCCGTACACAGAAATCGACGTGGTAAAGAACTACAACGTCATTCGACTGTTTGAGAAGCTGATAGACAATATCATGGAAGTCGCGTCCAGGAAAAACTCTCTGGCATTGGAGATTAAACCACTGTCACTGAGAAAGGATTCGAAGGAGTCCCTCGCTCCTGAAAACAGTTGTTGCTCATGTTGAGGCTTGACATTTAGATGTCGCTTCTAGATGTACTGGAACCGGTTAATGGTTCTGGATTGGGACTTCCATGTTGTATCTGTGTCGTGTACTGTTTTCAGTACTGCAATGCACCGTTTGACGTTAGTACGTGTTCGGTGATGTAGAACAGTTTAGTGCTACGTTTCTTTTCACGTCGGATGTTTGTTATTACACCGCAGAGACTACACGCACGTCTTTCAAAGAACAACTAAGCGTCACGGACTATATAGACTCACAGTGTTTTGCGGATCAACATAGGACTGAATACTTCAAACTATAATGCCCGGAAGACTATAAAAGAATATAATCCGGATGTTTGATGTATGCCTGGTTTCAGGGACCTCCACTGCAGGAGCACATAAAATAAAACCAGCCAACTTATCACATGTGGGAAAATAGTCTATGGCAAACATGCGCAGCCTTAAGCGCTTGTTGTTTAAGGTGACGTCAATCTTCATACTGTGATAACATCAAAAATGAAACAAAATCCCATATCGCAGTTCGTATATCGGACCAGTCTATCTGCCCTATGTGTAAAACACTGTTGGGAATGAACTAAACATGTGATGCTAAGCTTTTGAAATGTGTTTAGAAAATGGATCGTATTTATTGTCATCAACTTTCATTACCACCCAGCACCAGCACGCATTTTGTCTTCATCCCTTTGTCAATTACACACTACACTTGGACTCTAGGTTCCTCATCACCAGTGAATACATACGGCTTTCATTCAGTGAAGTAGTGACTCTTCAGGTGTGAAGTGTAAATCTCCCCAAAGTCAAATTAGCCCTACTCCGTCTATGAAGTTTGTAGAGTAGGGGCGATAAGGCCATGCTACATGTAATCTAAACATTGGCCTTTGCACTCGATGTTTTCGTCTTGCAGGTAACAGGTATTTGTTTGATACCGTATTCCTCACGGCCGTATTCTTCACGGGTGGTCGGCCAGCTCGGAGTCAGTATACTGTGTCTGAGTGTCTGAGTAGTTATTTATGCTTAACTGTGGCATGGTACTTCAGTGGGCTAGCACACACACACACACACACACACACACACACACACACACATCATGCACGTCGCTATATAAGTGCAATATTCTTAAACGCGACGTTAAACCCCATTTCTCCTCATGGAGAAGCATCAAAATAATTGAATATAGAGATAATTATTTTGCAGTGCCAAAATAAATAATTTGAAAATTGAAAAGAATAACCACAACAATAACATTACGATTTGGATGATAAACGGACAAAGAAATCACCATCAACATAGAAAAAATAATTTAAAGACGTTGACACTCATTATTTATTTGTGACAATTCTGTTTTAATTTAATGACCCGTGGCTCATTTGTTTATACTAATTAATGATAAAATAAGGTTACGTTATCATGTTTCAAATTTCATCAGCAATTCTATCAAAATATAACCTTGCATGTGACTGCATCAACTTCAGAATGCAATGAGTGCAGTTCAGACGTGGGAGGCACATCTTGTTGGTTAGCACAGGATGACACTCATGCATTGGTGCGCAATACACGTGTACGCATCGTGGTTAAACCAAGCCGTGTCTGCACTATTCTTGAACATATGTTATTTGTCTATTTATTTGTTGATGTTATAGGGCATTGAAGTGACCACACTATGATGTTAGTTGTACAGTGGACACAACGTTGGAGAACAACATCGGCTTTGTTATACTTCGAATTACATTTGTTTGTTTGTTTTTGTTTTTTTAACGCACTCAGCAATATTCCAGATACATGACGGCGGTCTGTGAATAATCGAGTCTGGTCCAGACAATCCAGTGATTGACATCATGAGCATCGATCCACGCAACTGGGATACGATGGCATGCATCAACCAAGTCAGCGAGCCTGACCACCTGATTCCATTTGTCGCCAGTTACGACAAGCATAGTCGCGTTTTACGGCAAGCATGGTTTGCTGAAGACCTATTCTACCCCGGATCTTCACGGGTTATGTCGTTCATGGTGTGTACATAAAGACGAATTATTCAGGCCACATGTTTTAACAATGCTCCTTTCAGATTCCACTTCACCGGGTGTGTCGTTATTCTTCTTCTGAGTGTACATATGCCATTTTTGTGATACATGAATGCATTTTGTAATATCAGAAATAAACTCTTTACAACAAAACAAGCTTTAATGTAGTCATGTAAGGAAGGTACCGTGAGTGAGTCAATATAATGTTATATACAGCATTCAGCATTACTCAAGGTGGGATATACGGTGGACTTAATAATTGAGTCTGGACCAGACAATCAAGTGATTGATATTGTCAGCAACATACCGTGACGTCGGGGTATGATGTCACGTTATCAGGTACGTCACCGAGCGTGATCCTGGAAATCCAATGATTGACATCATGAACATAGATCTACGCAATTAGGATACAATGACATACATTAGCCAAGTCTGACCACCCGATCCACTTAGCCGCCTTTCATGACATACATGTAACCAATTCTAACCCGGATCTTCACGGGGCCTTTTATAGAAAAGAACAAGTTAAGATGTGGATGCTATGAAGTCAAAGCAAGTAATACATATTATTTGAGTATCTTACATGTACTATACTTACACGGTTTTATTACTACATGTAAAAAGCGTGAATTGTATTGGTTTATCGTACATGTAAAATGCGTGAAATGTATGAATTTGCTCCCAGCTACAGCAGTGTACAACTAGTTAAATTATACCCCGTCGTAATGGCAACAGGAAATTCAAGCTCCTTGCATCGATATGGCATCGCCTAATGTTTACTGTCAATGACTTTACGACAAAACCCTTTCAATATCCAATAGAAATCTCTTCATAAGGCAGAGTCGATTGTACAATTCCGACTATGTTATGAATCACTATCAAATAGTGATGATTATAGGCGGTCGTGAAATACTGAGTACACCCTGGCCCACAGGTGGCACACGTCACAAATACATGCAAAGGCAAGTGTGGTAAAGTCAAAATAAGGAATTGCATGCGACATTATTTTTGTCACTGATGCGTCAAATTTGGAAGTGTCCTCATATGCCTACCATAAAACCTTTTGAAAGCTTTTCCGAGGCCTTGAATTTAGTAACCTTGAAAAATAACTTCTGAACAAGAGTCGTATGACGACTTTTGAAGTCCTGGTGGAAAGAGCATGCTTCATTGTATCTCAAACGTTGTGAAATGTGAACGCCAAAGGCTGGAGCTGCTGGAATATTGCTCGACATGTAGGAAAGTTGACTTTTGGATTTGGTTTGTTGGTTTGTTGCTTAACGCTGCACTCAGCAATATTCCAGCTATATGACGGCGCTCTGTAAATAATCGAGTCTGGACCAGACAATCCAGTGATTAATATCATGAACATCGAGCCGCGCCATTGGGATCGATGACATGTATCAACCAAGTCAGCGAGCCTGCCCACCCGATCCCGTTAGTCGCCTTTTACGACAAGCATAGTCGCCTTTTTAGGTTGCTGAAGACCTATTCTACCCCGGAATCTTCACGGGTCTAGTAAAAGTCATCCCTCTTGTCATACAGTCTCGTGGAGAGTGTTTTGTCACTCTGAATCTTTATGCATAGATCTAAATATGAAACAGATGAGGGGGTCTCACTGGTCTCCTTTATTTCTCGTTCGGGAAGGTAAATCAGAATTGGGATATTTGTTGAAGGATATCATATCATGTATATACCTGAGGCTTAAGTTAAACTTCTTGGCCAAATTACCTTGTTTTGACTTTGCCAATCCGAGCAGTGATTCCGATTTATATACATAAAAAAACAGATCCGCAAGAACGGGTGCACAGAGGTGTCGATGATGATGATGCCCACATACGTAGATTTTATCACTTAGGAAGTCGACATGGTTCTGCCAGTAAACTTCAGATTGCATTTGCTTTCATTTTTGACAAATTGTCATGAACCTCTGAATATAGATTCGTACATGTATCTGTGTTCACCACGTTTTGTAACAAAAGCTCATGGATCAAGGAATGAAGTTTTCCCTCAAGTTTGTCATGTGGGATGCAAAAGTTGAAAGATGAAATGTTTTGAAGGAATGTAACTTGGTTCTTTTCTGAGATTGCAAAAGGTCAAACAAATCCTTTAGTTTTTGAGTATCCATATGGTATTAATTCCACTTGTCTCAAATACTTTGTGAATTTATAAAAAGTCCCTCCTTGATTGTATTAAGGATTATGTTTAGTCTTTGAAACAGGAAATTGGAGATTCATTTGCTGGACCCAGCAATATATCTCTCTTTGAGTTTGGGAATCCAGAACACAAGAGAAATGGACACGTCAGGTTTCAGAGTTCAGTCAAATGTTGATAGTACTGATGCATGGTTTGGGCAGATTCCTTCCTCGGGTGACTATTGACTAATGCCTGATAAAGCCAGTTTGACGATGATAAATTTAGCAGCTTGATGATGCTTAATCCTGGTTTACATGGTTTAACCATGAGGAACTTGCCCAAAACGAAACGTCCTTATGTCTATTTTGATCTAAAAAAATTCATTTATTTCATAATGTTTCCATGTAACGGCTCAGAAATAACAATGAACTATTTGTCTGAATGAACATTTTTCAGTTCTATCATGACCTGTAAGAGGGACGTGAAAAGTAATTCGACCATGCAATTTGACCGCCTTTACCAAACATAGTGGTGAAAATGATATGAACAGATCACCGAAAATCAGATGACACCAGGTGTTTGCGAAAAGGGTAACCAGTGAATACATCGGCACATGGTCTCTGGGGTAAGTGTGTAAATGAATTAAACAGTCCTACACTACCGGTAGCACCCGCCACTCATACAGTTTGCATAAAACGTAAGTGTTGGTGCCTGACGCTACGCTATATGTTTCTGCCATGCGGCCATTCCGCGTGAACACCTTACCATAATTGGGGGGCCAATCCAGGGTTCACATGTAGTTTCTCAAATTTGAAACCGAAAATGAACCTGCACATACTCGTTCCCTTTTTACCTACAACGAGGATGGGGGGGGGGGAGGGGCCAAGTCGCCTTAGAAGCCGCAACCGCCGTGGAGAGTTGCGTCTCTTGGGCACGCCAGACAACTGTGGTTGGTTTGAATCTCGGTTCACCCTAACCATATTTCTAGGTTTGTCAGTACCATACCCGTGCTCGTGGGTTTCAACAAAATTGTATACGTATGCCACCTGTATCACGTCGGACTTTCCTCCCACGGTAGGCTGACACGCCGTGATATAAATGGCCATGTAATGCGGTTGAAAACGGCTTTAAATAAACTCACTTACTCACTCCTCCTACGTGTATATTTCACTTCGCAAGGAAAAGGGCATGTATCAGTGCCCTTACCCTCGATATGACTTGACCTTTGGCCGCATCGTGTAAACGGCTTTATGTGTCGTTAATACAGCAGATATGCCAGTTCGTTGACACCACGTCTGTATACAAGTTCAGACACTCGTCCGGAGTTCACGGACCGGGTATCAACCTCTGTACCCGTGTCCCTTGTGGTGATCTGACGACCCGCAAAACCTATGCTTATAGTACGAACTGTCTAAATGATGGAGTGAGGGTAAAATAGAGTTAAACGTCGCGTTTAACTTATTGCACTTATAGCGACGTACATGTGTGTGTGTGAGCGAGCGTGTGTGTGGCTGCTTGTACTATAATAGTCCGGACAAATGTCGGTTTTACAGTGCTAATCCAGTGAGATACCATGCAGCAGTTTAACATTAATACAAGGGGTGATTATTGGTCTGGAAATCACTATTGCGATAACTATTGATATTGCAAGAAACTATGGCGATAAATATCGATAGATTTCAGTAAATCATTTTAGATGGATTTTAGAGTTGAATTAAACCTTGGAACTGAAGTTTCCTTTGAATGCGATAACCATTACAACAAATTAAAAGTAAAGTTTGAGATAAGACTGATTTGTTTTTTCTTTACCCAAATAATTTAAGAAAAAGAAACCTACCATGTGTAAATTACTACCACTCATGATCAAAAGAAAACCAAATTTGAACAGCATTGCATGTATTTTTTTGATATGGTAAATACAATCGAACCAAACGATATTCCTAATTGAAACTTATTTAACAATCGATTAATTGACTCAAGTGCTTACCAATAGCAATATATCGATATTTCAGTTTATCGTGACAACCCTAATGAATACCCCTGTCAGACACATGTACTATTTTATTATTCCCTTATTCCACTCTCCTGGCAGAGGGTCTATCCACTAGACTACGGAAGCAGTCAGCCTAAACGGTTAATTGGATGAATTTTATTTTACAGATTTTCAATGTGCCTTTGTTTTGATCAGTGACAGAGAAAAGTACAAATTACGTTATACGCTCGGATGAGCCATACTGAAGTTGCTCTCGCGTGTAAACAAACACACAAGAAGCATTTATGAACAAACTAACAAAAATAGAAATCCTTGTAAATTCACGATGACACCATGTCTTCGCGAAACTGATGACTATTTCCTGCACTAGCGAGAGTACACGACGTCACGACAGAAGCTACGATGCAATATGCTTACGTCTAGTTTTCATGCTTAGGAACAATAACCTTAAACTGTTTCGTTGTAGGCACCAAGTGATCCTCCATGTGAGGGAACTAACGGGATCGGGTGGCCAGACTCACGACCTTGGTTAATGAATGTCCCGACTGTGTAGCTCAATACGCATGATAATAATCGCTGGATTGTCTGATCCTGACTCGATTATTTACAGACCGCCGTCATATAGCGGGCATATTGTTGAGTGCCACATAGAACAGCAAACACAAACGAATATATCTATGTACCTATAACTAAGACCAGATATAGCAATGCCAACAGTGACCTTACATTACATGCACGATCACAATGTTCCCATCGTGGTTAAATTACGTCGCAGAGTGACAGAGACACTATTCTGGAAGTCGGTTTTAGCATTCAATACACGCATTAGTGACATAATAGCGTCGCATCAACAACATGGACAATGCCCTGTTCCATAAAGATGTCTACGACTGTCCTCGATTTTGTTCAAGTATGGGTGAGGTGAAATGGGGTTTAACGTCGCGTTCAAGATTATCGAATCATACAGCGACATGCATGTGTGTGTGCGTGTGCGTGTGTATGTGCATGCGTGTGTGTTCGTGTGAGTGTGCGTGCGTGCGCGTGACTGCCTGTACTAGTCCTGTCCTATGCCGATTTAAGGGGGCACGGGTGGCCCAGTCGTCTCAGGCGCCGCGATTCGCTGTGTGGAGTTAAGTCCCTTGGGCACGCCAGAAACCTATGATTGTGGGTTCGAATCCCGGTTCGCCCCGATTATGTTTCTAGGTTTGTCAGCACCATACCCGTGCTCGTGGGTTTCACAGAAGTGGTAAACGTCTCATACCTGCATCACTTCGGGTTTCCTCCCACATAAAGCTGACACGCCGTGATATAACTGGAATACTGTTAAAAGCGGCGCTAAACCCAACTGACTCACTATGCCGATTTAATAATGCTAGGCCAATGAAATGACATGACGCAGTTTAACATGGATACCCCTCTCAGTATACTGACTCTGTGCCGGCTTGTTCAAGCGCCATACAGAGTAACAAGTACCATATTTTACTGTCTAAACCAGGGTATCGAACCACCGACCTTCCGCTCTCCGGGCAGACACTCTATCGTACAGTAAGGGTGTTCGCTTGGAGAAACAGGGTCACAACTATCTGACAGTGCACTTTTATACCAATTGTACAATGACGTTAAATGTAACTTTACATATTAAGTCGGTAAGAGACAATTTCAGTCTAATTTTCATGTCTTCCAAGGGCAATGCTATTTTCGAGTGCAATATCATTTCAGAAGCTTTAGGTCTGCCATTAACTGCCCCACATAGAACATCAGGGCAGGTCTTTTTCGGTGCTTTGAGGTACAAATGTAAATTATAGAAAATTCGCTTCGTCATGAGTGTCGCGTGGTGACAAAAATGATCTTAATGTTATATTTTCTGTTTATACTTGACATAAAAAAACGTGTATAAAAGTTCTTTGTTTAAAACGTTAAGCCGACAGGGTTTGTACGTCCACGAGCTTCACAAACTGTCATCGGAGGGATTCCAACATGCACCTTTAGGACCCATAAAAGATACATAAATCTTTCATTTAGTGTATTACGAGTACAGTATGAGGTTAAATATGTCAAGGCATTTGAACACCATTTCCGTTCATATTGTAGGTACCAAATCCACCTATAGGCGCTATTTTAATTTTTTGGGTTACGATTCAGCAACTAAAAATATAACAATTTTGAAATATAAGTTCTCAATAATGACTAATGTCCCAAGGTTCAGTAAAGAAACCATTTGACTTGTCATGAAGTAGTGTTTCTTTTGTATCTGATAAGGTACGCAGTGTCAGTATCTCATTTAACAAGTTATGTTGTACTTATTTCCCGTATGACGAGTGTTCATTTGTCTTTATATCAAGTTCCGTTGTTTTCATTTTCTTTCTGACAAGTTACTTTGTGTTCACTTCTAAAAAGATGAGTTGCGTTGTGTTCATTTCCTACATAACAAGTTATGTTCCTCCATATTAACAATTTACATTCTTTTCATTTTCTTTGAGACACGTTACTGTGTTCACATCTTAAAAAAATGAGCAACAGAGTGTTCAATTCCTGCATAACAAGTTACACGTGTTGACATCTTACAAAATGAGTTACAGAGTGTTCAATTCCTGCATAACAAATTACACGTGTTCATATATTAAAAATTGAGTTACAGTGTTCAATTCATGCATAACAAGCTACACGTGTTAACATCTTAAAAATGAGTTTCAGAGTGTTCAATTCCTACATGACAAGTTACTATATGTTAACATCTTTAAAAATGAGTAACAGAGTGTTCAATTTCTACATGACATTTTTCGATGTGTTCACAACTTTAAAAATGAGTTACATAGTGTTCACTTTCTACATGACAAGTTATGTTGTGCCCAATTCCTACATGACAAGTTACTGTGATCACATCTTACAAAAATGAGTTACAGAGTGTTCACTTCCCACATGACAAGTTACGTTGAGTTTTTTGAATTCCCATATTGCACCACAGATGTCAAAGTTCCTTTAGACAATCTCATTGTTCAACACATGAAAGACAATACCTACAGGCGTTGATCTTAGTTCGATGACTGGCCCTTATTTTTTGTGTACGGACACATGAATGTATGCGCGCTGAATGCCAAAGTCCCGCGGATGATGGTTGTTATGGTGAGGTGAGGTGAATGTGTGTGTGTGTGTGTGTGTGTGTGTGTGTGTGTGTGTGTGTGTGTGTGTGTGTGTGTGTGTGTGTGTGTGTGTGTGTGTGTGTGTGTGTGTGGATTTTATAGTGCTAGCCCATTGAGGTACCATGCCATGCCGTGTGTGTCTGCTTGTTATAGCCCGTATAATGTATACTGACTCCAAGCCGACCTTGTTTTAGCCCCTTAATGCCGACTGGGTCACAACAAGTACAATCGTTTAACGTCTTTTGGAATGAAGCAGGCGGACGCTTTACCATTAGACCACGGTTGCATGTTATGGTATAAACTATAAACAAATGGCACGTACAGTGTAGATGTACACGTTTAAGTTTCTTTCTTCATGTTGCCTTTACAGGTACTTCATTTGGCGCAGATGTGTATGTTTGCGCAGGTTCAACATAAGTAAAATAAACCTATATAGACCGTTACAAATTTGACTGAAAAAGTAGACAAGGCGCATCAGTATAAATGATTTTAATTTCATAGCAAATGACAATTTGTTTCAAGAAACTTTACCACAAAACACGATACCATCGGGTATTATTTGAGTGGGTAGATTAGTCTGCCATTGCAGCTACTGACCACAGTGAGTTTAACGCCGCTTTTAACAGTATTCCAGTTATATCATGGCGTGTCAGCTTAATGTGGGAGGAAAGCCCGAAGTGATGCAGGTCTCAGACATGTACCAGTTCGATGAAACACACGAGTATGGCGCTGCCAAACCTAGAAACATAATCGGGATGAACCAGGATTCGAACCCACAATCATAGGTTTCTGGCGTGCCCAAGGGACTTAACTCTGCACAGCGAATCGCGGCGCCTTTCCCGTGTCCCCCTACTGACCATATGTGACCATGTACGTTGTTAAACAGTCACACAAATGCCCTTCATGTGCATCTGACATGACACAAAAGGTCATAATCCGGGTCCTGGGTAGAATATGTCCCCAGCACTTTATTGCTTGGCGACTAAACTGGATCAGTTGGTCAGGTTTATTGCCTTGGTCAAGTGTTTGGGACGATGCTCACAACATCAACCTCTTGTTTCTTTGGCCCTGACTCATTTACTTACAGACCGCTATAATATATAAGAAAATTGCAGACTTTGGCAACACATGAAGATAAACAAATAACATGAAACAATTTTTAACGTAAGTACACATGTAGGGTCATTTCTGTGTTAAGAAAGAAAGGCATTTTGATCAAACGTGTTGATTTTTTCCCCTTTATTAGTGTCAAGCAAAAAAAAAAAAAGATATTGTATGCAGAATCACAAATCACGTTTACACAATTATTTAAATTATAACGAAGTCATGAATCATTTCCTTGTCATTCGCCTTTAATATATATTTTAAGCGCGATCTTAAATCAACATGACATGTCCGTAATGATATTTGCGATAGAAGATGTTGATAGAAAAATCATGAAAAAGTAATTAATTGTGAATATATTAATTGGCAAAGAAACATTATCTGGGAAACATGTATGTGCTTCAATACATCCATTTTCATCATCCCGCACTAAATGTTAGTGAAATTTATTCACTGCTGAGCTGTTGCAGAATTGCCTTGCAGAAGTCAGGGAGGTCCTGTGGTATTCTCGAGGTGATTAAATTCCCATCAACCACAACTGGTGAGTCCTCGTACACAGCGCTGAAATGACAGACAGGACATGCAGAATGTATTGTAAAGATTTCCATGTCTTCTCATGTCATACGACTGATTTAATCGCAGAGAGCCGTGAGAGGACATGACCACTTGTTAGTGAGTTTGATTTACGGTCATTTGGTTGAGGCATCGCAGTTAATTCAAGGTGGTGAGGTGAAATGGGGTTTAGCGTCGCGTCCACGGATGCGGTCAGTTACTTCAAGGTCTGTCACGAGGAGGGGTTGAGGTTTGTCCCTTGGTGAAACCTTCAAGAGCCCAGTGGCGACTCCGGGAAAGAACATCTGTCCCCAGAAACCCATGCTTGCCGAAAGAGGCGACCACATGGACCGGGTCAGGCTCGGCTTAGTTGATTGCATGTCATGGTATCCAAATTCCGTAAATCGAAGCTCATAGTGTCAATCACTAGAATTTCTGGTCTGGTCTCGATTATCAACAGTCATACAGCTAGAATATTGTTGAGTGAGACGCAAAGACCAACCAGACACGAAAGCTACAAGAATAGGTGGTTCCGTCAAACCATGCGTTACGCTGCGTTATCTTAAGTTGATTATTATCATGATTATCATGGCTTTCAATGTTATTACAATGTGTATGACTGACCAGTGCTGATGCGACGGTAAATGTGAACTTACACTTCAAAGCGTGGATCATCACAAGATTTTATTTCAGCAATAAAATTAAAATTGCACACCTTTGCTTTGCTTGTATGTTGTTTAACGCCGCACTCAGCAATATTCCAGCTTACGACGGCGGTCTGTAAATAATCGAGTCCGGACCAGACAATCCAGCGATTAGATTAGATCACAGGCCGCGTCATACCAAAGATGGTACTTGTTTTTTCCCTGTCTGACGCTCGGCATTAAGGGAATAAACAATGACTGGTCGGCTCGGAGTATACTGTCTGATTGAGTTATTCATGTTCAACTGCGGCATGGGATCTCAGTGGGCTAGCACTATAAAATCGGCATCAGTCCGGTCTTGTACACTGAATATGTGCGACGTTAAACCCCATTTTACATCACCTTGTAACGTTTAGCGTGTAATGTATCTCGGGGCTCGCGTGCTACAAACCATTAAACATAAATTCCAGCTGACGGGAACACGTATCATCTCCACTTTGAGTGCTTTGACCGTGTCTAATGTTACCTCCTTAAAGGAACAACTGGCCCAAGACTCAACATAATGTTCTAATGACTGAAGAGTAAACACTCGAGATAGTATATCCGGGTCTGCACAACTGGTCGACTTAAACAGCATATATGCCATTTATAGTTTGAATGGACATTATGAAACATACACATGTCATAGCAATACAATAACACATAGCTTGGACATAAAGCTTAGTTAGGGCTGTGCCGTTACACTGGTGTAAGGTTCATGCATGTATGTACTGACTGGTCCTCAATCACATATTGCTTGTGAAGTGGTGAGTGGAGAGAGGTTTATGTCAGTTAAGAAACATAATTACCTATGGCTGTAGACGTTAATGGGCAATATAGGTGACTTTGAACAAGACAATTCAGTGATTGATATGAGCAGTTGGTGCTCACACTTTCTACCCATTTTGGGAATCGAACCAGGTCTTCGGTTTGAGCCAATGATTAAACCACCAATAGGCCTTCAGCAACCTATGATTGTCGTAAAAGGCGACTATGCCTGACGTAAAAGGCGACTAACGTGATCGGGTGGACAGGCTCACTGACTTGGTTGAAGCATGTGATCGTATACCAATTGGGTGAATCGATGCTCCTGATGTCAATCACTGGATTGTTTGGCCCAGACTCGATTATTTACAGACCGCCGTCATATAGCTGGAATATTTCTGTGTGCTAATTTGGTAGACAAGGCTGGAAAAACATGACAGCATGTCATTTGACTGTGGACCGCCCCCGTGGTCTAGTGGTAGAGCCTCCGCCCGGAGAGCGGAAGGTCCGGGGTTCGATCCCCGACCGCCTCATACCAACAAACGTTAAAAGATGGTACTTGTTGTTACCCTGTATGGCGCTCGGCATTAAGGGGCTAAAACAAGGACTGGTCGGCTTGGAGTCAGTATACTGTGTCTGAGTGGGGTATTCATGTTAGACTGCGGCATGGTATCTCAGTGAGCTAGCACTAAAAATCGGCATCAGTCCGGACTAGTACAAGCAGCCACACACACACACACGTACATGCACGTCGCTATGTAAGTGCAATAATCTTGGACGCGACGTTAAACCCCATTTCACCTCACCTCATTCTACTGTGTCTAAAACCAAGTGTTCCCTTTTTTATTTCCATCAGTATATGTCAGCCGTTCCAGTTACGAAACACGGGGATGAAAAGAACTTATCAGAACACATTTATGACCTTAGCTTGTACTGTGATGACACGGAGTAATACATCATTCATGAAGTGAAATGTCAAAATATTAAATATGAACTTTCATTAGAACAGAGCAAGACACTTTGTACTACACCTGGATACACCCCTGACGTGACTTATAAAGCTGAGAACAAGTATGTATGTATGTCAGTCTAAATGAAATATACCTCGTTTGTGAACTTCTGGGGTCCTTGTTCTTGTATCTTCCTATACGTATTCGCGGCAGGTGGAAATGTGTATTTTTGAGGATTGGGTACGAGGGAGGAATACAGACGAATTAATATGCCACATTTTAATGTTAGGTCCCCGTTCAACAAAACCTGTATTGAGGGGAGCACATTGTTTACGGGAGAGGGGGTAATACGAAATATTGGAAAGGGGGTGGGGGAGGGGGAGCGCGGGGGGGTCATACAACGAGTATTGTTTACGAGAGAAAGAGAAGACGAGTATTGTGTACGAGGGAAGGAAAAAACGAGTATTGTTTACGAGGGAAGGAGAACACGAGTATTGTTTACGAGGGAAGGAGAAAACGAGTATTGTTTACGAGGGAGGGAGAAAACGGGTATTGTTTACGAGGGAAGGGGAAAAAGGGTATTTCGTGCACGAGGGAAGGGGAAAGCGAGTATTGTTTACGAGGGAAGGAGAAAACGAGTATTGTTTACAAGGGAAGGAGAAAACGGGTATTGTTTACGAGGGAAGGGGAAAACGGGTATTTCGTGCACGAGGGAAGGGGAAAGCCAGTATTGTTTACGAGGGAGGGAGAAAACGGGTATTGTTTACGAGGGAAGGGGAAAAAGGGTATTTCGTGCACGAGGGAAGGGGAAAGCGAGTATTGTTTACGAGGGAAGGAGAAAACGAGTATTGTTTACAAGGGAAGGAGAAAACGGGTATTGTTTACGAGGGAAGGAGAAAACGGGTATTTCGTGCACGAGGGAAGGGGAAAGCGAGTATTGTTTACGAGGGAAGGAGAAAGCGAGTATTGTTTACGAGGGAAGGGGAAAACAAGTATTGTTTACGAGGGAAGGAGAAAACGGGTATTTCGTGCACGAGGGAAGGGGAAAGCGAGTATTGTTTACGAGGGAAGGAGAAAACCAGTATTGTTTACAAGGGAAGGAGAAAACGGGTATTGTTTACGAGGGAAGGAGAAAACGGGTATTTCGTGCACGAGGGAAGGGGAAAGCCAGTATTGTTTACGAGGGAGGGAGAAAACGGGTATTGTTTACGAGCGAAGGGGAAAAAGGGTATTTCGTGCACGAGGGAAGGGGAAAGCGAGTATTGTTTACGAGGGAAGGAGAAAACGAGTATTGTTTACGAGGGAAGGAGAAAACGGGTATTGTTTACGAGGGAAGGAGAAAACGGGTATTTCGTGCATGAGGGAAGGGGAAAGCGAGTATTGTTTACGAGGGAAGGAGAAAGCGAGTATTGTTTACGAGGGAAGGGGAAAACGAGTATTGTTTACGAGGGAAGGAGAAAACGGGTATTTCGTGCACGAGGGAAGGGGAAAGCGAGTATTGTTTACGAGGGAAGGAGAAAACCAGTATTGTTTACGAGGGAAGGAGAAAACGGGTATTTCGTGCACGAAGGAAGGGGAAAGCGAGTATTGTTTACGAGGGAAGGAGAAAGCAAGTATTGTTTACGAGGGAAGGGGAAAACGAGTATTGTTTACGAGGGAAGGAGAAAACGGGTATTTCGTGCACGAGGGAAGGGGAAAGCGAGTATTGTTTACGAGGGAAGGGGAAAACGGGTATTGTTTACGAGGGAAGGACAAGACGAGTATTGTTTACGAGGGAAGGAGAAAACGAGTATTGTTTACGAGGGAAGGGGAAAACGAGTATTGTTTACGAGGGAAGGAGAAAACGAGTATTGTTTGCGAGGGAAGGAGAAAACGAGTATTGTTTGCGAGGGAAGGAGAAAATGGGTATTTCATGCACGAGGGAAGGAGAAAACGAGTATTGTTTACGAGGGAAGGGGAAAACGAGTATTGTTTACAAGGGAAGGAGAAAACGAGTATTGTTTGCGAGGGAAGGAGAAAACGAGTATTGTTTGCGAGGGAAGGAGAAAATGGGTATTTCATGCACGAGGGAAGGGGAAAACGAGTATTGTTTACGAGGGAAGGAGAAAACGGGTATTGTTTACGAGGGAAGGAACAGACGAGTATTGTTTACGAGGGAAGGAGAAAACGAGTATTGTTTACGAGGGAAGGGGAAAACGAGTATTGTTTACGAGGGAAGGAGAAAACAAGTATTGTTTACGAGGGAAGGAGAAAACGAGTATTGTTTACGAGGGAAGGGGAAAACGAGTATTGTTTATGAGGGAAGGAGAAAACGGGTATTTCGTGCACGCGGGAAGGGGAAAGCGAATATTGTTTACGAGGGAAGGTGCAAAAGGTGAAGCATATTGCTTATGAGGGTCAGCCCATTGTTTGCGAGGGGTAGCACACACGGACTATTGTTTAGGAGGGGGCACAAACAAGTATCATTTACGGGTGAGGAGCACACAACGAGGACTGTTTACAAGGAGTGGGAGGTGGGGGGGAGAGTCCATTTTGACGTCTGGCCCCGGTTCAACAAAACGAGTTGTGTTTACAAGGGGGTGTACAAAATGAGTAAGCGACTTACAAGAACAGTAAGCACACTTCACTTTCTGTAAGGTGAGCTTATAACACCATAGTAGATCGAAGGCAACAAGATTTACAAGTCTCACCCAGCATTCTCCACGTCGTCTTTGATAGCATGGAAGCAAGTTGCTCGTTTCCCTTTCAAGATCTTGGCCGAGCAGAACATCCAGGCACCGTGACATATGGATGCCACTGGCCTCCCTGGCAAAGAGAAATAGATTTATTAATAATCTGTGCCGGATTCGAACAATGACAAGCGGATCCTATGGCGTTAAGAAATATAACTCTAATCAGCGACAACTTCGCATAAGTCCACTTGACACTCATTTTCTTTTTCAGTTTGAGTAAATACGCGACACGACTTTTTTGGCATAGAATAATGCATACACACTGTTTGTTTGTTTGTTTGTCGTTTAACGCCGCACTAACAATATTCCAGCTATATGACGGCGGTCTGTAAATAATCGAGTCTGGGCAAGACAATCCAGGGATTGATATCATGAGCATACATCAACCCAATTGGGATACGATGACATGCATCAACAACGTTAGGGAGCCAGACCACCCGATCCCGTTAGTCTTACGACAAGCAAAGTTGCCCTTTACGCAGGCATGGGTTGCTGAAGACCTATTCTACCCCGGATCTTCAGGGGTCTGTGCACATATAAAACAATAGTCTATACAGGTATAGGGAAGTATATTTTCAAACTGGTGGGAATTCCTGGTAAGAATTTAGATCCCAAGCAACTATGCTTGTCGCAAGAGGCGACTGAACGGATCGGAGGGTCATGTCGGCTTCGTGCTTTTAACACAAGGCGCACTTTTGACACTATATCTGTCATCACACGGCTAGACCACATATGGGTCGCGTGGTCAGGCTCGTTGATTTGTTAATGATGTCAATAACTGAGTTGTATCCTATAAAGCCTTAAAAAGGCCGCTTTATGTTGTCAGAAAGTTGATTAAATGTGAAATTACTACACACAATAGGTCCCTTTTCTGTAAAATATTACTTAATCTTGATAAGTAGCTCTTAGATAAGCTGAGAAAACTTGTCCCCTTTGTAGACACCATGTACCAAGTACAATAGCATGGATCAAGGGCCATAACTCTGTAAAAAATAATTTACAGCACTTATTTTCGAACTCAGTCTTGACAAGTTTCTCTTACATAAGTATGCACACTTTCATTCATGCAAAGTCAGTTTAGTTTGTTTGTATGTTGTTTAACGCCGCACTCAGCAATATTCCAGCAATATGGCGGCGGTCTGTAAATAATCGAGTCTGGACCAGACAATCCAGTGATTGACAACATGAGCATCGATCCATGCAGCTGGGATCGATGACATGCATCAACCAATTCAGCGAGCCTGACCACCCGATCCCGATAGTCGCCTTTTGCGGCAAGCATGGGTTGCTGAAGACCTATTCTACCCCGGATCTTAACGGGTCTGCAACGTCAGTAGTTTCTGTGAAAAGTTGTCCCCATTTTACACGGTGTGCACTTAACTGAAAAGCATGGAGCAAGGGCCATACCTCTGACAAAAATGAATGTACACCATCAATTTTCGACCTCAAGTTGAAAAGCAATGAGCAAGGGCAATAACCCCGCACAAAAAAATATTTGGATTTTCGAACTCAGTCCTGAGAAGTATCTCTTACATAAGCATGAAAACTTTCATTCAGGGAACTTCAGTAGTTTCTGAGCCAATGTCCCCTGTAGTTTTCATTTAGCTTCTAAAGGGGTATATTCATTTTTCGTTTCTTTTAAGTTTGCAATTTGTAATATTCCCTTTTCGTTTAAAGTTCTAAAAGTTGTATTAACTGGTCTTAAGCTACCCTTCCAAATATATAACAAGGAGAGGTAAATGCTCTGGAGTCAGGTTTCCAAGCCATGTGGTCTGAGAAGGCATATGTCCAAGACACCAAGTCACCAAGTCAAAATGTATTGTCTAAAACAATGGTAAGCCAGTTTAACAATTTCACACCAAGCCTCAAGCTATTAAAGTAAATGCAATGTTACATTACATATATTATGCTAAACTTTAAGTTATTCTCTGCTGTGTAGAACTGATAATTGTTTCACCGTGTGTGTGTTAGTTCATCTGTAGAAGCTCGCCTTATCATACTTGCCCATGAAGTTCAAATGTGAGCCTAGTTCTCTTTAAGTTAATTATCGTTTAAAACGTATAGACATGCAACTGTTTTTTTTGTTAAGCACTGACACATCTTCTCATCTGTTTCAGTCAATCTGTATTGTGTAAAAGAGCAAAATGAAAACAGATAAGAAAGAATGAAAGAAACCAGAATAAAGAATTAAGAGCGCAGTGTGCACTAAACTGAAAAGCATGGAGCAAGGGCTATACCTCTGCAAAAAAATGAATGTACGCCACCAACCTTTGACCTCATTTGAGATCGTGAACAGTAACATCAGAGTGTAAAATTATTTCGAGGGAACAACAGTTAAAAGGTTTTTAAAGATATATTTATTCAAAAGCAAGGAGCAGGTTAAAACAGCAACGACATGCACTAAATTTCATCATTCTTGTTAAAAAAATTCATATCCGTCGAAAACAGTTCCCGTTTGCCGAAGAAGGCGACAACGACATTTGTCAAGTTCAACTGAAAACCCCCCAACTTTCTTATACAACAAAAACCGTGTGACAGATGAGGTATGCCCTCTTGTTAAAATATAGGACACCTGTCCGTCTAGGTCCGCCTCAAAGAGATTGTTTATTCATTTCGGGACACAGTCTAAGGGACAATTTGGTTAGCTTATGAAATAATTTAGCACTGAAAACGAGGTGTTGCCATAATCTGGACAGGAGGATGGGCTTTTACAACTGTACCAATGAGGGGAATCGAACTTGGGTCCTCGGTTTATCAATCACTCGTCCCTGGGCCATTTGTTGGAGATTTTCTCGGAGATCGCTAAAAAGACGTACTTCTTGTATGTGGTGGAAGGGGTCGACCAAAGAGAATGTGTTCAAATGGATTTTAACTAAAATTGGGTCTTTCCTTGAGTGAGTGAGTGAGTTGGGTTTAACGCCGCTTTTAACAGAATTCCAGTTATATCGCGGCGTGTCAGCTTTATGTGGGAGGAAAGCCCGAAGTGATGCAGGTCTCAGACGTTTACCACTTCGGTGAAACCCACGAGCACGGGTATGGTGCTGACAAACCTAGAAACATAATCGGGGCGAACCGGGATTCGAACCCACAATCATAGGTTTCTGGCGTGCCCAAGGGACGCAACTCTGCACAGCGAATCGCGGCGCCTTAGACGACTGGGGCACCCGTGCCCACGTCTTTCCTTGAACCATGACTGACGTCAGCTGCACCACGTCGGCCTGCAACTACAAGACGGCCTGCAACTACACCACGACGGCCAGTAAGTACACCATGAAGGTGTTGAGCAACATTTTGTCGGTCGGCAACTGCATCACGACTGACGTCAACACCACCACGACAGCCGCCTGTCAGTACACCTCGACGGACTACAACTGAACCACGATGGTCTGTCACAACATCACGACGTTATGTAACTCTATAATTACCGTATGCAACTACATCACGATGGATTGCAACTACATCATGACGGCTTGCAACTTGGGTCCTCGGTTTATTAATCATTCATCCCTGGGCTATTTGTTGGCGGGGATGTCTTCTCGGAGACCGCTTCAGAAGACGTAGTTCTTGTCCGTGGGAGGAGTTGACCAATGGGAGCGAGTTCAAATGGATTTACTGAAATGGGGTGTTTCCCTGAACCACAACTGATGTCAACTTCCCCACGACGTACTACAGCTGCACCACGACGGCCAGTAACTACATCATGACGGTCTGCAACTACACCACGCAGTCTGCAACTGCACCACGACTGACGTCAACTACGCCGCGACGGATTGCAACTGAACCACGATGGTCTGTAACGTCATAATGACGTTCTGTAACTCCATAATGACCGTATGCAACTACACCACGATGAATTGCAACTACATCACGACGGCTTGCAACTGTGCCATGGAAGCCAAGAACTGCACCACGACTGACGTCAACTACACCGCGACGAACTACAACTAAACCACGATGGTCTGTAACTCCACAATGACCGTATGCAACTACACCACGATGCATTGCAACTACATCACGGCGGCTTGCAACTGTGCCATGGCAGCCAAGAACTGCACCACGACTGACGTCAACTACGCCGCGACAGTCTGTAACATCATCATGACGTTCTGTAACTCCACAATGACCGTATGCAACTACACCACGATGCATTGCAACTACATCACGACGGCTTGCAATTGTGCCACGACAGCCAAGAACTGCACCACGACTGGCGTCAACTACATGTACATCACGACTTCCTGCATAAAAGAGTACCACGGATTTTCCGACACTATAAACAGTTGGGACCTGAAGAAGACAATGAATTATTGTTTGATCTGTTGTCTGTTTTTCCATAGATCATTAGATTACTAATACAGTCTGATAAGGTATATATCCCGTTCTTCCTTTACTCTGACACAATGTTAAATCGTCCTTGCACCTATATCATGAGACTTGTCTTGAAAACTTACTGCCCGGAATGTTCTTTATATTTTGTGAGATCAAAGCCGAGTTCCCTAAATATTAGTGAGTGGGTGAGTTGGGTTTAACACCGCATTTTAACATTATTCCAGTTATATCACGGTGTGTCAGCTTAATGTGGGAAGAAAGCCCGAAGTGACTCAGGTCTCAGACGTTTACCGCTTCGGTGAAACCCACGAGCACGGATATGGTGCTGAAAAACCTAGAATCATAATCGGGGCGAACAGCCACAACTTCATACAGTCAATATTTCACTATCACCAACCATTGACACGTGCGAACTAGTTATTTGGTAAGTCCTCAAAGAATATTGAATTCACTCATAGATGTGCGCGTGATAATTATGGACATTGCACAATAGGAGCCTAGAAACACAATCACACGTGCGCCCCATATGTGCACGTGCATAATGAAATTGACAAGATGTCTCATCTTTTTTTGTTATCAAAATGATTTATTAAAACATCTACACTGTACTTCTGTTGCCCTGCTATGCTCTGTAAATATTTCTTTTGACGCTGGTAACATTAATGACGACAATTTGAATTTAATATCATCTCTTCTTTTTCACCGACAGCATCAAACACTGAGTAACAGCTGACACGAGACTGCGCGTGAATGGTGACAACGTGTGTGAATACGCGTGCAGCACGCGCTTTGCTTTGTGATGATAATGATATGATTTCGAACAGTTGACGCGCGTGCAGTACGTGTTTATTCTGTTGTTCCGTCGTGACAATGACAGACATTCGATACTGTGTTTTCTCAATGTAAAAAAATACGGGATATATTAGATTCCTATTCTGTTAAATTAAATTGAACTAGGTTCTGTTAATTAAGACAAGCACGGGCATTGTGGCACATGGGAATATATTAGGTTCGTGCGAGTGCAACGCTCACGCGCACTCGAACAAGCCGGACCAATGTTTTTGTCTCGCATATCATACAGTTAGGGGACAACCATTTGATTTTCAGTGAGTGAGTGAGTGAGTGAGTGAGTGGGAGAGTGGGAGAGAGGGCGAGAGGGAGGCAGTGGTGGTGGTGGTAAAATGGGCTTTAACGTCGCGTTCAAGATTATTGCACTTATATCGTGACGTGCAGGCGCGCGTGCGTTGTTGCGTGCGTGCGTGCGAGTGTGGCTACGTGTACAACAGTCCGTTTGGCTCCAAATGAGGACGATGAATTGCACAACAACTCAAAATCGGGAATAGTATATTAAATGTCAATATGGCACACGGCAATAAATACCCCGTACCCAACAGCGCAAACACGTACTGCACGTGCTACACAACGGTACAGGGAATGGCAGCATAAGAGGGTTCGTCTCGTGATAATTTTAATGTCACAGCCCTCGTCGTCCGAATAGCTTGTGTCACGACAGTCACTTGCTTTAGCCCACCACTTGACCAGAAGCTTGACTATATCTCGCTGCTATGTTTCTTTCTACCTTTACCACTGGTGTTATGGTCAACCATATACGAGGGGTCAGGTTTGTTAGATTTGATGATTTCACTGAGCTCTGGTTTTGCCGACCTGAAAGCAAAGGTCATATTCATCCGTTGCGGCCACGTCACACTCCTTGTAGACAGGGCCTTGTTTTCTGGATCCTGCAATTTGTGATATGATGCATTGTTCATGATAATAAGGGTCTTAGCAGGCACAGTAGGGACCAATGTGACGTTCACCTACTCCAGAAGTACCTTGCCGTTCATTTCTGTGTATTAGTCCCTATTGTCCTTGGCCTGGGAGAACACCCTGACGAACACAACCAGCATGGGGAACGATAAGTCTTTCACCTTTCCCATTGGTAACTTTCTCCCAGACTCCTTCCAGTTCCCACTGGGTACCCACTGAGTGCTGGCTATGTGAGGGGCACATAATTTACCCACGTCTCATCAAGGAAAACATGCTCATATCCTTCATCTAGGTTTCTGCTTGATAGTTAGAAGATGTCAGATCCTTATCTTTCTGTATCTGTATCCAAATGTATGCAAACGTTGCCATAGCTTGTATTTTGTCACAATTAAATCATGTTTCAAGGTATTGTCTTAGTGAAAAGTGAGTCTTAGTGACATGTACTTATTTTCTGAATGCAGTTTAACAATTGATTAAGTTAAATTGATTAATTGCACGTCTGACTTGATTTTTCTGAAAACTCTCTAATTTATCCACCCAACATGGTTTTGATATGTTCCCGCACTGCTTCGGCCATCTGCTTCGAGTCCTGTTGACAGATAACATTTTTCAGCTTGTCAGGAGACATACCAAGAGCTTTAGAAGTTTGTTTCAAGTATTTATCAATGGCATACAATGGTGTTCCATACACCTTAAAAATCAACTGTTTCACATCAGCTGAGAAGCGCATCTTGTCAGTCAACAACGACAATTACTGTGTAGCACGTGCAGTACGTGTTTGCGCCGTTCCTCCGTTCAAGGTGTCAACGTGTGCACGTAGCACATGATAGTGTCTTAAAGAACTTTCTCCAGTGATGGGAATAAAAATGACAAACAGCGGATATAGTCGAGTACAGAGTATTCATTGTCGTTTACCGTATTGACACATAATAGACTTTCCCCAATTGTTTAGTTATTTTGTAATTGATCATTTCATTTGGAGTCAAACGGACAGAATACCGATTTTATAGTACTAGCCCACTGAGATACCATGCCACAGTTCAACATGAATACCCTATTCAGACACGGTATACTGACTCCGAACCGACCAGTTCTAGCTTTAGCCCCTTAATGACGAGCGCCAGGCAAGGTATCAAGTACTATCTGTTAACGTTTTTTGGCATGACGCGGCCGAGGATATCCGCGCTATATGACGGCGGTCTGTAAATAATCGAGTCTGAGCCAGACAATCCAGTCATTGACATCATGAGGATCGATCCACGCAAATGGGATACGATGACATGCATCAACCAAGTCAGCGAGCCTGACCACCCGATCCCGTTTGTGTGTAGTCCTGTGCCATGACAGTGGAATATTTTACTAAAAGCCTTGGCAAGTCTTGATTAAACTAAACCAAATCTACTTTAATTGACTCAACAAACAGCAGAAGAGGAAAGGTTCTTTTGAACTAAAATAATTATAGTTATTTAAAAGAAATGTTTTCATAGACTAAGAAAATCAACCCAAATAGCATGTTAAATGCGCTTCGGGAATTATGTGCCCCCCGACTTTTTAAAAGCCGCCTCCGACCTTGGTGACATTAACGAACTGTCGACGATCTGAATCGAGACGAATCATGGATTCGAGCCCTCGACATTCGAATGCTTGCTAGTAAGGGAAGGGAAGCAACTCTTAATGTTGCGCATTTGATCACGTGACCATATGCCTCCGCATACATAAGAAGTGCTTAGTGCACATGACTTGGTGAGCAGTTTTCTTTTCCTCCTGGAATATTAACAAGAATCAGTATCGGGACTATTTTAGGATTCAAACCCACGATCCCAGGATTCTGGCGCGCCTACGGGACGCAACTCTGCACTTGAGTTGTGTCGTTTTAGATGACTGGAACAGCCGTGACCCAACATTTTTCCAAGGTTTAATGACCTCATTGGGTAGGTGTCACGAGTCGTCATTATCAGTCACGCAACTTATGGAATGAACGCCGTCATATAGCTGGAATATTGCTGAGTGCGGGGTTAAACAGCAAACAAACAAAGTTAATGGAACGTCTGGGCACACCCTTCGTTCACATGGGACATTTTGATGTATTGAGTGAGTGAGTTTTACTCCGCTCCAGAGGGGGGGGGGGGGGGGGGGAATGTGCTTCACACGGTGTAATCACGCGGCAACCCCCGAAATAAAGTCTGTATCAGGGTTAAAAAAAAGGTCATTATGGAGCTGCAAAGAAGATGAGCACAGGATGCTGGGGATGAGGAAGGTTGGTTGCTGGTTGGTTTACTGTTTAGCGTCGCACTCAGGAATATTCCAGCTATATGACGGCGGTCTGTAAATAATCGAGTCTGGACCAGACAATCCAGTGATTAATATCATGAGCATGGATCCACGCAATTGGGATACGATGACAAGCTTTAACGAAGTCAACGAGCCTGACCACCCGATCCCGTTAGTCGGATGAGTAAGAGATGAAAATAACGTGGAGTGATTATTTCATAAAATATATGCTTCTTTGCTTCGGACGCGACCACCTGTGGAGGTGCCCTCGGATCTTAACACAGAGAGGCATCGTATCGGAGTCACTGTTTTAATGAGATTGCAAGTCACAGAGATCCCCAGCCTCTTCCACCCCTAGTTGTTACGAGATACCAACCTCTGCAACAGTTCACATCTATGTATAGTCCGTCACCACTTCAAGACATACCAGTAGTTGTTCGAGTTGTTTGTGAATATCCAGTGGACAATATTTTGTGACTGTAAAACCGGAGGCAAAACGAATTATTAAAACGTCAAAACCTCCAATCCCTCAAAACATGATACCAAATGGTCGGTCATTCACATGCTCTTTATCTGAGACCGCCTCCGTGGTCTTGTGGTAGAGATTCCATCCAGGGAGCGGAAGGACCGGGGTTCGATCACCGGCCGCGTCATACCAAAAGACAATACTTGTTGTTACTCTGTCTGACGCTTGGCATTAAGGGGCTAAAACAAGAACTGGTTGGCTCGGAGTCAGTATACTGTGTCCGAGTGGGGTATTCATGTTAAACTGCGGCATGGTATCGCAGAGGGTTAGCACTATACATCGGCATCAGTCCGGACTAGTACAAGCAGCCACCAAACACACACACAGACACACACAGACACAGACACAGACACACAGACACAGACACACACACACACGTGCATGCACGTCGCTACATTAAACTCCATTTCACCTCACCTATTCATCTTAACTTCATCTACACATTATGAGGGGCAGTGCACATTAATACTGTTCACTGAAGAGCCTTAAACACAGATCATGTCTAAAGTGATAAACACAAATTGAATGTAAGGCATAATGTGGTAATATTCCAATTCGATCTGAGTGCTAACAACAATTTGACCACACAGTAACCCACAACCAACACCAACCATTTCACTAAAACATGTTGGTAGAAAGAAAATAACGAGATACGGATAATATAAGAAGCAATGAACTGCATGAAATCATCCTTGAACGCCCCGTGAAGATCCGGGTTAGAATAGGTCTTCAGCAACCCATGCTTGCCGAAAGAGGATATGCTTGTTGTTGGGAGGCGACAAACGGGATCGTGTGGTCAAGCTCGCTGACTTGGTTGATGCATGTCATCGTAACCCAATTGCGTGGATGGATGCTCATGAAATCAATGACTGGATTGTCTGGTCCAGACTCGATTATTTACAGACCGCCGTCATATAGCTTACGTATTGCTCAGCTACACAACAAACACACAAACATACGTGAAGAGTATCAACAGGAGGCCTTGTGGGTTCACATTAGGTTCCCAGCACCCGTGACGGTCGTCTTCAAAGGGTGGACGGGCTCTGTAACTGTCTGACACTGTGTCCCGATGGCGTGGTGAAATGATTATGCTTACAGCCCACTCACTAAGTATGAAGGTTATTCACCTTCAGGGGTTTTCTGTTTTTAGTTTGTAATGATACCTGTTAAATCAACGATAAAGCACTTAAGTCCCTTATAAACATCCCAAAATAATGATACGCATAGTTTAAACGAATGTAATCAGATAAAGATATTGGATTAGTACGTATGGTTTCAGGCCTCGTTTAGCACTATTCCAACAATAGCATGAGAAGGAACACCAGAAATTGGCCCTATAGATAATAATATATATAAAACGTCAAAGACAGAGACTGTCTCTCTGACGAAATAGATTCCACTTGGCGTTTAAGGCAAAATAGCAATGCAAATTATATGAATGGATCACTGAAAATCAGTGATGACACCAGGTGTTCGGGAAAAGGGTAAGCATGCTCTGTCTTACCGGTAGAACCCGCCACTCACACAATAAATAAAAATAGATTACAGGGTGAGCAGGTCTTAGACGTTTACAACTTCCATGAAACCCGCCGATGGTGCTGTCAAACCTGGAAATGTCATCAGGGCGAATCTGGCTTTTGAACCGAAGTTAGGTTTGTTGGACGCTTTTGTTACTGTATCTGCACCCACACTGCGGCGCCTCAAACGGCTGGGCCACCTGTGACAGTAGCGTACCTAATCAACTGATGACACACAATGTACATACAGACCAGCCTAATTTGGAAGTTTACTCAACTTCAGAGTGTTTTTTATTTGGCTTGGGATACCTCTTGAGTTAACGATAATCCCGTATAAACATCTAAAAAAACCCTCATCTGATAAAGATAGTGAGTGAATATGATTTTACGCCGCTTTTAGCAATATTCCGACTATACAACGGAAACGAGCCTTTCAGACTCCATTGGAAATGGGCCCTTACAGCCAAAGACATGAAATATGCAGCTACGCCGTTCTAATGAGAACTCAAATCGTTTTACAAACGGCATCAAATTACCGTAAATATACCTGCATGGCTGCCATCTATTCACAACACGGTGTCACAGTGCCCTAAGTGACCTACTTGGGATGTTTACCCAACCAGGAAACCAAGGTATAAATAGTTCCTATATCGCAGTGATCAAAGTTGACGTAAAAGGAAAGCCAGTACAGCGCGTGTACATCGGTTGCACGCCCATGTACGTCACAGACAGATGCAGCTGTGGCATGCCAATTGCATTCACTGTCAATGTCAAAGGGAAGAGCATTGTACAAACCGATAAAACTTGCGAAGTCATCCCTTGAAATGTGATTGAAATCTGAGAGGGTTTCTTTCTGTGGCCTTTTTCGGTCATTGTGTCTCCGCATTCAAATCACGCACACACAATATAGGCCCATGGCAACGTGCACGTTGTTCAGTTATTTTCTGTGTACATTTTTAATTGGCTTCACTGAGGTTTCTTGTGGTGAGTCATTAAGTTTGAAAACTCACAAGTCTTATTTAAAGGGGAAGGGAAGTAGTCCCTTCACGACTTTCTTCCCTTTTACACTGCAGTTGTGGATGCTGTACTAAAGTGCATTGTAGACACAAACATAAACCAAAATACACCTGAATTGAAATAGTGAGTGAGTGAGTGAGTTGGGTTTAACGCCGCTTTAAACATTATTCCAGTTATATCATGGCGTGTCAGCTTGATGTTGCAGGAAAGCCCGAAGTGATGCAGGTCTCAGACATTTACCACTTCAGTGAAACCAACGAGAACGGGTATGGTGCTGACAAATCTAGAAACATAAATGGGGCGAACCGGGCACTAACTCTGCACAGCGAATCGCGGCGCCTTAGACGACTGGGCCACACGTGCCCCTTTGAATTGAAATAAATCAAGGTTTAAAATGTACTGAAATACCAATAAAGGGACTTCCGACGAAGACACATCTGGATACTTTAGTGGTCACATGGAAACATGTAAACGCACGCACGTACGCACGCTTTTCTACCAGACTTCGCACGCACAAAGCGACGTTAGCCTTAACACCATCGTAACTCACATACTTTACCATAGACGTCCAATAGTCTTAGCCATAAGTATGCATTTTGCAAGTGAGATTGTTGCTTGCTCCTAAGTAAGTTGGGTTTAGCGCCGTATCGAACAGTATTTCAATGTTGGAGTAAGACCAAAATGATGCAGGCATCCAGGTTGTACACGTTTACCAGTTTGTGTCAACCGACGAAAACGTCTGTGGTGCTGATAAACAAACGATTCCTCCATATGGCGAATCTTGGATTCAAACCAACGATCCGAGGGTTCTGACACGCCACCGGGACATGTAGGAACCATGTACATCGAGGTGCGTCGCCTGTGACAACTGGAATACCCGTGACCCGCATAGCTCGAGTGTTAATCATGAATGAGTCAGTTGTGTGGGTGTTGCGAGGCGTTGTAATCAGGTGCAACTGAATCACAATGTGATGAAAGTGGACCAGACCGTACCGGGTGAGACCATATCAGTTCAGGTCACATTAGAGTCACGAGATAAAGGAATGTGAGGGTACACCCTGCGTTCTTACCTATAGGATATGTTACTGTATTATTTATTTGTTTGTTGTTTAACGCCGAACTCAGCAATATTTCATCTATAAAATGGCGGTCTGTTACAAATGAGTCTGGACCAGACAATCAAGTTATTGACATCATGAGCATCGATCCACATAAATTGGAATACATTTTATCCATCAACCAATACAGCGAGTCTGACCACCCGATCCCTTTGGTCGCCTCTTACGACAAGCTGAGTCGTCTTTAACGGCAAGCTTGGATTGCTGAAGACCTATTCTAACACGGATCTTCACGGGTCACTTTCGCAATGTTCGGGGTTCGATCCCCGGCCGCGTCATACCAAAAAGCGTGAAAAGAAGGTCCTTGTTGTTACCCTGTCTAGCATTTGGCATTATGGGCTAAAACAAGTTCTGGTCTGTTCGGAGTTAGTATACTGCGTCTGAGTTAAGTATTCACGTTAAACTGCGGCATGGTATCTCAGTGGTCGGGCACTATCAATCTGCTTTAGTCCGGACACACACACACACGCACGCGCGCGCGCATGCACATCGCTATAAGTGCAATAATCGTGGACGCGACATTAAACCCCATTTCACCTCACCTCACCTTGTGGGTAAATATTAGGTTCCCAGCAACCATAACGGTCGTAAGAGCCAACGACTGCAAAGGAGATTGGGTGGACGGGCTCTGTGGCTGTGTGACACTGTGCCCCGATGGTGTGGCGAAATGATCGTGCTTGTTCAATAAATCAGTCAAAGACTACATGTTCTTGAATTTGAAATTGCAAACATGGGGATTGATGCCTTTAATGTGAGTGACAGACGACAAAAGTTTCCCAAAATGACCCACAATATTTCAAATTTCAGGAACCACCAATAATTTCATTTCTTATACGAACGCCATTTCATCCAGATTGTTTGATTATGGGAACGTGTTGCAGAATGTTCACTTGGCAGCTCATGGCAAAAATCCACTATTTGTGGCCGCCAAGGCTCATCATCCTGCTATCAACCCCAAGGTCATATAACAACAGGTGACTTCTCTATTGTTGACAGGAACAGCCTTCGTCAGTTATTCAAATATGGACCAAAATAAAGAGAGCAGCCTCCAACCAATTAGGCTGAGTGAGTGAGTATGGTTTTACGCCGCTTTTAGCAATATTCCAGCAATATCACGGCGGGGACACCAGAAATGGGCTTCACACATGGTACCCATGTCGGGAATCGAACCCGGGTCTCGGCGTGACGAGCGAACGCTTTAACCACTAGGCTACCCGACCGCATCCCAACCAATTAGGATCACAGCTTAAAATGATTATGGATGCTGTCGAAACATATGCAAAAAAGTAGCCCAAAAGAGAAGAGGAGCCTGTTGAATGTCTTTCAGAATTGGATTCGTCATTGTGTGATGTTGTCATTGACAGAATTCACGAACTAAAAATATTGTGAAACGGAATTGGAATAAGCCCACTCTGTCCCAGCCAGCTGTCATCCAGAGTCTGGCTGCCCTACATGAAAGGTTGGTAGTTGTTCCCACTGACAGACACCATAACCATTATATGTTAGCATCACCACATTAATTGTTTCATCAAAGAACTTGGCATAAATGACATATCAAATAATGCCACATATGTTAACTGGGGACGAAATCTGACAAACTTAAGGAAACACTTCATTCCTTGATCCATGAGGCTTTTGTTACAAAACGTGGTGAACACGGATACAGTTACTTACCTATTTCCAGAGCTCGAGGTTCAGGACAATTTGTAAAGAATGAAAGCAAATGTTATCTGAATTTTACTGAAAAACAATATGTGAAATGTTGGACTTCCTCAATGATAACATCTATGTACATTCTGGGTGTAAGACATTTAGGCAAGCAGTAAGCATCCCTATAGATACCAACTGTACTGTGCTCCCTTGCGGATCTGTTTTTTTATGCATATGAATCAGAATTTCTGCTCGGATTGGCAAAGTGAAAAAAAAGGCAATTTGGCCAAGAAGTTTAAATTAAGCTTAAGGTTTTTCTATGATCTAACATCTTTCAATAATCATCAAATAGCCAATTCCATTCCACTGATTTTCCCACCTCAACTAGAAATAAAGGAGACCAATGAGTGAGTAAGTATGGTTTTACGCCGCTTTTAGCAATATTCCAGCAATATCACGGCGGGGGACACCAGAAATGGGCTTCACACATTGTACCCATGTCGGGAATCGAACCCGGGTCTTCGGCGCGACGAGCGAACGCTTTAACCACTAGGCTACCCGACCGCCACAGGAGACTAATGAGACCGCCTCTGTTTAATATTTAGCTCTATGCACAAAGATTCAGAGTGAAAACACACACTCCCCACAAGACTGTTTGTCAAGGGGGATGACTTTAACTGTCCAAAAGTCAAGCCTTATGTCGAGCAATATTCCAGTAGCTCCAGACATCGGTGTTTATATTTCACAACATTTGAGATACAATCGAGCATGATCTTTCTACCACGATTTCAAAGAACGTTATACAACTCTTTCTCACAAGTTGTTTGATGAACGTTACAACATTCAAGGCCTCAGAAAAGCTTTCAAAATGTTTTATGGTGGACATGTGGATGCATCAGTGACAAAAATGATGCAATTCCCTATTTTGACTTGTACCATATGTTTCAGTGGGTTTTTTTCAGGTGAACAATTGACTTGCCGTTGCATGTGTTAATGACGTGTGACCCCGATTGGGGCAGGACAGGGTCACCTTTTCGCGAACAACTGGTTGATAAACACTATTTGATAAACACATGCTCATGATATAGTCGGATTCGTACAATCGACTTTTCCCCCATTTACTTGTCAGCGATATACAGTGAAACATCGTTAACCTGGACGATCATCGAAAATATGTCGAGGTATCGGTAGTTCGAGACAAGCGAGTATTGGTTCAAGGACGCAAGTTAACCCTTCGTAGATCGGACCTGCCTCACCTTTTAGCGAACACCTGGTATCATCACTATTTGATAGTGATTCATAAACACATGCTCGTGCAATCAACTCTACTTTTAGAAGAGATTTCTATTGAATATGGAAAGGGGTTTTGCGTTTTACAGCTGGAATATAGTGCGGCGTTAAACAACAAACAAACAAACAAACAAACGAACGAACAAACAAACAGGTGAACATTATCAACAGTAGCTAGGCGGCATTGTGTGTATGAGGTCCCTAGCATCTTTAACGGTTGTCAGAGCCGACTGCAAAGGAGATTTATATATTGGGTGAACGGGCTCTGTAACTGTGCCTCTATGGCGTGGTGAAACGACCATGCTTACAGTCCACGCACCCACTAGCCCCTTATGTATGTCGTTTATAGTATTCCAGATGTTTTAATAAAGAAATTTATCAAAGTTCGAGTTATATCAAGACTATTTCAACTGCAATTCCATTAGCAATTCCATGTTAAAAAAACGCCACGATCAGTCTCGATTATCCACCCAAACAGATTCCACTGGAAGGAAGTGGCAAAATAGCAATGCAAATTATATGAATGGATCACTGAAAATCATAGATGACACCAGATGTTCGCGAAAAGGGTAGGCATGACAAGCCCTACCTGAAGCACCCGCAACACTCAATTTGGGGAAAAGAAATACAGGGTGAGCAGGTCTTAAGACGTTTACCACTTCGGTGAAAGTCACCGATGGTGCTGACAAACATGGAAATGTCACCAGGGCGAATCTGGCATTGGAACAGACGTTCAATCAATGATGACACCGGGTATCCGTGAAAAAGGTAAGTATGCCGAGCCACCCAATAGCGCAAGCCATACAAACAAATTCCATGACGGTGAAACTCGCAGATGGTGTTGACAAACCTGAAATGTAATCAGGGCGAGTCTGGATGTTTTTATTCGAACGGACGTTCGTGGGGTTTATTGCACGCTTAAAGGACTGCCTACACCCGTGCCTCTGGCGTATCTAATCAAATCATAACATATAATGTAAACACACAGCAAGACATCACTTCAACCCTCATAAACAATTTATTGTTTTCAAAATACTAGTTTAAACGGATGTAGTCATTTAAAGACATTGAGTGAGTACGGTTTCACGCCGCTTTTAGCACTATTCCGGCAATATCACGACAGGGAACACCAGAAATGGGCTTATGAGTGAGTGAGTTGGGTTTAACGCTGCTTTTAACAGCATTCCAGTTATATCATGGTGTGTCAGCTTCATGTGTGAGGAAAGCCCGAAGTGATGTACATGTAGGTCTCAGACGTTTACCACTTCAGTGAAACCCACGAGCACGGGTATGGTGCTGACAAACCTAGAAACATAATCGGGACGAACCGGGATTCGAACCCACAATCATAGGTTTTTGGCGTGCCCAAGGGACGATGAAAGAATCGCGGCGCCTCAGACGACTGGGCCATCCGTGACGCCCGGCTTCACAGGTGAACACACGAATGTGAACCTCGGCCGCTCTCATGAAAACGAGTCTTTTTTAACAACCGCGTCACATTACCCTATATATACCTGCTGGCATCGATTCAAACACCCTTTGTGACCTACCTGGGGTGTTTACTCGCACATCGCCTGCACCACACCCATGTACAGTCACGGACAGATGCAGCAATGGTATGTCAATTGAATTCTTTGTCAATGTCAAAACCACCAGACAAGATTTCAAAGGAAAGAGCATTGCACAAACCGATAAAACTTGCGAAGTCATCCCTTGAAATGTGATTGAAACCTGAGCGGGTTTCTTTCTGTAGCCTTTTTCGGTCATTGTGTTTCCGCATTCAAATCACGCACACACAATATAGGCCCATGGCAACGTGCACGTTGTTCAGTTATTTTCTCTGTGTACATTTCTAACTGGCTTAATGAGAGTTCACTTAGGTTTCTTGTGGTGATTCATCAAGTTTGAAAACTCACAATTCTTAATTTAAAGTGGAAGGGAGGATGCCTCATCACGCCCTTTCTCTCTTCTACACTGCAGGTGTGGTTGCTGTACCTAAAGATCATTGTTGACCCAACCATATACCCAAGTACACGTCTTCCGACATACATACACACACACACACACACACACACACACACACACACACACACACACACACACACACAGCCGCCTTCTCCCGGCTATATATATATATATATATGGGCTTATATATATATATATATATAAACACACACACACACGTGTGTGTGTTTGTATGCGTGCGTGCGTGCGTGCCTCCGTGCGTGCGTGCGTGCGTGTGAGTGTGTGTGATACAAACCATTGACTTGTGGCTTCAACAACGACATGCGCCATTTGGGAAGGAAAAGACAGTCATTAATTTCTGAAACTACACAGCGATATTTCAATCGACTTGTTGCGCAAACTTACCACTTCATCTGAAACTCTACGACTAAAAGATAATCTATTTAAATCCCACTCGAGAGTGAAGTGTTGTGTTTCATCTGATATAGTCGCTGTGTGACTGTCAATCAATGTCATCAGTCGTATGCATTAGGTACGCATACGTCATGGGCGGACAGATATAACATCCGATAACTTCTTCATGTCACGTAGACATGTACATGTGCTTTCAACGTGTCACTCAAATTAAAACTAACAAACTGTCCTGTGGTTTAGGAAATAATTAAACTTTCCTTGTGTTCATTGAAATACCTTCATTCTGATCAGCTGAACTGGTCACGTGTTATTGCATTCATTTCGCAATGAATACAAAAACATAAGCGACTACTCTTATAGTGAGTGAGTTTGGTTTTACGCCGTTTTTAGCAATATTCCAGCAATATCACGGCGGGGGACACCAGAAATGGGCTTCACACATTGTACCCATGTCGGGAATCGAACCCGGGTCTTCGGCATGACGAGCTAACGCTTTAACCACTAGGCTACCCGACCGCCCCGGCTACTCTTATAAGTACGGGATGTCGGGGAGTCGCAATATTACAGTCGAGGGAATTCTCTTTCTGCTCAAGTGTATCGCCATGCACAGGGCATTTAGCGACATTCATGCATATTCATTTTCCTACCCTTTGAAACCGAAGGCCGAGCTAACATGCGGGCTCGCTCGCCTCTTGTTTTCCCGCTCGCATCGGTTCCACATTAATTTTCAAGTCTTCGGGTTTCATTTCTGACTAGCATTTTTTTGTGTCTTCCCGTTCTCAGGGAACTAATGTTCGAATCTGGCGGTAACTGACTAGATGTCATTTGAAACAGCCGCCTTCTCCCGGCCATATTTGTTCTGGCTCGTTACAGTCTGACTGTTGCAGTTCTTCTCGCCTCTTCCTTGATTGGCAGGTCCTATGAACTTCGTTTTGATCCTACTCTCTGTTGATTGGCTACTGACTTTGTGGGCGTGTCAAGTTATGTGCAATTAAAAAATCACTCGATTCATGTCACGCCACGGTAAGTATTCCTCACCTGGAATGTTTATTAATCTCGTCATTTTTGTCTTGACAACTGGCCAATTCTTAATTGAGTTAATTGGGTTTAACGCTGCTTTCATCAGTATATAAATTATACGGCGTATCTGCTTAATATTGGAGGAGGGTCCAAAGTGACGTTTACCACTTTGACATTTGACACAATTATTGCACATGAAAGGTGTTGGGTTAATAAGAATTGAAAAAAGACGAAATTTTCTGAACCATGTTTCATAATGTGACCTCTTGTGAACTTGACCTTATATAGAGGTTGCCCAAAAGGTGACGCCAACCAGACTTGGCCTTAGAGATTATGATCAAGTTTAGGTTTCGTCAAATTCCATTCATCAATACAAAACTTATCTTGTTCTCAAGCTAAACATTCCAGCCAAACAAGTGCTCTGACAGACCTTGACCATCAATATCATCCAAACACCAACAAGAATTTTGCTGATTGCGAAGGGCTGGTGTAACAAATATGAAGTGTCCATATCATACTGAGACACCTTACATGCCATTTCGAAACTGAATTAAGTTTTGTTTGTTTGTTTTTTAACACCACACTCAGCAAGATTCCAGCTCTACGATGGCGGCCTCAAATTAATCGAGTCTGGACCGGACAATCCTTTGATCAATAAGCCAGTCTGACCGCCCGATCTCGTTAGTCGCCTCTTGCGACAAGCATGGGTTGCTGAAGACCTATACCTACCCAATCTCAATAAATTAGATCTTAGGTCCCTCTATAGCTAAACAAAGATCTGAGGACATCCCATTACGGGTCACGTCAGAACGACCTTTCATGCGACCAATCAAAGCGTCGCTTACCAGATCGTGAAAGTGACAGTCGGAATGTGTTTTCTAATCATGCAACCTCGAAAACGTTAACACGGGGTATTCCGAACGACAGTTACGACCCGTACGACTAATTCCGTCAAAATTATCGTCTGTCTCTCGTTTCCGTGGGATGAACATTTGAACGTAGGAGGCGTTTGCTCTGTACGTGGGAAGCACTGCCATACAATCTCAACCATATGTTTAGACATTCTGTAATGTTCCTTTGTTCAGTTTTTGAAAATCTCAATCAAGAACTGTGTAAACATATTTTTCAAGCGTAGTCTGAAATGGAAGTCGCCTGGTTGAAACGAGTGCCGTGAAGCTCGAGAAAGCTGCCTTCTAATTGGCTGATGTCGACTTCTTGTTAGTCATTTCAGTTGTCGGTCAAAGTTCGCGAAAGGTCGTTCTGACGTGACCCGTAATAAGATGTCCTCAGATCTTTGTTTAGCGGCAGCAAGAACCTTGATCTGATTTTAATGATTGCTTCCAACCCGGACCTTCACGGAGAAACATTCAAAATGGCGGTGGTTCAAATTTGACCAACCAGAAGGGGCTGCTGAGTAATCCACACCGCCACGTGTACACAGTCAGCTTGTAACAGGTCACACATTGTAAGCACCCGATCATCATATTCGGTCGCTCATCCGACAAGTTTGGGTACTGGGGATCAATTCTCCCCGGGAACCGATAACCACCACGCGCTAACATCTGCAACTTCAGATTAAATTACAAATGTATCAAACGTTGGGATTCGAGTTAGATTTGTTTGTTTGTCTTTTGTTTCACGCCACACTCAGCAATATTTCAGCTATGTGACTCCGGTCTGTAATAAATCGAGTCTGGACCAGACAATCCAGTGGTTGATATCATGAGCATCGATCTACGCAATTGGGATACGATGACATGCATCAACCAAGTCAGCGATCCCAACAAGCATAGTCGACTGTTACGGCAAGCATGGGTTGAGGAAGACCTATTCTAACCCGGATCTTCGGGATCGGGTGGTCGGGCTCGGTGACTTGGTTGATAGCGCCTGCCCACTGAGATACCATGCCGCAGTGTAACATGAATACCCCACTCAGACACAGTATACTGACTCCGAGCCGACCAGTCCTTGTTTTCAGCACCTTAATGCCGAACGCCAGACAGGTTAACAACAAGTACATTCTTTTAATGTCTTTTGGTATGACGCGGCCGGGGATCGAACCCCAGACCTTCCGCTCTCCGGGCGGACGCTCTACCATGAAAAAAATATAATAATAATAAATAAAACAACAACAATTTCCGGACAAGTGTTTTTTGACATTTTGCCCAGGGTTAGGAAATGTCCCTAGCAACAGGCAAGTAAATGGATTCCATCGTCAGGTGCGTTGACTTAGTTGATTGTGCGCCCACGAAACTAGACGTCGTAAGGCGTTGCTCATTACATCAAACTCTGGTTTTCTGGTCCGGTATCGAATATTTACAGACCGCCGTACATGTATAAAGCTTGAAGGGAGAGCAAAAAACAAACAACCGAATTCTAAATCATAGACGTCCATGGATCTCCGCGCCATGTTAGTGCCGTTAAAAGGCTTTGTTGCATGACCGGTAACTTTTATGACAAACCCTACTTATTATTACCACAGCTGACAGACCAAAGTATGAACAAACCTATAACACTGTCAGGTCACGATAAGATAACCACAGAGTAAGCCTCGCGACAGACATCAGATGTTTTAATTGCCGACGGAAGTTTAAGTACACTCGACAAGCATGCCGTGATCTAACCTTGTGGTTATGATCTCGCCAGGTGAAGCGTTCTAGCGTCATTGTGGGGAACACCCTATACTGAGATGCAAGGCTTCGCCAAACTGGCAATTTGAAACATGTGGAGAGAGCCCTTTGGCTATCATCATCGATCACACAGTGTATCATGCATGTACCTCAACACATACCACTCGCTACCATAGCTTTGTTGTAGGCCTCATTCGATGACACAAGGCTGAAAATGGTATTCCAAGCAAGCAACAGTCAAAAGCGAAAGAAGCTGTCTTCGTTAAAGATAGGCGATAGGCGACTTTGCTTGTAGCTGGAATATTGCTGAGTGCATCGTTAAACAACAAACAAACAAACAAACAAACAAAGCTATAAGCCGGCAAGTCTGGATAAGCCAATCCAGTGATTGGCACCATGAAATTCGATTCACGCAAGTGGGATACAATGATATGCAATCAACCAAGTCAGCGAGCCTGACCACCCGATCCCGTTAGTCGCCTCTTACGACAAGAATGGGTTGCTGAAGACCTATTCTACCCCGGATCTTCACGGGTCGCGGGTTAAGTTAGAGATGACAGCGATGGAGGTGGTGACTACACATACGAAACGATGTTGTGGTGGGATTGGGTCAAGCATCATCATAATATAATGGAGATATAATGCACTGAATAATCGAGGATGTTTGGTCGTTAGATAACTCAAATTTAATTATCAAAATCTGTCTAGCAGTTAGTGAATATGAGTCTTGCAGTTAAAGGACGTTGTCGTGACTTTCTCACACGGCATATATTACAACAGCTTTAGTCAAAGTGATTGGCTTTGAAACGTATGTCTGATAAGATCATATAATCAGACCCGTTAAGACCCGGGGTAGAATAGCTCTTCAGCAACCCATGTTTGCCGTAAAAGGTGACTATGCTTCTCGTAAAAGACTCGATTATTTACAGACCGCCGTCATATATTGCTGAGTGCGGCGTTAAACAACAAACAAACGAACAAATCATATAATCAATAGGAAATGAATCCTAACAGGGGCAATATCATCATACTCAGCAGCAGCAGCATCCTTCTTATTATTATTATTTCAATCACATGATGCACACCAGCGAAACCTCTTTTAGTCGAAATCCGTAACTCGAAATATCGTTTAAGACGTTGAACCAGATATACCCCTTTTCAGCACAATGGACCCCTGAAGATCCGGAGTAGAATAGGTCTTCAGCAACCCATGCTTGCCGTAAATGATTGTAAGAGGCGACTAATGGGATCGGGTGGTCAGGCTCGCTGAATTGGTTGATGCATGTAATCGTATCCCAATTGCGTGGATCGATGCTCATGATGCCAATCACTGGATTGTCTGGTCCAGGCTCGAATATTTATAGACCGGCGTCATGCAGCTGGAATATTGCAGAGTGAGACGTTAAACAACAACAAAAATTAAAAATCAGCACAAAGGCCAAATCCGTGCTCCGCTTGTCTCGAAGAACGGATAAAGCGATCTATGATATGGTTTTTAGGCAGACGAAACAGCAGTTCTTCACACGTTCATGCGAAGAAAAATGTACACATGTAACGATAGCATGATACCAATTGAAGTAGAAAAAGGATTCCACCGAGAAAAACAAGTCCGACCTAACAAGGGTTAACTTCGTCCTTGAACCAATATCCCCTTGACATGTCTCCGATGATCGTTCGTGTAAACGATGTCTCACTGTATATTATTGACAAATAAACGGGACAAAAATGTTTCCATAATTATAACAAATGTCTACAAAAAGAGGATACCATTGTACGATTCCGACTATATCAAAAGCAATTGCTTATGAACCATCAAATAGTGATGTTCCAGTTGTTAACGTGAGGTGAGCGGATCCTGCCCCGCCAGTGGCTACATTAACAAACACATGCAAGGGCAAATGCTGTTTCCTCATATGTCTTCAGATAACGCTGACGCTCTTTCCGTATCTGTATGGCCCACATGTGAGGCCACTGGCTCAGTACAAGGTCTCCCTTTATCTGCGGAACAAAATAGCTATATATTTGGGGTACTCCCACTCGGCAGTGAAGCCCCGACATGTGACACAGTCATCACATGATTAGACCCGTCAGTGTCGTCAATTTCAACATGGCGACCAAAAGCTATACCGACAAGGTATACACAGTGAAGGCGGTGTTGATTGGGGATTTAGGTGTCGGCAAAACCACATTTCTTCACACGTTCATGGAAGGTAGATTTACACGTGTAAGGCCATCATTTGATACCCAAGGATTCAAGCAGAAAAACATTATCTACCAAGACAAGCAGATCCGACTGCAGATGTGGGATACGGCGGGTAAGTACACCCTGACCAATGCTGGATGGCCTTGTGATAATATGCCTTATCACGGCCTGTGATGAATACGATACGGCCCTGGTCGAGTTTAAGCACTCTCATTTCGAAATAGAGCGTGTCAGTTTGGAAACTTTACTGTGATGATTTTGACAAGTGTGGCTATTTCCAGATATCGTTGAAATTTATCTGTCAAGCAACCCCTATTGTATACCTCGTTGAGTTCGTCCCTCCAACATTAAGCCTGACTGTAGTAGAGTATAATTTAATCAGCAATCTGTAGCTAGGACTAACATTAATTACTAGAAATAGATTATTATTTACAAATATATATCTACAAAATAAAAAATCAAATCATATGAAACCCAGACCGATGCTTAATTTCTCGGCCAATCTAGACTTGCCAAACCATTCTAGACTTGAGTTGGATATATTCGTAATTTATTCGCCTGGGTCTGTGAGACTGTGTAGCTGAGTCACAGCGGCCTGAGCACCCTGTGCATCATATCGAGTCTGGATCGTCAACTGTGTAAACCGTATCCCGCTCCGAGGGACCCGTGAAGATCCGGGGTAGAATAGGTCTTCAGCAACTCATGCTTGCCGTAAAAGGCGACTATTCTTGTCGTAAGAGGCGACTGACGGGATCGGGTGGTCAGGCTCGCTGAATTGGCTGAAGCATGTCATCTTATCCCAGTTGCGTGGATCGAAGCTCATGATATCAATTACTGGATTGTCTGGTCCAGACTCGATTATTTACAGATCGCTGTCATGTAGCTGGAATATTCCTGAGTGCGGCGTTAAACAACAAACCAACCAACAAACCGTTTCGAAGAGTTTGGGACATGTATAAAACTCTAAACTCAAAACAGGTGCACCAAAACCTACCACCTTCTGGCTACATATTAGCCGTTAATTATACATCATGTAATTGTCACCGTACCCTTGGCCACAGCAATATGCTATATGGAACGCCATACTACCAAATTATCAGTATGACATCAGCAATAGTTTTAGTGCGTCGTTTGGGTCGTGTGTGTAAATGTACGTGCTGTGTGTGTGTGTGTGTGTGCGTGAGTCACTGCTGCGAGAACATTTTACCAGGACATCCAGCCTATCGGCGAACAATTTTTTTAAGATGGGGTTTAGTTGTTTTTATTTACCACAGAAAGCGCACTAAGCCACTGAAATTTAAACGGTCCCCTAACTTTTATATATTTGCTGTGTCGATCTCTCGTTACTAAGAATGTACACCAGACAAAACAGATGCGATCCCGATAACGCTTGCGGGTGTTGCTAAAATGTTTATCTTAAAAGTTTACAAATACATGCGCACTCAAAATGGGTTAGTTATAATTAACTTCACACGCCTGAGCTGAATTAACACATTCTGCCACCAAAGCGTGACTGTGCACGAAGATGGACTTGAAATTTGAAAACAGAAATACCCACATACATGCATGATTGCTCACAACACATTCAGTGACAGTTGCATACACACTCTAATGTGCCCCCAACCGAATCAATGCAAAACTAGGTCAAAGCAACATACAGTAAGCCCTTGCAGGACTTTGTAGTCGATAAACATCTGTGATATCGATATCGAACACTGAAATAGACCGGGGCCGCTATTTCATATTTGTTATCAACCATAAGTTATATTTAAAATGTCCATGACATCCATACCAATTCATGAGAAACGTCAACGCCTTTGTTTATGTCAGTCTGAACGACAAAATAAATATTCATAACTAAAACAAAATATAAAACGCCAATGTCTCAAAACTGAATAAAACATTTGTTGTGGCTTGAAAACAAATCGTTCGGCCCTACCTTTGAGAGAGTGGCGAGTGAGTGAGTTGGGTTTAACGCCGCTTTTAACAGTATTCCGGTTATATCGCGGCCCTTTGAGAGAGGTGAGGTGAGGTGAAATTGGGTATAACGTCGCGTCCAAGATTATTGCGCTCATATAGCGACGTGCATGTACGAGTGTGTTTGTGTGGCTGCTTGTACTAGTCCGGACTGATGCCGATTTATAGTGCTAGCTCACTGAGATACCATGCCGCAGTTTAACATGAATACCCCACTCAGACAAAGTATACTGACCCCGAACCATCTTTTAACGTCTTTTGGTATGACGCGGCCGGGGATCGAACCCGGCAACTTCCGCTCTACGGGCGGACGCTCTACCACTAAACTCTTTGAGAGAGAAATGGCGACAGAACAAATAATACGTATCACACAATAGAATGTTTACTGTAAACAAAAAAAACGTCTACGATAGAGAATAAACAAAACGTCAACGATAGAGAATAAACAGTCTCGACTATTCGACGAAACACATTCCATTAGACGTAAAAGGCAACATGGCGGTGAAATTCCTATGAACAGAACACTGAAAATCAGTGATGACACCAGGTGTTCGCGAAAAGGGTAAGCATGTAACCATCCTTGTAGAAAAAGGCAAACTCAAATTCAAATTCAACATTAAATTGTTAATATACAATGGATGTATAAATTCAGCGCCAGCTGCTTTATACAATCAAGGCCCGCTGGTATTTCGTCTGTGTGCTAAGTACGGCTGAATAGAGGTTCAGCTGGGTCAATATAGTCACGAGATCTTGATGCGGTATTTGTATTGTTCTCGTGACCACGTGATGTCTGCAAGAGTTAAGGTCAAGGGCCACAAAGCTTGACGATCTTGCAATATCAAAATAACACTTGATGCTTGTTATATGTCTTTTTCATAACGAGATACATTATATAATTACCATGAAAATAAACCACGTCGATCAGAACACAAAGAAGGAAAACACTTTGATGTGAGGCAAAGAATGTGACACACTGTATTAAGAAGCACTGTGAAATGTCATTTGATTATTAAGAAGCATTGTGAAATGTCATTTGATTATTAAGAAGCATTGTGAAATGTCATTTGATTATTAAGTAGTATTGTGAAATGTCATTTGATAATTAAGAAGTATTGTGAAATGTCATTTGATGGCGGTGGTATATATTACGGTTCATTGTGTATGGGTAATAAAGCCCGTGACAAGGATTGATAGTGAGTTGAGTTACTGAGTAAAAGGCAGTTTACAGGCCCTTTACGTGCAAATTGCAGGCAATCTGAAGGCAGTATATGGACAGCCTACGGGCAATATACAGGCAGTTTATGGACAGTCTACGGACAGTCTACAGGCAGTTTATAGACAGTATATGGACAGTCTACGGACAGTCTACAGGCAGTTTATGGACAGTCTACGGACAGTCTACAGGCAGTTTACAGGCAGTATATGGACAGTCTTCGGACAGTCTACAGGCAGTATATGGACAGTCTACGGACAGTCTACAGGCAGATGACAGGCAGTAAACAGACAGTCTATGGACAGTCTACGGACAGTCTATAGGCAGATTACAGGCAGTAAACAGACAGTCTATGGACAGTCTACAGACAGTCTACAGGCAGTTTACAGGCAGTATATGGACAGTCTACGGACAGTCTACAGGCAGTATATGGACAGTCTACGGACAGTCTACAGGCAGTTTATGGACAGTCTACGGACAGTCTACAGGCAGTTTACAGGCAGTATATGGACAGTCTACGGACAGTCTACAGGCAGTTTACAGGCAGTATATGGACAGTCTACGGACAGTCTACAGGCAGTATATGGACAGTATATGGACAGTCTATGGACAGTCTACAGGCAGTTTACAGGCAGTATATGGACAGTCTACGGACAGTCTACAGGCAGTTTACAGGCAGTATATGGACAGTTTACAGACAGTTTACAGGCAGTATATGGACAGTCTACGGACAGTCTACAGGCAGTATATGGACAGTCTACAGGCAGTTTACAGGCAGTATACGGACAGTCTGCGGACAGTCTACAGGTAGTATATGGACAGTCTACGGACAGTTTACAGGCAGTATATGGACAGTCTACAGGCAGTTTACAGGCAGTATACGGACAGTCTATGGACAGTCTACGGACAGTCTACAGGCAGTTTACAGGAAGTATATGGACAGTTTATGGGCAGTTTACAGGCACTATACGGACAGTCTATGGACAGTCTACGGACTGTCTACAGGCAGTATTTGGACAGTCTACGGACAGTTTACAGGCAGTATATGGACAGTCTACGGACAGTCTACAGGCAGTTTATAGGCAGTATATGGACAGTCTACGGACCGTCTACAGGCAGTTTACAGGCAGTATATGGACAGTCTACGGACAGTCTACAGGCAGTCTACAGGCAGTATATGGACAGTATACTGGCAGGCTACGGACAATCAACTGGCAGTCTATGGACAATCAACGGACAATGTACGGGCGGCTTACCAACAGTCTGCAGACAGTCTTGGAGCAGTCTGCAGACAGTCTTGTAGAATCTATGAGAAGTGACGCAGTCTTGTGGTAGCTCATCGGTAGTGGACAGATAGATATAAGTAGCTTCAAACTGGCGAGCAATGCTTACAGACAAACAGTATCTGAAATACTAGATGTAACTAGCCATCCTTGAAAGTTGTAGGCTCTTATTTGGATTGGGATTTGTTGTATTGAAAGCAGATATTTTGTCAGCTACAGATGCAAAATCATTATATTTTGTGAATTTCAATGTTACCAGCCTTGAGATTGCGGACCGGCGGATATTATGGGAACTACAGTCAAAATAACTGATAAAACCCAGTGGAACATGTTCGGAATCTTATGTGAGGCTTTGTACTATATAGGCCATTCGAACAGTAGGCAATTCCCCGTACATAGAATGCTTTGAATATCCTTCTAAGGAACCGAATCGAGGATATTGTCATATGAGTCATTTTATAGTTTTTGCATTTGGACAGATATAGGACAAGGTATGACAAGGACCCTTTTTGGTCCACAGTATCAGAATAAGAAATGAGCAAAACTTGCATCTATATCTTTATGAATGTTATCGCATGTATTGGTATGAATGATAATTAAACTTTGTTCATTCCATCAATTACAATTTGGTACTTTCACCACAAAATGCATAGGTACATGTAAGGTACATAATTTGTCAGAAACGCTGATTTTATTTTTGGATATGAGAAAATCTTTAAATAAACTGATTTTCTTGAAAGGTATAGCAATATTTGTGCTCTTGATGATGTCCAAAACTTTCAAGTGTACAAAAAAGGACACCACCCATTTGAATACGCCTGACAAGTCTCATACCAACATGTCATTGATTATTGTAATTGTAAAGTTTGACTTTTCCAGTGGACGAAATAGTGCCCTCTTCCAAACAGTTGTCATTAAATATTCATAAATCACGCACATAAAATAGCAATGTACCCCAAGCAGACCTCCTCACATCAGACAGACACAAACAGTGGGATCCCAGTTTTATGCCAGATTGACTACCGTTGAAATTTTAGATATTTAATAGAGATAAAAATTATATATATCAAAAGAAGTGAAAGAACAACCGATCTATTTCAATTTATAATATGATGACTATAGTCATAAGAAACATTCGGAGGTTCTTTAACTTCTTTTGAGTAATTTATCATAATTCAGTATCTAAAATCATGAGATATGAACTATTATAAGGGTAACGCTATTTTTCAGGGCATTATCATTGGCAGAAGCCCGAGGTCTTCCATTAACTGCCCGACGAAGGAGGGCGGTTGAAAAGACCTCGGGCTTCTGCGAATGATAATGCCCTGAAAAATAGCGTTACCCTCATTATAGCTAAAATTGATGGAAATTGCTGTAAGATAAAAAGAAACAATATCGGTTTGGAAACATTTACTGCAATCAACACGAATGTCACTGACCCACTTTTACAAATATGGAAACGTCAGAGAACAAACCAGATGACGTCACTATTGAACGTCACCTAACAACGGTCGTGATAATGGCCCGTCGTAAAGCAATATGAGGGCATTATCAAGTTACAGTGGCCCGCTCATTTCTGATAACATGCGGGCGGTTTAATGATAATTCTATCCATTTTAGCTATAACATAAGGGTAACGCTATTTTTCAGGGCATTATCATTTACAGAAGGCCGACGACTCCCATAACTCATAGAACAAACCTGATGACGTCACTATTGAACGTGACGTCACCCAACCCTATCCCTATGACGTCATCTAACAACGGGAGTGATAATGACCCGTCGCCAAGCAATATGAGGGCATTATCAAGTTACAGTGGCCCGCTCATTTCAGATAACAGGCGGGCGGTTTAATGATAATTCTATCCATTTTAGCTATAATGTCATATAACAAAATCAGGTGTTTATATAAACCTGAATATTCAATATCTAAAAGTACACCGTATCTGTGAAACCAAATTTCACGACCTTTCGCCAAAGTCATTAGACGTAACCTTTATACAGTTAGCTCATTGAATATGTAAGTGAACCGCTTTTCGTTACATCAGGTCAACGACCACTGATCAATGTGTCGTTTGTGTAAACAATGTTGACATGTAGACTTAAACGATAGACTTTCACCTCCTTGCTAGACAAGGTTTCACCATCGGTTACTGCTAATTGTGTCTCCTGTTTCCGTGTTTGGCTACTTATCTTCATCTCTAATCACGATACACACAATAACATTCTACGGCGCTTAATATAACGTTGTGGTTGACCATGATTGGATTTATGAGCTAAAACTGTGTTTAAGATTTGCCTGATGTGAAATAAATGTGAAAATGTTTTTTGCAGACTCAGTTGAGAAAAAAACCGCAATCCTTAAAAACAAACATGCTTAAAATACAAAAGTTATCGGTTTTCTGGAAAGCAACAACGTCACCTGGGAACTTAAACAATGTGGTATCAATTTCGCAAAGCCACTTCGGACACGTCGGATATGTCCATTTATGAACGGGGGACGGGAGGGAGGCGAAGTTGGGCATTTAACGGATATAATTACAATTTTCACGGGGGATTTTATGTACCTTTTCCCCTCATACAGATTGCCATATCTCGCCCGCTTTCGGATCCGATCGTTCGGCCATGGCGTTTTTCTCTGAGGAAGAACTCACAACACACTTCCCCCTCACACATAATATCGTCCAATCTACGACGTCATCAAGTTGCGAGCGCATGTTCGAATCTCCAGAAATGACGTCATAGAACAAAGTTTTATCGTGAAATAAACAACGCTTCGTTCTTCATTGTTCGGGGACATGGGTGGCCCAGTTGTCTAAGGCGCCGCGATTCGCTGTGCAGAGTTGCTTCCCTTGGGCACGCCAGAAACCTATGATTGTGGATCGAATCCCGGTTCGCCCCGATTATGTTTCTAGTTTTGTCAGCACCATACCCGTGCTCGTGGGCTTCACCGAAATGGTAAACGTCTGAGACCTGCATCACTTCAGGCTTTCCTCCCACATTAAGCTGAAACACCGCGATATAACTGTAATACTGTTAAAAGCGGCCTTAAACCCAACTTACTCACTCACACATTCACTCTTCATTGTTCTTTGCGACTTTGTTGCGTAGTTATAACATATGTGAAAATACAACAAACACGATGTCAACGGTTACAATACGTTTACCACTTTGGTGCTGACAAAACAGGGATTATATTTAGGGACAAACTTCCGGTTTGAACCAACAATCTCAAAGTTCATGGATGACCATTAAAAAAAAGGGAAGCATTTGAGGCGCCGTAAACGAAATGGCCGACATGTGTCGTGTTGTGTCGTTGTTTGCGTGTTGTCGTGTAGTCTTGTCGTGTCGTGTCGTGTCCTGTCGTGTCGTGGCTCTGTCGTGTCGTGTCGTGTCGTGTCGTGTAGTCTTGTCGTGTCGTGTCGCGTAGCCTTGTCGTGTCGTGGCGTCTGTTTGGGGCAAATTGAGTTATTTGATTGGTTGCAATTTCATTTCTTTAATCACTTAATCTCGTAATCTTCATCTCCGTGAAACAGATAGTAAATAGGAAATGAAAGTGAAAGTATGGTTTTACGTAGCTCTTAACATTATCCAGCTGTTTCATTGTGGGGGGTATCAACGAATGACCTTCACACATTGTACACATATGGAGAATCAACCATGGTAATTCGGAGGGCCTACAGAACGCTTTAACCACAAGCGATAGGCAGAGTATCCATCGGCGCTAAAAATGTTATAGATATAAAGTACAGTGTCCTAGAATAACAAGTATACTTTGGATGAATAATATTGAAGTGGCTAAGCAGAAAAAGGGTAAAATCCTAAAAAGAAAAACTAAAAAGAGAATCCTTGCAGTCCTTTTAAATTTCGTGCATGTTATTGTGCGAATGTTTCACGAACGTAAATGCCCTTACAAAGCTAGCTTGTATTCGAAATCAACTCGGATTGTGATGTGCGAGCACGGTCAACGTCCCAGACCTTCTTAAAGTTTAAGCTCAGTTCATATCATTAAAAAAAATGCAACATGTAAATAATAAAAATACACAAAGGCAATCGCATTATTAAATCCTTGAATCTGCAAGAATCAGTTTCCGTTAAAGAACAACATGAGTCAGTGCATGTAGACAGATATGACATCAGCTGAATTTTCAAAAACGTAAGACAAGCGACAAACATTATTACAGACACGCAAAAAGCTAGATCCGAGTAAATCCCTGATGTTATACTTGAATTCATGACATCACGTTTTGAAATAGATCTCACTTTTACTAGTTCTTGGATCAACCCATTCTCCGAGAATCGCGATCGTAAAATGACAGGTGCGTAAGATTTACAGCCACAACAAGGGCGTCAAGATACCGTTGCATAAATTGAATGACATCACCTGGTGAAATAAGTCTCAGTCTTACATGGATTCCGGAGAATCGTTGAAAATACTCGTGTCGGGGTCAGTGTTATCGCACAACCCACTCACATAGAGGATTGCCACATGTTTTGCAAATGATGTTGGAACAAAGAGTGATTCATTATCACCAGAAGCATACCAGAAGTGATTTCATCATATCAACACATACGTTGTCGTAATTTCTGACACATGAGTCACTGATATGAATGTAGATAGGTGCAGTTTTTTCTATTTCAATTCTTTATTAATGTACATGTGAAGGCCATCGGCCCATGGTTTTTTCTATTAAAAAGACTACTCAGAATTCACACGTGTCCCTTCCACTAAGTTACCTATCTGAACTAGAATTATAAGAGACCAGTGAAACTGCCTCATGTTTAATATTTATCTACGCATAAAGTGAGTGAGTGAGTTGGGTTTAACGCCGCTTTTAACAGTATTCTAGTTATATCACAGCGTGTCAGCATAATGTTGGAGTGATGCAGGTCTCAGACGTTTACCACTTCAGTGAAACCACGAGCACGGGTATGGTGCTGAAAAACCTAGAAACATAGTCGGGGCGAACCGGGATTCGAACCCACAATCCTAGGTTTCTGGCGTGCCCAAGGGGCGCAACTCTGCACAGCGAATCGCGGCGCCTTAGACAAGTGGGCCACCCATGCGCCCCTACGCATAAAGTGACAAAAAACTCGCCAGAAGACTATGAAAACTGGGATGACTTCAACATTCTAACAGACAACTTTTTTGACGTGCAATATTCCAGCAGTTATTCATTTGGTGTCTACAGTTCACGACTTTTGAGGTACAATCGAGCACTCTCTTTCTGTGAGTGAGTATGATTTTACGCCGCTTTTAGCAATATTACAGCAAAATCAGGGCGGGGGACACCAGAAATGGGATTCACACATTGTACCCATTTGGGGATCGCGGGTCTTCGGCGATTTCAAAGAGCCTCCTCATTCGACTCTTGCTCGGAATTTGGCTACAATATTCAAGGCCTCACCAATTCAAGGCCTCAGTAAAGCTTTCAAACGTGTTTTTTTTATAGTAGACATGTAAAGGACATTAAACGCATCAGTGACCAAATTTATGTCCGATGCATTTCCCATTTCCCTATTTTGACTTGCCTTTCCGTGTGTTTGTGACGGGTGCCACCGGTGTGACAGGATACGCTCACTTTTTCACGAACACCTGGTGTCATCACTATTTGATAGTGATTCATTAACACATGGTCATGATATACACGGAATCGTACCGTCGACTCTGCTTTTAGCAAATATTTCTTATCAATATGGAAAGGAGTATTGTAACCTTTATTTACATTAGGGGGTGAGGTGCACCGGAGTTGAACGTCGCGTTCAGGATTACTTCACTTATATAGCGACGTGTTTGTACGTGTGTGGGGCTGCTTGTATTAGTCCCAACTTATGCCAGTTGTAGTGTTAGCCCACTAAGACACCACGCCACAGTTTAACACCCCACTCAGACATAGAGACTCCGTGCCGATCAATCCTTGTTTTATCCCTTAACGCCGAGCGCCTGGCGGGGTAACAACAAGTACCATCTTTAAACGCATTTGGTATGATCAGGCAATCGAACCACCGATCAGACTGTGCAGACGCTCTATCTAATTCACATTTTAACTATAGGAGATAAACTGAATGTGGTTCCTGAGATCAGATATGTTGATAAACGTTGTTTTGATGACCGAAGCGCGGACATTATCTTGACGAGTGCGGATATTGTGCTGACAGCCCGGGAAAGATAATGAGGACACACCTGAGGTCATAGGTTTCAGGTACGCCTAAGGGACGCAACCCTGCACAGTTAATTGTGGCGCTCAGGCGACTGACGACTCTAACCCAACCCTGTGTTCCCCTCGGTGTCAGCCAAACCAAAATTGATATTTAGGAGGAAAATGCTCTTGGCGTTGCCAGGACCAGTAAGGACTGACACGGGATTTGGCACTCCTGGTACTAGGCAAATAAAACGAGAACAAAGGAGTATCCCTAATCAATTTTAATATAGTATTTATGCATTAATATAACGATTGTTTACAATGTACATATTCATATTACTTTTCAATCCCGGTTAAGAAGTTCCGAGAAGTTAATGTTTAATTAATGCTTTGTATGTTAAAATGTATAAAAAGTTCAAAATGTACATACTGTATGCTGCTTTTTCCATCTCAAATGGTTCAGCAGGATGTGTGTGGGGAAGTCGATAACTCTGAATAACTCGTTTATATCATAAAGTGTATTTCGACTAATGTATTTCGTTATGCCTCGTTTATACTAGTATAAAACGGTACGCAATCACGGTTCATCGCACTCACGGGAATTCCGTCGATTTTGGCACTACCGGAACCAACAGCAGACTTTCTCGATTTATCAATTATCTGAGATTCAGATTTGGCGTTCAAGGCCTATAATCTTCCCCTCAGTGGCCCACGGATGACCCAACCTCTTGATAATTTTAACCGGACAAGGGTATTGACCTATCCCTTTACATCCTCCTATTTTCAGCTGCTGACTTAGCACATGACTCCGCATGGGTTACAAACTGACACATACTTGACACAATTCGTACTTTGCCTTGGCCGCAGTACATTGCCCCGTGTTACATCGAGATTACATACGTGATGGAAGAGGAAGATGTTTGATATCTAAAGCAACATCGACTGCATACTGTGTACTTTTATAATCGTACGATCATCTACGTGCTGGGACAAATGCTGTAGTATTCTCTTGCTACGAGTGAACCACTGTGTTTTCACCGTCATATACATCCTATACCCAGTTCATTCTTATTCCCTGAGGTGTCGAGAAGGATGATGGAAGTCTTCATGTATTTTAAATATATTCGTGGTGACAAAAAAAATGGTTAAAACCTACTCGCATTCCGGAAACTACCGAACGTTCATAAGCAGAGTTGTCACCACGCGACGTGACGTCATAGTGGAGAGTTCAATTGTATGAATCGTTTTTGATGAATCGTGTTTGGAAGATTACTAGAGCTCACATTTCATCACCTGACAATGCCGTTGATGAAAAAGTTGTATTTCGTTCAGTGACCTTACACGTATTCATCCATATGGATATGAGCCGGCAGCGAGGAAGATTTACCGAGTGAAGACCATCAGTCTGATGTCAACCCGGAAAGGACAGGCAACACAATCTGGTGTCAAATACTGTCCTGGCATTTCTGAATAAAGTGAATGTTTGTCGATAAAAAAATATTTCGTGTGACAGTTTTACTTGTATAAAATGTAAATGGACTACCATATATTAGAGAGACATATAAACGAAGAATGAAATAATTTTAATAAATGACCTAAAATTGACAATATCACACGAAACCATAATATAATTATAAATAATATAATAATTTCTCTTAAAACGTAACCAAATTAACACTTATCTAACCTGAAACAGTTTCTTGTCAAGCAATAACATATCCCAGATTTAGACAGAAAATGATAGAAATAATCGTCTAAAGCACCCCGAACCCGACTCATTTTGAAATCCAAAACCAGTAAAAACTTCCCTCCCCAACAAGTGTAAAACAATTCGTTTGAGAAAATCGGAATCCGTCTCTTCTTATTAATAGTCGATAATAAACATATATTATCCGATAAAACTGAAAATACAAAAATACCTTTTTTTCACATTGACATTTATAGTTAAATCATTCCCGAGGCAAATGCACGTTCTTGATATTTTTGTATTTTTCATTTATCATGACGAACACATCTGATTTATATTATCTATCATGTTTGCAAATAAAAAGGTACATGTTTATATAATGTAGGTGGTTTTCAGTATTAACATGTTTTATATTCTTTAAGTGAGGACTTAAATAATTTCAGGGATCACTGATACTATGCATACAGATTCTCAACTTCATGTCTAGTTTATTAGAGACGTCCCAAAAATAAGTCTGCCAACACCCTTCAGGTACGCGGGATTCATGAGTCTATTTAGAGGGTATTCGGTACTTAGCGACGTGGTACGCTGGAACATGGACCTATATAATCTGGATGGGATTGATAAGTCCGTGGCGGGACTCAGCCATGCAGATTCATCATTAATACAAATTTAATGGTGTACGCGAACGTTTCCTTTATATAGTTTCTATTTTCGATATTTTTCAGTTATTTTACATGAAATCGAATCCTTTTCTCAATGCTTTTGTGATTTGTGTTGGGTAGTATTCTCGTTTTAGGGGTGAGAAATGAGATGGTATTCGGGATTCAGAGGAGGAATGGGTTTGCACCCTAAAAAATGTAGAAAAGTTCATCCTGCATGTTTTGTGAATGAAATAAGAGAGACTTTTCCGGCAGAATCAGACGAGGATTTCAAGTACGCAAGACCATGAACTGAGTATGTGAATTTATGAATTGTGCAAATACATAACTTTAGCATGTAATCTGATCAATGTGCATGGTCCTTTGTAATTGTTGTTCGAGGGTAGTTAGTCATGGATTCTGTGTAACAATGAATGGTGGGGGCGAAGTGAATGCAGGTCTTAGACGTTTACCAAGCTCCAGGTTCATCATCTCCTGTGATAATTTACGTCGTTTTGAGGCAGACTAAGCAGTTTTTGTTGAACAATTTGTAACCATAAGGATAAGTGCTAGGTGCAGCACTATCAGTACAAGACAACTGTCAAAGCAGTGGTAACATCTAACGTTTCCTCGTCCAAATAAGGCCAAGTCTGTTCCATCAGCTGGTAAGGTGATGGTTTACGTTTTCTATCGATGCAGCGTAAACAAAAGACACGAGCATCGGCCGTTAGTGTGAACAGGTTGTCAAAACCAACAATCTAATCTGCTGATAAATTGACATTTGAGGATAAGACGCCCTCCGTCAGACAGTCTGCAGATATAATGACAGTTGGCGTCTTATCAAAAGGCAAACTATAAACTGTGTACTCTTCAATATAATACACTCTTGATTGAGTGACTGAATAGGCTTAGTTTAATTTGTTGTTCAACACGGCATTCAGCAATAATCCAAACATATTAGGGCGGTCTGTAAATAATTGAGTCTTGACCAGGCAATCCAGTGACTGAAGTGATCAACGGCAGTGGGTTAGTTTCAAGACTTGTTGCGCAATGCAGTCGATTAGTTTTAATTCGTGAAGTGTTTTGATGCATAAGATCCCGGATATAATCTTAATTGTTTTGTTTTTTTGTTGTTTTTTTATGAATGTAAGGGTCATGGTTTATCAAGAACTGCTTTGGACATGCTTACCCTTTACGCGAACACCTGATGTCATATAATTTTCACCGCTATTTTGCCTTTTAGGCCAAGGGGACACAGGTGGCCCACTCGTCTAAGGCGCCGCGATTCGATATGCAGAGTTGCGTCCCTTGGGCACGCGAGAAACCTAGGATTGTGGGTTCGAATCCCGATTCGCCCCTATTACGTTTCTAGGTTTGTCAGCACCATAACAGTGCTCGTGGGTTTAACCGAAGTGGTAAACGTCTGAGATCTGCATCACTTCGGGCTTTCCTCCCACAGTAAGCTGACACGCCGTGATATAACTGGAATACTGTTAAAAGCGGCGTTAAACCCAACTCACTCACTTTTAGGCCCAAAGGAATCTGTTTCGGCGGATAATCGAGACTGGTTGTACTCTGTCGTTGACATAAAATATTTTCAGTAAAACATGCTTATGTAAGAAGCATTTTATTCTTTGAAATGAGTAACCCAACAACGTGTTTGGGAAACACAAAAATTAAGTTTCAAGACTTCTGGAAAATCCAGTGAATAATTACATTTTTGTAAAACCAGCGGCAAAACATTTTCCCAGCATTTTCGGAAACTAAATATTTTTCGAAAATGTCTTCCGCCCGTCCAGGGTATTGAAACCTCGACCCTAACAGTTGATGCATGTACATGATTTACTAGACGATGCTAGCTCCTCCGCGATATCTTCCACACTCATCATCATCAACATTAATACACTCCATATAGCAGAACATCGTCTTAATCAAGCTCTGTCAGCGACGCCACATGTCGATCATACATCCACGGACATTGTTATCGTAGTACATGTGTCCGAGATAAGGTTTTGATATGTCAGTGGTGTGATATACGTTAACTTGTTTACTACCAGCAAGTGTTCGAAATAAGCGCCTGCCCGTAGCCCCGTGGCAGGTAGATCTTGTGTCGGGACCGTAGTTTTAAAAACCCGTGATCAGGTCTTCTGCAACTCATGTTTGTCGTAAAAGGCGACTATGCTTGCCGTAAAAGGCGACTATGCTTGCCGTAAAAGGCGAGTATGCTTGCCGTAAGAAGCGACTAACGGGATTGGGCGGTCAGTTGGTTGGTTGGTTGACTTGAGTTGATGTTCCATTTGCGTGGATCGATGCTCATAATGTCAATCACTGGATTGTAGGGTCCAGATTCGGTTATTTACAAACCGCCGTCATGTAGCTGGAATATTGCTGAGTGCAACGTCAACAAACGAACAAATAAACAAATAAACAAACAAACAAACAACGACTAAAGATAAACCCCGCTTGGGAACAATGAGTGAGTGAGTGAGTGAGTTTGATTTTACGCCGCTTTTAGCAATATTCCAGCAATATCACGGCGGGGGACACCAGAAATGAGTTTCACACATTGTACCCATGTCGGGAATCGAACCCGGGTCTTCGGCGTGTCGAGCGAACGCTTTAACCACTAGGCTACCCGACCGCCCCTGGGGAACAATGAGCAATTAAAAGAATGTGATGGTTGTATCGTGTTTAAACATTGGTTCATGTTGTCAGGCCTGAGTGTCGCACTTAAATATGATTATTACCATAAGATAATTGTTTCTTCGTACTTTCAGGTTAGTCTTTTATGGAACACAGATATTCATTTTAACACGGAACATCTTTTTTATCATCATATGTCTCTTAAACAACATCCTGGAGAATTATAACACATATTCCCATTTTAAAAATGTAATAAAAAAGATACAGAACAAAATGTAGAACAGCGCGTTATCTTGTAAAGCTGTGAATGATTAGTGCTTGACGGCGACTATAAATTTGTTGTAAATTGTCAACATCTTTAATCTATGGAGATAAATATATTCCTCACATTTTCATCACTGCCCCTTCCGTCACAAAACGTCACGACTGTCAGTTACGATTGTCCCGAATCTAAAAAAATGTCTCGCCTTTCATTTGAAATGAAATATATATAATTGAAATAAATTGTTACGCGCCAAATAAAGATCTTATCGTATGGAAATAAATCGATATGAATATATATCAGTTTGTATAAAGTCCCCAATTACGTACACTTCTATCTGTAGTTCAGAGGCCTATATTTCTGACATACGAATCCAAGATTTATGCCGTATGTCTTCAAGCCGCTATGAAATATGACTCCCAGACTGGCAAGATGAACGGTTTATATTCATGCCAGCTCGTCGGAACAATTTCGGCCCGTAACCCCTGATTCAAATTTTGTCTGGGTTAGGGTAATGTAACCCTAACCCTTAACCCAAGATATATGATTGTTAATACTCCTAGCCAGGGACAATGATATTTAACGAAATCTAGGCAGGGGTTACGAGAGGAAGCTTCACCAAGCTCGACTTCAAAACTAATATGACACTTATATAGTAAGCGCATACTCCATATTCGAGTATGCCCAGTACTCGATGTCGTTCAGGACATATTCCCAACGTAACCCATTATTTTGAATGCCCACAATCTCGAAGGTTTCCTAAAATAATATCTATGATTTGTGTTCTAATTCAGTCAACTGTGTACTGAATATTGTTAAGTATGAGACATGGGTTTTTCCACATTGAGCGTTGTACCGAGCAGACATTAGTAACGCATTTGGTTTCAAGGTAGGCGTAGTCGAACGGTGACTGTTACACCATCAACTCTCTCATGACCGTTGAGGCATCACTAGCTGTGACTGGTATCCCATCAACTCTCTCATGGCTATTGAGGCACCACAAGCTGTGACTGGTATCCCATCAACTCTCTCATGGCCGTTGAGGCACCACTAGCTGTGACTGGTATCCCATCAACTCTCTCATGGCCGTTGAGGCATCACTAGCTGTGACTGGTACCCCATCAACACTCTCATGGCCGTTGAGGCATCACCAGCTATGACTGGAACACCATCAACTCTCTCATGGCCGTTGAGGCACCGCTAGCTATGATTGGAACACCATCAACTCTCTCATGGCCGTTGAGGCATCACCAGCTATGACTGTTACACAATCAACTCTCTCATGGCCGTTGAGGCACCACCAGCTATGACTATTACACAATCAACTCTCTCATGGCCGTTCAGGCATCACTAGCTATGACTGGAACCCCATCAACTCTCTCATGGCTGCCGAGGCACCCCTAGCTATGACTGTTACATCATTAAGTCGCGCATGGCCACAAAGGCACCAATAAGCTGTGACTCCATCAACGTGATTATGGCCACCCATAACGACTGCTAAAATGTCCTCAGTTTCAGGGAAGGCAAGGTTCCATCATCTTCCTGAGGCAAAGGAGTGAACAGACTGTAAATGTCCCGTTTCCACCCTTGCCGAACAAGGCCGTAATTTCTGGGCCCGATCGTACCGCCACCAGTTGCTATTACGAGTTATGTCCCTTCTATGTCCCTCCTGTTGACCAACCAAATGCCATCTCTTATACCAAGTGCATTACTACAAACAAAATGGACGCGCCCAGTCAAGACGATCTGATCGATAATCAGAAATCACATATATATTGTGATAAAACGGGTCTTACTTCGCGAAGTGTATCAAACCACGTGAGCACTTTGACTAAAACATGAAACATTCAAACATTAAAACATGAAAAGATTTGGAAAATATCTGTTGACGTCGAGTTGGCGGTACACATGCTTTGCAAATACTGCAACGAACCGAATGTCGATTTCGTTACGCGTTTTTGATTGGACAATACATAGACTCGTTTGTCCAGCCAAAATATAACTCCATAATTCCACCCTAGTTCGGCAAGAGTGGAAACTGGACTATTATATTTAGTTAACCTCCTTACCACAGGGTCCATGCGCTATGACTGTCACGCTATCATTTCCCTCACTTTATGCATTGGCATCAGTTGACACCATCGGGGCACGATGGCACTCAGTAAGCCAAGTCACAGAGTCTGACTACCCTATACACTAAACTACGGTTATAACGAATACGCCTATGACGAACGGACCGATATAACGAACTTATTTTTAGTCCCGGTCATTTGATGTATATATTCTGTATATATGCTGTATATGTGCTTATAACGAACTAAAATTAGTGGTCCCTTTGAGTTCGTTATAACCGTAGTTTACTGTACATTTCAGTCAACTCGTACGAAAAGAATGGACTGTTTGGAACCAACTGTACCTAGAAATCAACACCGTGTTTAAGTTATGATTGTTATACATCTGTTGCAGGGCAAGAGAAATACCGCAGTCTCACAGCATCGTACTACAGAGGAGCTAACGGATGCATAATCATGTTTGACGTCACCGACAAAGAATCCTTCGAACACGTCCACAGATGGTGAGTGAGGGAATTACCGAGTTTACGTCAGGCTACATGTATACAAAAGGGTGTGTGCGAGTGAGTGAGTGAATTTAGGCTTCTAGCAATATTCCAGCAATATCACGGCTGGCGACACCAGAAATGGGCTTCACACACTGTATCTTAGTGGGGAATCGAACCCCGGCCTACGGTGTAACCAGCCAACGCTTTACCACTAGGCTACCCCTGTGCATAAGGAGTGAGTGAGTTTGGTTAACGCCACTTGTAACAGTCAAGTTAATGTGGGAGGAAAGCCCGACCCGATGCAGGTCTAAGACGTTTACCACTGTGGCGAAACCCACGAACACGAGTATGGTGCTGACAAACCTAGAAACATAATCGGGTCGAACCGGATTAGCACCCACAATCATAGGTTTCTGGTGTGCCCAAGGGAAGCAACTCTGCAAAGCGAATTGTGAAGCCTTAGACGACTGGGTCAGTATCCATATTAATGCCATACCTTTGCAGCAAGTATCTTTTACGCCACAGTCAGCAATATGCCCGCTATATCACATCGGCCTGTAATTTATAGTCTGGGACAGAACGAACCAGTGATGAAAAGTATGAGCACCGTCCCACGCCGTCGGGTCACGGTGACACGCAATTAACCACGTCACCGAGCCAGGCCAGTCCATCCATTAACTGTTAATCTTATTAAGAAGCAAAGGCTACTTGGGATCTTAACAAACCCGGTTTCCCACGGAGGTCGACCCGTGAAGCTCCGGGGTAAAATAGGTCTTCAGCAACCCATGCTTGCCTAAAAGGCGACTATGCTTGTCGTAGAAGGCGACTAACGGGATCGGGTGGTCATGCTCGCTGACTTGGTTGATGCATGTCATCGATCCCAACTACGTGGATCGATGCTCATGATGTCAATCACTGGATTGTCTGGTCCAGACTCGATTATTTACAGACCGCCGTCATAAAGCTGTAATATTGCTAAGTGCGGCGTTAAATAACAAACCAACCAACCAACCCACGGAGGTCATGGAAATGAATCTTGTTTGATTTTACAAACGGTTCAAGCTCTTAAATGTCGACACATGATCATCCCTATCTGAGATTGTTTACCGACAGCTACTCGCGAACAGCCGTTTGCACAATAAGTTTCTATCTTATACCAGAACAACTTCCTATTAGCGATCAATGTCGACGTCACTAGTTATTGTCAACATCCCTGAATGACATGGTGACACTATTTTCGATTTGTTTTCCCATATCAATTAGAGCTACGATAAATAAGTAACGACAAGTTATAGTTTCATTTAAGGCAATGACAATCACATCACCTTTCCCCTTTCTCCAGGTTCGACGACATAAAAGAACATGCTTCCCAGAAGGAAATCGCAGTTGTGCTTGTCGGCACGAAGTGTCACGAACATGACCGAGAAGTGGAGAGCGCGAGAGCGAGCAGCTTCGCGGATGAACACAATATTCCCTATCTTGAAGTCAGCGCTGAGAGAGACATAGACAGCGTAAATAATGTATTTGATAAGTTAGTGGAAAAAGTACTAGAAAACATGCCTCGAAACTCCACAATGTCCCAGTCTTCTGATCGATCTGAAGTCAATAAGTTGTCCGGAAACCAGAAGAAGAAAAAGTCCTGGTGCTCTTGTTGAAGGCGTTGTTGAATACCTTTGTGAAGACGCTATTGATGACTGGAATAACGAACATCTGACAAAAGCCCTAACGGCTTTATCAGATACTGATGAATATGCCACATTTAGGGGGGGGGGGGGCTAATGCCTTGACCAATGCCGCACAAAAGTTGTAGCTGTAGATGTTAATATTATTTCGACAATTTTTTTTATGGAAATGGTACATAATTGGCCATATGGTGCATATTAGAATATGTAGTGTGCATAGGCTGAACCTTAAAACATGCTATTGGTCGTTTCTGCATATGCAGTACAGAAATTTGCACTCTGATGCAGTAGGTCTTATTAAAAAGTCAAATGTTCTATTTATTGTGTACACGTATTTCATAATGTATTCTCATTTCAGTGTCACTGAAAGAGACTGTAACTAGTTTCGACCAATCTGTTATTTCACTCGAGACCAAATATCCATTGTATTGGTTAAGATGATAATAGTATTTTGTTACAAAATACATGCGGACTTGAATGGTTTTATTTCACTCGTTAAGTAACAGAAAACCACTATGTAAATAATCGCGACGAAAAACCTTTCATATTCATAAGCAATCTCCGCTAATAACAGATTCACGATTCCAACTTTATCATGAGCATGGGTTTATGAATCACTATCAAATAGTGATGATACCAGGTGTTCGTTAAAAAGTGAGCGTATCCTGCCCAACCTGTAGCATCCTTCACAAACACATGAAAATACAAGTCAATTGTTCACCTGAAAAAAACACGGGAACATATGGTACAAGCCAAAATAGGGAATTGCGTCGGACACAATTGATTTGTTAATGACGCGTCAAATTTGGAAATGTCTTCCACGTGTCTAACATAAAACTTTTTTAAAGTTTTCCTAAGGCCTTGAATGTTGTAACGTTGATAAAACAACTTCTGAGCCAGAGTCGTATTACGCTCTTTGAAATCCTGAAAGTCTGTTCAAGGCGAATCGGATCTGTCTGTCCAAATAGCAAATGTATGTTACCTATGAACTGAAGTTGAAATAGAGGGATTCGAGTTATCGTGACTGTCAACTCGTTCGGTCGGTCATCGGAGTCAGCGGACTTGTTTAAGCAACATGATCATGAGATGAACAGATGGTGCTGTTGGAGGACTTATGTGATGTGATTTTGAATATTCATCAAAAGATTGGTTGGTTGGTTTGTTGTTTTACGCCGCACTCAGCAATATTCCAGCTATATGACGGCGATCTGTAATTAATCGAGTCTGGATCAGACAATCCAGTGATTAATGTCATGAGCATCGATCCACGCAATTGGGATCGATGACATGCATCAACCAAGTCAGCGAGTCTGACCACCCGTTAGTCGCCTTTTACGGCAAGCATGGGTTGCTGAAGACCTATTCTACCCTGGAATCTTCACGGGTCTATTCATCAAAAGAACATTGAGCAGTGTAAATATCATTATCAGACATCTCATCAAATCACCAGACAAATTGAACATGTATGATATGGGACCGTTCTAGACAACTGAAAGCGTTAAATTTACGTGTGACGGAAAACTTTAAAATAGTTTAAGAAATGTTTGTTCGTATGACTGGAAACTAGCCCTTCTTCTTTCTTACATTTGCAAGTTTTGGAATTGCAAAAAACGCGCAAGGACATATTTTTTAGCTTCCCCGTTTGCAAATATGACACTTCGAACCTTATTGTACAAACTGTCTTGGCCCTACTCCAAGAAATATAGCCGGGGTCAAAGATTAGACATGGCTTCATCACATGCAACTAAGAACGTTTAATACAGTTTGTGTTACTAAGTAGAAAACATAACATAAGTGTTGAATAGATCTGGCAAGATTAATACCGATACTAGGATAACTATGATAGGAGTTAAGAGGTTACATTAACACCTGGGATAAGAGTGAGTCAGTTACAAATATACCTGGGGAAGGAGTTCCTCGGTTGAAGCCCTGTGAAGGCACAGTTCTTCATTGATAACGTCAAAACAATAGGATCACTTTAGTTCACTATTTTTTCAGTTTCCCACTTTAGATTTCAATGAGTAATAGACAGAATAACGTCCCTGAAGAATGAATACAGTCCCCCGCCAACGATTCGGGATTAAAACCATTCATTCACTCGGGTCAGACAATTCGTAATTTCTGGAAGCACGTTGGTTATTCTCTCATTATTACACTTGTTCACTGTATGTATTGTTTACTCACTTGTCCTGAACCATGTGGATAATAAACATGAAATACGTGTTTCATGCTCTGGATACTATTTCACCTTGTCTATGAACCATGGTTTGCTTGTTTGTTTGTTGTTTATAGGGCATTGAAGTAAACCCACTCGTGATGTTAGTTGTACAGTGGACACAGTTGGGGACAACTTTGGAGAACAACATCGGCTTTGTCATAACTTCGAATTTGTTTGTTGTGTAACGCAGCACTTAACAATATTTCAGCTTTATGACGGCGGTTTGTAAATATTCGAGTCTGGACCATGAAATCCAGTGATTGATATCATTAGTATAGATCCACGCAATTGGGATACAATGCCACGCCTCAAGTCCATCTTCTGAACAGAGGTTAAGTTTGGTATTTCCTGAATGCTAGTATTCTCATGACGATTGTCTGTACCTTTTCTACCAACAAAGATTGGCATGTCTCGCCTGATTTTTGATTCGATCGTTCGTCCATTGCGTTTATCCCAGTTGCTCAGCTGCATCTGAGGGGAACAACACATTACTCTTTCACAAATAACGTCGTCCAATTTACGACGTCATCGTGTTGCAAGCGTATGTTCTTATCTCCAGAAATGACGTCATGATATGAGAATTTATTATATACTTAAGTGTAAAAAACTGAGTTCTCCGCAGTTGAGATAAGTGATATTTTCATTGCAGTGAAGATAACACTTGATATTTCACTGCTGTGAAAATGACACTTTGAAGGACTTGTGTCATACAAAAGTGACCTCCCCTCAAATTGTCTCCCTTTATCGTAAGTGTCTAGCCCATACACAAACTGTTGACTTCCTTTTTACGTTCGTTCCACATGGACAAGGCAAAATAATAACAGATGGTCATTTATGGGGTTAATATCGCTTCAGCCTGTTTGTTATTCGCTTGAAAAAATTTCGTTATACACTGTAAATTCCTCATGTGACTGAATCGAGACTGTTCGTTTCGCAAAGCGCCATATTTGTTACGTGACTAGGGTGTATTCATTCGCTTCCAACAGCGGTTTGATAGTCTTCAAGTATATTTTGTTTATAATCATATCTATATGTATGATACAGAATTTTCGTGTCCCTAATTAATTTTTGTTACTTTTGTGTATATATTTTTAAGATTTTGCAAACACGAAACTACTTTTTAGTCGCAAATACAAGGGATGGAGAACCGTCCCTGTGCTAGGTAGGGAAAATTTACGTTTCAAGGTTTTACATTTGTAATGGAATTATAACATTTCCGGAAGACAACTGCACAAAAAATATATAATAAATAGGATGTTCCATGTGTCTCGTGAACTCTCATTTCGTGAGGGATGGAAAGGGAGTCATTTTCACTGGTACGCCACTCGTGCAAATATCTCCTTTTCGGGAGCATGGATGGTTCGGTCGTCTAACGCGCCGCAACTCGCTATGCAATGTCCAAGATTCGCCCTGGTTATGTTTATGTCACAAGGTTTGTCAGCACCACACCAGTGCTCGTCTAAGACCTGCATCACTTTTGTTTTCTCACATCAAGTTGACACGCCGTGATGTAACTAAAATAATGTTCAAAGCGGTTTTCAACCAAAGTCACTCACTGCAATCATGAATGCCAATGAACATGACATACAAGAGAAATGAGCTCAAGCCAAGAATAGAAATGACATAGACCGCACGTTTAAAGATAATTTTTATAAGCTTAGATTAGATATAAGTGTCTGTTAAACTTCTTTACGGGAGGCACGGCGTGAAAATCAGGTCGCTAAAAGTTTCGTAATTAGTGAGGTGAGGTGAAATCGGGAATAACGTCGCGTTCAAGATTTTTGCACTCATATAGCGACGTGTGTGTGTGTGTGCTTGAACGAGTTCGGACTAATGCCGATTGTACACTGCAAGCCCCTTGAGATTCCATGCTTCAGTTTAACATGAAAAACCAATATCTGACACAGTAAACAGCCTCCGAGCCGACCAATCCTTGTTTAGCCCTTAATGCCAATCGCAAGACAGGTAGCAACAAGTACCATCTTTAAGCGCCTTTGGTAGGATGCGAACGGGATCTAACCTCGATCCTTTCGCTCTCCGGGCGGACGCTCTACCACTAGACCACGGAGGCGGTCGTTTCGTCATTGGCAAAGATCGAGAGAGCATAAGGTGACGCAGGTCGTTGATGTTGACCACGTTTCACTTTGGGCAAACCGTCGGTGCCATCATTAGCATCGATCCACGCAATTGGGATACGATGACATGCGAGCCTGACCCCCTGATCCCGTCAGTCGCCTCTTACAAGTATTACGGCAAGCATGCGTTGCTGAAGACCTATTCTACCTCAGATCTTCACGCGTCGACTCGAACTCACGACATGCGGATCCGGGCTATGGTACGTATTAAGTGTAACAACGAGGGTGCACACAATATCAGACATTCGGCTCTGTGTATGTCCTTTTATGTTTGTAAAACGAATGTACTTAACAAAACACAATCAGTTCTAGATTCCGCGAGGACCCTTAGGATATGACATCATTTCAATATTTTTTTTTACGTACTGCTTCAGAGGTTCATGATGGATATGTCTAAATTTCAGTCCTATCTTATCCAGTCTAAGGTCATGACTGGGAGTATGTTTGTACGCCCCTTTCGAACATTATTCCACATCTATCACAGTGTATCATCTTAAATCCAAACGTGTCGCAGCACCGAGAAGTTAATTTGTTGAAACCCACGACCCCCAAAATGGGTGCCTACAAACAAAGGGTACTAATCGGGGCAAAACTTGAATTTAAACCCACGGACATCGGATCCTGTCACGATTAGAGGAGCAACTATCTCATAAAAGTTTACAAGTTATGGATCCGCCTCTATTTTGTAACACTACAATAAAACGACAGACGACGGCCATAAAGTGCAGTGCACCGCCATTTAAACTCTAGTTTAATACAGGTACACTCAAAAAGTCGTGTTTACATACATGCACGCGACAGTGAGTGCTAAGTGATTCAATGAGGGGGTCGACAAGTAAGATGGTTTATTTCCTTTGATTTGCTTAAAAAAATTCAGCAGTTTTTCAGAAGCATTAAAACCGCACCGAAAAGTGCGAAATCCGCATAAAAAAGGACATAAAGTACAGCCAGGAACCATTAACCACAGTCAGTTTCAACTTGCTACAGACACTTTATGAATAACTTTCATTAACTTACGCCGACTGGATTTCAGTTACATTGCAATGATTCGTTTGATTTGTGTCGCAAACAGTCTTTGGTCACGATCTGATTCCTCACACAGCATTACGCCTTTCATAACATAGAAAGGGGTGTCAACAAGGTTCTTCTTTCTCCCTGTGTCTATCAATGTATATTACAGAGTTTATGCGCCACGCATTTCCCTCTGGGTGGAGGAGACCTTAAAACAGAGTAGTTGACAATTTAGTATTTCGACAGGCAACATGCCGTGTTTTGGTAAGAATATATTGTACCGTGTCGGGATTCCGGGTTGGATTTGGTCCAAGCAACCTATTATGGTCGTAGGAGAAGCCTGAATGAATCGGGAAGACAGATTCAGTGCTAGCGTTGCTTGGAGAAAGACGAGCTTTAGCACCTCTCGCATCTCTCCATAATCTACATTCGCTTGTGTCGAGCAGGCAAAGTCAAACAAAGATTGTAAAAATGGTTACGTGCGCTAGCAGGTGACTTGTGGCTGAATGCACTTGAAACATGGTCCATAAATCTTATTTTAGATAGTATAAAATTATATGTTATTTCTTTATGCGTTATTCGTGTATAATATAAATCACTTTAGATTGTATAAAATACGACGGCATATATATCAGCGTGAGTCACACGTAACATCCTGGACGAGTGCAAGCACACCATACAGTTGGCACATCATATCATGTTCTATAGTGAATAGAATCATGTTCTTCGTGAAGATGTAACCATCACACTCGGAAAGATTATTATCGTTACAGAAAGCACATATATAATATCGGGCCATTTGGTCATTACCGATGATGATGATGATGATGATGATGATGATGATGATGACGATGAGGCCGTCAGTAGTATGATATATCATTATATGCATAAGAACCAATCACTAACTGATTGCTCAAAGCGCCTGTCATTTTACCCTGGGAAACGGATAAGTGCGCATACCAATTGCATTCACCTTTCCCTAGGGAGTATCTCTTCAATTCTCATGAATATTCTCATCGTGTCCATGAACATGTAACCACACCATGCAAGACAGTGTTCCTCCTCGCTACCAACGTTAATCATCATTCATCCCTTGACGACGTTTATTACCAAGAGGTTGTTGTCCTGGACACGGTTGACATCTAAAGTGCCACATAAAGATATCATTCTAAACTGAACTTAAAGAATAAGGAAATCTTTTGGAAATTCTATTACACTAAAAGAAAAGAATCACATGCCCTTATGTTTGTTTGTTTGTTTGTTTGTTTGTTCAACGCTGCACTCAGCAATAGATGACGGCAGTCTATAAATAATCGATCCACGCAATTGGGATAAGATGACATGCATCAACCATGTCAGCGTGCCTGACCACCCGATCCTGTTAATCGCCTCTTACGACAAGCATAGTTGCCTTTTACAGCAAGCATGGGTTGCTGAAGGCCCCGGTCTTACTGGGTGCAGGCCTAAATGGATGATTATGTGAGAAACTGCGTTCTAATGCCGAGGACAGCAATGTACCAGGGTAAGTTTTATCAAGGCCTGTAACACATCGAGTCTGGACTCGAGAAACGAGTGACTGAAAGCATAAGCAGCGATCCACATCATCAGGATACAATGACAATATGCAATCAGCACAGGCGGACCAGCCCATCCTTCTGTGAGCCTCCTACAGAGCTTTAGGCACTGGAGGACTATATGACCTGAACTCCCTAAGGGTGAATCATATAAAAGCAATTGAAACGTCCTTACCTGAAGTATACATGTTTCGGACCAGGTCCACCATTCTCTTGTCCCGACGAAGGTAATCAGGGCAGAAACCGCCCGGTATGATCAGGGCAGAAAGGTCCTGTTGAAAGGGTGAATGTGTGAGTTGCGTTTAAAGCTGCTTTGATTTGTATGTTTGGTTGGCTAAGCCACACTCAGTCTATGAACATTCGAGTCTAGACTAGACAAACCCAGTTATGATAGTGTGAGCAACGTCCCATTCCGTCGTTATGAACCAAGTTACTGAGCCCCACCACCCGATAATTAAGCTGCTTCTTACGACACACGTTACTTGGGACCTATTCTAACCGAATCCCCATGGGTGGTCAGAAAGGGAGTAACAGAGTCTATGTCAGGAAACATGTATGCGCTGGGCAGTCATACCAAGGTGATATGGACACGTTCGTTGGTGATTAACACCCTTCAGCATCCAGACACACAGAAGAAACTAGTGATGGATATTATGAGCAACGTCCCACGTTGTCAGGGTACCATGCCAAGTAATCAAACACATCAGCGAGTCTGACCACCCGATCCATTTGGCCACCTCTTACAACCAGCATAGATTTAGATTTAGTGTGTGTAATGGTTTTAGTGTGTGTTTTTGTGTGTGTGTGTGTGGGGGGGGGGGGGGGGGGTGCAATTGTATATCAGAAACTTTGCGGGGGTAAGGTATAGGTGTATCAGGTAGGTCCGTGATCTTGTTTAAGGCCTGGATTTGCCCCATCTACATGTGCGCTTATATGATTAGTTCTACCTGAAGGCGACATGGCGACATAGCGACCTTGCCAACGTTGCCATAAACACCAAATGGTGTTTCTGTGGACGTTAATTTGTCTTGCAACATCACATTGACTCGATCCTGCTTCAAGCATACCAATGGCTCGCAGACGCTCATTTTCGGACAGGCGTGGCATTTCGAAATGTTGGATAATTGCGTAATTTGGTTGTTTTTCTGAGTGGTTGGTGTCAGCACAATGCTAAACAATGCATATGGAATCCCGTTAACGCACATGTTTTTATACCCATTCTTGGGTAGTGAAATGCATGGGGCTTGAATAAAAGTCAACTTTTGCATGGAATGTATGCTTTTCTGTAGCAGTTGCGTTTTTGTGACTTGATTCCAAACATGTACTACAATATTGAAAAACAAACTTGTTTGAAAAATACACTAAAATATTGGTGTCACAGGAACTTTTGTTGTTGATTATACAACAGTATTCGGGACACACATGCAAACTATACTGAACCGCAAAAGAAACGTCCCCATGGATAGATATATGAGAAACCTTATTTGCCCAAACACTGTAAACATACTTTGAGACATATTAAAAAGATGAAACTTTGTAAAACTGATTATCAAGGTCGGAATTAAAATGTCAAATATCCTTAAAGTGAAACACAACACTAGTCTCTGAAAAAATGACATCACAAGTCAGTATATTGTGTATCCGCCATGTGCATTGATGACTGCCGTGCAACATTGATACATGGAATGGATGAGGTGGTTGATGAAGGCCATCGGCACTTGAGCCCACACTCTGAGGAACGCCTGACGCAGTTCAGCTGCAGTTGTCAGCCTTGGTCGGAGGCTGAGGGCAGGCCACTGCATGGTTCTGATGCCATTCTGCTGGAGGAAGTCTCTTGTTGCTCTCACAGTGTGGGCACGGGTGTTATCATGCTGAAACTCATGGTTGCGGTGACGTACCAAATGAGGTATGGCATGTGGTCTCAAGACATGATCAATGTACCGAGCTGCTGTTGCTCTCTCTCTGCCATCTGCTGTTGAGATACAGTAATGGCTCTTGTCTGAGAAGAGGATTCTTCTCCACTGCTGGTGGCGCCAATGCTGTTGCTGTATTGCCCACTGAAGACGGTCCCGGCGATGACGTGGTGCTAGAATGGGTCCTTGCTGTGGCCTGTGACAGTGAAGGTGTCTGCTCGTCAATCGTTGATGCACAGTGTCCGCACTAATGTGTCGCTGGTGTGTCCCCATGGTCTGTCGAGCAGTTTCCGCAGCAGTAACAAAGTGATCTTGAAGATGCTGTCGCACAATCTGATGATCATGACGTCGGGTGGTGACCCTTGGTCTTCAACTGCGTGGTCAGTCATCTGTAGTGTTGCTGGTCTGGTACCGTTGCTGGAGCCTGTATATGGTCCTTACGTGGACTACAAATGCATTGGCTTCTTGCCGCGTGGTTTGTCCAGCTTGCAATCGTCCAAGGACTTGGTGTCGCTGATTTCTTGTCAATCTTCACATGTGGTAGCAATTCAATAAGGAATGAATGTTATCCGATCTGGGTGGATTTTAATAGGGCAAGAAATGGGGGAACGCATGTGCAATTCAATTTGAATGGACCTCACGTGCATCGAGTTACCATGGCTGTTGCCATGATGTGTTTGGGTGATCGGTTTTATTTTCACCAAATTTTATTTTTCTGGACAAGGCAATGTTAAATTTTAGAAACTTTGACAAAAATTACCCAGATATTTGAATGACAACTTTTCTTGCAATGTTACTTTGGGTGATGTTTCTTTTGCGGTTCAGTATAATACACAACCATGCTTATTGTACAGCATTCATACACTATATCGGGAGATTTGAATTTGAATAGGATTTTCAGTGAACGTGGCAGGCAAATATTCCAAATTACAACTGCATATCTAGCTTATGGTGACATATTCACCCACACGAGGAAGGATCCAAAGTATTCTTCTTGTTGTCACAATTATATTTGAAAGGGTATACCTCAACATTTTTGTGAGTGCCCTGTGGCACACTTGAAAAGCAACTTATCTATTCCTGCAGCATCTGAAGGCACAAGCAAACGATGTAGTCATTGATGACGCTTAATCAGCCAAGTCACCAAGCCTGAATACATGTTCGTCCTTAAAAAAATATATATTAAATTAGGGGTAGGGTACAATAAAAAAAAAAGATGTTTATTACAAAAAGCCTTACCTCCACTGAAACATTTTCAATGGCTTCGTCCGACACACATGGGTAGCCATGTTTGCTTGTGTACTTCTTTCCTTTCTCTCCAGATATTGTAATCACAGTATACCCGGCCTCTCGTAGTCGCAGCAGGGGGTACCACAACTACAACATCATCAACATCTGATATTTATACAGGACTAGTCGCAGCTGATGATTCTACAACTACAACATCATCCAAATCTAATGTTTATACAGGACTAGTCGCAGGAGAGGACTCTACAACTACAACATCATCCAAATCTAATGTTTATACAGGACTAGTCGCAGGAGAGGATTCGACAAATTTAACATCATCAACATCAGATGTTTATACAGGAGGACTAGTCGCAGGAGAGGATTCCACAGAATAAAATCATCAACATCTCATGTTTAGACAGGAAGACTAGTGGCAGCAGAGGGTACATCTACAACATCATCCACATCTGAGGTTTAGACAGGAAGACTAGTCGCAGGAGAGGGTACCACAACTACAACATCATCAACATCTGAGGTTTAGACAGGAAGACTAGTCGCAGGAGAGGGTACCACATCTACAACATCATCAACATCTGAGGTTTAGACAGGAAGACTAGTCGCAGGAGAGGGTACCACATCTACAACATCATCAACATCTGAGGTTTATACAGGAAGACTAGTCGCAGGAGAGGGTACCACAACTACAACATCATCAACATCTGAGGTTTAGACAGGAAGACTAGTCGCAGGAGAGGGTACCACAACTACAACATCATCAACATCTGAGGTTTAGACAGGAAGACTAGTCGCAGGAGAGGGTACCACAACTACAACATCATCAACATCTGAGGTTTAGACAGGAAGACTAGTCGCAGGAGAGGGTACCACATCTACAACATCATCAACATCTAAGGTTTAGACAGGAAGACTAGTCGCAGGAGAGGGTACCACAACTACAACATCATCAACATCTGAGGTTTAGACAGGAAGAATAGTCGCAGGAGAGGGTACCACAACTACAACATCATCAACATCTGAGGTTTAGACAGGAAGACTAGTGGCAGCAGAGGGTACCACAACTACAACATCATCAACATCTGAGGTTTAGACAGGAAGACTAGTCGCAGGAGAGGGTACCACAACTACAACATCATCAACATCTGAGGTTTAGACAGGAAGACTAGTCGCAGCAGAGGGTACCACAACTACAACATCATCAACATCTGAGGTTTAGACAGGAAGACTAGTCGCAGGAGAGGGTACCACATCTACAACATCATCAAACATCTGAGGTTTAGACAGGAAGACTAGTCACAGGAGAGGGTACCACAACTACAACATCATCAACATCTGAGGTTTAGACAGGAAGACTAGTCGCAGGAGAGGGTACCACAACTACAACATCATCAACATCTGAGGTTTAGACAGGAAGACTAGTCGCAGGAGAGGGTACCACAACTACAACATCATCAACATCTGAGGTTTAGACAGGAAGACTAGTCGCAGCAGAGGGTACCACAACTACAACATCATCAACATCTGAGGTTTAGACAGGAAGACTAGTCGCAGGAGAGGGTACCACATCTACAACATCATCAAACATCTGAGGTTTAGACAGGAAGACTAGTCGCAGGAGAGGGTACCACAACTACAACATCATCAACATCTGAGGTTTAGACAGGAAGACTAGTCGCAGAAGAGGGTACCACAACTACAACATCATCAACATCTGAGGTTTAGACAGGAAGACTAGTCGCAGGAGAGGGTACCACAACTACAACATCATCAACATCTGAGGTTTAGACAGGAAGACTAGTCGCAGCAGAGGGTACCACAACTACAACATCATCAACATCTGAGGTTTAGACAGGAAGACTAGTCGCAGGAGAGGGTACCACATCTACAACATCATCAAACATCTGAGGTTTAGACAGGAAGACTAGTCGCAGGAGAGGGTCCCACAACTACAACATCATCAACATCTGAGGTTTAGACAGGAAGACTAGTCGCAGGAGAGGGTACCACAACTACAACATCATCAACATCTGAGGTTTAGACAGGAAGACTAGTCGCAGAAGAGGGTACCACATCTACAACATCTGAGGTTTAGACAGGAAGACTAGTCGCAGGAGAGGGTACCACAACTACAACATCATCAACATCAGATGTTTATACAGGACTAGTCGTAGGAGAGGACTCTACAACTACAACATCATCAACATCAGATGTTAAAAACAGGACTAGTCGCAGCAGAGGATTCTACAACTACAACATCATCAACATCAGATGTTTATACAGGACTAGTCGCAGGAGTTGATTCTACAACTACAACATCATCCAAATCTAATGTTTATACAGGACTAGTCGCAGGAGAGGACTCTACAACTACAACATCATCCAAATCTAATGTTTATACAGGACTAGTCGCAGGAGAGGATTCGACAAATTTAACATCATCAACATCAGATGTTTATACAGGAGGACTAGTCGCAGGAGAGGATTCCACAAAATAAAATCATCAACATCTCATGTTTATACAGGAAGACTAGTGGCAGCAGAGGGTACATCTACAACATCATCCACATCTGAGGTTTAGACAGGAAGACTAGTCGCAGGAGAGGGTACCACAACTACAACATCATCAACATCTGAGGTTTAGACAGGAAGATTAGTCGCAGGAGAGGGTACCACATCTACAACATCATCAACATCTGAGGTTTAGACAGGAAGACTAGTCGCAGGAGAGGGTACCACATCTACAACATCATCAACATCTGAGGTTTAGACAGGAAGACTAGTCGCAGGAGAGGGTACCACAACTACAACATCATCAACATCTGAGGTTTAGACAGGAAGACTAGTCGCAGCAGAGGGTACCACAACTACAACATCATCAACATCTGAGGTTTATACAGGAAGACTAGTGGCAGCAGAAGGTACCACAACTACAACATCATCAACATCTGAGGTTTAGACAGGAAGACTAGTCGCAGGAGAGGGTACCACATCTACAACATCATCAAACATCTGAGGTTTAGACAGGAAGAATAGTCGCAGGAGAGGGTACCACATCTACAACATCATCAACATCTGAGGTTTAGACAGGAAGAATAGTCGCAGGAGAGGGTACCACAACTACAACATCATCAACATCTGAGGTTTAGACAGGAAGACTAGTCGCAGAAGAGGGTACCACAACTACAACATCATCAACATCTGAGGTTTAGACAGGAAGACTAGTCGCAGGAGAGGGTACCACAACTACAACATCATCAACATCTGAGGTTTAGACAGGAAGACTAGTCGCAGCAGAGGGTACCACAACTACAACATCATCAACATCTGAGGTTTAGACAGGAAGACTAGTCGCAGGAGAGGGTACCACATCTACAACATCATCAAACATCTGAGGTTTAGACAGGAAGACTAGTCACAGGAGAGGGTACCACAACTACAACATCATCAACATCTGAGGTTTAGACAGGAAGACTAGTCGCAGGAGAGGGTACCACATCTACAACATCATCAACATCTGAGGTTTAGACAGGAAGACTAGTCGCAGGAGAGGGTACCACAACTACAACATCATCAACATCTGAGGTTTAGACAGGAAGACTAGTCGCAGGAGAGGGTACCACAACTACAACATCATCAACATCTGAGGTTTATACAGGAAGACTAGTGGCAGCAGAGGGTACCACAACTACAACATCATCAACATCTGAGGTTTAGACAGGAAGACTAGTCGCAGGAGAGGGTACCACATCTACAAAATCATCAAACATCTGAGGTTTAGACAGGAAGACTAGTCGCAGGAGAGGGTACCACAACTACAACATCATCAACATCTGAGGTTTAGACAGGAAGACTAGTCGCAGAAGAGGGTACCACAACTACAACATCATCAACATCTGAGGTTTAGACAGGAAGACTAGTCGCAGGAGAGGGTACCACAACTACAACATCATCAACATCTGAGGTTTAGACAGGAAGACTAGTCGCAGCAGAGGGTACCACAACTACAACATCATCAACATCTGAGGTTTAGACAGGAAGACTAGTCGCAGGAGAGGGTACCACATCTACAACATCATCAAACATCTGAGGTTTAGACAGGAAGACTAGTCGCAGGAGAGGGTACCACAACTACAACATCATCAACATCTGAGGTTTAGACAGGAAGACTAGTCGCAGGAGAGGGTACCACAACTACAACATCATCAACATCTGAGGTTTAGACAGGAAGACTAGTCGCAGGAGAGGGTACCACATCTACAACATCATCAACATCTGAGGTTTAGACAGGAAGACTAGTCGCAGGAGAGGGTACCACAACTACAACATCATCAACATCTGAGGTTTATACAGGGGTGCTAATTGGCATTCCTATCACCTTACACTCAAGACATTAAAACACAGATTTACCTGTATGACAACTCAAATCTTTAATGTTTAACAGTCTAGCAGGAAGTGCAAAATCTAATTATACAGATACAATTCTTCCTCTTCACACTTAGCAATATGTCTACATTGTCTACAATGCAAGCATTGTCCTTTATATGATGGAAGAGAGCTGGCATGTCTGAGAGGACACCTCCCTCAACAGCTATATTCAAAACTAACTGGAGGCACTGATCAGCCATACAGCTGGTTGGTATTCTTTTGATGAAGGCGTTTTATTTAAAGTTGTGGTTTTTTTTACCTGGTGACCTGACTGCATACATGAATTTTACCCTTCAATAAACTTTTGAAAAGTCAATATTATTTTCGACCACTGATTTATACATTTATACAGTTTATTATTAGGGCGGGGACGGGTAACTCGGGTACCCGGGTCGGGTGGGTACTGAGTAGGACTCGGGTACCCAGAGGATTAACCGGACCCGCGTTATTCACGTGATATATTGTTAATGACAAAAATTATCTTGAACTCTATGCTTACACTACAAGTCACTAATGTTCGCATTACTTTCTGACCATGCACCCATTCCTTCTGACTTTCATTAGGTTGAATGAAGATATAATTTGATTCAACTTCAGTGTATGAAGGACCAGATTGTTCAATACATGTATCTAAATACGTTTTGCCAGGGCAATGCAAACAATGTTCCCAATCTGACATTTTGAGACACCCCCTGAGGCCTACAGTGGGTACCCAGGTAGGGTCGGATGATAGGGGGTTGGGTACCCGGGTAGTAAATTTGGACTCGTCCCAGCCCTATCTATTATACTACGAGGACGAGTTCAGTCTAAACTCAGTGAACAGCCTCTGCCGTCTAGTGGATATTGTCTCTGCTTGGGAAGTGAAAGTCGGTGGTTAGATCCTCTGGCTATGTCATACCAAATATAAACGTAAACAGATGTTACTTCTTGTTATCACGTCTGGCGTTCGGTATGAGAAGATAATAGAAAGGTCAGTATAATATGTCTGAGTGGGGTATCTATGTTAAACTGTGGGCATGGTATCTCAGTGGGCTAGCACTATAAAACCGACAGAATTCCGGACCAGTTCGAGTACGATTGCGATCATCATCATCATCATCATCATCATCATCCAGTACAAGCAGCCAAACACACGTACATGCAAGTTGCTAAATACTTGAAATAATCATAACCCTGTTGCACCCCACCTCACTTCTTAACTCAGTTTACCGATCATCATCATCATCATCATCATCATCATCACAGTCCAGTACAAGCAAGCAAAACACACGTGCATGCAGGTTGCTAAATATGTGCAATAATCCTAACCCTGTTGCACCCCACCTCACTTCTAAACTCAGTTTAGCGATCATCATCATCATCATCATCATAGTCCAGTACAAGCAGCCAAACACACGTGCATGCAGGATCTAAACTCAGTGAAGCGTTTCTTGATAAAATAGCCAGGAGTAAGTGAAAAAAGCGCTAGTAAAATATACGCGTACTTTCTGTTCCGTATAACGAAAATAGGGTACGTTTACAAAGAAAACAGTCAAGAGTCGCTTCCAAACAAAGGAAGAGTTACCGACAGATAAATATCCTAAAAACGTCACATTTACGTTTATGTATTGTCAGTAAATAAACGCGCAATCATTGAGATATTTCTGTAACGACAACAAAAATTACCCAAGTGGAGTCAGCACTATCATGTCTTTAGAGTCGACACCAGGGCAACAGACGCCATTCCCGAGAAGGCAATTGTCTCTCAATTCTTAATGAATGAACTATTAATGGGGTTGAATTTACCGCTTTTCATACCTCTAAATCTTCATAGTTAAATTCCACTAATATTCCAACTTTTTTGGTTGAGGCCATTTTCATGAACAGACACCAACAACAACACGTGTGTATTGCGTTCAGTCAAAGGGAAGTAACTCACCACAGTATTGATATGTTTATTACTGTGATATTTGGGCACGGGTTCGAGGCTGTACAGTGATTTTGTTTTGTTTTTAATAATAGCGAGATACTTTTATTTTATGGATGCAGATATAATTCATTTATCGCGGATATACTTAAAATGTATCGTCAATACTTCACGGTCTTGTATATACTACTTTTTGCTGTTGGATCAGAGTTGTGTTGGCAAAACAAAAAAACAAGTTTCAGATTTTATTATTTTATATGACGTGTGAAGGCAATTTCTGGTGTCCCCCGCCGTGATATTACTCGAAGATTGCTAAAAGCGGTGTAAAACCATACTCGCTCACTTATTATTTCAATGTAAGGGATATTCGAAAACTATATAAAATCCCTTCTGACAAGAGTTGTGTCCCTTCCACCACGTTCCTTCATCAGATTATATTTTATGATAATCACACATCGCTGTTGAAATGCAAAATTCTACGATTTGTGTATGAATATTCTGTATACCCTTACTGTATTCCAACATGTCATTTTGAGGATGTCAACATGTTTGTCAGGGACTTAAAGCGAGACGTTCTCCTCCACCCTGGAGGTACCAGAATCCGATTGTTCTTGGTTCGAATCCCAGATTTCCTCAGCCTATGATTCTTGTTCTGTCAACACCATACCGAAGTCGTGGGTTTCACCAGAGCGGCACGTCCAAGACATGCTTCATTTTCTTTTCCTCCAACATAAAGTTGAATTGACACCAGTGATATAACTGAAATACTGTTCAAATCAGCATTATCAACTATATGTAGGGGAAGATATTATACCTAAGGGCTGTTTTAGGGATATCAGTTTCTTATTACTTACATGGACATTCGTGACCAACTCGTGTTATTCCGAGACAAGCCGAATAGCATGTTGCAGGTTATGGAAACAGACGAGTGGTGAAGAATGAAACACGGAAAGCAACTAGGTTGAACTTTATTTCTTTTTGGGTGAGAGGACATTATTTTACGTCATAGTCAGCAATAGAACAGAAGCCGTCACATGCGGTAAATGTAGAACAGAAGCCGGCATATGTGATACATGTAGAACAGAAGCCGTCACATGCGGTAAATGTAGAACAGAAGCCGGCATATGTGATACATGTAGAACAGAAGCCGTCACATGCGGTAAATGTAGAACAGAATCCGGCATATGTGATACATGTAGAACAGAAGCCGTCACATGCGGTAAATGTAGAACAGAAGCCGGCATATGTAATACATGTAGAACAGAAGCCGTCACATGTGGTAAATGTGGAAGAGAAGCATGCATATGTGATAATGTAGAACAGAAGCCGTCACATGCGGTAAATGTAGAACAGAAGCCGGCATATGTAATACATGTAGAACAGAAGCCGTCACATGTGGTAAATGTGGAAGAGAAGCATGCATATGTGATAATGTAGAACAGAAGCCGTCACATGCGGTAAATGTAGAACAGAAGCCTGTATATGTGATACATGTAGAAAAGAGGCCGGCATATGTGATAAACGTAGGACAGGTGCCGTCACATGTGGTAAATGTAGAACAGGTGCCGTCACATGTGATACATGTAGAACAGAAGCCGTCAGTCACATGGGGTAAATGTAGAACAGGTGCCGTCACATGTGGTAAATGTAGAACAGGTGCCGTCACATGCGGTAAATGTAGAACAGAAGCCGGCATATGTAATACATGTAGAACAGAAGCCGTCACATGTGGTAAATGTGGAAGAGAAGCATGCATATGTGATAAATGTAGAACAGAAGCCGTCACATGGGGTAAATGTAGAACAGAAGCCTGCATATGTGATAAATGTAAAACAGAGGCCGGCATATGTGATAAATGTAGAACAGGTGCCGTCACATGTGGTAAATGTAGAACAGGTGCCGTCACATGTGGTAAATGTAGAACAGACGCCGTCACATGCGGTAAATGTAGAACAGGTGCCGTCACTGGCGGTAGATATAGAACAGATGCCGTCACATGGGGTAAATGTAGAACAGAAGCCGTCACATGGGGTAAATGTAGAACAGACGCCGTCACATGTGGTAAATGTAGAACAGATGCCGTCACATGTGGCAAATATAGAACAGGTGCCGTCACATGGGGTAAATGTAGAACAGGTGCCGTCACATGTGGTAAATGTAGAACAGGTGCCGTCACATGTGGTAAATATAGAACAGGTGCCGTCACATGTGGTAAATATAGAACAGGTGCCGTCACATGTGGTAAATGTAGAACAGGTGCCGTGACATGTGGTAAAGATAGAGAAGGTGCCGTGACATGTGGTAAATGTAGAACAGATGCCGTCACATGTGGTAAATGTAGAACAGAAGCCGTCACATGTGGTAAATGTAGAACAGGTGCCGTCACATGTGGTAAATGTAGAACAGGTGCCGTCACATGTGGTAAATGTAGAACAGACGCCGTCACATGGGGTAAATGTAGAACAGGTGCCGCCACATGTGGCAAATGTAGAACAGGTGCTGTCGCATGCGGTAAATGTAGAACAGGTGCCGTCACATGCGGTATATGTAGAACAGGTGCCGCCACATGTGGCAAATGTAGAACAGGTGCTGTCACACGCGTTAAATGTAGAACACGTGCCGTCACATGCGGTATATGTAGAACAGACGGCGTCATATAACGTCATACGTTGTGCCTTATGCAGTGTATCCTATCAGTCATGTAATGATACAAGTGTGACATGCACGAAGATATGTAAGTTGTATTACTGAATATGTCTCTTTAACATGAGACGTCGAGTTCCCCTGCAGCGCCACACGTAAACCTGACTATCATGTCGTGACAAAGGGGTATAGTTAAATCCTTCCAGGGCTCTTTTCACTGACATGACCCTGCGCAGAAATGACTTCCATGTACTCTTACGTCCTTGACATGCTTTTTGTCATGGAAACACGAGCCTTGTATTATTTCAAACTAATTTATGCTCGTATAAATCAGTGTACATGCTGTATAATGGCACAGTTGATTGATCTTGGTGCAGGTGTGCACCTCCACGGCTATTTTACTTTCTCTATTGGGTGCCTTCCTGACATGCATTTTCGGATTTTCTATTAGCAGGTAAGCAAATGTACTGTGTATGTCAGTGACATACATTCGACATTGATACCCAAGTAGCAAATAGTTTCAACTGAAAAAGTCACGCCATGCCAACATTTCAATACACGAGTCCCGCTCATTATCGTCGCAACGGAGAAACGCGAGACCAGCTATGCAGGCTATCACGTGCTATCGGCAACCCCCATTGGGATCTTTCAAAGTAAATGGCTACACGATACCCACAAGCTCAAGCAATACAAAGCATAAACTAGGACACGAGATGCACGCATGGCTACCCCAAAGGACCCCAAGAGGTATGAGTAAACAATCAGGCCCTGGTCTCAAAGTATGACATTTTCCAGTCATTGCATCTTAACCCTTTACGTGCTGCCCGGGGTATATATTACGCTCTGACTTGACCTTCATTGAAATGATGTTAGTTCTGATTAACCCTCCGAGTCGTAATGTGTTTATGTGGCCAAATGACTACAACTTGATTCGCTGGACTCGTGTTAACTCATGAACAAGAGTTTGCATCAGAATAAATCTGTGATCTGATGTCGCCGATTTTAGCAATATTCCAGCCATATCAGAGGACAACATAAATAAGAGGCAACATACATGTGACTTGAACCGGATTATTACGCTTCACGGATCATTACGCATCACGACGCTTTACTCTTTTGTGCGTGCGTGCGTACATTTATTTAAACAAACATGAAGAATTATCTTTAATAACTTGAATATTGCTGAGTGCAGCATTAAACAACAAACAAACAAACCAAATTGAAACGCAAAATTTAACCAAGAAATCGTGTGTGTGGCTGTTTATCATATAGTCGGTATCGTACGAAGGACTCTGCTTTTAACTGAGTTTTCTGAGGGTTATGATAAGAGTTTTTTTGGGTTTTTTTGGAACAGCTGTATTTCCTGACCAAAGTGGTTGGTTGGTTGGTTTGTTGTTTAACGCCGCACTCAGCAATATTCCAGCTATATGACGGCGATCTGTAAATAATCGAGTCTGGACCAGACAATCCATTGATTGATATCATGCCCATCGATCCACGCAATTGGGATCGATGACATGTATCAACCAAGTCAGCGAGCCTGACCACCCGATCCCGTTAGTCGCCTTTTACGACAAGCACAGTCGCCTTTTACGGCAAGCATGGGTTGCTGAAGACCTATTCTACCCCGGAATCTTCACGGGTTCTGACGAAAGTGGATTTTTTGCTTGGAGCAGTGGTACATAGTGCTCTTGTTGCAATATCGCGAAGTATATTGTGAACAGCGGTATTTTGTAACCCTTGTTGTGATCAAGTGATGTTTATTTGGAAGCGACAAAACCTTTCCCATAATCACAAGTAATGTCTGCTAAAAGCAGAGTGCATTGTACGATTCCGACTTTATCATAAGGTGAGCGCTGTCTCCCCCACATGTGGCCCCCTTCAATTCTTTTTTCTGTTCTATTGTGGATGAAGTGGCGTGTGTTTGGAACAGAGATATTTCGTGCTCTTGTTCGAATACAAGAATTTCTGTTTTAGAACGGTGGTATATGTTGAATGTTGCGAGTAATATTTTGAACTTTGGTATTTCATACTCTTGTCCCGATCTAGAGAGTTTTGTTTTGGAACAGAAGAATCTCTGGCTCTTGTGGCCTTCCTGATCTTGTGATGATAGAGGAATGTGTATGTTAGTTTACAACCGATGTTTTCAAGTACTTTTTGCTGGCGGGTGATGTTTGTTTGGAGCAACGATATCTCTTGCTTTTGTTGCGATCGAGGATTGTTTGTTTTGAACAGGGGTATTTTATGCTCGTGTGGCTTCACTATCGATAGGAAACACAGCTGTGTACAGAGCTTGCTTTTTTGTTGGTGATAGTGTGTTCTTTCACTGATTGAAGAAATGGAATTGTTTTCTTCGAAATGAGGTGCCGACCAAAAGTATAATTTCTAATTTACACATGTCAATTTCATTGTAAAACTTGTGTAGACAATATTTTTTTCAGTACTCTCTAAAACAAAATATGTCTTGAAAAGTTGTTAACGACAATGACCTGTGTCACTTTGGGCTTTCCTCTCGTTTTAAGTTGGTCCGATGTAAAGTTCAAAGTCACGATAAACCCCATTTAAGCACTGGCCCCTTTCTCTATCAGTATTGGCAGTGATATTCCATGCGGCCGGCATCCGAATATATGTTTATATTAATATGGTAAATCCAAAGGGATCCTAAAGGAAGGTCAAGAACACCTTCAACACACAGGGGGGCACTCGTGAAGAGCAACCTCCCCGTGATGAGTGCTGGGTAATGCTAATAGCTCTTCCCCCATGTGGACCCGGGGTAGAATGTGTCCTCAGCATCCCATTGCTGGTCGTAAACGGCGACCAAATTAGGCAACCTGTTTGCCGTGGGTTGCGCCCCTGTGTTGGGCACTGGTTCCAGGAACAGTGTTCCTTTGCCCAACACACTACTTTGATCCTTACACGGGATGGGCCCGGTCTTATCAATCGGCTGGTCATGCCAAGCCCGGTGTATTGTACAAACTTATTTCAAAATTATTTCAAAATTTCAACAGTTTCTATGAATCTGTTTTTGTCTTGGAACAACGTTATATTCATTGAATTTGAAATGTATTATTTACAAGGATGTACTTTGCTTAGAGTCGTATGCCCAGAAGGCGGTGGCTCATGGGCCAGTCTGGTGGAATGATTACTTGTTTAATTAATTTGCTTGAGTATATCATCCCAGTATCCTTGGTGCTGCAAGTAAAAAAACAACTTGTTTATAGCACTGTCTATATGACACTCCGTGGAGGGTGGGGAGCTGGGATGATGAAACATTATACATACCAACATGGATTTTGAAATCCCTTTGAAAAAGAACCGTCAGCTTGATAATGATCCAAGTACCATTGATAGTCATCGACCTCCAAAACAAGTTGACTGCTGGCTAAGGTTTTTGGTTGTTGAGTCTCCGGATAAGGAACCAATTAAACTCAACCTGTTTGCTATTTCAAAAGGAGTGTATGGATAGCAGGTGATGTCAAGAATATCAAACGCATGAGATCTGGATCACTTCTCATAGAATACTGCAATCAACTAACTTGCTATCTACCGACACCTTGGCTGGAATTCCTGTTTCAGTATCTGCCCATAGGACCCTCAGTTCAAGTAAAGGAATTGTTAGAGATCGAGATAATATTTTAGAGGATTTGACAGAGTTTGACATACTCTGAGAGCTGAAAGATCAAGGCGTCACAAAGGTGAAACGGTTCTCCAGGCGTCAGAACTCTCAAGTGATTCAAACCAACACATACCTGTCTTTGTTTGTCTCTCCAACTGCACCAAAATCCAGCAAAGCAGAACAATCACATGTGGCAGAAGATTGCAACAGCAACTTAAAAAATGTGTCAACTGCGCGGGTCAGCATTCATCTTCATCAAAAGAGTGCCCAGTATGGAAAAGGGAAATGGAAATCAATAAAATAAAATATACTCAGAACATTGGTTACACTGATGCCAAGAAACTCGTTCCACCCTTCCACCAAAATGAATAATATGCCTCTGTTACCAAAAGACCATCTGTGACAACGGCTTCTATTGAATGTCAAACAGACCTAACATGGACAAAATCCACCAACCCTGAACTTGTCTGACGTGAAGATATGGTACCTCATGGAGAGTTTGCTACACCAACTGCTGAATTGCTACCAGCTTGTTTACTGCCATCTCAATCTTCCACTACCTATTTTTTCACAGAAGGAATCCTCATCTCACATACAATCTGGTCTCGGAAAACATAAAAATACAACTGCTCAATATCATCTCAAAACAGATTCTTTGCCAACGCAACACTCACAAAGTGTACATGAAACTCATGTCAAGCAACCTGTGAAAATAAATTAAAAGTTAAATAGGATCAATCAAAGCGATAGGTTCGCTAAGCGTTCAAAAGATCAAATCCAGCTTTACAATAAGTTTGGATCCCTCGAAGATATGTGTCTGAACACATCTATCATCGAACAGGAAGTTTATCATTCTAGGCATGGTAGATCACCAATAAATGCATCCAAATCATAACTCATTCACAAAATATAATACAGTGGAATTGTAGAGGTTTTAGGGCTAATTTTAATGAACTTGGGCTTCTTCAGCAGGACTTCAATCCCGCAGCATTTTGTCTCGAGGAAACATTCCTGAAGGAAAGCGATAGAGTAGATTTCCGTAGGTATGATAATCATCAAAGCTTTTCCTCAAACACAGAGAAAGCATCGGGTGGTGTGTCCGTGATGATTCGTCAAAACATACTTCAAAGTCCAGTGCCACTCAAAACTGATCTTCAAGCAGTTGCGGTACGAATAACTGCACATGTTGCAATTACACGATACTCCTTATATGTACCACGTTCATCTTCTCCTCAACTTCTGACATTTCAGAATTTAATTGATCAGCTTCCCAGTCCCTTCATTATAATGGGCAATTTGAATGGACAGAGTCACCTGTGGGGCAGCACTACGTTGAACACCAAAGGTAAAACAATAAAACAATTACTTATAAAAAATAATCTGTGTTTTTGTAATGATGACTCCAATACATACCTGCATCCGGCTACTGGGACATATTCAGCCCTCGATCTTACCATTGCAGATCCTTCACTTTTTAATAGACAGTACATGTACATGATGATCTTTGTATGAGTGATCACTTTCCAACGCTCCTTATAAACATTACACCAAACAAAGAGATTCCAGTTTCCAGATGGAATTTCAATAAAGCTTATTGGACTCTATACCAGGAGTTATGTACCGACAACCTTTTAGCTACATCGTATCGGAACGTAGATGATCCTATTGAATCTTTTCCAGGGTCTCACTAATATCGCTACGAACAGTATTCGTAAATCCTCCATGGTTCCCCGTATTAGAAAGCCATGGTTCAGTGATAAATGCAGACAAGCTACAATGGAAAAAAAGCACACAAACGTTTTAATGTAAATGTTATGAGCAAAAGCTCGTAGGACTATGAAATGAACTAAACGTTTTTCATGGAGAACATTTGTCTCTTAAATAAATACTCGAACGCATCTTAATAAGGTGTGGAACATGATCCAGAAAATTAAGGGTAAGGGATCTCGACAGTATGCATCATCTCAAGGTGCATGATAATAGGTGCAAGTAAACAGTACATCGCAAGCAAATAAGGGGAAACAATACCAAATAGTTCTTCTTCTTCTAATTACACTCCTGGATTTCAAAAATATAAAACTAAGAAGGAGCAGAGGCATATCAATTTTTCCTCCGATAATTCGGAAAATTATTATGAATCATTTTATCTTGATGAACTCTCTGCAGCTCTTGATAAATCCCATGACACTGCAACTGGGCCTGATGCGACCCATTACCATTTGTTGAATCACCCTCATAAATCGTTGTTAGTGCTTCTTAGTATATTTAATAACATATGGGAACAAGGTACATTCCCAGATTCCTGTCACTAAGCAATCATCATTCCTATTCCTAAGCCAGGCAAAGATAATACCAATCGAACAAATTACCGTTCAATTGCCTTGACTAGCTGTGTTTGTTAAACATTGGAAAGAATGATTAACTTGAATGATTAACAAGAATGATAGACATGTTTGGAATCTTGAATCTAATGACTTAATAACAGATATCTAATGTGGATTCAGACGTCATAGAAGAACAGTTGATCATCTTGTTCGACTTGAGTCATTTGTTCGTAATGACTTCGTTAATAAGCAACATGCAGTTTCATTATTCTTTGATTTAGTGAAGGCCTATGATACCAATTGAAATTATGGTATATTGAATTACCTCTATAATATGGGATTCCGTTGACGCATGTCTGCTTTCATTTCCCAATTCCTTAATAATAGACAATTCCAGGTTCGTGTGGCATCGACTCTGTCAGATATTTTTTATCAAGAAATGGGCGTTTTGTTGGGGAGTATTCTATCTAGTATCCTTGTTTAGCATCAAGGTCAACAGTCTCGCCAAAGTGCTAAATGAACACACTGATGGTTCCTTGTTTGCTGACGACTTTAATGTGTCTTGTCGCGGAACTAACATGCATACTATTGAGAAACAGCCGCAATGTGTCTCAACGAAATTCATAAGTGGTCTCAGGAGAATGATTTTAAGTTTTCACTGAACAAGACATGTTTTCTCATTTCTGTAATAAGAGGAAAATACATAATGATCCTGAATTGTTCTTGAATACTACACCGATCAAAATAGTTAAAGAGACGCAGTTTTTAGGTATTACATTTGATAGCAAACTGTCGTTTATTCCCCATATTAAAACTTCAGACCAAATGTCTAAAGGCACTTGATATTCTTAAAGTTGTGTCAAATGCACATTGGGGTGGGGATAAAGAAACACTTCCTGCATTTCCACAGAGCGTTAGTTCGATCTAAGCTGGACTATGTCGTATTCATGGTTCAGCCCGTCAATCATATTTACGGGAACTAGATAGTTTTCACCATCGGGGACTGAGCTTGTGCTTAGGTGCGTTCAGAACCTCTCCCATCGAAAGTCTGTATGTTGAAGCCAAAGAACCATGTCTCAAATTAAGACGGATTAAGCTTGCTCTTCAATATATCACAAAACTTAAATCGAATCCTTCTAATCCAGCCTTTGACAATGTTTTTAAACCTCTGTATGTGGGTTTGTATGCCAAAAAGTGTAACGCAATACCGCCATAAGGCATTCGCATGAAACCTCACATGATAGATGCTAATTAAGAATCTTATGTCTATTGCCAGGTTGCAAATGTCAGATATACCTCCATGGCAGTCTATACATCCTGTGGTCAATCTTGAAATAACAAGGCTGAAAAAGGCCAATACAAATGTATTACAATATCAACAAGCCTTTCTAGAAGTTAGAGATGAATACCCCTCTTACACATGCATTTACACAGATGGCTCAAAAGAAGGGGAGAAAGTATCTGCTGCTGCAGTTACAACTGATGGTACGTTTTGGCTTAGACTGACTAATGACAGTTCCATTTTCACTGCAGAGGCAAAGGCTATTGTGTTAGCTTTGCAGAATATAAAGCACTCGCCGAACAGACAATTTATCATTTTTTCTGATAGTTTATCCTGCTTGCAAGCGATAAATGGTCGGAAATCTGATCATCATTATTTGGCTGAAATTTTGGAACGAATCTGAATTTATCAGTAGCCGATAATAATATTGTCTTTTGTTGGCTTCCAAGCCATGATGGAATAAAAGGTAACAACAAAGCTGATGCAGCAGCAAAAGCTGCTATTGAACAAACAGTAACATAGACTAAATTCCCTTATACTAATTGTAAACCAGTTATTAGGCAAAATGTTAATAAATGTTGGCAGTCAAATTGGGATACTCAAACCACTAACAAGCTGCACAATATTCAACCACTTGTCATAACAATATCAGTGTTGGTTGTCGTAGAAATGACATTTTGTTAAGACTATGCCGTCTTGGACATTCACATTTTACTCATGCTTTCCTTTTAAAGGGAGAAGATGCTCCCTTGTGTATTCCTTGTCAATGTCAAATAACTATGAAACACATACTTTTAGACTGTGTGGATATTGATTTAATACGTGCGACATATTTTAAGATTTCTACTTTGAAACAACTTTTTACTCAAGTTCATAGCCATAAAATTATAGCATTTTTGAAAGAAATCCATCTCTATGAGAAGATATAGGTTTTAACCCGAATAGACAGTTTTTTTCCATTTGTCTGTGATAGATGACTGATATTTTATGTGATCTTTGATATCATACTTTTATGATTGTTCTTTATTAGTACATGTTAGAAATTTTAACTGGTTCTCGCCGTGAATAGCTGGAAAATTGCTGTGGCGTAAAACAATATCCATTCATTTCTTCATTGAACACAGAGGCGGTCGGGTTGCCTAGTGGTTAAAGCCTTCGGTCGTCACGCCAAAGACCCGGGTTCGATTCCCGATATGGGTACAATGTGTGAAGCCCATTTCTGGTGTCCCCACCGTGATGGTGCTGGAATATTGCTTAAAGCAGCGTAAAACCTCACTCACTCACCTTCAGTAACACAGTTTGTTGTTTAAAGCCGCACCCCGGACCAGACAATCCAGTGATCATCATAACCATCGATCCACGCAAATGGTTGAGGTTTGTTGCCGCACTCAGCAATATTCCAGCTATATGACAGCGGTCTGTACATAATCGAGTCTGGATCAGACAATCCAGTGATTAGCTGGAAAATTGCTGTGGCGTAAAACAATATCCATTTATTTCTTCATTGAACACAGGGGCGGTCGGGTTGCCTAGTGGTTAAAGCCTTCGCTCGTCACGCCAAAGACCCGGGTTCGATTCCCGATATGGGTTCAATGTGTGAAGCCCATTTCTGGTGTCCCCACCGTGATGGTGCTGGAATATTGCTAAAAGCAGCGTAAAACCTCACTCACTCACCTTCAGTAACACAGTTTGTTGTTTAAAGCCGCACCCCGGACCAGACAATCCAGTGATCATCATAACCATCGATCCACGCAATTGGTTGAGGTTTGTTGCCGCACTCAGCAATATTCCAGCTATATGACAGCGGTCTGTTAATAATCGAGTCTGGATCAGACAATCCAGTGATTTCGGTGACATGCATCAACCAAGTCAGCGAGCCTGACCAACCGATCCCGTTAGTCGCCTCTTACGACAAGCAAAGTCGCCTTTTACGGCAAGCATGGGTTGCTGAAGACCTATTCTACCCCGGATCTTCACGGATCCCCAGAAAGAGGACGGAGCTATTGCTTTAACGATGTTTGATTACATGCTATTCCATGTTCTTTTAATCGATAGCTAACGATTCCAATTTTCCTTCCGATATTGATGCTAAAAGTGAACATATACTGGTAGTGGAATAAACATTATCATAAATATGTGCTATTCAAATGTAGGTAACTGCTTGACGTAGAATTACCACATACAGAAACATTCTCTAATCACGCCTTGTCTCTGAAATATGTATCATATATGTATATGAAACAGGACTTAGAGTTTGGGCGTTTGTATTATCGCCCTGATCATGTTTCTAGGTTTGTCAGCACCATGTTCGAAATTTCGGTTATCCCTTTTTCGTTTTTATTTCTGCGGGCTTTGTTCCCATATTCAGCTGAAATACCATCATACAACTGACATACTATTCAAAGGGTGTTAAATCGAATTCTCTCTCTCTCTCTCTCACACACACACACACACACAGAGTGTGTAGTTTAATTGCGAAGCTGAAGTCTTTATTATCATTTTGACTAGTATGGAATTAAAACCTGCAAATTTGCCTTTTTAATGCACCTTAATCCACGTTACGACTCTAGACAGTGAACAAAATGTCACGTTGTTAGAAACGCACTCGTTGTGTATGATATATGACGACCTGACCCTGTTCCGACGTATGCATTGAGGACTGTCACCACGAACACGGTATATATATATCAACTTCACGTTTGCAGTTCTGGGGTCCTGTTCCCTCTTGTTGTAGCTATTGCAATGTTGTGAGGAGATATGAGACAGTCACCAAGGCAGCATTAAAGTCCTTAGTAACTCCTTATCAGAATATGTCTTCCTTTGTAACACGTGGCAGCGCTGTCAGCTGCAACGTAAATGATCTACCTGTACAACTGACCTTTCCATGCTCCCCAATCGTGCTTATCACGACAGACGCGGCTGATGGTTTGGCTAGGGACCAAAGTCAGGTCAGGTTTCTTTTGTCCACGAAGCATATCAGTTATTGAGAGATATTTACGAGAGGCCCCCCTCTATTGCAATTATCTTTAGAATGTTGTGTGTAACTGTGTTGACTTGAGAAGAAATTAGACTCTTATTTGTGTCTTATGCATATTCCTTTATTGGCTCTGGATGGCCATGAACTCAATCCATTTCTTTGATATTGATGGTTGGTTGGTTGTTTAACGCCGCACTCAGCAAAATTTCCAGCTTTATGACGGCAGTCTGTAAATAAACGAGTCTGGATCAGACAATCCAGAGATTGATATCATGAGCATCGATCCACCCAATTGGGATCGTTGACATACATCAACCAAGTTAGTGAACCTGACCACCCGATCCCGTAAGTCGCCTCTTACGACAAGTATAGTCGCCGTTTACGGCAGGTATGGGTTGATGAACACCTATTCTACCCCGGTATTGTACTGTATTGATAATGAGCTACATTATATGTACAATGCTTGATTCCCTGCAGATCGGACGGAGTTTGGCCAGTTTCGTTAAGAATGCATTGATGTTTGGGTTTATTTGGAGTGAAATATCAATCCGTTATGTAGTGTTTGTTTGGTATTTTTTCGTTGTTTGCTGCTGCACTCAGCAATATTCCAGCGAGATGACTGACGGCCGTCGGTAAATAATCAATTCTGGACCAGACAACACAGTCATTGACATCAAGAGCATCGATCTACGCAGTTGGTACACGATGGTTGGTTGGGTTTAGTTTTGGTTTGGTTTGTTGTTTTACGCCGCACTCAGCAATATTCCAGCTAAATGACGGCAGTCTGTAAAAAATCGTGCCTGGACAAGACAATCCAGTGATTGACGGCATGAACATCGATCCACGCAATTTGGATCGATGACATGTATCAACCAAGTCAGCGAGCCTGACCCCCCGATCCCGTTAGTCGCCTTTTACGACAAGCATAGTCGCCATTTACGGCAAGTATGGGTTGCTGAAGACCTATTCTACACCGGAATCTTCACGGGTCTGGATGGTTGGGCAGTTTGTTGTTTAACGCAGACAATCCAGTGATTGACATCATAACCATCGATCCACGCAATTGGTTGAGGTTTGTTGTTTAACGCCGCACTCAGCAATATTCCAGCTATATGACAGCGGTCTGTAAAAATCGAGTCTGGACCAGACAGTCCGGTGATTGATATCATGAGCATCAATCACAAACTTTTACATAATTTGAGCCGAGTAAAGTACAACAATAAACCCCAACATATTCTTTTTCTAGGAGCTTCTGAATGTGGGGACATGTAGTAAGTAGCCCAGGACTAATCAGAAATGGAGAAAACTTATCACTTACCAAACCTTGAATTTCGAGTTTGAATTCTTGTAAATTGTGTTCAATGAGTGAAACCTGTTGAATTTGATGAGTTAAATTGATGTTAATGAAGTAAACGCTTCCTTTAATGTGTTCATGAATTGTTTGTGTTCCAGTTGGTTTGTTGGATGGCTTCATGATTTAGTTTGATGCCACTGAAAGCATTTTGAAACCTGTGGTCCATTTATGCCATATATGATGAAATGTGGGAGAAAATATTTTGGGGTGTTGGCTACTCGGATGTCGGAGAGTGAGGGCATTGGTGTATCTGGGAATCACATTGACTGTCCATTGTGACAGCTCCTAAGAGTGATTTGGACAATGTCCCAATTAATCCTTGGATAGCTCGTTTGGATCATCCTTTGGATGGATATGTCACTCGTGGAATGAGTTTGACAATCTGCTGAATTGTTAAATGCACCATGGTTGCCGTCGTAGTCTTGTTAGAATTCAGATTGGCCAGCATCAAGATGGCCAAAGCCCATAGCTGAGGAGGCATCAGTTGTTGAGATGAATGGCTTATCAAAATTCGGATACACTAGGACAGGTGGCATTGCATTTGTGAGTGTACTGAAGTCCACTTGATATTTGAATCTTTTTGCAAGAGTTTATTTAATGGTGTTTTGACGAATTTCCAATAATAACCTGCAAGACCCAGGGATCAGTGAACATTTTGTTATTTTGGGTGAGGAACTAACACAACTGCATCAATTCTGAGAGGGTCTGCCTTAACATCTTCCTTGGTAAAGAAATGGCGTAAAGAAATAACTTCCTTTGCTGCAAATATTCATTTACTTGGCCTGAGATTGAGACCTGTCTCCTGAAGATTTTGAAACAGATTTTAGATAGCCCTAATGTTTTACTGAAGACAATGATGTCATCAACATAGATTAGCACTATTTTCCAATTAAGTGTTGCTAAGGCTTTTGCAATGGTGGCTTTGGGATGCCACTGGAGCCATGGGAACCTATTCCACTCACTAATACCTTCTGGACAAATGAAAGCACTTAAGTTTTGTTGTGTGACCCAGAAAAAAGCTGAGCATGTGATGGGATTGAGCTTTCTGTCATCTGTGGCAAATATGAAAGTACCATCTCTTTTTCTTACCACTACTACAGGTGACCTCCAGTCAGACTGGCTTGGTTCAATGAATCCGGTGTCCAGCATTTCCTAAACTTGTTTGACTGTGTCATTGCGAACTTGCACAGAGTGTCTGTAGAATGGCATGCAAACAGTGCACCACCAGTATGATTTTTATGATTATGCTAATTCGTCTTGCCAAATTCGGTCTAATCTTTAGCAAAAAAAACCCGATGTGACTTGAAGAAATACTGGAGTTGATCCTTTTGCTCTTAAATTAAATCGGATTCAGGAAGATCAAATGATAGATCAGAATTGTCAAATACGTCTTGAGATGAAGTGCTATCAGCACTTGACTGGGTTATGTCATCCACTGATTATACTTGTCCTCCTTCCAGGTAAGATGCAGTAGACAGCACTTCTTTTTGAGGAACAGAGACTGGTTGATCTGTACAGTTGAAGATCCTCATGGTTGACCTGGTATCTTTGTTCAGAGAATATTGATCTTTGAGAGTTGGGATCTGCAATAGCACTTGATTGTTCATGACACATGAGAGTGTGTAGAGAGGATATTACTTTTCGTTTTAGGAGGAATTACCTCATACCTGGTGACGTAACGTAACGTAACGTAAGTTAGTTTCAACTAAATTAACATGAATTTCACCATCATAAGATTGAACTAAACGCCGACTTTGTGGTCTGTGATGAAGTCGATACCAAGGATTAGTGAATAGTGCAAAGACATGAAATGTGTGATGCGGTGACCTCCAGAGATTAGTAATTTAATACAACCTAAAACAGGGACATGAACACCACCTACACCTATACGTTTGGTAATAGAAATGTCAGCTTTTTGGAGAACCTTCTTGGTGATTCATGAAATACCTGCACCTGTATCATCTGAGGCACTTTTTTGGTTTTGCTTATACTTTATGTATTTAATATTTATGGTGTTCTCAGTCAAAGAGACACATAGACTGGTGATTTCAAGAATTGATAAATCAATTGATTCAGGGAAATTTTGAGATTGGGTTCTGTTTGAATGACAAATGATTTTGACCTAGCATTGACTAGATTTGCCGATTTTGATGCAGTTATTAAATGTGTTGTGTTGGGTACCTGGCCTTACAAATAGACACGTGATTTTTGTATTTTGTATCTGTTGACCTAGGAACTTCTGCCATTGCTGTAAGGGTTGTTGTTGGCATTGTCTGGAAGGCCAACTGGAGTGTTGCTGGTTGGGATACTGTTGTTGATTGTAGTGTTGGTATCGCTGCTAGTACGGACACTGTTGGTGGTTGAAGGGCTGGACCAGTGGCTGTCGAGGATATTCCTCTGCTTGCATGACAGGGCTATGTATCTCTGCTAGCAGTTGTTTCAGCAAGGTCTCCATCGAAGACTCTGCTATTGTGCTTGCTTGGAGTGTAGGTGCTGAAAGACAGGTCTTCAGTGAGTTGATAAAATCTTCAAATATTCAATAGAGTCTTGGGCTCACGATTGCCCACTGTTTGCTGTGTTGTTGGTTTGAGTTCTTCAGAGCAATCTTCACCTTGATAGGATCAGGTACGTCTTGTCCTACCATTATTGACTGGAATTGATCCATTTAGTCTTGAATCCTCGCCGACTCCATTTGGGCTACAGAGTAAAGAGCTGTGTTAAAGGCTAAGGATCCAAATCTCTCTCTTAGTCACTCTAGCTGGTCATTGATGGTTGTGTCTACTGGAAGTACTTGTGAATTCAAATACTGCTTGGCTATTCCTTCCAAAAACATAGGCAGGTATTGACTTTGTTGGTCTTCATTTAGTTTATATAGCTGGAATCTATTCTCTAGGTGGTCAATCAATAGGTTGCCATTGTCCTGACCATCAAACCTGTCGACTCCTAGGTGTTTGATGCTGTGACCATTGTGTGGAACGTGTGGAACAGCTTGTGGGATAGTAATGGGTCTGTTATTTGCCACTTGCTCTGTTGATGGGGGGTGGTCGGGTAGCCTATTGGTTAAAGCGTTCGCTCGTCACGCTGAAGACCCAGGTTTGATTCCTGACATGGGTACACTGTGTGAAGCCCATTTCTGGTGTTCCCTGCCGTGATATTGCTGGAATATTGCTAAAAGCGGTGTAAAACCATACTCACTCACTCACTCACTGTGAATGGAGTCGCTTTATGGCTGGAATAATGCCGATGCTATGTTACATTTTAACTCTGGATGGAAGTTGTGCAATGGTTGGTCGGGGAGTATTCGGTCTGTCGTCTTCACTGGCTCTCTAACTTGACTTTGTTCTGGTTGGGAGTTTGTAGGTGTTGAAGGAAGGGGTTGGTAACGTTCCTTTTTGTTTTGGCTGTGAGGGTTTTTTGGGAAACCCATTTCCACCACATGTTATCCCGTTTCTTATTGGGATAACAATTTGTAATCTTAACCTTAAGGTAGAAGAGGTCAGTCAAAGAAATGTTTCAGTATTTATTGTGAGGGCCATAAATAATCAATAATATTCTTATACATACGTCACATTTCGATGGGGGACTCAGCATGTCAAAAGGTAGTTTGTTTACATAATAACACTTATAATATTTAATTCTTGCAACATAATATTGGATAATAATTATTATAATCATAATAATGATAATAATACAGAAATCATTCATACAATTACTTATTTGTTTATTTGCATGGATACCCTCACCTGTTTGCCAACCACTAGTGTCATCACTATTTGATAGTGATTCATAAACACAAGCTCATGATATAGTCGGAATCGTAGAAATGACTCTGTTTTTAGCAGGGGAGGTTAGGTGAAATGGAGTTTAACTTCGCGTCCAAGATTATTGCACTTATATAGCACCGTGCATTCACGTGTGTGTATGTGTGTGTGGATGGGGGGGGGGGGGGGGGGGGGGGGGGGGGGGGGCTGTCTGTACTAGTCCGGACTGATGCAGATTTATAGAGCTAGCCGAGATACCATTCCACTGTTCTTATATGAATACCCCACTCAGACACAGTATACTGACTCCGAGCAGACCAGTCCTTGTTTTAGTCCCTTAATGCCGAGCGTCAGGCAGGGTAACAGCAAGTACCATCTTTAAACGTCTTTTGGTGTGACGCGGCAGGAGATTGAACCCCGGACCTTCCATGATGATAGTTGCATTAAATACATCATATCAATTATCGATTGTTTTTACAGCTTCTGGCTGGATGAGTTTTTTTAGAGCTGATGTCATGTGGCCATGACTGAACTGAACAGAACTTTTATTTACACTCGGGCCGCTATCAGCGACTTGTTGAAACAAATTTGTACCTCTCAAGTATATATATATATATATATATATATATATATATATATATATATATATATATATATGGATATGATTAAAAAACAACAACTTTGCCGAGCATGCATGCATATTGATACAGATTCACTAGGGTAGCAATATATGTGCAATTCAATAAGGGAGTTAAGGTTTAAACAATGACATGATGATTTTACAAAATTTGGAAATTTTCTTCATATTCCAAAACGTGAATTATTGAAAAGAAAATTAATTTTATGCTTATTGGGTTTGATGTAGTGGAATCTGTGTCAAAATTGTTTCTTTCGTTTTATTAAAATAAACAAATTGTGGAATGTATCACCTATATCAGATAGTTTACAATGTGTACATTTCCTTTCGGTTAAAGGTTTTTATCTCCATCTCCCAGTTTCAATAGGTAGAATATGGTTACAAGTTCTAAACTTAAGTAAGACTCGCCAAACGTTCTCCCGCGGTTCGTTTAAGTAATATTCAAAATTCAGTCAATCATTTTTTCGCATCCGTAGAGAACTGGTATAACCACACTGTCAAGGAGCCTGCAGTTAACAATAAAGTGATAAATTTAACTTCTGTCGTTGGCATAAAGCATAGAACATAGCTTTCGTTGCCTGTTCTGTTAACGTATTCTTTGTTAAAGTGAATTTTGAATTTATTTTGAAGGTAACAACTTTTTCCATGACATCATGACCAATGTTGAAATTATGTCTATAATCAATTATGTTTATCATGTCAATTACATATTGTGGATGTCTATGCAATGGTGATTTATAATTTACAGGTAAAGAAAATAGATTGGACACTTCCAACAGCATATGATTGATTTTAATTAACTTTGCTTGGCCTTTGGCATGAAGAATAATTAAAGAGATATTTCAATATTAGTAACTTCATGGAAATATATAAAAGACATACATTATTAAACATCGCATTAATATCAACAATAAGACGGCCTCACTTCACATTTTGAATAACAGAAATACCAACTCAGGCCAAAAACAAACAACTTTATATTCACTGTTTATTGAGCAGAGGTTGTAACAAGTATATAACATTGTCATTCAAACACTAATTACATCCTGTGAATTGTCACTGCTGGGGTTAAGACAAGAGTTCCACTCACGTCTGTCATCACTGATCACACCTGCAAGTCCAGACAGACGCCACCCTCGCAACACGGTGACTTTCTTCTTTGCGACTACGTCAAAGGCCGACATGGCCCAGCGCGCATGGACAGGCTTCATCACAATCTTTCCTCAGATCGATAGCCTTTGTCTTGTCACCATCCTTCAAGTTTGTTGAGGCTTTCTCCGCATACCAATGAGTGAACTGTTGTTTCATCACGGTTTTGAATTCGCCATTAACGGAAAAGCCCATTGGCTGTAACTCGCCAGTGCATCCAGCTGGGACAAATCATACTTCGAAATTACCGTTTTCTCAGTAGCTCAAGGAAGGACTGGCACTTATCTGCGGCAAAAAACTTCGAAGGTTGCAAGAGATTTCTGCCGTGTAGAACACTAAAACTGTGTGGACATATTCCAACATCGTTTCTGAATAACTCCTAGGATTGGCCGAGCAGGTCACGTGCCAGTCGTCAGGGAAGTTGTACGTGGGGTGGCATTTCTCAGTCAGTCCTTGGCAGATCTTTTTTTTTGGAGGGGGGGGGTCATGTTGATTTCCCGTTTGTCCTCAACGCCAGCCACGTCGATTTGCTTTGCACCTTAACTCGCTTGTGTCAAATTGGAAACTGGGACGATTTTAATACCAATTTGGTCAAAGTTAATGATTAAGTCAGATTGGTGCGATTTTGACGCAACTGTCTCCCCCACACTCGAAATGAATTCGTATCAAGTCAGATGGTATTTTCGAAGCAGCTTTTGTAGCTTTCCTTTTAACAAATCGGTAACTGATGAGGAAGGAATCTGACCCTGTGTTATTTAGTAGGTATGTGCCACCATTTTCATCAAGAAGAGATGTGTTTTCATGTACCACAATGCCACGTGCAGTAGCAGTTACAATATGCCGATGTAAGCTGCCAAAATTTACCCTCCGCCCCCCCCCCCCCCCCCCCCCTTCAGAGTATACCCGGGTAGAAACCAGACAGGTAGTGAAGTGACCACCAGTGGTTGGGTTGTCATGGAAGGCCCCCAGTACTCCCTTAAATCTGCGCTGTGGCAACACTTCCTTAGCGTGTTGGAACGGGGTTCCATTCTGTGTTGTGTAAGGCTTGGCAACTTGTCTGAACTTGGACTTGGCATTGGTACGAAGATCACCCTTGAGCTTGTAGATCTCCTCTGGATAGCTGTGGTCAGATTTGGTCAGGTACCTCAAAACATCATCTTAAACTTGATCATCAATAATTTAAAGTGGATAAAATCGGTACTTTTGCATTTATATATACTTGTGCATAACCTGTTCAAATGAGTCACATATTCATCTCACATGTGAGACTTCTTTAATTATGAATACTGTTGGGAAAAACTGGTGCTCCCACCTCTGTCTTCCCATTTTAAATAACAGGGTATGCATGTTTTAAAATTATTAGATGTGTACTGAATAGGCATTTATGTTCACTTAATCAGATGACAATATTCTTACAGCAGTTGACCAGAATAGATTAAGACTGACTTAGATGCATCCCAAAAAGAAACCTTCATGTACGTTCAAAAATAAAAATGCTTAAATCAAACAGGGCTTGAGTAGATTCTGGGAGCTCTTAGGTTATAGTTATAACCCGGTGTAGATTCTGGGAGCTCCAGATTATACCCTGGGGTAGATTCTGGGAACTTCCAGAGTACATCCCCGGGGGGTTGGTTCTGGGATAGGGGGGTATATTCTGTGAGCTCCCAGAATCTACCCCAACACTCCAGAGGAAACTTTTAACTTGAGTCTGTTAAATTCTTACATTTCCTTTGAACTTCCTTCATGCCAGTCAACAGAATACACTCAAAAATGATCTGTTGTTTTCAGAAAACACTATGTATTGGTTTATATATTGTGTACTGCTACAGTATAATACAGCATTTTTATATAATAAACGACCGTTTTGTAAAACACCTTGTGTAGCAAAAGCCCAGTGTTCACTTTCTTCAAATTGATAGAAAACTGGTGAACACTGGACGCACAACAGCTGGAGGAATATACTGATCAATTACTAATATTGTGGATGATAAAATATAAAGCATAACTTTTGATGTAAACTGATGAACAAAAGAAATGTTACCAAACTGAAATTTGGACACGTTGGAAGCCAAGCCTGAACAGTGTTTCAAAATTGTTTGCTGATTAATGCGGGTGCTGCAGTACCCAGATCAGATGAAATTAAAAGTGCTTCTGTATGTGCAGCATGACATCCAATAAAGATTAAAGAACGAAAGGAATGATGGACTGTTCATTCACACTCAAACCACTGGACAGTAACAAGGAGCATGTTAAGATTAAGGCTACAATAGAATGAACAAGCCTTTGGTGTGATATATCAAGGAGCAATGCATAACCATGTCGCAACAGTTTTGTCTGAAGCCGACGACCGTAACCAGGCTCATGGCCTGTAATTAGAAGCCAGCAGCGGGAGATGAGAGACAGACCTGTCACCACCACTCAGGAATCGTATCTTCGGAATCATATTATCATAGATGTCATCAGCGGCGATATTCCAGAGGACTGCATCAATACAGTATCAGAGCTTACAGACCACTACCAGACATAACACTGAACACAGACATGAAAGACATCGACTGGCTCGAACACTGCAATAATGCAACATAGATTCCAGACTGTCGACGAGGGGAACAGCATGTTGTTGCATTCAAGATGTCAAACCATGTGGAAATGGTGGCATTATGGTTTGGGGCCCCAAATGTGGCCAAATAAAGACGGATCTGGTGATTTTGGAAGGAACCATCACTGGACAGCGTTTCACTGATCAATCTCTCCACTCTGCTGTACTACCATATCATATGATGTGCAGACCTTGTCATCCTACTTGCATTTTCAGAACTCTCGGGCCCGTGCAAGCCCCTGCGGCATCACCAGACTTCTGTCACCGGATCATGAAAACCAGGTCCTCATGGTCCAGTGATCACAGGGTCATCCTTCTCCTTACGGCCTAGCCATCAGATGCTCGGCTTCGGTTCTTTGACTTTGCGAATGATGAGGCTATCTCTAGAGAATTGGTTGTCTGTAAATTTCATTCTCTAGTATTTTAATATGGTCGTATATTGTTTTGACCTCCTATGTGTATGCAAGCATATTCACATGTTGAAAGTGTTTTAGTATCTTTGCTTTTCATGTAATTTTTAACACCTTACTAATTGTACATATCTGGCTGTTAATGTTTAATAGTGCCTCATGGTAGCTCATGTTCAGCCTCCAATATTGGCTTAGTAATTAGCTGCCTGTTCGTGTTTTCCCTACTTTAGAAAGCACAATTCTGTGTGCTCATGAGGTTAGATCATTCCTACAGTTAGCTACGGGTGACTGGCTTCTCCGAAATCCGCACCTCATCCTTAAATAGCTCAGCACTACTGAATGTAGTGATTGCCCGGAATCATGAGACCTTGACAGGTCGCTCTGCTACTGTGTGATCGTTTTAACGTAGTTTAGTTTATGGGGCAGTTTTGACAGTATATATGGACTTACTGCTGGTGTTACTGCACTACGCTCGGTAGTATATTGTATTTAGTTAATATACCCCCCTCCCTTCATCTATTAATCCATGAATAAATCATTTAACTCAGCATTATCTAGCTTCGGGCAAGCAGCTTTTCATTGTAGGAAGTGGGGAACTTCTGTAGGTCAAATACCTGTATAATCTTGAAGTCAAGTATTTCCTTTTCAGTCTAAGAGAATTTAGTCTATGAGAATAGATTTTAATTTAGGCAAATCCGACAATCAATTAGTGCACCAGGGACCTTTTAGGGATAGGTCCACAGTGTCCTTTTCTCCCCATCAATCAAAGTCAAGATTATTCACTCTTTAGAATGTGCGGCATGTCTGGGATGGCTCTTGTTTATGATTAGAGGGTTCTTATTGCTCTTTGGCCAAACCCAGTTTTGTGGTTAAATTTGCAGGATTTGTTGTTCACAGTTGGTAACATGGCATAATCAGGTGGACCTTCCGTAGCTATAATTAAGAAAGTTTCTGAGAATGCGTTGGTGTAGTTGACTGGTAATTATCAAGTTGTTTTAGCCTGGCTTAAGCATTCGGGAAATTAGAGAGGCGTTGATCTCAGAATTATGCTTGGATCCTAATGAGGCAGAGGAGAAATCAGGGCGAGGTTGTAATTGTAATAACGCAGGTCTCTTCTTTGCAGCACACTTAGACTTGAGGAAACTAGAATTAGAGGAAAAAAGATAGAGGCTCAAATCAAAGAAAGAAGCTAAGAACATGAGCTTAAGTTAAAGGAGTAAGTAGTAAGACAAGTAAGTAGTCAGGACAGTTCTTCTGATAGAGTGAATATTGGCATATAACCTGGCAGTCTAAGTTTAAAGACAAGGCCACTGTAGCATAATGGTCTTTGGATGACGAACTGTCTAGGAGTTGTCAGCAGGTGAAGTCACCAGCTCTCAGGGCTAATGAGGTGACAAGTCTCCAAAGGCCAGGCTCTGAAATGTATGCTGACTTTTTTTTGCTAAGAAGAGCAACTTGTTGGATAATCGGACTAATCTGGAGTCTATTAAGGAGCTTAGAGATTTAAAGGTGTTGCACAAAGTCAAGGATAGTATGCTGTCTGGTTTGAAAATCCTCTTGTCAGATCCGAGAGTGGCGAAGATGTCCGGAAATTTACCTGACATGCATCACTACTAGATCTAAAGTCCAAAGTCAGGAAGTTTGATATGGTAATTGATTTTTATCATCCAAAAACTGGCTCCCACAGGAGATATCGCTTGGATGAGATCAAGCGATATCTATACTGTAGCTATCGCTTCAATGAAAGTACATCACAATGCTTTGCAGACCATTGTGACGTCACTGGTAACCATGACGTCACAATCAAATGACATTGCTAATGGCTCTGCTACTGAAGTTGTTTGCAGTACTTTTTACACTGAAGACACTGTCTAATTACTGTCTACAAATTGAAAAAGTTGGAAGAATGATATTGGATGATAAATAAAATCTCTCCCTCGAGTCTTTTGATATCAAATATACCAACACTCGTTGATAAAAGTGGCAAAAATCCTCGACAAGCCTCGGAATGTTTCCTCCTTTATCAACTCCTGTTGATATATTTGATATCAAAAGACACTTAGGTGAGATTCTCTATATCCGACACCAGTGTATCAGCTGTATTTGACGAGGCAGTTAATGACAGTGTTAATCTGGAAATCACGCAGGATCGTATTGATAAGGATGAGGTGGATACGGATATTGATGTTCATTTTACGGTCGGTCAGGAGAATGTAGCCACGCCCAAAACAATAGGACGGCTATTGATCGGGGTAAGTCAGGTGTTGTTCAGGTCATTATGATTCATGAGTCGTTGTGTAGGCCCAGAAGGCAGATGATTCATCGAGGGCTTTAGGGTGTGACGTGTCGTCAGGTTATGTGGGCAGAATGAAGGATTGGCTCTGGCAAGCTACCAATGGAGCTAAGCAAGACTTGCTTGTGCTAGACAATTATAGCCAGTGACCAAGTGTTTCTCTATCTTCCCATCCAAAGTCCTCCCTCAAAGCTTAATCCTTTTGCTCTTACACAGTTAAATGTCAGTTTAATGATGTAGGCTATATTACCAGCCTGGTAACGTACTGAGCGAGACGTGCCACGCAGCCAGTCAAAGAAGTAACCAACAAAGAAGATGATGGTCAAGGGGAAGTTATGGAAACCAACTTCCATTTCAGTGAAGTCCTGGCTGACCTAGGGATCAAGCTGAAGCATCTTCCTGATTTATAGAAGACTTGTAGACTGTGATCACTGATCACGTTGAAATTCCTGGAATTTTATTGAAAACAATAAATATTCCCAGAAAAAAATTGCACAATAAATGTATGCTTCAGACTTGAAAAATAACAAATTGCCTGCCACAAATATACTGAACCAAATTAAAAACTTCACAATCTTGAAGTTTTAACATTTTTGTCCAGTTATCATTGTGGGCCCTTCTTGTGTATTTAAACAGTAATGGCCACGTATTGTCTTCAGATAACACCCGTTTTTGTGCAGGTGAATCGATCAAAATTATGTGCACAGCACTATAGTGGCAAAAGTGTTTTTCACGTGCAACTGGTCACGTGGCCACAATACCGCACGTGTTTTCAGCCATACTTGTTAGCAGTCATTAACAAAAAAAAAGAAAAACACAAGAAAACAAAAGTCTTTACGGCCATTTGTCATGCCACGCCTTTCAAATGTGCAACGTGAACGTGCCATCGGCATGTTGCAGACGGGAACGTCCGTAGCTGAAGTAGCAAGGACGATGGGTTGTAGTCGACGGACTGTTTATGATTTACAGACGCGTCTACAGCAAACGGGTACCACCGCTGATCGCCCTCGGCCAGGTCGACCACGTGTGACGTCACATGAAGAGGATCGTCAGATTGTCTTACGTCACCTCCGTAACCGATTTTTGACGGCTACATCAACAAGAAATGAACTGTTTAGGGGTAGAATGAGTGCGCAAACTGTTGCTCACCTTCAGGCACGACGGCCATACTGCGGGCCGATTCTGACTCAATTACACAGACGTCAACGTCAATTGTGGGCACAGCGACACTTACGATGGACTCCGAGGAATTGGAATCAAGTCGTCTTCAGTGATGAATCCCGATTTAATCTTCGATTTGCTGATGGTAGGGCGGGGGTGTGGAGGCGCCGTCATGAACGTTATGCCCAGTGTTGTATACAGGAAGTTGACTGATTTCGAGGCGGAAGTGTCATGGTGTGAGGTGCTTTCTGTGGCAAGGCACGTTCCAGGCTTCTTGTCATCCGTGACAAACTCAACGCTGCTGCTAACCGCGACCAAGTAATGGCACCAGAACTTCTGCCTTTTATGGCAGCACATGGACCCGGTTTGATCTTCCAACACGACAATGCCAGACCCCACACAGCAATTTTGACAAGGAATTTCCTTCAGAATGCGGGAGTCAACGTCATGGACTGGCCGTCAAGGTCTTCCGACCTCAATCCCATCGAACACGTCTGGGATGCTCTTGGCAGAAGTCTGTGCACTGTCCAGAGCCAACCACAGAATTTGTAAGATTTTGGCACCATTTTGCAGCAACAATGGCGTCGTCTTCCCAATCATGTGTTCACAAGCATCACAAGGTCCATGCGGTGGCGTTGTGTGGCAGTTGTCAACGCACATGGTGGCCATACACGCTACTGAACTTGTGTGCCATCAGATTCTGGTGCTTGGGACTTATGATTTAAACTGTTGATGTTATTACCGAATACCGTAGGTGCTTGGGACAAATTATGGTTACCACCGTCAATTTAAATCCTTCTTTGGACATTAATGATTAAAAATTACCTTCTCTGATACATTTGTCCGTTGTATATCATATATGGGATTACTTTTAAAAATGTGAAGTTTTTAATTTGACTCAGTATATTATATTGTTGCCACGTGGTTTCCTTATTAAAATTCAGGTTCATTGTTTTGAAATGATATCAAATCTCCATGCTAAATCCCAGTTGCCCTAAGAGTATCAAATGGTCAGTCCATAGGTATATACCAGTGACTGGCTTCCCCGTAGTCCACATGGCCTAAATAGCTTGGTTGGATGGTTGGTTGGTTGGTTGGTTGGTTGTTTAACGCCGCACTCAGCAATATTCCAGCTATATGACGGCGGTCTGAAATAATCGAGTCTGGACCAGACAATCCAGTGATTAATATCATGAGCATCGATCCACGCAATTGAGATCGATGACATGTATCAACCAAGTCAGCGAGCCTGACCACCCGATCCCGTTAGTCGCCTTTTACGACAAGCACAGTCGCCTTTTACGGCATGCATGGGTTTCTGAAGATCTATTCTACCCCGGATCTTCACGGGTCTTGGTACTATCGTGTGTGGTGATCGCCAAGAATCGTGGGACCTCGATGGTTCGCTCCCCTACTGTGTGATCCTTTGAACTTAGTTTTGCCAGTAGGTAATTATGGGTCAGTTTTGATCTTATACGGACCTACTGCTGGTGTTACTACGGATTACTTATCGGGTAGTGTATTATATATAGATTGTATACCCTACCCCCTCATTATGCAGAGTAACTCCCAGGTGTCTTTTTGGTCACATCCGGTTTAATCTGATGTCTATGTGTCTTGCTGATTGTCTCGTCAGTGTTCACATAGCCATCTTATGTAATTGCTGGTATACAGATGCACATCTAAAAAGCGTGCATATTCGTTCATTGTTGTCTGTGACAACATACGTCAAGCCACTCTCGATTCTCCCTCGTTAATTATATCTGGCTGATAATTATAACACTGTGAACTTTTACCACACTGTCTATCATTTCTCTATTTACTTTTATTAACACCCAAGTCGCAGTACCTCATCTCCGTGACAAAACACTTGTGCGATCACCTTAATTTGAGCTCGCCCAGGGATCAGTTTGGACGCTCCCTCTGAGAAGAATGGCGACGAATCCCATTTCCGGTGATGAGCCGTCTCATATCTTTTGCCCATCGTCGAGTTAGCCATGCATGATACTGACTTACAAGAATGGCATTCTGCAGGTTGATCGAATACTGGCTACATCCACCAACTGGGGACACTATACCTTCCTTAATGTTCTCATTCACAGCTTAATTTTTATGATGTTGTGAATTCATGTCTATTGACAATACCAGTATCTACCTTGACATTGGTGCTTTTCTGTATTTGAGAACAAACAATGTTTCTTTGGCTGGTCAGTTTAGCTTACTACAATAAACTGTTTGTATTTTCATATATGTCTATGTTTTTTCCAAGAAGAATAAATGATGCGTAATGGGCATTTCACATCACAGGGGGGCACGGGTCGACCAGTCGTCTAAGGCGCCGCGATTCGCTGTGCAGAGTTGCGTCCCTTGGGCATGCCAGAAACCTATGATTGTGGGTTCGAATCCCGGTAAACCCCGATTTTGTGTCTAGGTTTGTCACCACCATACCCGTACTCGTAGGTTTCACCTCCCACATTAAGCTCACCCGCCGCGATATAACTGGAATACTGTTAAAAGCGGCGTTAAACCCAACTCACTCACTCACTCACATCACAGTTTGTGGAGTCAGTAACCTTTTCAAAGGATACAGAACAGTGACTTGAATTATATGGCCTCTTGAAATGGAAGAATTGAAATGATTGTTACAGGAATACTGTCTTTCATGCTCGTGTCTCTGTGTGAACTTTTCATTTACACAAAGGGGGCACGGGTGACCCAGTCGTCTAAGGCGCCGCGATTCGCTGTGCAGAGTTGCGTCCCTTAGGCACGCCAGAAACCTATGATTGTGGGTTCGAATCCAGGATCTCGCCGATTGTGTTTCAATGTTTGTCAGCACCATACCCGTGCTCGTGGGTTTCACCGAAGTGGTAAACGTCTGAGACCTGCATCACTTCGGGCTTTCCTCCCACATTAAGCTGACACGCCGTGATATAACTGGAATACTGTTAAAAGCGGCGTTAAATTTAACTCACTCATTCATTTACACAACATATTCTTCTTATGTGATCGGTGTAGGTGGGTTTTCTATAGACACTGGTTTGGATTATGTTGGGGCTCTGGAGACAAGAAGACCTAGAAAGGGTAGTTGCTTATTCATTTCTGTTTCAATGGTGAACTGTACCCGAATGTGTAGTTAGAGTTGGATGTTGTGGTAGCAAGGTTGGGTCTTGGTCTTGTCTTACGATTGCTCTGATTCGGTAATGTTCTTGTGTTCGGAGTAGAGGTCAATGGAGTCTGAGATGAAGGAGGCAGCTGACTTTCGTTAAGGAGCAACGATTCTGATGAAGTGTTGGACTGTGTTATAAAAAGGATGGGGGAGGGGGGTCTTTTGGATTTTCACTGTGGCTCTGGCACAGGGATGTCGGGGGTGGTTCATGGAGAGTTTGTTAGTTTGTTGTGAAGTTGTTTTAGCTCTTAGAGACAGGCTTTGTGTTGGCGTAGGAGTTTGGCAGTTGGGTCTATCTTGATCTGGGAGTAGGGTGTGGGGGTCTTGGTGGGTGTTGTTGTTTAGATAGTGGAAATCTGAATTGTTAATGAAGACTGTGGCTTTGCCAGCAGATGCAATCTTCATGGTCTTGAGAAAGGAGTTCTTGTCTAGAATTATTGGCTTCTGTGGTGATGCGGCCGTCAAATCAGAATCGGGTGGGTTTTTTCCAATTTCATGGTAGAGTAAATTGTTTCACGCTGACTTGGTTGATGGATGTCATCGTATCCAAATTGTTTGGATCGATGCTCATGATGTCAATCACTGGATTGTCCGGTCTAGACTCGATAATGTACAGACCACTGTCATATAGCTGGAATATTGCTGAGTGCAGCGTTAAACAAGGAATAAACAAAACACTGGAAAATCGAGGAGGGCTTAATCACGTCAGACTGTGAAATTTAAATTTGCGCTCGACAATTCGGCGGTTGTGAAGCAACTCACACAGTCGGGCATCGACACACCATCAATCTCACATCGTGACATTATTTTTCGTTCAGTTCATTAGGAATTTGTTTTGTTGACTGGTTCCAAATTTCGCCCGTTTTAACCGAAACCAAGTTGGTTTTGTGCTTATGTTCCTTGATATTGCTGATTAATGCCAGTAGCAGCAGCTGTTGGCTAAACGTGATCATAAACCTTCCGTAGCCATGCACACGCAACATATTTAGGTCACTAGGTGCATATCTATGTCCATAACGCATTAGTAACATCGCAAGGCATATGAATCCTGAACTCATTAACCAATAGGCATCCCACCTGTACAATATATACGTAATCCTGTTTGAAAGGATTCCTCATCACGTGTTTAATCCATGTTGCAACAGTAGGTATTCTTTTCCATGTTCGTTATTTAGTCTTTCCTTAACTGTATAAGGATCTATTCCGATACGTCGCTATTACAGTAAACAAAATAAGTTGTTATCTATAAATTGTGTCTTCTTATCATCCGTCTCCTTCTAAGAAATACCTATCATTAATCGCAATATACAATAAAATAACTACAATACCGACACGCAAAATAGTTGTGTACCATGTCCTGTTGTCTCAACATTATTAATAAAAAAATGTTAACAAATCTTGGCTGGAAAGATAGTCAAGGCTACAATCTAAAGTCTGATCAGCTGGTGATGATGGTTGTTTTATCGTTACTAAATCGGTGATTATAGTGTCATTAGAATTTCAAGAAAATAATTGTATCTTCATATTTTTCATTGCAATGGATTTCCTCCAATATACCACCTGTGAAGATCCGGGGTAGAATAGATCTTCAGCAACATATGCTTGCCGTAAAAGGCGACTATTCTTGTCGAATGAGACGACTAACGGGATCGGGTGGTCAAGCTCGCTGAATGCATGTCATCGTATCCCAATTGCGTAGATCGATGCTCATAGTGTCAATCACTGGATTGCCTGGCCCAGACTCGAGTATTTACAGACGGTCGTAATATAGCTGGAGTATTGCTGCGTGCGGCGTTAATCAAAAACAAAAATAAATTTAAACCTTCAATATACGTTAAAACACCAAGAGAAACATGAATTTAAGCATGTAAAATCATGCCACTTTCATGGGCTCCGTCGTGTATATGATACATATTTTGTTATAAGGGACTTGTCCTTATTTTGTTAAAAAAACAACCTCATTCTATGAAAGGTTTTTCTCCCCTTACACGTGTTTTTTCATGACACACTCCCCCTCCCAAGATAAATGACCAGTCCCTATATCATATGTCCAAAGTTACTTCCTGTTCTAAACATATAGAAGATATATAGGATTTAGTGCACAACGTGGGGGTGGGCGACTGTACTTCCATTATCCCGTAAAGGTTTACGTCCGAGAATGAGGTCTTTGTGAGAGGAGCAAGGCCTGAGGGGGTAGGGCAAAAAGTAAGACCGTCAGCCGTTATGCCCGTGTTGTTACTTTAAGACCTATCCCTTGAGGCCTTATTATTCACCAAGACCGAATTCGAGGTCGTTCGAGGTCGTGAACTCACTTATAAACCGACATCCTCTCCGAATATGTTGTATTTATTTGATGCCGTTATCCCTGTCTAATGGAGTCGTCTGACGCTCAATAATGTGCATGCACTTGCAGCAATGACATTGCACGTGCACCAACCGGTGTTGGCGCACGCTGTCATAAACCATGTATTCAGTGAACCTTTGCTTCAACACCTGCCCCGATGGCTTAGTACGAAAACGCTGAGTTACAACAAAAAATATGGTATATGTGGTTGCAGTTTTCATGTGAAATAAAGCCTTGTCGTTTAGTCAGTAAAAAAATCAACATTAGATAAATGGTTCAAAGTAAAACCTTAGGTCTTGCTTGAAAAAAGTAAAACCTCAAAGCAGATCTTATAGAGAAAGTAAAACCTTAAAGTAGGTCTTCCCGGGAAAGTAAAACCTTAAAGCAATTCTTCCTGGGAAATAAGCATCAAAGCAAGTTATACTTAGGAAAGTAAAACCTTAAAGCATGTCTTGCTGGGAAAGTAAAACCTTAAAGCATGTCTTGCTGGGAAAGTAAAACCTCAAAGAAGGTCTTCCTGGGAAATGAGAGCACCAAAGCAGGTCTTCCTGGTAAATAAGCATCGACGCAGGTCACACTAGGAAAGTAAAACCTTAAAGTAGGTCTTGCAGGGAAAGTAAAACATTAAAGCAGGTCTTGCTGGGAAATAAGCATCAAAGCAGGTCTTGCTGGGAAAGTAAAACTTTAAAGCAGGTCTTGTTGGTAAAGTAAAACCTCAAAGCAGGTCGTACAGGGCAGTAAAACATCAAAGCAGGTCTTCCTGGGAAAGGAAAGCGTCTAAGCAGATATTGCTGGGAAAGGAAAGCATCAAAGCAGATTTTACAGGGCAATAAACCTTAAAGCAGGTCTTGCTGGGAAAGTGAAGCACCAAAGCAGGTCTTGCTGGGAAAGGAACGTATCAAAGCAGGTCTTGCTGGTAAATTAAAGCATCAACGCAGGTCTTCCTGGGAAAGTAAAGCATCAAAGCAGATTTAACAGGGCAATAAACCTTAAAGCAGGTCTTGCTGGGAAAGGAAAGCATCAAAACAGGTCTCCTTGGGCAAGAAAGGAAAGCATTAAAGCAGGTCTTCCTGGTAAAGTAAAACATCAAAGCAGGTCGTCCAGGGCAGTAAAACCTTAAAGCAAGTCTTCCTGAGAAAGTAAAGCGTCAAAGCAGGTCTTCCTGAGAAGTAAAACCTTAAAGCAGGTTTGGCTTGGAAAGGAAAGCATCAAAGCAGGTCTTACAGGGCAAGAAAATCCTTAAAGCAAGTCTTCCTAAGATAGTAAAGCGTCAAAGCAGGTCTTAAAGGGCAGTAAATCCATAAAGCAAGTCTTCCTGAGAAAGTAAAGCGTCAAAGCAGGTCTTGCTGGGAATGATAAACATCAGAGCAGGTCTTACTGGGAATATGTTATATCCAATGTAGTCGCTCCCAACTTGACTGTGTCGAAGTTCCTGCTGAAAGCAGATAACCCTGAAAAGAACAATGGAGTGACGTCACCTGAGGTTTATGATTCGTGTTTCCAAGTTTTACAAGCCTCCCTCAATGGATCGTCAATAATTGTTGACTAGGTAACGCGATTGTTTTACTAGGTGACCTAGGCAAGTTGACAAGGTTATATCTATCAGTGGCAGCATGTGTTTATGAATAACCATCCCATAACAATATCAAGCATATGTTGCCGGGGGAGTATTTTATACCGGAATCGCAACGGGGAGGAGGATCGGGGGTGGTGGGTAGTGTGGTTTGAGGTGTTTTGTGAGGGGGTGTCATTCATTATATCAGATAAAGAAAGGGTTCATACTAAGTGAAAAACGTCATCTGTCATACGTTGTGTGTGTGTTTACATTTCACTTGATATAATCACGTTTTCTTTAAATGTCATTCGGTGCAACACGCACCGGCCCTTCATCCTTCCCATGTCTTTCATGGAAAGTAAAATCTTGGCCTTGTCACGAATATATGATCCGGTACAGGGTGACAGGGGTTACTTAACCTCTTACAAATGGTATATATCTTTGACGTTAACTCTGTTAAATGTTAGTTTCCCACACAAGTACAATGTGCGAAACCCATTTCTTGTGTCCACCGCCCTGATATTACTGGAATTTCGCAAACGGTGCCGTACAACCATACTCACCCAGGTAAATGACCGTGAGTCAGCTAAATGAAGGAATGTTCAAGATGAGGCAGGTGTAGTCTGCCTTTACGTCATATTCATAGATGGTCTAAGGGAGATAACTCCCAGCAACCTAATTCCTTTGGTAACTCTGTAGCTAGTGGAGAGTAGGGAAGATGTCTTCCAATATTTCTGCCTTCATGTAGACCATGTGCTCATAGCTAGAAATAAACTCTATTGCCCACTACACTTCTGATTCCATTGTATATCAAGTTCATAGAGGATCCTACCACGATCACATCCACGAGAACGGACTTGTTGCTGACAAACCAAGGTTCATAATCGGAGAGTATGTCAGATCCGAACCCACATCAAGATTCCTGGTACGGGTAAAGGATTCAACTTGGCACGGCGGGTTTCGTTGACACAGACCATTGCTCAAACCACGATACTATTTTCATTTATAACCAGTGTACATAAGACCTCACTCGACAACAATATCAAATGTGATTCCTATGTGGTTAAAAAGACTCAATACGGACTTTAATCTTCGGTATAAATATGGTGGCATTATGAAAGGTGAAAGGCTCTCATTTCAACATATTTGATTTCTGTACATATTAAATAGAGCTTATTAGCTAATAGTAAAGTTTAAGAGTATGCTGTAATAAGTAACTGTAAATTATTAATACCATGATCAATTTCTGACAATGTTTACTGGTATCACAAGCCAAGGTTTTACCGTTAGCAAAACGCCCATGCTTAGACGTTGTAATTGTGACGGGTGCCAACCGAGGGGTGGGATATAGGACCACCTTTTCGTGAACACCTGGTATTATCACAATAGTGATTTGGGAAACGTAGAATTGACTCTGATTTCTGATGAATATGAAAAGGGCTTTGTCGCTTGTTTTTACAAATCAAACGCTTTGCATTGAAACGGCACTGACTACTTCGTTATTTTACAGTTCTTGGTTCACGGTTCCATCGACCCTAAACATGAGGAATGTAAAAATAAAATATGAGCTTAAAGCTTTCTTGTGCTCGCCGAGTCGGATAAGCGCACTAACTTAAACTAAATTGCCAAATTGCTCAATGACCCCTAATTTTTCAGTTAAAGTATCATATGTATAATACTATTATAACTGCACACTTACTCCGACCAGTGTGTGACTTTGTTCCTACGCGTAAGTTTAAAACAAAATACCTAATGAAACATAAAGAATAATATTTATATTTCTCATCCGAGTGAACGTATTCATATACACACAAAAACTAAAAAGTGATTTTTCGAATCTTGATCTTTAATTCTACTTGGATCACAGATCAACGGGTTTCACAAGAAAATTCATAACTAATGAGATAAAGTACCTTTTAAGGTTTTTATTAAAGTATACGACCTCGATAGTTTGTTTGCAGCGATGTTAATTGATGTGTTTGAAGTTATCATCAGTCAATGTATCGGGTACCTTTTGTATTATCTTATGACACACCCTAAAACTTAAAAGAAAAGGACATCCATTTTATATATAATATGTTGATGGCTTTAAATTACACGACCTTGCCGAGTTGTTTTTTATTTGTTTGTTGTTTAACGCCGCACTCAACAATATTCCAGCTATATGACGGCCGTCTGTAAATAATCGAGTTTGGACAATACAATCCAGTGATTGACATCATGAGCATCGACGCACACATTTGGGATCGATGACATGTATCAACCAAGTCAGCGAGCCTGACCACCTTATGACAAGCATAGTCGCCTTATACGGAAAGCATGGGTTGCTGAAGACCCTTTCTAACCCGAAATCTTCACGGGTTCCCTATTGCCGTGATGTACATGACCTTTTGACTTATATTCAAAGGTGTATCACTGAGCCACAGTCGACAAACAAGTCCAGAACTCAAGCATATCATTGGAAAAGTCATCTGCACACTGCAGCTAACTACAACTGCCTGTAAGGAATGTATGGTGTTGTTAAGTAGTCGTACAATAACCGATAGTGAAATGACTTGACTACTAAAGAATATGTATCAAAAATTAACCTCGCAATAATGTGTAAATATTTTATGCAACAAGATGCTACGTTAAATCAACATGATAATATTTCACCCTCGAGGAATCTGTTCCTGCAAGAAGACACATATTTGCTTCAGTATCTTGAGGGTATACGCAACGCTGAAGGTGTTATAATGGAGGATCCGATTCAGTAGTTTCCAAATCTTATGGAAGCTTAATGGGAAGATATTTCACTAGTTCCTTTTTATTAAACGAAATAATGTGATTCACACCATACACAAAGTGAATGCCATAATTTTAGCATTAATACTTTCTTTTCGCCAGACGAGCTAAGTGAGATCGCTATGCATAGAGGAACATGTCGTAATGTTGTGCTGAGAAATGTGCACTCAATGGATAATGTGTGAAGCCCATTTCTGGTGTCCCCCGCCGTGATATTGCTTGAATATTGCTAAAAGCGGAGTAAAACCGTACTCACTCAGTCTATGCATAAGGGGCCTAAGGTATTACTTTTCACAAAGGTGACAATATGTACTGACGAAAGTGGGTCAAGTTTCGTACACCCACAGGAATCTGAAGTAGACAAAAATAATGAAATGTAATGCCATTTCTCTCCTACAGTTTTCTAAATGAGAGGGTCTTCGATAGTTCAACCTTCATCCATCCCGTCATCTCCTACCTCCGACAAGGCTCCTTCAAGTCATCTCAACGAAATTCCACCCGTCAGTTAATAAGCTGCCATTGGGATATTCGAATAAGTTAATCCTGGAGTACTGTCTACAGTTTCATGTGGCAACATTTGTTTAATTAGTACTTGAATCCTTTCGAAACCAAATATACATCAATATACATATATCATACAAATTCATCTTTTCTGCACCTATTCTATTTTCATCATAAAACTATTTTTATATAATGTCATTTCAGAGTGCGTGAATGTTGTATGTAAATATATAGACATCAACGAGAAAAACCAGTCACCATTATCCGCCGAAACAGATTCCGTTGCACGTAAAAGGCGACTATTAGTATTCCAATATAATTTAACACTTTTTAAAGTGTGATTTCGTGATCAAAATGTGAGTATTAATAGATTTCTCAAGAATGCTTTAAATATCATGGATGTAACCATGATGCAATGTAGATAACTATGACCTTTGTTATGATTGGTTCATATCAAGATATCTATCCAACTCGCACTTATGTTTGAAAACGATAAAAAGAAAGAACTCTTTGTCGTTTGCTTTTAAACGTTGAATTTTTTTTCTTAATTTAATTTAGAGTTAAGATCAGAGTGCATTGCGTATATGTCATACGTACATATAGATGGATCACATCCATGACAATGTCTTCCGGAATAACTTTACTTACTGAACACAAGTGAGCTTCTGTACCTGGCGAATAATGCATGTACATGTTGTCTCTACACGATACACAGTTCAACCTAGATGTCAAGTTAATGTGTTTTGAAGCGGCACTTAACCTCTGTTAACAACATTCTTTGAATACCTTGTAACAGAGCTGTTTTATGACAAAGGATATCAGTCATTATGATGTCATTGTACTGAAATTCTCATAACCTCTTCATCAGTTTCAGCCGTTAGTTTTATATACACGCCTAGAATAACAGACGAATTTTTGTGACATTCTAGGCATAACTGTCTCTGAAATAAAGACTCATGTAACATCACCTGGTGAACATGATTCTCTGCAATCAAGGGTTTAAGTATATATCTGTAAATGTAAGCGTATACGTTTCGAACCAACACGTTTTCAGCAAACCCAATACAATGAAATGGGTCTTTTCATTTTCTTACGGCTTAAGCACTTTACATGTGACGTCGATAAGATATATAATGTTTCAGCAGGCGAAACCTATTTAAGTTTTTGAAGATACAGTTATAAAGAACAATGATAATCTGGCTACGCTTAAAGATGGTACATGGCATTCGTATTATATTGATTACCGCATACTGAATGCTCCTAGAAGTTGTGACACTTGTATCTCTATGTAAGTTATATAGCACTTCATTTTCTGACTGTAAACATTTGTTGAATCTCCGTTGGAAACATCCTCCTTCAGCATAGCGTAACATTATTGTACCGCCATCGATAACGTACTAGCATGCACCTTAACCAGACACAAACGTGTTCGTAAATAGCAAAATACACACTTCTATCTGTGTAACCACGACGGTTTGAGGGACTGTAATGGCTAAGTATTGATTTACAGGCTGGATGTTTTCAATCCTCTACAAGATGAAATTATAAACATGCATTGAAGTCCCGTGTAAACATCCAGTTTCATAGCCAATGTGTGCCATTGAGTCGTTGTGTCTTTCCGTAGTGTTTTCCAATAGTACGCCTGATGCCATTTATTCAACATAGGACGAAATGTGAAGACATACAACTTGTATATGTTACAATCTATGTGTCGATTTTGCACATAATCTCAAATATAGACATTGTCAATATCTGGACAAAATAAAAAATCCATATTATACAAGAATGTTTAGACTAAACTATAAGTCAGAGTCAACCTGCACCCATAATTGCATCTTTAGATATCTCTGTATATAAATAGAAACGGGAGATGATTTACATTTGTAATTTTGTTTAGGTATTAACTGATCCATTCATTCATTCAGTGTTGTTGTTTTGCGCAGCACTCAGCAATATTCCAGCAGTAAGACATTGGTCTGTAAGTAATCGAACATATGCCAGACAATCCAGTGATTGATAGTATGATTTTTTTGTCGTTGTTTAGCGACGCACCCTACAATATTACAACTATATGACTGCGGACCAGACGATCCAGTGATTGACGTCATGAGCATCGATCCACGCAATTTGGTTTGTTTGTTGTTTAACGCCGCACTTAGCAATATTCCAACTATATGACTATATGGTATGTAATTAATCGAGTGACAATCCATTAATTAATATCATGAGCATCGATCAACGTAATTGGGATCGATGACATGTATCAACAAAGTCAGCGAGCCTGACCACCCGATCCCGTTAGTCGCCTCTTATGACAAGCATAGTCGCCTTATACGGCAAACATGGGTTGCTGAAGACCTATTCTACCCCGGATCTTCCCGGGACCATTGATTGATAATAGTATGAGCATCTACGCAATGGGGATACAATGACATACTTAAACATGTTCTGTTTCAGAACACAAACAATGAAGTACAACACATTCACACTAATCACTGCGTCAGGGCCACATATTCGTCGGTCGCACAAATGTCTCAGTCTCTCACGTGTCGTCTGCAGCTAAAAACGACAATCTTCACTCATACTTTAGGATGGTTCCGTTGGCAATGAGGATGTGCCAGCAGGCACCTGTAGATCATCACGTTAATGTAAGCATAATTACAGATCATCTGCCTTCATGCAATTTGTGAACAGCACCGTCTTCGTGAACAACTTTTTGGGGGCAGCTGTTGACTGTGAAGAGTAATGGAAGTACCCTTATTTTTTGGGCCTTTATTTTACACTTTTGTGGTCACCATCAATGCCCCACGGTATTTATATAATCCTACACATGTGTGTGTCATCATAAACCCGATGCTCAGTTTATGACTATTGGAAGTGTTTGTTTGTTTGTTTGTTTGTTTGTTTGCTCCTTGTTAAACGCCGCATTCAACAATATCAAACTATATGACGGCGGTCTGTAGATAATCGATTCTGGATCAAACAATCAAGTGAATGACATCATGAGCATCGATCCACGCAATTTAGATACGATGACATGCATCAAGCAAGTTAGCGAGCCTGAAAACCCGATCCCGTTACTCGTCTCTTCGGACATGCATAGGTGCTTTTTAACGGCAAGCATGGGTTGCTGAAGACCTATTCTACACCTGATCTTCACGGGTCGCATGTTATGCAACATACACATGTGATCCGCAGCAGGGGAGGACTGATCAGCTAAGGTACAGTTGACTGAAATTTATAACAGTTACTTTGAAATGCTTTCATACATTTGCATACCTACACATGAAACGTACGGTGGACCAGCTGTTATCAGATAACTATAGACAAGAGTATGTGAGTGAGTGAGTGAGTGAGTTATCCGGGTTTCACACGTTTATTACTTTGGTAAAAGAGCAATGGTGTATGGGCCAGACATTACAAGTGAAAGGATCAGAGTAAATTATAGCTGTGAGGATGTTCCCAGTATCGCTTTGCACGTGTGTATCCCTTGTCAGCAGGTTAGCATATATGTGTGTGCGTGTGTGTGGATGGCACTGTTATTACTTTATCTCACTCACTCACTCACTCATGTAGAAGTTGGTTTGGATACAGTCCAGATATGATAGTAATATATAAAAAGCATACACATTGAGGCTCCGACTGTAGCACTTTAAACATAGACTACTTATCTGCTATCAAATATTATGAAAGCTCGCAAAGATGGACTTGGATGGGAGACCGCCAGGAATATCTGCCAAGGGCCCGTTTAAACAACTGACGCGAAAAGTCAAAGTTACGTTTAAATAATTTATATAGCTTGTATATCTTGTATATTTTTGGAAATAACTTCTTTTCTCTCCGTGCATTCCGATAAAGCATTAATGTCAATCTCTATCAAGCGCTCGTTTAAACAACTGAAGCGAAAAACATCCAACTCAGAGTAACGTTTAAATTATGTATAAAGTTTCTATTTCTTGGACAATTTTGGAAATAACTACCATTTTTACCCGATAAAGCGAAAATGTCAATTCTTTGTATTTGATAAGAAGTCCATTTTGTTATTTTTCACACATTAAATTTATATGTATTCTCACTCACAAAGGCTACAACCCTACACAGTTTACTGACTCAGAGCCGACTATTCCTTGTTTCTTCCCCCGACTGCCGAGCGCAGAACCATATTTCAACTTCTTTGGATATGACGCGTCTGACATGAACCACCGACCTTCCGCTCTCCGGGAAGGCGCCCTATACACTTGACCACAGAAGCGGTCCAGTACTAGGTACATAGGCGTTTCATCTCATTTGTTCATTCAACTTCAAAACTAACGTCCGGTAAATACGGTGATTTTAAGATTGCGAACAAGATCCAATCGTAATACGATGGTGGTAAAAACTCTACGGCTCATGACCGGTTAGACGTATCAATCCCGAAAAGGGTACTATATACAAATCCCATTCAGTGTGTCCTAAAACATGATATTCCTGCATCAGCAACATATGAAGGTGTGGATCGTTGTGGCCCGATTGCAAAACGTTCTGGTCGCGATCGAATCAGGTTCGGTTCGCGCGCGACTCGCGAACGTCTCGCGACCGGCTTGCGATGAGATGGCGATCACTTTTGGGGACGGGATCGTGAACAAGGAGGCGTTGTTATATTTAGTGCCGTGTATCTTCTTGATTATGTTGACCACGTGGCTGTCAAAAACAACACACTATAGTGACAGGCATGTATGTTGACTTGGGCGTCACGTCGCATGTTGATTGATCAATGAGCTGGCAGTAGTGAGTATCTGTAGCGCTCTCCACATTATCAGGAGCCTCACTGTGAAGTCACAGGACTGACGAAGGTGAAGTTAAAATTTCCAGCAATGCCACTTGTTTAAATTGAGTTTGAAATGAGGACCTTAGTCACCAATAAGGTTTTAAATAGTTTCACTAAATTCAAAATGAATTTATTTCATGTGATATTTTGGCTGTTCTGTGAGTGCAGATATGATAAATGAACTTCGAAGTCAGAAGAAAGGCATTGTTCCTCACTATACATACCTGAAACCACCTCACCACACGCAGCCTGACAGCGAATGGGACTTCACAAGTGCTGTGTTACAACCCTTAATGTAAATAGTACTCTTAATGTAAAAATAAAAAACATTAAGGGTCACGTGTTAACTCTTAATGTAAAAAAATGTTACATTAACAGTAACAACCCAAATACAGCAGATTTAACCAACAAACTATCCGATGTTGGTTTTGTTTCTTTTGTATCTCAACATGACATTGTTGCTTCACAGGAAACATAGTCATTGAAAAACACTTTAGTGACAATTTTCGAGAATATAAATTTTGTTGTTTACCAGCCACAAAAAGGTTCGGGAGGTGTACTAGTTTTGATAACATATTCACTGGTAAAATATGTTATTGATGTTCGATACAGAGAAAATGCTATTACTATTCTGTTGGTTTCAGTAGAGATACATTATGTGTGTTTACATATATCCAATCGGAGAATTTGCTGTATTTGAATACACAGGGAGAGTACCCATCTATTTCTCTCATTGCACTTGGATTTGTTTGTTTGTTTGTTGGTTGTTTCATGGCCCACTCAGCAATATTCCAGCTATATGACGGCGGTCTGTGAATAATCTTGTCTGGACCAGACAATCCAGTGATGAACATAATGAACATCGATACACGCATTTGGGATACGATGACATGCATCAACCAAGTCAGCGAGCCTGACCATCCGACAAGCATAGCATGGGTTGCTGAAGACCTATTCTACCCGGGATCTTCACGGGCACATTGTACTTGGAGACATGAACAGTAGAACCTGTGTGACGTTGGACTATACGGAAAATAATGTTATTCACCATTTGGAGGGTAATGATTACTCAGCAGATTATTTTACACAATTTGAGATGGTCAGATAACCATGTGATAAATTACTATATAACTTTGAATGGACGATTTGGAATTCCCTGAATGTTGGGCTACTGGGATAATTATCCCATGGTATAAGAAAGGGGACGCCTCTGTTCCTGATAATTTTAGGGCTATAAGACTCCTGAGTATCCTTAGTAAAGTTTTTACATCTATTTTAAACAGAAGACTAGTTTATTGGGCTGCAACACTTGATAAAATATCTGAATGTCAGTCGGGGTTTTGAAAAGGTTATTCAACTATTGATAACAGTTTTGTTTTAAACTCTGTCATTCAGCGTTATCTTTTACGTAAATGAGGTAAATTATATGTAGCATTTATTGATTTTTATTCTATTCTATTTTTATTCGACTACACTCAGCGTCATCTGTGGAAGCTATTGTACAAAAATTATTTGAGTGCTAAATGGGTAAAATGTTACAATCCATCTACATTTATGTAAAGGCTTGAGTTCTTTCAAGATCAGGTTTGTTTGCCTGGATACATTTGAGGCTGTAAATGGGCCTATTCCAAAGAATTTTGTATATATCATTGTCCATGACGCCCTCTACATATTCCGGGTCACACCATGGGTGGTCCTCTGTGTCAAAACCACAAGCATGGCGAAGAAAGTAATAAAATGATCGAGCTAATCCAGTGATGTACATCATGAACATCGATCCACGCAATTGGGATCGATGACATGCATCAACCAAGTCAGCGAGCCTGACCACCCGATCCCGTTACGACAATGAAATATGAAGTGGAAATGTCAAATCTTCTTTTTGTTATTTTCACATAATTAATTTATATGTTTTCTATATGACAAAGGCTACAACTATAGCTACATCTTTACCTTTAACAAATCAATTGAAATGTCAGTGATCACGTATCATAATATCACTGAACAAAATAATATTTGAAAACAGATTTGGCTCAAGTGTCTTTTTTAGTGTGCATGAAATCAATTACAATTACACTTAAACATTTCCTGGAACTATTATTCAGCAAAGACCTAGTCTAAATTTGCGGATTTCAACAATCAAATTGCAGAAGCTTTTTCGTTGACGTCAAAACAAATTGCAATCTCTAATATAGTGGTAAAAAACAAATATTATTGTTCATGTTCGTTTTAACAACTTACTGCACATCTGGAAGAGACCCGTGAAGATCCGGGGTAGAATAGGTCTCCAGCAACCCATACTTGCAGTAAGAGGCGACTGTGTTTGTCGTAAGAGGCGACTAACGGGATCGGGGGGTTAGGCCCGCTAACCTGGTTGATGCATGTCATTGATCCCAATTGCATGGATCGATCTCATGATGTCAATCACTGGATTGTCTGGTCCAGACTCGATTATTTACAGACCGCCTTCATATAACTGGAATATTGCTGAGTGCGGCGTTAAACAACAATTCTACATTGAATTTGGAATTTACTCGATTCTGATTGGTCCATTAAACTGTCTTCAGTCAATTTTTTGGTCAATCTTGCCCCATTAGTATTTCTTGTCTTTACTGTTGAAAATAAATAACATGTATACTGCATACTCGACATGCGTTTCTTTTCCGTGTGAGTATATTTAGCCGCAACGTTATCAGCATATATGTTTCGAATGAGTCTCCATAGAACCTTATTGTTTCCACAGATATTTGTCTCCAAGTTAAGTTATTGGCATGCCAAATATAATGGCCCGTGCCAAACAGAAAGATTTCGAAAATAATGCAAGAGGAAAGTTACGAAGAATATTAACTTTAGTCATGTATTCCCTGATCTTCTAGAAGGTTGATATACAATTCCGAAAATTCTGAAATACAATTCTGAACTTAATTCAATTAAAGATCTCTTTTATAGCTCATCACCCATAATTGATCCCATTTTGGGATTCCCGATCGTACACCAGTGATGATCCGGGTGATAATTGATCTTCAGTGAGTGAGTGAGTGAGTGAGTGAGTTTGGTTTAACGCCGCTTTTTAACAGTATTCCAGTTATATCACGGCGTGTCAGCTTAATGTGGGAGGAAAGTCCGAAGTGATGCAGGCCTCAGACGTTTACCACTTCGGTGAAACCCACGAGCACGGGTATTGTGCTGACAAACCTAGAAACATAATTGGGGCAAACCGGGATTCGAACCCACATTCATGGGTTTCTGGCGTGCCCGAGGGGCGCTACTCTGCACAGAGAATCGCGGCGCCTTAGACGACTGGGCCACCCGTGTCCCCCTGATCTTCAGCAGTCCATGCTTGCCGAAAGAGACGGCAAACAGAATCCGGTTGAAGCTTGTCATCGTATTCCAATGGATGATCATGATGTCAATCACTGGATTGTCTGGTCTGTCTGATAAACAACAAACAGCTTCTGTTGGTTGGTTGGTTGGTTGGTTGTTTTACGCCGCACTCAGCAATATTCCAGCTATATGACGGCGGTCTGTAAGTAACCGAGTCTGTACCAGACAAACCTAGGAACATAATCGGGGCGAACCGGGATTCGAACCCAAAATCATAGGTTTCTGGCGTGCCCAAGGGACGCAACTCTGCACAGCAAATCACGGCGCCTTAGACTACCGGGCCACCCGTGCTCGCTTTTGTTTGCTTAAAAAGAACATGATTAATTGTCAGGGATAAGTGAACATTGAATACAAAAGCTAGCGCCGAACGGCCATCTTCGGCCTAGGTATACCAGCGTTGTATGTATGAACATAAAAAAGTTGTATATGTCTGTCAAACAGTACATTTACATAACATAGTGCGTTTTATTGGATTAGTTTTACCTCGGAAGTATTTGCTAAGCTTTCAGGGTTTGGCAGTTTCGGTGCTACAGTGTCATATATCACTTCAAAATCTCTTGACAATTAAACGGACCGAGCGATTTATTGCCCTTATCTTATCGTACGAAGTAACGTCAATAAAAGGTGGAAATGTAAACCAGGCTTTTGACAGTCTGACAATCATCTGTCCACTTTCCAAACAATTCTCTGCGTTATAATTTGCACCGGTAATTGGGGATTGGGTTGTACACGGAACACATTGTCTTAAATGTTGGTGTTTTTGGTTCAAAATTCAAATTAAACTTTCAAAATTTCAAGTTGAAACTAAAACTGGGCGTCTATTTGAACAAGGTATTGTGAAATGTCCAGTTATTTCAATTTTCAATTTAACTAAATGTTAACTTTCACGTACGTAGTAAAAGAGATAAATGTGGTTTCTTTCCGACTCATTGAAAGCTAAAGATAAGCTAGAATGGATAGAATAATGTTAGGACGAGTTCAAAGATGTAATTTTACCCTTGACAAAGTCGGTTTTTATCGAAATATTGAATACTTATGTATCATTGTTAAAAAAAAATAAAATAGCAGAACGTTTATTTCATTCCACATAAGCATACAGGTCCCCAGCAACCCATGATTGCATCAGGCGACTAAATGGATTGGGTGATCAGTTTCGGTGACTTGCTTGTTTGCATTTAAATTTGTTTGTTGTTTAACGCCGCACTCAGCTGTACATGTATTCCAGCTAAATGCCGGCGGTCTCAAAATAATCGAGTTTGGACCAGACAATCTAGTGATTGACATCATGAGCATCGATCCACGCGATTGGGATACGATGACATGTATCAACCATCCAGCGAGCCTGATCATCCGATCCCGTTAGTTGCCTCTTACGACAAGCATAGTCGCCTTTTTACGTCAAGCATAAAAGCGACAAGACCCTTATCATAATCGCAAGAAACCCTCATTGTAAACTATACCATAAGAATGTGTTTATGAATCAAGATCAACTAGTGATGGTACCACGTGTCATCGTTTCCCATTTACGTGGATCAATCACTGGATAGTCTGGTCCTGACCCGATTATTTACATATACAGTATAGTTGGAATATTGCTCTGTGCGTCTTTAAATAACAAATATGTTGTGTGATCTTGAATGTCGATGTGACACATATATGCAGTAAATGAAAAAAAAGTTAAAATTAACGCAAACAGGAGGGAAAAAGAGACTATTTGAAAACTGAAGTTTCATTGACTCAATCTCATTGCCAACGGAACGAAGTAACGCTGTTTGTATCTGCAGACGAGTCGACATTGTACAAACGACACGAGAGAGTCGAAACTGCTTATTGAGGTATTTAACATGTTCTTGTTCAGATTTGCATAATACCCTGACATCATCTGCTATTCCATCTGTGACATGGCAGTGTTCTTGGATTTGGATTGCGTTCCTGAAAAACGTCATGACTTAAGTAAAGTCCAAAGGGTAGCCTGAGGAATCTTTACCGACTAAACGGGATGTTTGTTTGATTCCTCGTCGAATGTGTTGGACAAATACCCATGCCAGACATATATCTTGGAGTATACAATTGCTCTTGTGTATTTGTGTGTCACATTGTGGAGAGTGTGACTTTAGTACAGGGGTCTCTCGATTGCCTTGTTTTTGTACTGAAGACCCTCTTGGTTGCCTACTGTAGATTTGATAACCAGTCTGTAAGCTCAGTCAACTATTTATGATTTCAATAGTCTCCATTTCTTCAAGATCTGCCTTTATATAATCCTTCAGATGTATTGGCCATCTTCTTGGTGCGTGTACCAATGTTGGAACGGTAGAGTCTCTTTAATTGTCCAATGCCTTTTAACCTCTCCAGGTTTCCCAAGTTATTCTTCATGTAATTCTAATGTGCTGATGTCAATAATCAATTGCTCCATAAGTCATTTGAGCTGAATTTGAATTTAAAAGTTTGTAATTGGCATCGTTTCATGAAGTTGTCCACCGATTTATTGTTTTTCTGTGTAAACTCTTATCTCAATAGACACTTGGTTCAAAGCGTTCTTCACATGAACGCATTGAACGCATGAATCCCCCATCACCAGTGAATAAAGGTTTGTTGTGTACTTTCTTCGCTTCTTTGAAAAAAAACGGAATGTTCCCGCTAAATCTTGTCTAATGTAAGAGTGCATGCAGAAACAGTTTCAAACATATGATTTATCTTGTATCATGCGCAAATGTTTTTATTCGTGTAACTTACTCGCAGTTGCTTCACTGTGTGTTTTCGATTGTGGTAGCTGTTATCTTTGTCTCATAATATACAATATACTCCGCGTACATACCGTTTCTGGCAGAGCGATAGGTCATTTCGTCCGCTGCTACAATGTTATGTTGTTGTTGAATAAAGATCAACTTCTTTTCTTCATGCATGCGGACATAGAAACTGTAGTTCCCTGTATTGCTACCCTATGTATAACGTACTTGAGGTAGTACATGGTTAAAGTTACGAGATATGCTACGGAATATAGTTTCATTATATCACGAATACAGGATTTTATGTGTTTATCAGCTCATTCAGTTTACTGAGAAAACAATATGTGAAACGATGGACAATGATAACAACTGTGTGAAATAAGTCAAGAAGAAGACACTCCCATTGGCATCGAAATGTGCTGCTCTCCTTGCTGATATATTTATTAATTCATACAAATCGGAATTTCTGCTCGTATTGACCACATCAAAAAGCAGGAATTTGGCCAGAAGTTTAACTTAATTGCGTAGTGGTATGTGCCATTCGAGATATGTGTCACTTTTATTGACTGGGGTGGTATCTTAACAATGTACTTATAACTTGTTTGCTTCAGATCTTAAACGTTCACATGGAATATTGATATGTTCCAAGCTAGCAACGTCAAAAAATGATAAAAATGATATTCTGAAGGTGTGGTTTTGGTATAACATTGAAGTTTCTGCTAACATAACAACTTACTTACGTTGTTGTTTACGCCATATAAATATATTTATGACAACATCTGGACTTACACTATACTAATATAAAGTTTGGAATGTCTCCTTGACCCAGACATGTGACATTGATAGGAAAATATTAATTGTGATGCTTTCTACCACAATGGTTGTTTTCGCTATGAGTATTGGTTGATGACAACATCTGGTGTGGGCTGTGTAAAGAACAGCTTACTTGTTTGGGCAAAGGATACTTGTATGTTGTGATTGTTATGCTGACATTTCATGTTTGACGAACGCGCAGTTTTCTTCCGCTAGGTATAATATATTTTCTCTGTAGCTTCAGATAAGATTATATGGCAAATGAAAAACATATATGAAAAGATATGTATGCCACGGATGATATGAAACCCATTGTTCCATGAGTAATGGAAAATTAAATTGATCATTAACGAAAACACATTGCAAACTAAATCACGTTACGTATCACAACAACATGTCCACACATTCTTGTGAATACCAGCCTAAATGTGAGGTGAGGTGAGCTGAAATTGGATTTAACGTCGCGTCCAAGATTATTGCGCTTATATAGCGACGTGTGTGTGTGTGTGTGTGTGTGTGTGTGTGTGTGTGTGTGTGTGTGTGTGTGTGTGTGTGTGTGTGTGTGGCTGCTTGTACTTGTCCGGACTGATGCCGATGTATAGTGCTAGCACACTGAGAAACCATGCCGCAGTTTAACATGAATACCCCACTCAGACACAATATACTGACTTCGACCCGACCAGTCCTTGTTTGCCGCACGACAGACAGGGTAACAACAAGTACCATCTTTTAACGTCTTTTGGTATGACGCGGCCGGGGTTCGTCTCCGGGCAGACGCTCTACCACTAGACCAGGGAGGCGGTAACCCAGTCTGAATGTTATAGTGATACCAAGTCTGTTACAGATTGAATATATTATTAATTTGACAAATATTCCCTAAATATAGCTTTTAGCTCTCCATGAGAATTATTAAATGGAATACGTGTCTCCCTAGAACTTGGTGCACATGCACCATGTGAGCTATTGCGTCGATGCATTATTCACCTAAATGTCGGAGGTGGTAGACGTTGACCACTTAGAGGAAATTATCGAACGTGGATTAAGGTGTGTATAACCATCTCATATTAGAAATAAACGACTCATGGCCGTTGTTTATCGTACAATAAAACACTATAGAAAACATAAACCACTCCCCCTCGTCGTTTATTTCTGAAATGGTGGATGTGCATTGTTTCCCCGTTTCAGATACGAATACTAGTGTTTTTTTCTGAGGGATAAGGTGACATTTCAATTGCCTGAATGTACTTTTTCTTATCAAATTTATCACCACTTTGAAAATGTTTTGGGAATGCGTTGAAGGACAAAATAAATATAAAACACTTTTAGTATGAAAACAACTAATGACATCTTCAATGTTGATACTAGTAAGGCGTAAATTGACATGAATTGTAGACACTGTAGTCAAACTGATGAGGAGACAGGAAAAGCCCAGCAATGAATTTTAACGAGTTCAAATTTTAGTGTCACATCGTGATGAACGAAGGCGCGTGTATCAAATACAGGAGAACGTCAGGTCTGGGCCTGTGTTGTGGATCTGAATGTTTTTGGTGGTGACTTTGTAATGGTGAGGTGAGGGACCACTGACTGGAACCGTACCCCACTCGTTGTCCACGGAAACTTGACCGGTGTTGTGTATAGAGAACCATAACCTGTCTCATTTCTTCAACGTCATGGAACCGTTGTTGCTTTGCATCAGGACAATGCATGGCCACAGTCTGCAACAGTCGGACAGCAGTATACAACACATTTCCCTTGTCGTCGGTGTTCTCTGAACTCTCCCATCGAATAGGTATTGAATAACATGATGCTACGGCTTCGACGTCATTCTTCATACATTTGAATGTATTTTTCCGCACTTTTCCAATATGATCTTACTATGATATCTCAGGACCGGTCATCAGAGACTAGATTAAACATAATTCAAATAGGGACTAGGGATATTTCAAATGAGGGTTCACATTTCTTATCTTGCACACTCAAAATAGCACACATGTGTGAGTGAACACGTATTTAAATGCTTCAAAGAGATGACGGAATACTTTGGCATCGTATCAGAATTAAAGCTTAAATATTATTAGGTTCAATATAAAAAATATCGTTGACTGTGGTGTTAAATGTGGTTGGCATTTTAACTGTGTAGAAGAGAACGTTTTCACTACATATCAAGGACCCCTGATATGGTCTGACTGGACTGATGCTGTTTTTGCATAATAAGTAATTATTTGTATATTGAATATAGAACACGTCATTATTTTTATATTGTATTCAATTCCACATAGTGCTGAACACAACATGTATCTATTTTTGACGTATACGACGGCTACTTGGGCCTTTTAGAAGCAATTCGCGTCTTACATGAAAGCAAGCATAACGGTAACCATCAACGTTTGTTTGTTAACCATTTGTGTTTAATAAAAGATATTTTATATTAAAAATTCTTACTCAATCTGACTTGCTCAAATGTGTGGACCATTCAATGTTTTATAGCAAACAAAAAGTCTGGTGTAACACAATGGGTTGTTATCAGCCAATACTTTGGTCGAAAACAACCATTGTTGTAGCAAGTTCCACAAACAGATTTTCCCTCTGGTGAAATTACGAACTCAGCACTTGTTCTATGACAGCTGGGTCCTTGTCAATATCCAATGTGTAAAATTCTGTTCAATTTACGTGCACGCAGAACGCATTAACAAAGAGTATTGATATTGGGACCGGTTTCGGCACAAGAAGTAGACTTTTGAATTCGATTAATGCACACAAAGTAGTTTCATTTCTCTCTCTCTTTGTTTGAAGGGTGGTCGGGTAGCCTAGTGTTCGCTCGTCACGCCGAAGATGCGGGTTCGATTCCCGATGCGGGTTCGATTCCCGACATGGGTACAATGTGTGAAGCCCATTTCTGGTGTCCCCCGCCGTGATATTGCTGGAATATTGCTAAAAGCGACGTAAAACCATATTCACTCACTCACTCAATTCAAATTGAGACGTGTCATTTACAATTGTCACAGTTAATGTTAATCATTTCCTAATTAAATGCATTTTGTTCTTATCATAATAACAAAATGTAAATCCTAGTTTCAAACAAAATATATGAATATGTAATGTATAAATTATTTTAAAAATCTGATCAATAACCGGTGCTATATAGGTCACAACTCGATGCGATGTCAATATATGTCAGTGACACACACACAACAGCATATATCACAAAGTATATTAGTAATGGTTTCATTAGTAATGAATAATGTGATCCTTGTGTTGGATGAGGCACCGTCTTTTACAGAATTTAATTCCTGTCATATTTTGAGCAATAAATTCAGACTGACTATCTACGAGTGAATATTAGCCTCCTCTATTTTTTTATCCTGGGGATGATTCTCCCTAGTGAATTTGAACCCCTACCAGTGTGTTTAATCCTATCCAATACTAAACTCTAGAGTAAAACTTTCCCGGGGATAATATTTAGGTAGGATATAATCCTGCACTTTTATCACATAATATCAACCCAGCATAAATACAACCACAGGGAATGGTACCATATATCTTACAATTGTTTTCATGTAGAAATATAATAGTAAAGACTAAAACAATAAAACTAGTCGTGAAAGTAATACGCATAATTGTTCATGTTTTATATATAACGAATTGAACGACAAAACCCTTTCCATAGTCATTGTAAATCTCTGCTTAACATAGTGCATGGTTCAAGAAGCTCTAACACACTTCTTTTAAGTAAATTGAACCAAACCCTTTCCCTTATCAAACAAAATCGATTGTATGATTCGGACTTTATCATTAGGATGTGCTCATGATTCACTAATAAACAATGATGATACCAGGTGTTTGCAAACCAGCGATGCCCGTCACAAACCAATGCAAAGACAAATCAAATGTTCACCTGAAAAAACACGGTGACATAAGGGACAAGTAAAAACAGAGAATTGCATCGGACATCATTTTCTGTCAGTAATGCATCAAATTTGGAAATGTCCTGCACGTGTCTACCATAAAAGGTTTTGAAAGCATAACTTTTGAATGCTGTAATCGTGATCAAACAACCTTTGGGCGAGTGTCGTACATTGTCTGACCGTCTTTGAAATGGTCGTAGAAAGAGCATGCTAGATTGTACCTCCAAAGTTGTGAAATGTATTCAGCAAAGAATAGAGCTTGTGGAATGTTGCTCAACATAAAAAAAATTGATTATCAGAAAATTGAAGTCATCGCTCTTGTCATTCAATCTAGTGAAGGTACTCAGGAAGAACAACCTCCATTTGGTGAGTGCTGGGCAATGCTAATCGCTGTTCCCCCGTGTGGACCTCGGGAAGAATGTGTCCTCAACACCCCATTGCTTGTCATAAAAGGCCAGGGAATTGGGCAACCCGTTTGCCGTTGGTTCTGGCCCTGTGTCGGTGAAGGACGGGATCATGGTGGTTGAGGGAACTGGAGCCAGAAACCGGTGTTCCTTTTGCCCAACACACCACTTTGACCTTTACTTCAGCCATACGGTTGGTAGGATGGGCCCGATCCTATCAATCGGCTGGTCATGCCAAGCCATGTGCATGATATTGTGAATGCAGACGTGTGATTTCTCCATATGTATTATTTGGTTTATGCATAACTACAAATTATTTATGTTATAAATTGCCAGCTCTGGCTTATGCCATAAGCCGGTGGCTCGTTGGCCAAACAAGTCTGGCATAAAGTTGGTAGATAAATATAGCTGTTCGTGTCATATTCCCTGGAGTATAACATCCATGTATCCTTGGGGTCAGCATCCTGGATATCTGGAGCAATTTGACACCGTCCTTGTTGTCACACGGTAGTGGATGGGGAGCAAGGGTGCGGAATAATTTCTTTCATCATGTCACTACAACAATCTGGTTCATCTCGGAATGAAAAAAGGATATTAAGGATATAGATCTCTCAACTGGAAATAATTATCCAAGCTCTGATTCTTGGGCTCGATTCCTGGTTATTGACGCTGGTGATCAACTATGTATCAAACTGAACACGTTTGCTATCACGGATCAAAGTCTTGTAAGCGCTTTAACTGTCATGGTCCACATCCTGATCCTGCCCTGTGTGGCAAAGAGAATAAAACATTATGAAAATTACATGTGAAAAAAACCATATCTAACTTAGATGCCAAGAAACTGTTTACAAATCAGACCTCAACTCCTTCCCACTTTACATACTCTGATGCAGTCACTCGTTCTGTATCAAAACCCTCTAATTCATGTCAGACTGACTTGACATGGGTTAGGTCTGAACAACCAGTTGACACAGCTTCAATCAATCAGCCGATTTTCCTAGTCACTCAGCCCAGTGCTGGATCTCAGACAGAGAGTTAAACCAAGAAACAATCACCAACGTCTGTTTCACAACCATCTGCCGTTCCTTTGATAAGAAAAAAAGGAAAAAGATTAAATAGAATACAAACACCGACCGTCCCTACACCTTCAGAGGTTCATCCACAGAAATTGTTTAGACCTCTGGATATGAAGGTCACGCTGTCCTCACAGGACAGGCGGAGGAGTGGCTCCTCCTCATACTCACATGAAAGATCTCCAATTGAACCAGCATGACTCAATTGTCGTATCTAATACAATGGAATTGTGGAGGATTTAGACATAATTTCAATGAGATCCATTTATTGATACAGGATTTACAGCCGTCAGCCACTGGCCACTGGAGGTTCTTCAATCATTGTGAGACATGATGTTAACCATAGCCCTGTTACACTTGAAAACTCATCTCCAATACGTTGCAGATTGAATTACTTTGAATGTAGACTTTGATCATTGTTTATTCCGCCTTCATCAGGTCTCCAGCAGTCTGAAATTCAAGCTCTCTATGATTTACTCCTTAAGCCCTGTGTAATCATGGGTGATCTTAAGGGACACAACCCACTATGGGGTGGTACAAACTCTAACAATAAAGGTAAAATAATTGAGGATTTCCTCTCTTATAATGAAATGTGCATATTTAGTGATGATTCAAACACTTACCTACATCCTGCAACTGTCCCCTACTCTTCTCTAGATTTGTCAATAACTCACTACAATCTACTCAACGCATTTGAATGATCAGTCCACAATGACCTCTGTGGAAGAGACCATTTTCAAACTATCATTAAAGCAATCAATCCATCTGATAATACACATTCAACCAGAAGAATTTTTACAAAAGGCTAAGTGGACTTTATTTAAATCATTATCAACAAATAAGCTAATTCCTGAGTGTTTCAGTGATGCTGCTGATCCTATTCAGTTTTTTCTGACGTTTTAAAAGAAATTGCTGATGAATGTTTACCCAAATCCTCTAGAAATCCACATATACGTAAACCATGGTTTAACAACGATTGTCAACAAGCTAGGAAAGCTAGGAAAAAGGCAAAGAGGTATTTCTGCCATCACCCAACTGTCCATAATTTAAATATATAAAAGGTAGAGGTTCAAATCTAGTGTTCATCATCTTAAAGACGGTAACACATAACTAAATGATAAATCTGATGTAGACAATAAATTAGGAGGAGAAACATGAGCTAAACATTCTTCATCATCTAATTATGTACCAAAATTTCAGAAATTACTAGACCAACAAGAAAGAATGGAAATTAATTTTAACTCTGATAGTGGTGGAGATTATAATGAGGTTTTATCATTTATGAGCTAAATACTGCCTTTGGGCAAGCTCATGATAGTGCTAAAGGTGCTGATAATATCCACTATCAGTTACTTAAACATTTACCTGAATTTAGAAAAAGCGTGCGATACAACCTGGAAACATGGAATTTCAAGGGATCTTCGTGAGATGGGGTGGAGAGGCCGTTTGCCTCTTTTTATATCACAGTTTTTAACAGATAGGGATTTCCAGGTACGTGTGGGTTCCACCTTTTCTGGATTGTTCGATCAATATCAGGGTGTGCCCCTAGGTAGCATCTTGTCAGTAGCATTGTTTAGTATAAAGATTAATATTTTATTTAAGGTTTTGAATGACTCTCTGAATGGGTCGTTATCTGTTGACGAGTTTAGTATATCATGTCTAGGTAAAGATATGCACACGATTGAGAGACAGTTACAACTTTGTTTGAATAAGATCAATGTTTGGACAGAACAGAACAGCTTCAGATTTTCAAAATCTAAAAGTAATTGGATTCATTTCTGTCAAAAATATTAATCACATATTGTCCCAGACTAGCGGGCACCCCCATTAAAGTAGTAAAAGAAACCAAATTTTTACCATAATCTTACATTCTTGCCTCATATAAAATAAAGCAAAATGCTGGGTCTATTAAAAATTGTTTCCAATTCCAAGTGGGGAGGGGACCAATCAATCCTTCTCCATTTGTACAGATCACTAATTCGTTCTTAACTCGACTATGGCTCCATCATCTATTGTGGAGCCTGTAAAAGCAACTTTAAACTTTTAGATTCAATCCACCACCAAGGTCTGACACTCTGGCTTGGAGGCACTCATGAAGAGCAACCTCCCCGTGGTGAGTGCTGGGTAACGCTAATAGCTCTTTCCCCATGTGGACGGGGGTAGAATGTGTCCTCAGCACCCCATTGCTTGTCGTAAAAGGTGACCGAATTGGGCAACCTGTTCGCCGTGGGGTGCACCCCTGTGTCGGTGGAGGACGGAATTCTGGTGGTTGAGGCCATTGGACTGGTGTTCCTTTTGCCCATCACACCACTTTGACCCTAACTTCACCTAGATGGGTGGTAGAATTGGCCCGATTCTATCAATCGGCTGGTCATGCCATGCCCTGTGCATGGAAAAGTACCACCTCAGATAAATATCATATTATCAATGTTTTATGATGTAATATGATACTCCAACTTATGCCAATATAATTATTGAGGCATGTCAACCTCCGAATTCTATATGTCTCCAATAATCTGTCAAGTGCCGAAACAGCTGGGCATTTCTTTTTGGTAGACAAATGTAGCCATTCGTGTTGTATTTGCTGGAGTGTACCACCCCTGTATCCCTGGTTTGTAGACTGGCTTCTGCTGCAGCATTGTTCTTTTTTACACTCGATGGTGGGTGGGGATCAGGGGTGGGGATCAGGGGTGGGGATCAGGGGTGTGGATCAGGGGTGCGGAAAATGCTATTAACACACCATGTCTCAAGACCAAACTTCTGGTTCATTGAAAGCAAATATACGCCGTGATGTGGACTCTTTGTCGTCTGATGAAGATGTCTCTCCAGACGTTGTTAATTCTTAGCCTAGGTTCATAGTTATCTCATCTACTTATGGAAGCCCTCTCAAACTAAATCCTTTTGCTGTCTCCAAGGGCATGCAGAGTGCCAGACGAGAAATAAAAAAACCTAACCCGTCTCCGAAATGGTTCGCTTCTTGTGGAATGTGCACAGAGACTACAATCTGTTGGTCTGCTTGGTCTCCAGCAGTTTGTTAACACCCAGGTTGTTGTTTCAGTGCACAAATCTCTGAACTCCTGTCGAGGAATTGTTCGAGACTGAGCAAAGTGTCTGTCTGACATGACAGAAGAAGAAATTACAGCAGCATTAACAAATCAAGGCGTTACCTCTGTGAAACGTTTCACAAACAAGACAACAATATTATCAAAACAAATACCTACCTGTTTACTTTCAGACTCTCTACACTCCCCAAAACAATTAAAGCAGGCTACTTTAACATCGATGTGGAGGTATTTATATCTAACCCACTCCGATGTTTTAAATGTCAACAGATTGGCCATGGTACCAAGACCTGCACTCACAAAACTGTCTGCATTCGTTGCAGTGGTGCTAATGATAGCCCTGAGTGCACAAATATAATGAAGTGTGCCAATTGTGATGGACCACATTTGGCATCATCAAAATCCTGCACAAAATTTGAACATCAGTCACAAATACTCAAAATTACATACACCAACAATATCTCTTTTTTTTAAGCAAAGAAATTAGTTCCTATTCAATCTTCACCTCATACTTATACGTATTCTGCTGCAGTTTCTTCTCCTGTTCTTGTTCCAACTGCTCCCAAGGTTACAACAACTTCTATATCATGTCAAACAGACATATCTTGGGTGACAGATCCACAGGTCACACTTGAAATGCAAAATAGACAGCCTCTCAGACAGAGAATGTACTACTAGATCCATCTGAGCCAACATCTGACTATGAAATTGAGACAGAACCCATGACAAGTAAGAAAAAGAGACAGTAGAGGAAAAAGGTCAGGGCACTCCAGCAATGTGGAGGTGCCTCCTATTTTGGAAACCCTAGTAACGGTTCACAATCCGTTTGAACCACTTGATATGGACGTCACTCCATCACACCCTGTAAGTGGTAGTGGCCATTCCACACTAGATCCCCAGTTGAGCTTCCATGAGTGGCTCCTTAAAATTGATTCAGTGGAATTGCAGAGGACTCGGGATGAATTTTAGTGAGATACAATTGTTGGTACAAGATTTGAGACCATCTGCACTAAGTCTCCAGGAGATAATCTTAAGGAATTCATTATTTTTTTTTCACACCCGCTGTCCTGTCTTCAGGCAATAAAAATACTTCCTGTCAACATCCAGTTTTACTTAACATCATTGAATTACACAAAGATCTTGCTACTGGCCAATATGACATCGTCTTTTGTTTGGTTACCCAGCCATGTTGCGATCGTTAGTAACACAATGACTGTTGCTGCTGCTAAGGCAGCACTCAACAAATCTGTGAAACCACTTCTTATACCATACGGTGATTATAAACCTGTAATTAGATGTTACACCAGAGATGAAATGCAACAGAAATGGGGCACCCAAGTGGGTATAAATAAATCATATGCAATAACACCAAATATCGGTTACACCAACTTGGGTTGTCTGTCCCGATTTGTAGAGGTCATTATGTGATGATGTCATATTGGCCATTCTCGTTACTTTTGGAAAGGTGAGGATCCTCCATTCTGTATCCCTTGTGATGAAAGAATCACGGTCAAGCATGTCCTGCTTGACTGTATTGATTTTTCCTTCACAAGAGATAAGTATTTCAAAGTTTCAGCCAGTAAGGATCTTTTTAATCAGATAAGTACTCATTTAATTTTTTTTTTTTTTAAAGGAAACAGAATTGATTCATAAGTTTTGATTGATATGTTTTGTAACTAACAATACACTTTAACAAATGGTAGAATAAATAGTAACTGTGAGTGAGTGAGTTAACACTGAGTTACATCGGCAGTATTTCAGCCATATCGTGACTATCAATAGTTAAACATAATACATATATTGAAACTTGTATAAAAACCTGTCAACGAAGGACAGTAAAATTACTAGATTCATCACAGAAAAAGATATAAAACTAGTACGGAATTATAAAAGAGAATAGCACTATACATAACGATACAAGATAAAAACAGGCTATAGATCGCCAGCAGCTGAAGGTAGACCACCATGCTAGGGTCCATGGGGACTTACAGTACTTTTGCTACCTGCATTGTGAGTAAATCAGTAACTGAGATTGTTAGTGGCTATATCCTCAAAGAGGGTTATGAGCAGTGTAGGGTGCATGGGTGGCCCAGTCGTTTAAGGCGCCGCGATTCGCTGTGCAGAGTTGCGTCCCTTGGACACGCCAGAAACTTATGATTGTTGGTTCGAATCCCGGTTCGCCGCGATTATGTTTCTAGGTTTGTCAGCACCATACCCGTGCTCGTGGGTTTCACCGAAGTGGTAAACGTCTTAGACGTGCATCACTTCGGGCTTTCCTCCAACATTAAGCTGACACGCAGTGATATAACTGGAATACTGTTAAAAGTGGCGTTAAACCAAACTCACTCACTCACTATATGCAGTGTAAAATTATTGTCCCCCTGAGAGGATATGTAAGACCACGTCTTTCAAAGTATATATATTTCTTCCACGTTTTTAATTGTAGCATATGTGTTGTCTTAATTTTTGGCTAAATTTGTCAGCCATCGCCAACAACTGAAGGGAACTGTAAGTCCCCATCGTCCCTAGCGTGGTGGTCCACCTTCAGTTGGTGGCGATCTATAACCCATTTTTATCTTGTGTTGTTGAATGGTAATTTATTTCTACATGCTTTGAAACTGGTTTTACGTAAATCTGTGATATTTTAGTTTTTATACTGTCCTTTGATTACCAATTTTTATATAGTTTAAATATAAATTATTAATGTCAAATTTTGTCTCGTAACGATATGGCTGTAATATTGCCGATGTGACGTTAAACATAACTAACTCACTCACTCACAAGTTTACTTTAAGACAATACGATGATTATCATTCCTTTTCTTTTCCGGGATATAAAGCAACGGGAGGCTCTACTATCTTGGTGCATTAGGTAATCACACATAGCCCTGTCCCTCCAAATACAAATCTTCAAACTGGTGCTGTTCGTCTGACTATGTACATTACTTTTACGCTGTGCTCCTTGTATATCTCCTTCCTTTGACCTTCAACGGTGTGATCTGTATGATCAACTTCCAAAGCTCAGCATTATCATGGGTGATCTGAATGGACACAACTCGCTTTGGGGAAGTACTGATGCTAATAATAAAAGAAAAATCATTGAGGAATTTCCTTCTGACAATACCTTATGTATCTTTAATGATGATTCCAACACTTATTTACATCCAGCCCTCGATCTGTCACTCACAGACTCAAACTTGTATAATGAATTTGCATAATCAGTCCATGATAACCTCTGCGGGAGTGATCATTTTCCTACTATTAAAACTGTTAACCCTACTTATGAGCCACCATCATCCAGGTGGAACATTACCAAGGCTAACTGGTCCTTATATGAGGCATTGTGTACTGACAACATAAAACATGACATCTTCAAGAAAAGTCCAGATCCGATAGAGTTGTTTTCGAACTCACTGTGAATCCCCTATATTCGTAAACCATGGTTTACTAATGAATGTAAACAGGCCAGGAAGTGTAGGAAGAAAGCAGAAAAATATTTTCGCTGACATCCTACAGTCCATAATTTAAGTAGATTAATATTACAAATGCCAAGGCACTACGTGCTTTCCAACAAAATAAGCAACAATCTTTGAGGAACTATGTCTCCAAAATTAAATTCCCGTACACCCATGTCCAAGGTGTGAAGAGTGAAGATGAGATTGTTTTAGAATCGAAAAAAACAAGGTGTTGCTGCTGTGAAACGTTTCACAGAAAACAAAATGGCAATATCATCAAGACCAATACATATCTCTTTACTTTTTTCACTTTCCGAAATTCCCGAATCAATCAAAGCTGGATAATTTTACATCGGAGTGGAGGTTTATGTACCAAACTCACTGCAGTGGCTTACCTGATAATACTGAGTGCATAAATGCTATTAAATGTGCAAATTGCGATGGGAACCGCTTGGCCTCATCCAAGCTTTGTCCACATTTTGTCCTACAATTTAAAAAAACTGCAAATATAACACACGAATAATGTCTCTTTTCGTGGTACTAAAAAATAAGTTGAATCTCAATCACCAATCACTTCTACTAAATCCTACTCAGCAGCAGTAACTTCCACTTCTATTGTCAATGTTGCTACAACATCTACAGGATGCCAAAGAACCATCTCATGGATCTACAATTACAACAGGCTTCACGTGAAACGACAGAACCAGAATCAACACTTCAAGAAGATATCCATTTAACAAACAAAAAATAAAAATGAAAAAACGGTCAGGTCCCTCCAACACTTTGAGGTGCGTTCTTCACAGTCCACGACTCTTAAGGTTCAAAATCAATTTGAACCTTTGGCGATGGAGGTCACTCGTTCTAAAACATGCCGTGGGAGTACATTATTTTAATGATTTGCAGCTGTCAACACAAGATTTGAAGGCATCAGGCTTTTGTCTCAATATCATTACGACCATTTCTTTTCACCTCCACGGGCTAAGGTAACTGGAGGTTCTCCAATCTTGGTTAGGCAGGGTGTTATTCATAGCCGTGTTCCTCGCAATACCCCTGTACAAGCTACTGCAGTTCGTATCACCATGCACATTGTTTTTACTCTGTGCTCTCTTTGCATTCCTCCATCTACATCTCTTCAGCAAACCAACCTTCAAGCTCTCAATGACCTGCTTCCTAAGCCCTGTATCATAATGGACGATATAAACGGACATAATTCACTTTGGGTTAGTGATCATAAAGGCAAGATCCTAGAAGATTTTATCTCCAATAATACTCTATGCCTTTTAATGATAATTCAAAAACATATTTACATCCTGGTACAGGCACATATTCTTTTCTGGATTTGTCTGTTACCGATTCCAACCTGCTGAATGAATTTGAGTGGTCAGTCCACGATGACCTTTTTGGAAGTGACCCCTTTCCAACCATTTGATGTTCCTCCATCATCTCGATCGAACTTTACTAAAGCCAAGTGGCCTCTATAGGACATTCCCTGTACACCTTATCGCTTTACTGACGTTCCTGACCCAACACAATGCTTTTCTGATGAACTCAGCAAAATGTAGAATGTGTTCCAAAGTCCTCTGAAATCCCAACATACGTAAACCATGGTTTACCGATGACTACAGGCGAGTTTATAATCTTAAACGCAAAAGTATGACGTACATTTAAACAAAGTATGCGCCAATCTTGGCGAAATTATGTTTCAAAAATAAATTCAAGAACGCTTATGTGCCAGGTGTGGAACATGATCCAAAACATCAAAGGTAAGGGCACTAAATCTAGCATACATCATCTTAAAAATGGGGACCATGTACTTGCTCATAAATCAGATATTGCAAATACACTTGGTGAAACTTTAACTGAACACTCTTCATCATCTAACTAAGTACTTCAATTCAAACATGCAGTGTCTATCTTTTGCGATCTAGAAAAAGCTACATGCAAGCATGGTATTTTAAAAGATTTACCCGATTTTGGATAGCGAGGCCGTTTGCCTCAATTCATATCCGAGTTTTTAACCAACAGGCAATTTCAAGTCCACGTGGGTTCTACCCTGTCTGATCACTATAATCAGGACCAGGGTGTCCCACAAGGCAGTAATTTGTCTGTCACATTATTTAGTATTAAGATAAATAGCTTATCTGAAGTTTTAATTGATTCAATTGATGGATCGCTCTTTGTGGATGATTTTAATATTGCAAAATATGCAAAAGCATGAATACTATTGGAAGGCAACTGCAGCTGTGTTTGAATAAAATCCATAAATGGTCTTTAGAATATGGTTTTAAATTCTCAAAATCTAAAACAAACTGTATTCATTTTTGTAGAACATATAAACCTCACAAAGACCCAGAACTAATATTAGATAAAACCCCTATTAAAGTTGTACAAGAAGCCAATTTTGTTTATCATCATTTGACTTTTCTGCCCCACATTAACTACTTAAAGAATAAATGTCTGAAGGCCCTACATTTATCAAAGTTGTCTCTAATTCCAATTTGGGAGGGGATCAGATACCCTCCTTCAACTTTACAGAACACTGATCCGGTCATAACTTGATTACAGCTCCACCGTCCATGGCGGAGCCTGCAAAAGTAATTTAAAAATAAAGATACAATTCAAGATCAAGGCCTGAGGCTTCGCCTTGGTGCTTTTAGAACTTCACCCATTAATAATCTTACGTAGAGGCTGATGAGCCATCCCTACAACAACGCTGCAAAATCTATCATTACAATAAACTATAAAACTTTTATTCTAATCACTCTAATCCAGTTTATGACTGCGTTTTTAATCATCTGTATGAGGATCTGTATCATGAGAAACAATCCCTTATTTCACCCCTTGGATTAAGAATCAAACCTGACCTTTCTGCTGCCAAAATTAAACTCAATGGCATATCTCACACCTCAATTATGACGACTCCTCCCTGGCAACTGTTTAAGCCACTAGTAGATCTCATGTTAACTGAACTAAATAAATCAGTGAAATGAAATAATGAACGAGCAAGAATGTAATCAATTAAGAAACAATTAATATACATAAAACTCCAAGGGTGGTGACGCAGTTGCTAGCGCCACTGTCATTGGATCCAGATTACCAAATGACAGTTAAATTTTTACAGCAGAATCGAAGGCAATATTAACAGCTGTCAAATATATAAATAATCAATCTTAGCATAAGTAATTCATTATATTTTCTGATTCCCTTTCCTGTCAACACCCACTTATATGTGACATGATAGAACTTTATAACGACCTTGCTACTAACCAGTGCGACATCGTCTTTTGTTGGTTACCGAGCCATGCTGGAATAACTGGTAACACAATGGCTAATGCTGCAGCCAAAGCTGCACTCAACAAATCTGTGACACCACTTCTGATCCCATACACTGATTAAATAGATCTTACATACGTCATCTAATGCAAAAGAAGTGGGACACTCAAGTAGGTATAAATAAATTACATGAAATTAAACCAACTATTGGCTACACCAACTTGGGTTGTCAGTCTTAATACGACGATTTCATGTTAGCAATAGCAGGTATATGGACATGAGCATTTATTGAAAGGTGAAGATCACTTCGAGCCTTACTTCACCTGGACGGGTGGTATAACTTTCCCGATTCCATCAATCGACTGGTCACGCCATGCCCTGTGCATGGACAAATATAATGTTTTAATATTACATCAAATGTTTCTTAACATGTTTACAACATTATTAAATGAATAATTTTGCCTGGAGTTCTACGCCAGAAGGCGGTGGCTCATGTGCCAATCTAGTGATACGGACCTCCTGATTTCTGGTTTTCCAAGAAAAAATGTCATAGGTCGAACCAGCCAGGCATTTTTTCTTTCAGATCTCTTCTCTATATTAGTTTATATTTCTGGAGTATACCACCCATGTAGCCCTCATGTTGCAGACTGGTTTCCGCAGCAACATCGTCCTTGTTGATCCTCGATGACGGTTGGGGAGCAAGGTTGCTGAAACGTATGACTACCATGACTCATAACTTACACTCTGGTTCTTTGAAAGCTAATAACGAAGACATATTTCTTCTTCATCAGACGAAGAAGTGTCTCCATCACATTCTGAATCCTGGCCAAATTCTTGGTTAGGAAGCTGCAGACGGTTGTCCTTTCAAACTTGACCCATCTGTTGTCTCCAAGGGGCATCCAAGTTGTCTGCGGAGAGTATACAAATGTCGCTTGACTCAAAGGTGGTTCACATTTAGTGGAATGTGTAAAGGGACTGCAATCCGTCAATACGCTGGGTCTACAGCAGTTTGTAACACCCACGTTGTTGTCTAAGTGAACTGGTCACTTTGTGTTTCTGGTATGCTGTGAAACGTTTTACCAGGAAACAAGATTCAGACAGAGTGAAAACCAATGACAGCTCTTCCCTAATCTATGAAAGCCTGTTACTGCAACATTGGAATGGATGTATGTACATCAAATGCACTTCGTTCTTTTAAATGCCAAAAGTTTGGACATGGTGCTAAGTCTTGTCGAGATGATACAGATCCATCTAACTATCGAACAATTTTGCAAACTAGCTGCGTATGTTAAACCATAGAATGCATGGCCATTTATTGAGAAGTATGTTGTTGTTGTTTTTAAAATAATGACGTAATTGCTTATATTCAATGTTTTTTTCCGCAAAAATAGAAGTACTATTTACCATTTGGTTCATTTCATAATAACAAGCATGATGTTTAGATCTTTTTGACGTAGAGAAAGCCTATGATACATGGAAGCAGGGTATTTTATATTTACATGACTGGTTTGAGAGACCGTTTGCTTCATTTTATGTCTGATCGTTATAGTCATGGTCAGGGGTCTCCACAAGGCAGTATTGTGTCTGTCACACTATTTAGTATAAAAATCAATAGTCTATCAACAGTAGTAATTAATTCAATTGATGGTTCATTGATGAGGATGATTTTAATACTCCGTGTCATGGTGAAATTATGCATACCATTGAAAGACAGTTGTGGCTCATTGAAATTCATAAATGGTCACTTGCGAATGACTTAGCAGGACCATTTGAATACATTTCTGAAAATATATACCACGTAAAGATTATTTTTAGATGACACTCCAATTTGGGTTTAATGTTCGACTATCATTTGACGTTTTTGGCACACGTTAAATTTCTAAAGACAAAATGCCCGAAGGCCCTTGATTTGTTGAAAGTCATCTCAGATTCTCGTTATTGGTCATTTTCGTTATACACATATTTACTTAAAGGTGATGATCCTCCATCCTCTATCCCTTGTGATGAAAGAATCATAGTCACGCATGTCCTTCTTGACTGTTTTGCTTTTTCCATCAGAAGGGATAAATATTTCAAAGATTCATCAATAAAAGATATTTTTTATCAGTTAAGTAGTCATTTTTTAAAACTTATTGATGGAGAAAGTTAGTATTTTATAAATTGGTCGTATGTAATTTTTAACTGAGACTGTTTGTGGCTTGGCCCTTGATGGGGGTTGAAGTAGCGTAAATATATTGTCCGTCTGAGGGGGTATGTGAGCCTACTTCTTTCAAAGTATTGATAGGTCTGCCAGTGTATTAGATACAGATTAATTGTTTGTTTTAATCTCCGCCTAAACATTGTCAATAGTCACCAGTGACTTAAGGGATTGTGTAAATCCTGGAAGTTGCAGTACTATAGATGCTACTGTACGATGTACCGGTGTCATCTTAAACTCTCACATTCTCCAACTTACTGTTGCCTGAAGAATTACCAGTGGTGACGCTGGTGACCTGATGTGTACGTGTCAATTGCATAACCGCGTTTGCCTCACCAGACCAATAGCACTGTACTTTAAATGGGGTTATGAGCATTGGTAGTAAGGGTATCAGCATTGTGAAAATAGAGCATCTAAGGCATGTACACGTGTTCCCCTGCCCAAGGAAATGCTATTATAAGACTTGAAAATTTTGACACTGACTATTCCTTTAAGACAAGTCAAGTATATATATATTGGGATATCAACTTCAGAATTCATGATTTGATATTTCAGAACATTCGGACACAGTATTCATGGCAATGGTCCACATATGTTAGAAACAGATATTTAATGTGCAATTGTAATTAAGATGCACATGAACAGCACTTTTAAACAATACCTCAGAAATTCATTCCGTTTTGAGTCTATCGTAGTTTTAAGAGGGAGATTGAAATGCCTCCATGTGTGTGTTTTTTACGCATATATGTATATGGTTCCCTGTATGTATCGTAGGCCGTATGAATAGTTATTGTATATTTTTATGAATTATTTTCATGTCATTAATGTATTATACCTTCTTCTTTAAAAAACAAAAGTGTTTGATCATATATGGGGGTTGATGACAACATATTTCCTCTTGAAACACTAAAAGCAGTGATCATTCCGATCATGGCATAAGCATGTGTTAATGAATCATGTGTATCATATAATTTATAGTTGTCCTGTCTCTTTGACATATTGTCCATTTTGTCGTCCATCAACAATTACGTAGAATGTGACCGTGACAAGTCAGGCCGACATATCGGACGCACGCATCCACACACACGCAAGCGCACACACATACACACAATATTAAATGGTCGATCGCTAAATAGGCTCTATACAATATATGCATCTAAATGAGGTCCAGGCAACATAAACATTCAAAATAATTTATCTGGTTAGGAACAGTCGCACGTGACACATCCTAATAGCGTTCTGATGTTCCATGCTGCATCCCCAAAAAGATCCTGACCGCCTCTGTGATATGGTGGTTGAGCGTCCGCCTGGAGAGTGGAAGGTCGGGCGTTCGATCCCCGGTCATACGAAAAGACGTTAAAAGGTGGTACTTGTTGTTACCCTGCCTGGCAAGCGGCATTAAGGGGCTAAACAAGGACTGGTCGGTTCAGAGTCAGTATGCTGTGTTTGAATGGGTTAACTGCGGCATTGTATCTCAGTGGACTTGTCCGGACTAGTAAAAGCAGCCACACACACACACACACACACACACACACGTGCAATGCACGTCGCTAGACAAGAGTAATACTCTTGGACGCGACGTTTCACCTCTTTTAACCTCTCCGCCAACATCTAAATATATCACGTAAAGAAAAGGCCGTATTTCCAAACTTGGAAAGAACATTTTTAACTCTCGTTCCTCAATAATTTCCAGCTGTGGGTTGCATTGGATAACATTGTACCACAGTGTATCACATCGGATTGGTTTGGATTTTGTAGGTAATTGGTAGAGGACTCGAGACAGTATGTATCCGATTATAAAGGTGCAGTTGCGAGAAGGGTGAGGCGAAGCTTAGAGACAGAGTTCCAACTACTGCTTCCCGATGCAGTGCTATAATAATGGCTCTGTCTGACTGGATCAAATACTCGTACTGAACGAACTGCACGTCTGGGTATGGAGAACAGTTTGTACAAACGTCAGAGTGATGAAGTGTATGAGTGAGTGTGAGTGGATAAGTGGGCGTCAAGTCTACTCTTTATTTTGGAACAACTACAGCACATTTTTCAATCATCTAAGTAGAACTTGATGGGCCCTTTATGATTACTCATATTTCTGATCAAGAAAAGAGTACATTTTCGTTTCTTTTAACGAAATTTGTACTGAACAAAACAAAATGTCCCAATTCATAAACAGATGAAAGTATTGATGTTTGCAAATATATAATTTTTATAACTACTGACATTTATTCCACGTTTTTGTGTCAACTTTCGTTTGCAGTCGGCGTGAACTTTAGAGATTCGAGAAAATCCGACAACACAAGTTTTTCATCAAAGTCAATGGCAGAAGTTCCATCATTATTAAATACTGTTTTCACTTACCCTTCAGGACAATCTCATTCTGTTTATGTGTATTATAGTCATTTTCAAAATGGAATTGTACACATAAGTTAATTGAAAGCTTCATATAATACCAAAACAACTGTCCACTGTCCATAGTATTTCAAATACCAATGGTGACCTGTACTCCTGACTTCGGTTTATCTTTGGCAGCACATTAAAATTGAAGGATTGAGAAAATGTTTCTGTTTATTTAACATTGTATGTTTACATTACTATAAATAAATTACAAGTGATTTAATGGAATTTGATTGGTTACCAAGGCAATTATTTTTCACAAACCGAAAACATATTAGGCCACGCCTACTAACGGATTGTTGCTTCCTGATTGGCTGATAATAGATTCGCCGAGGTTTGTCCTGCATAATTAGCGCTGAATGATGTCACAAATGTCTTCCTGCTGTTCACAGTTGCTTCATGTTTTAATTTTTAAATAAGCATTCTGTGAAATATTTACTGATGTATTTATAAACTTGACTGCAATTAACTTTTAGGTGTATGGAGTTTTAAACATAAAAATTGATGTGCACACTTTGCTTAAATCCGCACGCTTTGCGGATTCACAGACTGTGCACAGCGGGCGTTGCGTTTAAACCTCCACAAACCACCAGAATATTGAAGTCAATTCTTAAATGAGTTATAATAGTACTGACCCTTATAATCCGGAAACCAGGCCTTCCTGGCAATATAATGTTGATACGTTCACAAAACGGTAGTTATGCTTGCATGACGTTTAGAAGATCTGCGTCATATTATAATAGTACAAAGTTCAAGGAAATGGCACGTGGAAAAATGCACCATGTTTGTATTGATATAGGATGAGGGCGGTGTCGTTATATGTGGGATATATCAGTCACATGTATGAAGGCAATGCATGCCTTTGTATCAGCGACAAATAGTATATATGTATATATATATATATATATATCCGTGAACCGTTAACATCCGGAATAGAATAGGTCTACCAATGCTTGCCGAAAAGGCCGGCTGTGCTTGTCGTAAGAGGCGACTAACGGGATCGGGTGGTCAGGCTTGTTGACTTGGTTGATGCATGTCATCGTATCCCAAATGCGTGGACCGATGCCCATGATGTCGATCACTAGATTGTCTGGTCCAGGCTCGATTATTTACAGACCGCCGTCATTTAGCTGGAATATTGCTGAGTGCGGCGTTAAACAACGAACAAACAAACAAATGCATATACCACATAAGTACATGGGCAGCCATGGCGGCCTGTTCTCCAGTCACTATCCCATGTTTTAAAATTACCTCGTGGTCGGACCCGTGAAGATTCCGGGGTAGAATAGGTCTTCAGCAACCCATGCATGCCGTAAAGGGTGACTATGCTTGTCGTAAAAGGCGACAAACGGGATCGGGTGGTCAGGCTCACTGACTTGGTTGATGCATGTCATCGATCCCAATTGCGTGGATCGATGCTCATGATATTAATCACTGGATTGTCTGGTCCAGACTCGATTATTTACAGACCGCCCTCATATAGGTGGAATATTGCTGAGTGCGGCGTTAAACAACAAACCAACCAACCTCGTGGTCGTCGTGCTGAATGTATAGTTGAATAGGCACGCGCCGTTTTCAATGCGTTTACACGTACATGACGTTAAACCCGATTTCAACTCACCCCACCTGACACATGTAAGCTTTGTTGTTACGAAACGGATTGATTTCACCTGCATCATCCAAAATATCGGGCTTGAAGGGATGCAGGTTTGAAACGTTTACTTATTTGCTGAAACCCCATGAACACGGACATAAGTGTTAAAGGGTTAATCGTTTGAAAGTGTTTGTGAGATTGTACGGATGCAGGTTTGAAACGTTTACTTTTTTGCTGAAATCCCATGAACACGGACCTAAGTGTTAAAGGGTTAATCGTTTGAAAGTGTTTGTGAGATTGTACGGACACTATACTATCAGTGAATAAATCTGGCAACAATAAAACAGTTTTAAGTTACAAACCTTATCAGATGAGGAAAAGAGTGAACATTTGTAACACAATAAGAAATTCACTTATATTAAAAAAGAAGGACGAGGAAATGAATTTTGAATAAACCTAGATAGCATTCAAACATTAGCCGTCTATATTTTCCTAATCCGATAACATGCATCTGGTTTTCCTTACTGAATTAACGTGTATGTCCTCACACAGCAATACGAACGGCATTAACTCTTACGTATATGGGTAACCGTTAATAACCCCAAACAGGTTATAAACATCCTGGATTGGGTTCCTAAACATGCGGATATAACTAACAATCGGCCTTAACAAAATATACAGTAAACTACGGTTATAACGAACTCAAAGGGACTACTAATTTTAGTTCGTTATAACCGTAGTTCGTTATAAGTACATATACAGCATGACTACAGCAAGAAGTCGGGACCAAAAGTAAGTTCGTTATATCCGTCAGTTCGTTATAAGCGTGTTCGTTATAACCGTAGTTTACTGTAGTACACAAGTGGAACCATAATTTACATATGGTGGCTAACGTCGGATGTAACGAAATAATGTAAAATGCATCTTATAATTCGTTACACCCGGATATGGGAGAACTAGATAAGATCAAGCTAATTCGTGCTGTGTTACGGTTTGCTATTTTTCTTGAGACGCTTGAAACGAATGTCAACATGGTTTGCGCGAATGAAACAAAAATACTGCTCTTTCATCGGCTCATTTCGATGCAATACTTAAGTCGTCTCGGCTAGCAGTTAAGGAAATCCTTGTTGAAACTGTTTGAAACACTTGACTGTCACGTGACACAACCTAACCTCATCCTCGGTTCAGACCCGTGATGGGCTTCACACATTGTACCCAGCCCCCATATAGCTGGGATTTTGCTGAGTGCGGCGTTAAACAACAAACCAACCAACCAACCATCCTCGGTTCAGGTTAAAATGTGCCTACCACTTTTCTACGATGCATACAAAACCTGTTTTCAAATTCGGACGTATCTTTATATGAACTTGGTGCTGCGGGATTTGGTTGTCCGCGGATTACAAAGAAAAATGTACACACCAATACTACCTAAGCTTGCACACGAATGTAGTGGGGCAAACCGAGTTGATTCGAGTGTTAATCTTAATGATTGAGGCGGTAGTTAGTTGTGCTGGGGTCACAATGAGATATATACATTTATACCACGTGTGCACAAGGTGTTGCATACATAAAGCCCGCTGGATAAACCGAGCTGTCTCAAGTGCTAATCTTTTTGATTGAGGCGGTAGTTAGTTGTTGTATGATAACGAACACGCCTATAACGAACTGGAGGATATAACGAACTAAAATGGACCCGTGTCTATCCGGGTAGAATAGGTCTTCAGCAACCCATGCTTGCCGTAAAAGCCGACTATGCTTGTCGTAAAAGGTTACTAACGGAATCGGGTGGTCAGGGTCGCTGACGTCGTTGATGCATGTCATCGATCCCAATTGCGTGGATCGATGCTCATGATGTCAATCACACGAATGTCTAGTCCGGAATCGGTTATATATACAGACCGCTGTCATATAGCTGGAATATTGCTGCGTGCGGCGTTAAACAAGCAAACAAACAAATCATAGATAGATAGATAGATAGATTAGATAGATTAGATAGATAGATAGATAGATAGATAGATAGATCCAGGAGCCTGGTTTCTCAGTGTGCTAGCCCTATAAATCGGCATCAGTCCGGACGAGTTCAAGCAGCCACACACACACACACACACACACACACACACACAAACACGTGCAAGCACGTCGTTATAGAAGTGCAATAATCTCGGACGCGACGTTAAACCCCATTTCACCTCACCTCACCTGAGAAGACCGTGCATCAAGGCGTCGCTTAGCCATGCCCGATTCTCAGTTTAGATCTCATCAAGGTACACCTCTGAGCCTTCCGTCTCTTCAGGCAAGTGGTCAAGTGTCATCACTGATTATCAGTGATCTATTCATGTAGTTTTCCCCACTGTTTTATCTTTTACGCCCAATAGATTCTGCGTCGCCAGATGTAAAGGATGGTTGTTCTCTGACGTCTACGTTTTGAATATGACGTTCGCAATTGCCCATCATATAGAGATTTTAGAGTTCGAGCTGTAAGAAAACCAAAAGAGATCGTGGAAGCATTACCTAAATCCTTTTAAAGTGTGTCTTGTACATGCATCTTCCCGAGGCAAGGGTGTTAACTGACAACAAAAAAAACAGTTTCCACCCCTGCCGAACTATGCTGGAATGTCATGGTTCGATCAGGGGAAGTTACGAGTTATGTCCCTTCTATGTCCAATCTTTTGACCAATCAAATTCCACCTCTCACATCACTTGCATTTGCCTCAAACAAAATGGCGGCGAATATCTGTCGACGCACAGTTGGCAGTGCAAATGCTTTGCAAGTCCTGTAGTAGATCGAAATCTGTACGTTGAAATCCATGTTGTTTACAAACCGGATGTCTGGTTACGATTGGACTATGCATAGACTCGTTAGTCTAAAATGTGACTCCAGAATTCCAACCTATTTCGGCAGTGGTGGAAACTGGATTTTTACAGTCAGTCAACTCCCTTGCCTCGGGAAGGTGAGTACATGTGACCATTGCCTAAAACGTGTCTAGCATGTGGCAGCACTGTTTAAAAGGTGTCTAGTATACACGTGAATCCCTCCAAGAAGTTCCAGTACAAGCGAATACTGTCTAAAATGTGTCGTGTATACAACAGCACTTTTTTAAAAGTGTCTGGTACATGGGAATGCTTTTAAAATACGACAGAAAAGGCCTCGGCTGTCATCTCGTTGTTGTAAACGTTGATTAACGTGAGGTGAATCCAATAATAACCCTAGGTATTCGGTGACCACAGATGTGTAAAATAAATATCATTTACAGATGGCGCCATTTACACTAAAGCCATCGCTGATAAAAAGTAGAGCGGAAAAGGACATTGTCATGGTGATGTTATTGTACTCATCACAAACAAACAAGTAGTGAGTGAGTGAGTTGGGTTTAACGCCGCTTTTAACAGTATTTCAGTTATATCACGGCGTGTCAGCTTAATGTGGGAGAAAAGCTCGAAGTGATGCAGATCTCAGACGTTTACCACCTCGATGAATCCCACGAGCACGGGTATGGTGCTGACAAACCTAGAAACATAATTGGGGCAAACCGGGATTCGAACCCACAACAATAGGTTTCTTGCGTGCCGAAGGGACGCAACTCTGCACAGCGAATCGCGGCGCCTCACTGGCCCCCGTGAATACAAGTAACGCAAATGCGGCACGTCATAATAAACGTAACCTGTAAAGTTATTGAACCTCATTTGACGTCTTTAAATGGATTCGGTGGCAGCCATGACGAAAGATAGTCTACCTAGTAGCTCTTTGTGAAATATGTAAATATATCAACCGAGGTAATCGCAAATATGGAATTGTCCTATAGTTGAAATATGATGAATAATGCACAATGAATAGCGGATCGGTTAAACTATAACGGTAATGATTCCGCGATACAGCGTCAGAAACAACGAATACCGGAATTTTCACACTATTTGCATAAACGTGTTTGGCATCAGACTGTTATAATCTAATGATAAAGCGAAAATTATGGATGAAAGCCACGTGCATGGCACGCAAACATATTTGATACGATTTAAGCCCAGACATGATGACATAAGGGAAATTGGTCACGTACGAAATATCGTTTATCGTCATCTCACAATTGTTATTAGATTCATCACCAAGATTGCTGTATTTCAAATTTCACAGTGTTAGGGGGACATTTGACTTTATTCCCATACGGCGAACCCATATAAGAGTGAGTGAGTTTGATTGTGTTGGGTTTTTCGCAGGTTGAACAGTATTCGAGTTATATCACGGCATGTCCCTTGATTCCAACAAGGACAGCCCATATATGACACTGTCCAATATGGAGCATTATTATTGATGCTTCAATATGTTGTTGGATGTGGGTGTGGGTGTGGGTGTGGGTAGGTGGGTGTTTGGGTGGGGGTGGGTGGGTGGGTGTATATGTGTTGGTGAATGTGTGGGTGGGTGGTTAAGTGGTTGAGTGAGTGAGTGAGTCAGTGAGACATAATATTAATAAAACCTTCCAGTACAAGTATGTTCACACATTAAATACTACAATCTCTGCTGTCGGTTTTCATTTTACGTATTTTACAAATTTTAATTTGGAAACCGTTCCTATTGGTGCTGTTGTAATACTTCTATTGGTAATTTGTCTTTTGCATCAACGCGGAACAACTATACAATGTGTTTATTGACGCTAAACACGTTAAGATTTGATTTTAATAAATTGTAAGCAAATTTAGATATAAATCAAGGAATGTGTTTAGGCATATTATAATGATCTTAAAACATTTTTAACACAGTATAATGATAAAATTGGATATGCGAAAACAAAACCGATGCAATATTAAAATTTACAAAATCGCACTCATTACAACTAAGAAATGGTATTTGTTTACTATCAGTAAAAATAAAAATGTTTGACATTTATAGAACCTTATGAGTAACAAAACAAGCCAATAAAGTAATACTAAAAGTTCTAATAGAACAATAAAGCTACAAAAAAGCGACAAGCAGAGCCCATTGTATAATTCCGACCATATCATGAACATGTGTTCATGAGGGAGGGAGTTGGGTCTTACGGCGCTTTTAGCAATATTCCAGAAATACCAGTCTTGCTTGATAACGGTATAAGGGTCAATACCGAAACAATACTATTTCAGTATAATAAAGAAGTTGTTATCCATAAACGTTTTGTCTACTTTGTCTTTAACTTCTTACAAATGCCTACCAAATAATATCAGAGCAGGGGACACCAGAGATCGAACTCGAACCTACAGCGTGACGAGTGAACGCTTTAACCACTCTGCTGCCCCACCGCCCCATGTATTTAAGAACCCAATAGTGATGGTATCCGTGCATGTCATCGGGCAGACAGAAGAACAACATGTCACGTATATGTACACTGGGCTTGGCTGATGAATGGCTCGTCTCTGTAAACACTACGCCCATTGAATACACGACTGAATAGACACTTCATTAATATGCAACAAGTGTCTACTATACTATTTATATATCTATTGTTTCAAGAGTCGTCCGGAAAGCCAATATATATATAGCTTCATGACATTTATCATACATTGTCTGCAGCTCTACATTAACACTAAATCTGTTGACGCCTTCTGTTGACAGTTGGATTAATTAATTACTCAGTGTAATAACCCTGCGTGTCAGCTTGATGTGGGAGGAAGTCCAAGGTGATGGGAGGTCTGATACGTTTATCACTTTGGTGAAGCCCATATATACACGGATAGGCTGCTGCAGAACCAATAAATGTCATCGGTGAAAATCTGGGATTCGAGTGAGTGAGTGAGTTGGGATTAACGCCGCTTTTAACAGTATTCCAGTTATATCACGGCGTGTCAGCTTAATGTGGGAGGAAAACCCGAAGTGATGCAGGTCTTAGACGTTTACCACTTCGGTGAAACCCACAAGCACGGGTATGGTGCTGACAAACCTTGAAACATAATCGGGGCGAACCGGGATTCGGCACAAGGCGAAATTCCAATATATACAAAATATACAATTTTGTATATATGGTATATCTAAAAATATACAATTTTGTATATTTGGTATTTCCAAAAAAAAAACAATTTTGTATATATGGATTGATTTTTACCTCTGCTTCATTCAGTTTCTTTACATTGCAGACATTAATGCTCACAACATGTGGTTGCTATTGAATATATTACTAAGAATAAAGGCCAGTATTATTGTATGTGACAAGTGTATATTATAGGCATTATGACAACTCTATTTGGAGTGTTATGAGATACTTTGTATTTATTTATGTTGACAGCATTTTACGTAATAAAGAAATAGAACACTTGAGCAGACAGTTATATCAATAACATATATGATAAGTGCGCCATCTGTTTACAAATAAGAAGATCTATACATACAAGTCGTTCAGAGTAGTTTCAAACAATGACGGTAAAATAAATGTATCATGAATATCGGCAAATATGAATGTATACAATTTAATATATATGTCATATATAATATATATAATTTATATGTCATGGTATTGTGATTCTAAATCTAAAATGTTGCTTGATATTGTTTTGACAAACAGTTGTATGCACTGTCCAATGTGATACTCCTACGTATGTATATAAAAAAGGATGTTCGTTTAGTCAATTGACATATTAGTGGGATTAGTGTGACAGGATAACTAAGTTTGTCATCTGGTATAATGCAACTCCTCGATTAGCATAATTAGAACAGAGTTTGTAATTAGTTATATGCGGACTCCAGTTAGCTAAGGCAGCCAGCTTCAGTGGAGAGTGTGAGCAGCTCGAGAAGAGGCGAGCAACTCAATGTGATTTATGAATTTGTGGAATTTTAATAAATAAACGAACGCCTGTCACAAAAATGTAGTTGAACAGAGAACACACAGAATCGCAGATTTTTCTATCGTACATTTGAGGATGAACGTGAACGAAGCCGTGCAGGGTGCCTTACATCGATTTTACTTCAGAAAACAGAGTGAGCTCCGGTAAGTTTATTAATGATGATATTGTCATTCATTCGTGCAATAGATATGGCAATCATGAGCACTCACTCTGTATGTGTTCGCAATAGAACATTTGGAAGAAATAAGAAATGACTTACAAGTCTAGTACACAACAAAGCCATTAAGTGAATATCAAATAAATTGATTCACAATGTGACAACATCTTATCCAAAATGTGTTTAATGCAACAGGTTTAAAGCATTCAGAATTGTACAATCATTATTATAAATATATATATACATGTATGTGTCACTACCTCTCTCATGTTAAATACATAAATGTATAAAAATGTTTTAATATAATTTAATATTACTATTAGTTTTACATTATAAGTAACATTATGGACCCTAGCATGTCGAGGCAAGAAACAATTGTATATATTATTCACCTTGGAATGTCTGTTTACTGTGTTTGCGGCGGGGTCCAGGCAATTCCCTAAGTGGACAATTCCAACTACTACTGCGTAAAATATTAATGCCGATTTGGAGAAAATTACCAAATGGATGAAAGCATGTAAAGTATAATCCAAAGAAAACAGAAACTATTCAATTTCACGTTAAAGTCAATCTAAAGGCAATACCTAACCGTAAAATGAACAGATTTTTTATCAATGACTTTTGGTTAAATGTTTCAGTCAGATTGTTAATAGCATTCTGATATTGTCGATTAGTTAAAAAGGTAAGCCCTGTGGTTGCCTTAGAAGTCTTAAAATACCTTCCTGGTGTCCCCTGTCGTGAACCATACTCACTCACTCAGATAAATATTTCCTTTCACATAAATCATTAGAAGTTACGTACAAGCTTATTGCCCATATCTTTGCTCCCATATTTGGGATAATTGTACCCAACAAGAACCAATCCGAGAAAGTTTACACTGCATAACGGACTTTTTGTGGGGAACAAGGGGTACAAGCCATGAGAAACTTCATTGAGAAATTAACATAGCCAAAAGAAAACACTATTATACAAGATGGAAAACATCTCTTCTGTTAGTGATTACATTTAAAGAAATCGAACCAATTTACAGGCTACCAGTTGTAGAACAGAATGCTATGCCAAATCATTTTTTCCTACTTGGAATAGTCGTCTGATATAGTGGATTATTAAACTTGGACAATGTTATTAATATCCAGTTAAACCATGATACCAAATTTTGTCACATATCCTTTATCGCCTCGGACTCGGCTGTAGTGATTTAAACTTCCATCAGCTTGAAAGACTCGTCTCAGAGAAAGCATCATGCATGCTCTTTGGCTAAAGTATACTGCATTATTTTTTCACATGGCCTTACTACAATATTTTAAGAAACGAATCGTCTTTCTATTCTAAAGGGTAGAGTTTTAATTCAGTGCTTTATGGGAAACAATTTGTCCATATAAAAATTTTAAATTCAGTCCATATCTACGTTCTGATGGATTTGCACTAAAGTAATAATTTAAGAATTAATTCATATTTTAAGCTACGTATTAAGTATTAAATTATTATAGTTAAATCTCTTTTCTTAATAATTGAACACTAGTCCATCAACCGCACTAATTTGCTGACCACTCGTTTTTGTTCTATTTTGATGTATATATGTGTTATGTTTTATAATATGTATGTATATGTACATGTATAAACCAACACATATCAATGTTACTTGATAAATATAATTTTGTTTCTGTAGCAGTTTTTACCAATCCCGATTCATTTACTGAATAAAGATATGTTAAAAGCATGTACAATTTCCCATTCTTAGTAGGATATCTCACAAAATCCCACTTTTTTTTGTTGTTGTAAGAATCAATAAGAGGACGTTTGGTGGGGGACTTTTGGGATATGAGAAATGAATACAGACTGCCATGTTGTCTGAGTGTAGATCTTAACAATCACCGTGTGTGACCATGTAGACAGGATATCATTCGGGTTTCTGATTTTGACAATGACTCCATGAGCACACTGAGTATTGTTGCTTGGGGATATCAAATGTAACAGTTTGTTATCAGAGGAGATTGATAGTGAACTTTTAGTACCAGGTAGATATGATAGCTATAGGATTTATGATCCTTTCTTTCTCTTTGTCAAAAGATAGTGGGTATATGTGCAGGTAGTTCTCTCACGCTGATGGCAGAAAGTCACTCAACCAGTTCATGTATTCTACGTCAAAGAAGATCAGAACCCGTGTATAATTACAACATCCTCAGAATACCAATGTAGAAATTAACAAACATGACCAACATTATTATTTCATGTTAATCTTTGTGCCATGCATGTAGCTAGATAAACATATGTATACTTTTTCAGTCTGTGTGAAGTCGTGCATAAATACAGTTGATTTTAAGGGTGTGTTTTTGTACTGTCATTCCTAAACAAAAGTTTCACTTTTATCCTCAAAAGCGCAATAATATTCACGTTATAACCTTTTAAGTCAACTTTTGATTTAATACGAATTACGTAACATTCATGTTACTATGATTTTATAAAGTTGTTACAGACCCATGGACTGACTAGGTTCATTAAGTGTCATAAAACTGCCGGGACATAATGTGGTGGCAATACATTCTCTAATTAATACCTGTCACAAAGGGACAGGTCATTTGGGTTTGTGCTCTGTGTTACGCAATATGTGTATTCACGAAATAACATTCAACGAACTATGTACTTAGTCCTGTGATGTTGGTGTCTTTTGGCATTAATGAACATGTAACTAGATACGGTGTCTAGCCGGGAGAGCCACATTTCAGAAATGGCTATTGCCGGTAAAGCCACATTTTCAGCTGAGTGCATTTCGCCCATTCTAGCGGGTAATTAATTAATCCGATTACCGATACCTTTATATGAGTGTCCCACATTTAATTTACTAAGCGCGGTACTCCCAGACTGAGGGAGGCGACCAGTTCCTACACCGTGTTAGTGACGACATCATCATCTTCACTACAGACAAGAACATTGAACATTTGTGTACTGCAGACATTGTATTTTGTGATGGTACATCTTATGCCTGTCCCAAGTTGTTTGATCAGATTTATTGTTTACATGCTGAGGTGTTTGGCCATATGTTTCCATTAGTTTACTGTTTGTTGTCCAATCGAACAAAAGTTTTGTCAACATGTTTCAGTACCTATGCGACTCTCACACCAGTGATCAGAACCTTCACGAAGAAAGAAGTACAAGGCAATCGATGCACGTATTGCGTCCCTAAAGATCCAGCTCCTGAACCCACACCTGAGTGAGATGGAATTTGCTGACCACGTGGGCGACCTCCTTCATCTGCATTATGATATTCATATGCTATTCATATTCATCAATGTAAAGTTTTGATGAATATGTTATCCTTGTTGAATAGAAAATGAGAAAACAAGACTTGTTTTGTTATATACGGTAACCTGTTAGAATCACAAAGCATGTTTTGACTGCATAACCGCGAGAGCCACATTATACAATCACGCAACCATAACCATTGCCGCGAGAGCCACATCAATTTGGGCTATCTATTTTCGAAATGTGGCTTTGCCGGCCTGTAACCGTAGATACAACGCGGGCGGATTGATGCATTCGTACTTGGTATGAATAAATGAATTACACTTCGTTCTTAACTGTGTGCGAAATACACATAATGTCGGAAAGCGCAAGTTAAATTCCCAATTACTGACTTCGATCTTAAATAAATCACAATCATTTATAGTTGCATCATTGTGTAATTTTTTTTTTCGATGTAAATCAAGCCACTTTTAATGTAAAATATACATCACTAAACCAGTTCATGTACTCAACCATTTTCACAAAAGATCAAAGATTAAAAAGAGTTATCAAGATATATTGTACAAATCTTTAGAAATACATAATCTTTAAAGGGAAACTGCCATCTTGATCTACTATTCTGTATTGTATGACATTATGTATATGCTCATGTACCGGAATCAGAATCAGAATCAGTTTATTCTCAGAAACCACAAAAGGTGGTACAAGAGCATATGACAATAAATAATTATGCATATGTACAAAAAGCAGACAAGATGGCAATTAATAACAACATGTGATTACCTAGCATTTTTAATACTAATGGACATTTTTACAATAAATGTCGATAATTTTTTTAGATCCTGTGTGTTTGTTGTTGATAAGAGTTTTACAAATTTTATTATATTTGGCCATTCAGTATAATATGGTGAGAGAAATGTTCGCCTCTCTCTTTTAAAATAATTACATCTGAATAAGTAGTGAAATTCATCAGCAATAGATGGGGAATTACATAATTTACAAGTTCTATTTTCCTTTGGAATATTATTCCATCGGCCAGTCTCATTAGGTAAATTATGATTACAGGTTCGAAATCGTAGTATTGGAATTGCTATTCGTTTTGGCAATAGAAGATATTTATCGAGAACTGGGGTGTCCTTTAAATGTTTATAGTATAAGCCTTTAGAACTAGAATTAACGTCACTTCTCCATTTCTGAAAAAAAAGTGATCTTTAACACATCTAACCCAGGGATTTGTTGATGCAATAGTTTTGTTCCCGTTAATTGACAGATATTGATATAACAGCTGTGAAAGTTTATACACACCAGTTTGGTATCATGTTAATTTGTGCCAGAAAGATATCATTCGTTTACAAATTATTAATGGTAGCCTACCTAATTCGCCATATATCATATAACGAGGAGTTGAATTTCTTAATCCTGTGATAAGTCTGAGGAATTTGAGGTGTATTCTTTCTATAATTTCTAAATTTTCAAGGCCCCAGATTTCTGAACCATAAGTTAATATTGGTAATACCATCGTATCAAAAGCTGATAATACACAGTCCAAAGGTAAATTTAAATTTCTTGATTTTTTTATCAGGCAAAACATTGCTTTCAAAGCATTATCACTGAGGGACTTAAGGCTTGATACTGGTTTTCTATTCCTGTGAAGTACAATTCCTAAATATGGTATAAGTGTCGACAATATCTAGAGTTTTATCAGAATAGTGAAATTTATGTTTCGAATTTTTCGATGGGCCACCACCGAAAATCACAATTTTTGTTTTATTTATATTTACATGTAATTTCCACTCTTCACAATATTCATTAAAAGTGTCCAAGGCTTTCTGTAAACCTTCTGGTGATTCATCAAATAATACAGCATCATCTGCATACTTTATCTTCATCATAGTTTCCAAGAAATCGTACGCACGGGGGATCATTTAGTATCCTATTTACGAAATGAGCGATACTGTTGTTCTGTAATCTAAACTGACGTGCAAAAGAAACTTTACCAACTGAAAATATAAATTTCAGACAAAGTATAAATGTTTTTCCATGAAGTCTATCAAAAACACATAACCTAAATACAACAATAGTGTATGCAGAAAATGTTAATCGTCTGTTACATGTTTGCGAGATAACACGCCAAAAAGTGAAAAACACGTGCACCACGGACAACTGCAAAATGCACGTGTGGGTAAGGGTATAAAACGATTGCAACGGCAAATCAGACATCCACAGTGATAAAAAAAAACACAAAAGAAATGCCACGACTCACAGTCGAACAACGTGAACGAGCCTTGGCTATGGTACAGATGGGAGCCACCCACGCCCATAATGCACGAACCTTCGGTTGCTCCCGTGTTGCCGTTACCAACTTGATGCAACGTTACAGACAGACAGGGCGGACCGCTGACAGGCCAAGAACAGGGAGATCCAGGGTGACCACGCCCCATGATGCACCTCCGAAATCGCTTCCCGGCAGTGACGTCATCGGCAACAAATGCCTTAGGTCACAGGGTTAGTCGACAGACAGTGGTGAGGAGACTCAGGGCTCATGGAATCAGGGCTTTTAGACCATACAGAGGACAGCTATTGACAGCGCAACATCGTTGTCTGCGATTAAGATGGGTCCGGACTGTACGACGTTGGCAACGACGTGACTGGCAGAGGGTTGTCGTCACTGACGAAAGTCGATTCTGTATGTTTAGGGCTGATGGAAGACAATGTGTTTACCGCCGAAGGGGTGAACGAACGGCAGCGTGTTGCGTGCAGGAGGTCGTACCATACGGTGAAGGGAGTGTCATGGTGTGGGGAGGGATCTGTGGGCAGGAGAGGACACAGCTGGTCATCGTTGACGGAAACTTGACAGCTCAGCGGTACATGGATAGCATTCTTCGTCCAGTTGTCCTACCATTTCTCCAACAGCAACCACGTGGTGTCATTTATCAGCATGACAACGCTAGAGCCCATACAGCCAGAATTGTCACTAACTTCCTCGCAGCCAACAACGTCAACGCCTTTCCGTGGCCTGCACGCTCACCCAACATGTCCCCCATAGAACACCTCTGGGACTTGATGGATCGTCGTGTTCGACAACCGACACTCTCCAGCCAACCGGCAAGAACTGATCTTGGCCCTCCAAGAAGAATGGCGTCAAATCTCACGTGACCTCATCAGACGACTGACTTTTTCTGTGCGTCGAAGAGTTTTTGCGTGTATTGAGGCATTTGGTGGTCACAAACGCTACTAATGACTTGTTATTGAACGTGAACGATTGTTCAAGTTTTGTACCACACCCAACTTTGGGGGGCTCTGACGTCATTCTCGGTCGCGGTATGATTGTCACTTTCAGTGTTGATTATGTTGATATATTGATCTTCTCAATACACTTTACTTCATGCATGTATGTTTTGTTGTTTTTGAGCAAGTGTGATTTCAAACTCTGGTAAAGTTTCTTTTGGACGTCAGTTTATTTTAATCATACACAATATATCTCATTTAATATCTTGAAGCTGCCAATGAAAGCATGAACTCAATTACTGTGCAAATATAAGAGTTCATTTTGTATAAGTATAAGTATGAAGTTATCATTTTTTAACTTCAAAAACTACGATGTGCCCACTGATACCGTCATTATGTTGACGGTCTGATTGTTAACAACCATGAGTTGCAATATGTTATATGAAATCATTGCTTTGTATAACATCGGGTCATGGACGCTGTTCACTTTCATGGTACTGGATTCTTCTTTGCGCAATAACCAGAGTATCTCATTGATTGATTATTTGTTTTAAATTTAAGCAAGTTTTGTGCCTTGTGGAATTGTAGATGAAGAAACCAACACACAAAAAACAATTCGCATTGACATAAGTAAAGAAAATATCAATTAAATCTGAATACGTCAATGTGTCAATTTCTTTTCCTAAAAAGTACAGGTATTAGTATTCATATTCCACTTGTTAATAATTTGTATTTGTAACATTTTTTTTTAATTTTCTTGCATCAGTTGTTCAATACATTTACAGTCGTAGTCTGTTGACTTTGCAAACGATATTAGGCTGAGTCCCCAGACATTTTTTTAAACATTGCATATTTAGCAATTTCGTGCCGTTTGGACAATATTCATACCAACAAATGTAACAGGTCAGTGGCAAAAGTAAATAAGTCAAAGATGGCGGATGCAGTAAAATTTCAAAGTTAAATCAGTACTTTTAAAAAAATGGGAATAGCTTCAGCGCACCCGGCTATCCGCCAGGTCTGGGAGCAATACTGCTACAAACGTGCAATGTCTGACTCTTTTCCCATGTTGAAGAATATTGAGAAAAGCTTACCTTGTACTTATTTACCTTTATTAAAACATTAAAACATTAATTGCAACATATATCCCCGTGTTATGAGTTTTTGGATGCTGAATAAACATTCATGGTGTTTTCATATGAACAACTGTTAAACATCTCATTGACTTATAAAAGACAACGTTATCATAAAAACAAGCCATCATCGGAATACTTCTGTGTGATGCCACACCCCTCGTTATGGTGCAAGTATTCGTGATAGAAAATGTATGATTTCCGAAAACTTAAGATCAGACAATAATAGTATTGTGTTATGAATAATGATAAATCCAGAGCTGAAAGCTGAAAGCTCTGATCGAAAACAGGACGATCCGCGACGGTTGTCCGGAAACAGATATTTTTCGGAGTATTTTCTTTTAAATCTTTGATTATATTTTTACGCGGAAGATGATTTTTCCAAGGACGACTGTTTTAAAAAACCCAATTTTCCGCGTTTCCGCGGATATTTCACATCATATCAATGTATACCGTTCAATTCAACCGTACAAACCAAATTCAACACTTTAAAGTAATAATGATTAGCTGTCATCCTCTGTGCAATCTGTTGGCTAATCTGCTATGCTCAAGACAGCATGTTACAAATCACATTGCGGCATCCCGTACAAACCAATCCAAGCTCAGCACAAATCGATTTCAACACTTTCAGGTGATTATAATAAAGAAGTCACCGCCAATGCAATCACCTCCGACTGCTAATCTGCTCTGTATATTTGACAATAAAGTCTACCCAAATACCAAGCGCCGCGCCAGAAAAAGTACCAGACGCCTCAATCGCTTACCCGTTAATATCATTGCAAGGAGAGTATGTACTCCCGCTAACAGTGTGGAGTACTAATTAAACATCCCAATAATGTTACACGCCACTATATCAGTTTTATTTGTAACTTGCTAATAATATTGATCGGCATTTTGCACATACAAAACAATTATAGAACAATACCCAGCAGTTACCCCCCTTTATCAACATTAACAAAGAAACACAGTGCTCGACTTTAAATACTTCATTTTGCACATATGCAATGATTATACACGAATACATTACAATTATCTCCCTTTACTAATATATACAAAGAAAAACAATTTTGGATACATCATATATACAAAATTGTATATTTTTGTATATGTCATAAATACAAACTTGTATATTGTGTATATCTCATCATTCCAAACTTGTATATGCTTGGATATACCATCTTTCCAAAGCATATACAAGCTTGTATATGTGGATTTTTTTGCAGTGCGAACCGACACTCATAGGTTTCTGGCGTGCTCAAGGGACGCAACTCTGCACAGCAAATCGCGGCGCCTTAGACGACTGGGCCACCCGTGCCCCCTCTGGGATTCGAACGTTCACTTTCATAGGTTCCCGATACACATAAGGGACATCAATCAGTGAAGCCATTTACGGCGCCTATTCGACTGGATTGACTTAGTGGGTGAGCTCGGTTACTCTTAACTGAACCAAACTTTCTCTGAGCAGTGGGGTAGCCTAGTGGTTAAAGTGTTCGCTCGTCACGCCGAAGACCTGGGTTCGAGTCCCCACATGGGTACAATGTGTGAGGCCTATTTCTAGTGTCCTCCGTCGCGATTTTGCTGGAATATTGTTAAACGGCGTAAAACCATACTCACTCACTCTCATAGAAGCCGGCATTACCTTCATGTGAGTGAACTGACGCCGTTATGAAACACTGCCAGTATTATAGTTACATTACGGGGGTTACGTTTTACGTAAGAGTAAAGCTCGAAATGACGAAGGTAATATACGTTTACAATCGGAATGGAACTGGCAAGACAAGGTCCATGATCGGGAAGAATTAGAGATCAGAAACCTAGACTAGAGGTTGCAGACAACGCAATTATGTACGTCGAATTGAGATCCCTGTTGCTATAGCATGGGGTAATTGCCCTCTTACGGCGAACGCGTGTGTAGGGAATTTGTGCGACAAATTCATTTAATCTTTTATGTCAACTAGAACAGAATGTGCTTATGTTCTACAGTTAAACATTGTTGCTGAGATAATCAAAACGACAAGACCAACTCACAACACACAGACGTGTTAGGGTAAAATGTCATAGTAGATGCGTCGCCTTTGACGTCACGTGGTAACTTTAATGTTTATTCTAGTTTCGTGTTTGAAACCAGTAACCCTACTAGCCAATATCAGTATGGTTACTTGACGTATGTTTATTGTTTTAAAAGATAATAACGTCAGCTTAGGGTACAATTGGAAACTTTCACATATAATGGAGATTCCCCTTTAGAATTTCTATTCCATGAAACACTACGTGAATATAGGATGGATGCGACGATTGAGTGAAGGATGTTTTGAAGCCCGCAATCAGCAATATCGAAGAAGCGAGTGGATATTATTTTACGACACAGTCAGCAAAATTACAGCTTTATCAACACTGCCGATTAATCAATTTTGGACAAAACAAACAAGTGACAAACAAGACAAACCTTCCTACGACAAGCAGAGGTTGTTTGGGGTCTATTCTTTTTTATTAGATTGCAGTGTTTCGGGGATTGTTTTCAGTCTTGCAATGTTTTGATAACGTTTGTAATCTTTTGGTCAAATCCAATTTTCATGCTTATTCTTTCTTTTGTACGGCAGTTTAAATTTGCTAGGTTGAGTACGGTAATATATTTATTGAAATTATAACAGTTGTCTCAATACAAAGTAGGTAAGCCGTCGGTATATTATTACCCAGGGCCATGTGCGGGTCTGCAGCATGACATTGAAGTAAGACGTCGAGTGAGTGATTACGTTATTGCTTGTGTTACAATAACCAGATCCTTGTCACCTTCAGTGTACATATTGTTATCTTTGTACATTAATCCTATGTCATTGGCTTTGTCATTGTAAACATCTTGATTTATATACATATTAATGATAATACTCCATGCACTGGGCATTCACCTGATGAAGGAGCAAGAAGTAGCTCTGAAACGTCGTCCAAAGAATAAAAGAAGTTGCTATCCATGAAAAAGTGTCATGTATTCACCAATTAAATATTTCAGAAACGAGTGAGTCAGTCAGTGAGTGAGTGAGTGAGTGAGTGAGTGAGTGAGTGAGTGAGTGAGTGTGCCGTGCGTGCGTGCGTGCGCCCGAGGAAGTTTACAACGCACACTACCATCTTACCCGGTCAGGTGCCCATTCACGTCAAGGTGGACAGAGGCATATGTTCTTTGCCAAAGAGGATACCACACGTAACATATAATTCAGGGCTGGAGCGAAGCCCTAGAAACTCTCACCCTGCCACCCATCCCCCTTCACTCCCTACCAAGTGGCTTAATTTGTGACCTGTGTGTTGTACACATGACAACGTGCCAGCACATGTGGATATATTCTTTGTCTGTGTACTCCGAGGCCTATTTCAGGAAAATGAGACAAATATTTATTGGCATTCCTGAAATATAATTGCTTTATGAGACATAAGGCGACTTCCCCTCCGTCGTTTTTCATTAAAACATCAACCCGAATGAAATTATTGCCTTCTTCCAATTGCTCAAGAAAGTCGTGTACTCTCTTCCACAAATCCATTCCCTTTATACAAACACCAGCAATAACGTTATTTCCAAGGTGACCTATAACGTTTTAACGAAGGTTACCAGATGTTCATTATAATTACTATGCACAGCTGTGAAGCAGTCGATATTTATCAATCACACAACTTAAATGTATTTCACACTTGTAAAACACAGCTGTCGTCGTGCGTATTCTTGATCAAAGATATTCGACACCTGTTCTATAAACCTGTTAATGTATTTTTGAGGATAGAGGGTTCAACATGACGTACCACGTCGGCACAGTCCGGATAACCCCGTGGTCTCCGACTGACGCTGGTCGCTAGGCAACTAAATAGATCGGGTGGAAGGCTCGGTGGCTTTGCTGAAAATATTGATCACTGGGTGTCTAGACTTGATTATATACATTTATATATATTTATCATATTCACGTGGCTATTCCTTTGTGTGGATATCCCAAGATGTAGGGGATACAAATTTGTTCTTGTACTCTTTTAAACAAAGGTTACGGGATATGTATAGTCAAAACTGGCACGATAGTATACCTTCTTCACTTCTCCTTAGCCATTACAAGGATATCAAGTCTGCTATAGAACCAGAGAAGTATGTAAGATGATAAATCGCCTGTTAGGGCATTATGTAAATTCAGAGTGTCATTACACAATTTCAGTGTAAATATTAGACGTAGATGTGAAAAAGGGACGTTGAAATGGGCATCTGTAAAAACTGCAAGTTAGGAGAAATTGAGGATGAATTTCATGTTTTATTAGTATGTGATAAGTATGAACATATTAGAGAAAGGTATAGTCCGATGTTTAACAACAGACATAAAAACAAGATGTGAATGATCAGTCTTATAACATCCAACAACTCTGCTGTTACAGATTAATTATCCATTTTGTTGAAACCTATATTCTCTGACAGGTAGTTTTTTATATATCATGTATATCACGTGACTAAACAAATGAAACTAAAAATGTCAACTCTCCAATGAGGCCATGTGGCCTTAAATACTGAATAAAATATATTTTTCAATTTCGATTATACACAGGTCGTCCTCATAGAGGTGAAATAATGCCGAGTGCGGCGTTAAACAACAAACAAACAAAACAGACACATTCGGGGGACCGGCAATGTGATATTCTTTGTTAAAGTACATCTTTGACGTCACATTGTTGTTCCAACTGTAGAGTACCTGTAACCATTTGACAGTCTACTGACCTACGTTCTGTAATGCAAATTTTAAACTGCATTAATTCTGAGCACGAACATAAAACTTGTGACTACGAGGATCAAATCGCGCAAAATACAGGTGCATTGCGAATATACGGGCCAGTTCACGAGTAGCAAAGCACGAAGTAAAAGATTCTTTTTGTGCAGTGTATTTGTGTTGTATTTATTTTATTTAAATTACAGGCTGTATTTTATTTCTGATTACGCGGTATTTTCGTACTTTGATGCTGTATATTAAGTCAGATAACACACGCGTGACTGGACATTCGTTACCAAAATTAAACTCGCCATCTTCGTTGTCTCGGATGCTATTTGTGACAAATATCCAGTAACGCCTGCGTTATCCTTTCTTTAAAAGAATCAACTTGTACTAAAAAAAAACTTGCTTCAGATTTTGCCCACAAAAAATAATTGTTCACTGGACGTAGTGGATGTCGTGGAAAAGACATCGCTCCGAAAATGTATCTCTTAAAGCAGTGACGAAAAGCACAAATACCAGGACCCAAGAGAATACCGTATTCCACGTAATAAGCGCCCTACAATGTACAAAAGACTTATTTATTCGCGTATAATACGCAATTAAATTCTGGAAAAATATATCTATTGTATATAAACATTTCAGGCTGTCAGCATAAACCACGAAATTTATCTTTCAGGGCTGTTTTTTTTTCACCAAAATATAAAAATTCTATTAAGAGCCCCCCATCTCTAATTTTGAGAGCCCCCTAGGCGCTTATTACGTCGAATACGGTATTAATTGGTTTGTCCCTATGTCATTAAAACATGTAATAGAAAAGCCACAGAAGTTGTACATCTTGCGTTTCATCTATAAGTCACACTTTTGTTCAATCCACGCACACCTTAGTGTTTGAGCCCTAATGCAATGCAACAGATGGACATTTTAGCAATTTATTTGGGGCTGTTAAACGCATTCATTTGGCGACATCTGTTATACCTTTACTCATCTCGTTGTCAAACGTACCACTTGAAAACGAAGCAAATTTCGAAATGTGTTTGTATGTAAAACAAATCCAAAGCTGTCTTTATTTCAATGTACCTAAATACCTAAATTTCAACGAAGTCTTATATGCATAAAGAGAGTTAATGTTTATTCTTTAGAATTGTTGACATCGATGAAACATGTTTTTTTAACAAAATATAAAATCTCTCAAAAGTGAAAAACAACTACAAAACTGTCGTAGATACATGAACACAGCACAAACGAGGTTCTGTTGCCTTTACGATGAGCTCTACAAAAATACAGAATATATTTTTTAAAATGAATCCTTGGTGTATTAAACTGATATAACTAATAAAGCAACTATAAGCCTTAATAAATTATGATGATGTTTGTTCAGTTAGATGTGAAACAATAATTATGATTACCAACAGTAGTTCAGTTTTAATTAAAAAAATAATGCATTACGTCTGAATGCGATGCTCTGCTAGGCATAACTAAAGCATGTTATCCCGTGAACAACTATTTTTTGTTTTGAATATTTATCAGCAAAATAGTATGCTAACTGCTAATCAATATTCACATGCATATATGCACGGGAAATCATATGTTTTGTAAGTAAACGTTGAATTTGTTTTGCATAAAACGTGTATTCGGTTCACACATAGTCTTAAAACGTCACCAAATCACTTTTGATGAACCCTTGGAATCAATATGAATTTGACATATCAAGGCTTAATAATTGATTATCTCCTGCAAGCTGTTTCCCATGTTCGTCAATGTGAATATTGCGAAAGCAGAACGCGGTCAGCTCTTTTGTTACATTGATTAAACAGGCTTCTATGCTATGAAACTATTAAATAATATCAATGTTATTGTGTGACAGCATGATCCGACGAATCCTTCAAATTAAGGTAGAACCATCGAATCTTACAAACCATTATCCGTCGGTCAACACATCATATAATACTTCATCTGTCCACCCATATATGATGCAATGCTTCATTCGTCGACCAACAAATTTTGCAATGCTTCATCCATCGACTTGTACCTTTAAGTCCCGTGTTATTTTTGTCAGATGAACAAATGACTAGACTTTGCATGTGTTTGTGATGGGGCCTGTGGGACAGGATACGCTGATCTTTTCGCGAACACCTATTATAATCACCATTTGATAGTGATTCATAAACACTTGCCCATGATAGAGCCAGTATTGTACAGTGATGTCTGCTTTTAGCAGAGATGTTCAGTGATTATGGAAAGGCTTTGGTCCAACTTACATAAGAAAAGTATGTGTGAGCTTCTTGAACCATGCACTGTGTTTACCAGAGCTTTACAGTGATTATGGAAAGGGTTCTGAAGTTCGTTATATATACAACTTGAACATTTATACGTGTTACTTTCACGACTAGTTTTATTGTTTTAGTCTTTACTATTATATTTCTACATGGAAACGATTGTAAGATGTATGGTACCATTCCCTGTGGGTGTATATATGCTTGGTTGATAGTGTGTGCTAAAAGTGCATGTTCCCTTCAAACAAACACAGGCCAATTTAAAAGAATGAAACTTCTTCGTGGGCATTATTGGGTTTTAAAAAGTCTACGTCTTCCGCAGAAACCGATCCCAATATCAATACCCTTTGTTAATGCGTTCTGAGTGCACATAAGTGAACAGAATTTTACACATTGGATATTGTCAAGGGCCCAGCTGCTTTTAGTAGAGATTTCGTGTGAATAGGGAAAGGGTGTTCTCGCTTTTATTTACAAAACTTCACCCATCGATTAAAGTTTGACACAGTTTGAATAGGTCGACGGATCATGAAAAGTAATGAAGTCATAAAAGTGTCGGCGAATTGTAGTCACTGTGTTAAAATCCAACGGAAAGCTATTTGCCATTTACGAGCTTATTATAGATATCTCCTAAATACGTGTGGAATAATACACAGATACTAAATATCAAACTGAAGATTTAAGAAACAATACACATGTACCGTAACTTGTTTAAAAATATGTGGCAATATGCCACATTATTAATCCTTCATATGCAATCTACATGTACGATAACCACAATAACCAATGTACCATTATTTTGAATGTTATAGTTTGTTATACAACCAAACAATTACAAATCCGAACTGTATAGAGCTTACATTTATAAGGTCCTCAGTGTATATATATAACACTGACGTCAGTTGTCGACCGATTGGACAGAATGCATTCTTGAAAACATGCACCTCCGCGAGTAATATTCTTGGCCCATGCATCACTAAGTTTTTTATTATATTGAAAATTTGTCCCCAGTTTGTGCCAGGGATTCGTCCCCAAAGCAACAGCAAGAGTTGTTGCGTAAACCGTGACCTTATATCCATAAACTAAGACCATGAGATGAGTTCACTCGCCTTGGCCTCTAAATCCCCAACTTAGACCATAACATAATTTTCTTCGGGACACAATATGTTTTTCTGTCACTGCTTCAAAAAATCTCCTAATTTCCAGGCCATCTTAGAAACATTTATTGTGTCCTTTTTATAAGTCTCAGGTCACTTTATTTTTTAAAAATAATTTCTGGAGCAAATCCATCTGGGGAAAATATCTCAGGAAAGGAAAATGCTAACTCACGGGTAAAAACGTTTTGAAAAATATCTGAATTTTCATAGTGACTAGTAAATTGATGTATAATTCATTATACTGTCTATAGATAAACGTATTTCATTTTAACATCAGTCTAGAAATACACACATGACATTATGTACGTATTGAAAACACATCTGTTTCCTTCGTTTGGAAGATCAGTTGCCCGATATACAGATGTTGCAGTTCGATCGATCAACACGTCTTTGGTCATATAGCGCTTTTGAAAGAGAATACGTTTTGTGATAGGAGTGGTTTATACAATGGTTATTTAGTAACAACACCAGATGCCAAAATATTTTGGCCTTTTATATCCAAGAATATGTAGTCAGTAATAGTATGCATGTGCATACACCACTAGTCAAAACGAATGTCTCCTCAATTGCAAGTGGGACGCTACTATTCGCGCCACAGTCGAGATCGTTGGAATGTTTGTCTGTCTACTACTAATTAAAACAAACGAACTCACGAATACTAGTCATATATGATAACAACTGTGACACGAATACTAATCACATATAACAACTGTGACACAATTACAAGTCATATGTGATATTAACTGTGACACCAATACTAGTCATATGTGATATTAACCGTAACACCAATACTAGTCATATGTGATAACAACTGTGACATGAATACTAGTCATATGTTATAACTGTGACACGAATACTAGTCACATATGATAACAACTGTGACAGGAATACTAGTCATATGTTATAACTGTGACACGAATACTAAGTCATATATGATAACAACTGTGACAGGAATACTAGACATATGTGATAACGACTGTGATATGAATGCTTGTAGTATATGATAACTGTGACACGAATACTAGTCACATATAACAACTGTGACACGAATACTAGTCACATATAACAACTGTGACATGAATACTAGTCATATGTTATAACTGTGACGCGAATACTAGCCATATATGATAGCAGCTGTGACGGGAATACTGGTCATATGTGATAACGACTGTGTTATGAATACTAGTCATATATCATAACCGTGACACCAATACAAGCCATATGTGATAACAACCGTGACACCAATATCAGTCACATATAACAACTGTAACACCAATACTAGTCATATATGATAGCAACTGTGACGGGAATACTGGTCATATGTGATAACAACTGTGAAAGGAATACTAGTCATATGTGATAACGATTGTGATATGAATGCTCGTCGTATATGATAACTGTGACACGAATACTAGTCACATATAACAACTGTGACATGAATACTAGTCGTATATTATAACTGTGACACGAATACTAGTCATATATGATAGCAACTGTGACGGGAATACTGGTCATATGTGATAACGACTGTGACAGGAATACTAGTCATATGTGATAACGATTGTGATATGAATGCTCGTCGTATATGATAACTGTGACACGAATACTAGTCACATATAACAACTGTGACATGAATACTAGTCGTATATTATAACTGTGACACGAATACTAGTCATATACGATAGCAACTGTGACACGAATACTAGTCATATACGATAGCAACTGTGACGGGAATACTGGTCATATATCATAACCGTGACACCAATACAAGCCATATGTGATAACAACCGTGACACCAATACTAGTCACATATAACAACCGTGACACCAATACTAGTCATATGTGATAACGACTGTGACATAAATACCAGTCATATGTTATAACTGTGAAACCAATACTAGTCACATATGATAACAACTGTGACAGGAATACTAGTCATATGTTATAACCGTGACACCAATACTAGTCACATATAACAACCGTGACACCAATACTAGTCACATATAACAACCGTGACACCAATACTAGTCACATATAACAACAGTGACACCAATACTAGTCATATGTGATAACGACTGTGACATAAATACCAGTCATATGTTATAACTGTGAAACCAATACTAGTCATATGTGATAACAACTGTGACAGGAATACTAGTCATATGTGATAACGACTGTGATATGAATGCTTGTCGTATATGATAACTGTGACACGAATACGAGTCACATATAACAACTGTGATACAAATACTAGTCATATGTTATAACTGTGACACGAATACTAGTCATATATGATAACAACTGTGACATGAATACTAGTCATATGTTATAACTGTGACACGAATACTAGTCATATATGATTGCAGCTGTGACGGGAATACTGGTCATATGTGATAACGACTGTTATGAATACTAGTCATATATCATAACCGTGACACCAATACAAGCCATATGTGATAACAACCGTGACACCATTACTAGTCACATACAACAACTGTAACACCAATTCTAGTCATATGTGATAACTGTGACACCAATACAAGTCATATCTGATAACTGTGACACCAATAACAACTGATACTAGTCACATATAACAACCGTGACACCAATACTAGTCACATATAACAACCGTGACACCAATACTAGTCACATATAACAACCGTGACACCAATACTAGTCATATGTGATAACGACTGTGACGTGAATACTAGTCATTTTTTATAACTGTGACACCAATACTCGTCATATATGATAACCTTGACACGGATACTTGACACATATAACATCTGTGACACCAATACCAGTCATATGTGATAACAACCGTGACACCATTACTAGTCACATATTACAACAGTAACACCAATTCTAGTCATATGTGATAACTGTGACACCAATACAAGTCATATGCGATAACTATGACACCAATAACAACTGATACTAGTCACATATAACAACCGTGACACCAATACAAGTCATATGCGATAACTGTGACACCAATACAAGTCATATGCGATAACTGTGACACCGATACAAGTCATATGCGATAACGACTGTGACATGAATACTAGCCATATGTGATAACGACTGTGACATGAATACTAGCCATATATCATAACTGTGACATGAATACAGTCACACATAACGTCCGTGGGATGGCAACCATGACGCAATTACTCGTTAAGACAAACCTGTACGTCCCCACGACTGCAAACTGTGACGGTTTTACAATCACAATCACGTGCCTGCCATCAAATCAATAAAGCAATTATCTTTATAGACAAATGTCTACGTCCCAACGATAGCAAGTGTTTCGGGGATACCAGTAACATTAAAATTCCCTGCGATCGCAACCATGTCGCCATTACTTGTCAAGACAAACGTTGACGTTCCTACGATAGCGACTGGGGTGCAATTGCAAATGTTTAAATCCAGGGCCCACTTGCACAAAGCGATCTTAGCGCTAAACCTATCGGAAGCCTGTGTTAAAGTTAAGATCATCTTAGCGCTAAGATCGCTTTGTGCATGTTTTTGATATGTTCATGATGAATGTCTGTCTGAATGTGTACACTTTTCAAAAATGAAATAATGAAAAAATGAAGAACAAATATGTGCCGAATGGATGTGTTCTGAATCGTTACACTACGTTGATCTGTTCAACCAAAGAACCGTTAACGCTGGGAGTTGAGTGAGCAATATCCAGATCTCAACCTATGTCAAATGACGTTAAGAGAGAAAATTAGGTTCCAGGGTTAATTTTAGAGTGAACTTTTACGCGACGCAGAATACAATATTCCATCCTTAAAACGTCTTTTTTCTACTAGTTCTTCAACCTTGCTCTCATTTAGAAGACGCGTGTCGAGAATAAGATATGGCCTGCACACATCGAGCCTTCGACGTCACGGGCGGACGCTTTAATCACTAGGCTACCCCTACGACCGCATCTACCATAAACCTGAAAAACATCGTCAACATATTTCAACAGTGATAAACTATGTTGGGAAAAAACATACCACAGCTTTTACCCCAAAATATATAAAGTACCCTGGACTTGGTGGAAGGCCTGAAAAATGACGTGTTGTAATAAAATAAACTAAAGTTATTCAACTCCTACTTTCACAGAAAAAAACACGTGTTTTGATAGAATAGCAGACAAAATATACTCTCTCTGACAAAATACGCCCACCCCACACCACCCCACCCCACCCCCCCCCACCCCAACCTCCCCTCTCCCTCCCTCCACAGTTCAAACTATACTTTTCGTCGAACCATTGATCCATCTCTTTATGTGAGTGAGTGAGTGGTTTTACGCTATATTCAAGCAATATCACGGCGGGGGCTTCACACATTCTCTTCATGCAAACTGAAAGACGTTGACCTCACCGCATAGGTACTTTCTACGCAACTAACAGTGCAACGTGTGACAACCTAACACCATGTGTTCTTAAAATTACTTTATTTCATTTTCCATGTTTTTCGCAGACTGAATTGCGTTGCTATGGCGATAGTAAAACCGATATACTTACATGTAGAAATCATATGGAACATCACTCTGACATGTCATCGTGACTGTAGAATATTGTAGTTCGACACTTCCTAACTAGCAGACTGGTTCTGTCTCAGATGTTAATAATATGGTTTCAACTTTTATGTCGCTGAATTCAGTTTAGAACAACACATACTGACAGTATTAATCATGCATGATGTAAAATCGCCCAACAAAGAATGACGTCTTTAGTCACCGTAGTGTAACAAGTTAAATCCTGTCAAATATTAATACAATCGATACAAACAGATCAGATACAATGGAAGACACCTCACAACTAAAGAATACTGACACTATTGGCAATTGTCGATATGTATCGAACCTTATAGATTCTATATCAGCCAGTCCCTTGTGACAAAGAACTGGGAAGAATCAATATGGGTTTTTTGTTAAGATCCACGATGGTCCCATTAAAGTTTTATGAAAAAATAACAGACTGAACAGAAGAAGCGTTCTCTCGGTCAATGTACCGGTGTCAACAAGGTGTTGTTTTAGTAACATACGTATTAGACGTGATGAGTCACGCGGGTTACTGGCAAATCCTAGCTAGGTATCTATAAGCAGTTATTGTACTAGTATTGGAGTATTTTATCAATAAAGTTACAGTATGGTGCTTTGATGTAATTGAAAGATGATTTTAATGGATAGGACATCGTTCGATGTTGAGTCATACGAGACTAATTCAAGGTAGATTTTCATGCGATACAACATGATTGCAGATGGTTATAACGCGTACAGCAAAATCAATTATCCTTTATGTAAGGCAGTCCTTTAGAGGTCATGGTGACATTTATACCTAATAACAACGTCATTGATGAGCATTGCGTCGTGTGTATTATAGCAAAGGCATTGATAGAACATGGTTTGATGTAAGGTTTAGTGTTCGAAGAATAATAAAGTCATATCAAGAGCATTTTATCACTTATAGAAAAGGCCTTGTGTCACACGCAATGGCATTTTAAGTTACATTGTTTTGTATAATTTAATATTTAGAGGGCATTGTATTTTGGGACACTTAAGAATAGAATCGAATATTTTTCCTTAGGATAGAAGTATTTCCTGGACGACACCGTTCCCACTAAACGGACCACGTGCACTTCAAACAGTAAAGTCTCTTCTTATGGCCCAGTATATTTAGGTATGATTAACTTGGGTCAGGTTTAGGTTACCTGGTGTAGCCCAAATACATCTGCTTTAGTTAAAAAATATATCTAGTTCTAGGTCATCTAGTTTATCTCTAAGTACATGTATGTATGACACATGGCAAGTTAATCTACCTATCTCCAATACATATGGTATAGCGGAAGTTCATCTGGCTATGCTCTTGCAGGTCATGCTTGGATCTTGCTCGTCCTGTTCGTCAAGTAAATTTTGTTTAGTCCTAGTTTATGTTATTATTTTTTTCATCTGGATTAAGTGTAGGTCATCTAGATTTGGTTTATGTTTGGTTTATGTTCATCTGCATTAGGTGTAGGTCATCTAGTCCTAGTTGATGTTATGTTTATGTTCATCTGGATTAGGTGTAGGTCATCTAGTTCTAGTTAATGTTTTGTTTATGTTCATCTGCATTAGGTGTAGGTCATCTAGTCCTAGTTGATGTTATGTTTATGTTCATCTGGATTAGGTGTAGGTCATCTAGTTCTAGTTAATGTTTTGTTTATGTTCATCTGGATTAGGTGTAGGCCATCTAGTTCTAGTTAATGTTTTGTTTATGTTCATCTGGATTAGGTGTAGGTCATCTAGTTCTAGTTTATGTTTATGTTCATTTGGATTAGGTGTAGGTCATCTAGTTCTAGTTGATGTTATGTTTATGTTCATCTGCATTAGGTGTAGGTCATCTAGTTGTAGTTAATGTTTTGTTCATGTTCATCTGCATTAGGTGTAGGTCATCTAGTTCTAGTTAATGTTTTGTTTATGTTCATCTGCATTAGGTGTAGGTCATCTAGTTCTAGTTAATGTTTTGTTTATGTTCATCTGCATTAGGTGTAGGTCATCTTGTTCTATTTGATGTTATGTTTATGTCCATCTGGATTAGGTTTAGGTCATCTAGTTGTAGTATATGTTATGTTTTTGTTCATTTGGATAAGGTGTAGGTCATCTAGTTCTAGTTTATATTTTGTTTATGTTCATATGCATTAGGTGTAGGTCATCTAGTTGTAGTTTATGTTTATGTTCATTTGGATTAGGTGTAGGTCATCTAGTTCTAGTTAATGTTTTGTTTATGTTCATCTGGATTAGGTGTAGGTCATCTAGTTCTAGTTTATGTTTATGTTCATTTGGATTAGGTGTAGGTCATCTAGTTCTAGTTTATGTTTATGTTCATCTGCATTTGGTGTAGGTCATCTAGTTCTAGTTGATGTTATGTTTATGTTCATCTGCATTAGGTTTCGCCATCTTGTTCTAGTTGATGTTATGTTTATGTCCATCTGGATTAGGTTTAGGTCATCTAGTTGTATTATATGTTATGTTTTTGTTCATTTGGATTAGGTGTAGGTCATCTAGTTCTAGTTGATGTTATGTTTTTGTTCATCTGGATTAGGTGTAGGTCATCTAGTTCTAGTTTATATTTTGTTTATGTTCATCTGGATTAGGTGTAGGTCATCTAGTTCTAGTTTATGTTTATGTTCATTTGGATTAGGTGTAGGTCATCTAGTTCTAGTTGATGTTATGTTTATGTTCATCTGCATTAGGTTTCGCCATCTTGTTCTAGTTGATGTTATGTTTATGTCCATCTGGATTAGGTTTAGGTCATCTAGTTGTATTATATGTTATGTTTTTGTTCATCTGGATTAGGTGTAGGTCATCTAGTTCTAGTTTATATTTTGTTTATGTTCATCTGGATTAGGTGTAGGTCATCTAGTTCTAGTTAATGTTTTGTTTATGTTCATCTGCATTAGGTGTAGGTCATCTAGTTCTAGTTGATGTTATGTTTATGTCCATCTGGATTAGGTGTAGGTCATCTAGTTGTAGTTGATGTTATGTTTATGTCCATCTGGATTAGGTTTAGGTCATCTAATTGTAGTATATGTTATGATTTTGTTCATTTGGATTAGGTGTAGGTCATCTAGTTCTAGTTGATGTTATGTTTTTGTTCATTTGGATTAGGTGTAGGTCATCTAGTTTATCACCTAGTAACCTGGTTTAGTTCTATAGCATTTCCTTTCGGTATTGTTTGAGTTCTGGTTCTGATTTATCCTAGCTATATCTAGCTCATCTGGTTTACTTCTTGTTTATCTTGTTTATCTGTGTTACATCTGGTTCATCCAGTATATCGTGAAACGCACAGGATACCGGACTGTAGGCATAAATAAGGAAGCATCACCCATACCATCCTCTTGTTTATCTTCTGCAGCAATGTGTGGCTTCACATCAAATAACGTATTGCTGTGTTGTCAAACAGACTGATACATGGACTAATGCCTTAATCAGGACATGTCATACTTTAATATAGAATGCTCTTCAACATCTACGTCGAAAGATCAATCTGAACGGACACAGAAAGGAATTGCATTCAAAACAGGTATGTACTTTGTAAATGTTTAATGTTATTCATACTTACAGTTAGTACTAGCGACTAAATGTTTTTTTTAGTGCAGGTATATCATCTGATGTTTAAAATTTTTACCTACTTCTGCTGCGTCATTGCTCGCGCGTTTACTCGGAAGTTACGTAATCTTCTCGTGGTGACGTCATCACTGCTTCTTCAAGGACGTCACTGTCCCTACTCATCACTTTCGCACAGCCGTTCATCGCGTTGTACATCGCATTGTCGCTCTCCGCTTTCCAACCCGCCCGTCCTGTTTGCCTCCATCCATCTCATTTCCATTGTACATCAACTTTTATTGTCCATTACAGGTACCCGGCCCAACAGATTTTACATATCTATCTCTCCAGAATATTATACATACCTTATCAATGTGAATAAAACATGTCGTGGAGTGGCGTGGTCCTTCTGGGCTACCTTCTATATCATCATTATTGAAATACATACTAATTAGGTTTCCGGTTACCTGTGTTTCAGCGGGAACACAGACTGGGTTACCTTCTTACCAGTTGGAACCCAGTCTTTCCCAGTCTTTCGCTTTCACGAGCGAATCTGGTAACAATTATGTTTGGCAACGAAATTTGGCACATAACCGGGCCTGGCGGCATTCGCTCCCATTTGGACCCGCAGCTGTGGTCGAGTAGCGACGTTTCCGCCATTTGTGCCTTAGCATTAATAATCTATTGACGAATATGTTTGGTGACGCAAGTCGCAACATAGCTAAATTTGGCCTGGCGTGGTTATGCCATTTTGACCTTTAATAGTGTTTATTCCATTTCTAAATTGGGATAGCCCTTTAAAACCTCAACACCCTCGGCCATTAAATCCATTGTTGCGTCTTTGTCATTCTTTCAACATAGCCAACCTTCGTCAGGTAGGTGGTCTCTCGCTGTAATAACATGCAATCAAATTCTTCTACCATCACTTCTATTAGGCTCTTATTGACAAAGCCAATCATAAGTTTGTCAATGAGCGCGCATGCACTGTGTGCCCTTCTGAAGAGGCCGGTACGAGGTGATCATCGGAAACGGTTGCACCTTCAGAGCACCTGGCGTAGATTGAAAAGGGATTCCATACAATAGCGCCTGATCTTTCGAAGGTCCTGTTAGGAGTATGAATAGCTGTAGTTACTATGCAGATCTGAGTGTGCGCTCAGGTTGGCGTCTGAGTTAATTATTTTGGAATCGATGCTGTAGTCTTACCTTGGTTTGTCGACTTGTCAGTCACTTTCAGGAAAGTATGCGTATAATACATCGCATTGGAATGCGCGCACATGTGTGTGTATGTATTTTCGCGGTGGTCCTTAAAGAGGCAAACCTGTGGTTGTTAGTGTGCAGCGATTCAAGTCATCTGTAGACAATGCCACAGACACAAACTCTCAACCACGTCACACATTGTTACCAGCCAGTTTTAGAGAGTGGATAGAGCATCTGCCCGAGAGCAGAAGATCAGGGCATCAATCTCCTGGCAGCTTAATACCAAAGGCTGTTATGGCGATCGGCATGGGGGGGAAATAGGTGAAATGGAGTTTGTGTGTGTGTGTGTGTGTGTGTGTGTGTGGCTGCTTGTACTAGACGGGACTGATGCCGATTTATATATAGTGTTAGCCCACTGAGACACCATGACGCTCACTCAGACACAGTATACTGACTCCGAGCCGACCAATCCTTGTTTTAGCCCCTTAATGCCGTGCGCCAGACAGGGTAACAACAAGTACCATCTTTTAACGCGGCCGGGGATCGAACCCCGGACCTTCCGCTCTCCGGGCGGAAGCTCTACCACTAGACCACGGAGACGGTCAGGTAAAAATAAGGACTGGTCGGCTAATGTACTGTGTCTTACTGAGGTATCCATGTTAACCTGCGGCATGGTATCTCTTGGGGCTGTCACTAAAAAATCGGCATTAGTCCGGACTCGTGCAAGCAATCAAACACAAGTCGCTATAATATTGAACACTACTTTCTGTGCAACAATGTCACAAACAGATCAAACATAAGACATGTCTTGCTACAGATATAGCCTTTACTTAGCGGACACTGAGGCATCGACCATAGAGTACGACCTAGGGTATCGCGACCGTGTTTGCATCATAAAAGTACAAGCATACCGTGTCATTTTTGTTCCAGTGTTTAATACAAAGATACAATAACCACTGGTTTACCTAAAATCGAACAAATAGCTGCTACCTGATTGGACACATCAGTGATCATTTAAGAATTGGAATTACAGATGTACAATGCTATTTACTTATACGTGAATTAATTGTTTGACATTAACTTCATTGATAGTAAAGGTTAATAAATAAATAAGCACACATGCATGTTAAGTGGCATTTCGCGTGAGGCGCCATCTAGGAATGCTTAACGACACATGACGGACACCAGGACAAAGAACAGACAGATCCACTTGTGTAACACATTTAATCCTTAATAATGACACTATTGTGTGGCGATAGTAGAACATTTTTGTTTCTTTATGCTTTTAAAATTATGTAAACCTTTACGCAAATGATCTTATCGATTACGTGTAAAAGTCAATCTTTGACGCTATGCTAATCCATTACCGGCGAATACATGTGTACATTTACTGCGTAGTCGCTATATTTAGCCAACCAATCAAACAGAAGCTTTTTTCAACAGAGATGGAAGCCACCTACTGTTCAGACCAATGAACGCTCAGATTACTTCACGAAGTCAGTCATACTCCTTGGGAACGGGTGCAACATGGGGTTTAACGTCGCGACGTGCATGCACGTGTGTGTATGTGTGTGGCTGCTTGTACTAGACCGGACTGATACCGATTTATAGTGCTAGCTCACTGAGATACCATGCCGCAGTTTAACATGAATACCCCACTCAGACACAGTAAACTGACTCCGAACCGACCAGTCCTTGTTTGAGCTCCTTAATGCCGAGCGCCAGACAGGGTAACAACAATCACCATCTTTAAACGTCTTTTGGTATGACGCGGCCGGGGATCGAACCACGGAACTTCTGCTCTCCGGGCGGACACTCTACCACTAGACCACGGAGGCGGTCCGGTTATGTATGGAGTAGGGTTCATATGACGGCCATGACTTGTGTATTTTATCAGCTTACTAAGGAATGACATACTTCCCAACGTCGTATACAAGGCCGTGAAGTATTACCAATGTCCTCCGTTTCTCGTCTACCCGGGTAGATCCGGGTTACACAAACCAGCTTATAATAAAGAGGCGACTATCGGATTCGGGTGGTCAGACTCGCTGACTTGGTTTAATGTCATCGTATCCCAATTCCGCAGATCGATGCTCATGCTCATGCTGTCAATCACTGGATTGTCTGATACAGACTCTATCATTTACAGATCGCCTTCACATAGCTGGAATAATGTTGAGTGCCACGTTAAACAACAAACAAACACTTCCTAGTCACGTATTCAAATCCCGCATACTTGTCTTTGACCAACATAACAAATCGTTGTTCTCATCGAATTCTCTCGGCATAACTTTAGCATTCTTCCGACATTAATTGACACGCCCTGATATGTCTGCAAATAGGCTAACATGAGTAAACACTCCAACTACACGCCAAAATATACGAGAATAATTTACATATTCTATTAATTATTTAAGTAAGTTTAGTACAAGTAAACTTTTTTGTATGGTAATAAAACATGAAACGAATTATTGATAACAGTCCCAAACAGTAACAAAGGGCAATCGATATGTTTACTCAGACGGCGAGGACATGTTCAAATATTCAACAACCTTCGATATAGTATTTCAATAGGGGCTGCAATTATCGTCACCCTTTGTCATACTGGAACAAAGAATGGGTCAATACCATATACCAACGGCAACAAAACCTAAGAATAAGCATTCAAAAATAGCAGGTTATATATGAGGAAAATATATGGATTTAACATAAATGTAATTGATGTGGTAATGTTTGACTTGTGTATTTTATAAGTGAAACGTGAATCTTCTTTGAATAGTATTGAATAGTTGTAGGAGATATTGAGTATCCTGTCAATGTCACCTAACCCCATCCCGCTTGGTTGGTGATCTTCTCAACACACTGTACATAAACTCAATGCAGTGGTCATTCAGATGTCCTCTCCTTGAAAAACTGAGCAGTACAGAACCATCAACAAAATCAATATTGACACCTGGATTATGTCCCACGTACTTGGCTCGTTTAAGAAAACTGTGGAATGCCTTGTTTTCATCATGAGTCTTGACAAGAGAATTACCAGACAAATGGACGTGTGCAAAAGTGCAGAATACTAATATATCATGAGGAGCTTCAATGTTATCATCATTATTATTATTATTATTATTATTAGTAGTAGTAGTAGTAGTAGTAGTAGTAGTAGTAGTAGTAGTAGTAGTAGTAGTGTTTACAGATTATAATAAGTCAGCAAAGAGGGTTTGTGTGATCCTGGCACAGTCAGGCTGGTTAGGCTCATCATCAGCTCAGGGCCCTTGCCCCCTCTACAAGGAGCCCATACAGCGAATGGGACTTCTACTAGGAAGCGCTGCCGAGTCAAACCTACCCAGACGTTTTCGGAGAATGTGAAGACTTCCCAACACTGCAGCCTTCTGCATTACCCAGATTGTCAGAAGGGCTGTTTTCCTGGTAGCAAACCCGGGTACTCTCCCAATGTCAGTCAAAACATTGAGAGATAGCAAACCTAAGGCACCGAGAACAATGGGGAGTCGGACAACTTGGTATTTGCGATGCGAGCGTGAAAATTCGAAAGCGAGGTCCGCATTTTTGCCATGCTTTTCCTCAATCCTGTCAATCACATTAGTGTCAAAGGGGACAGAAAATTCAATGATATAAATGATTTAATTGGATTTATCAATAAGGACAAGATATATATATATATATAAATGTTGATCGGTACTTGCTTCATTAATCAATATATATATATATCGACGATTCCCTATCGACGATTAACAAGTGTTGATCGGTACTTGCTTCATTATATCAATATGCACGTGGTACTAAAACAATAACCAATCCCCGAGGTTGTTAATCGTCGATAGTGAATAATAAAAAAAATACAATCAATAGCTAAAAGATACCAGGTTTCATGGCTTGTTATAAATCGTACTGATGTACATTCGTGTTTAAGGGAGCAGTTCGGAAATTCAATTTGTTGTGAAGAAGATGATTCAGTCGGATGGAAACATGTACACTTTTATCCGATAATGAGTTGCTCACTTAACACTAAGAACGATTTTAGTATAAGTTCGAACTATAATATTTTTTTCTGCTTTCATACTGAGGATCAAAATGTAGCCATAAGTGACTACATATCCACAATGTTTCTAAATCTGCAAGAATAAATTTCCTATTGTATAACATTGTTTTAATACACACAAGCCATAGTTACTTTAAACATACATTGAGGCTGAAATACATTCTAAGGAGATTTTTATTTAAATTTAAAATCTAATTATTGAGTTGGGTTTAACGCCGTGAGAGAATGTACAGGGGCATGACCTGGAGTGGAAAGCTGAAACGATTCAGATAAAATATCCCGACCAATGGAAGATATTTGTTGAGTCTAGTACAGACTACCCATCTTCAAAATTTTCATACCTTATGAGCTGTGGGCATTTTGAAAATTGGATTCAAACCTCTTAAACAAATTCAGGTTTCATCATTGATGGGAACAAGTATGTGATGTTTCAGCTTCATTGGTCCTGTGGTGTCTTAGGAGATGGTGATTATTGTGCGAAAAAATGCATTTGAGAGTGAGTTGGGTTTAATGCCGCTTTTAACAGTATTCCAGTTATATCACGGCGTGTCAGCTTAATGTGGGAGGAAAGCCCGAAGTGATGCTGGTCTCAGACGTTTACCACTTCGGTGAAACCCACCAGCACGGGTATGGTGCTGACAAACCTAGAAACATAATCGGGGCGAACCGGGATTCGAAACCACAATCATAGGTTTCTGGCGTGCCCAAGGGACGCAACTCTGCACAGCGAATCGCGGCGCCTTAGACGACTGGGCCACACGTGCCCCCCTGCATTTGAGAGAATTGATCTGGAGTGTAATGGTTAACAAAGTAAAAAACTCAAAATTAAAGACATCGCGAAAAACGGAACATATGTGATGAGACCCACAACAAAGTCATCGTGCTTATTAATGCATCTCATGTTTGTACTGCGTGTGATCAATTGCTTCATTGACATAAATATATTTTGTTACTTATGCCTGAACGAACTTTGATCGTTCTTTAACATAAGAACATATTAAACATAATATATAATAATACATAATATTACGAGCGACCCTGCTTCTTGTCATGGATATGCATCGCAAGGTGAACTGGAATAAACACTTGATTCGAAGACATCTGAAGGAATTAACAATTATACCCCTTCACGATTCACACAACGATCTCCTTCCAATTAAATAAAAAGTCCAATAAATGAAAGGCGATAATTGATATCATTCTTAATGTACAGAAAGAATCCGTCGAAGCTTAACACTTCTATCCCAGGTATACGTTGGCGCTTTACCGGATACTTCTGCATTTGACAATGCAGGGTCCACAACATTTATTCTGTGACATGATGCAGATATATCATAATCATGCATATTGTCTCCAGTTAGCAAATCCAGGCCTTGGTCGGCCAACCTCTCTCGCTACTATCCGTGGGACAACTCTCGATCAATATAATCATTGCTCATTTATCCCTAGGGGGCAAATCACGGTCACACTGCCTTGTGCCGTACGTGCGACACATGTATGGTCAGCCTGCTATCCCGCACCTCATCCACAATGTCAAGTTTTAGTGACCAACCGGCCTTTGTTTAACTTTAAGTTAAGGCAGCTGGCCAATATATGGCTGTGCTGTTGGCCATGGTAATAATAGTCCAGCTGCTGTTTGTATTGATTACACTGTGAAAATTTAGATAGTGATATTTAATTTACCTAGCTCAGGGGATATATAAAACATATATAAACTCCCTGATAAAACCCACTCCCCGCAAAACTGCTTCCGATACTTAACAATAAGCGACAAAACCCTTTTCACAATCTTAAGAAATCACTGCTAAAGGCTCTATCAAAGGATCATACACGTGTATACTTAGACTTGTAAGTATTGAAAATCGTGCCAGAGCTATAACCATTTTCAAAACGGCTGATAGACAGCATCAACACGGTTTAACGTTAGCGTGTTTTGGGAGGCTGTGGTAGCGGTACCAACCAAGCACTATAGGTACTTTGTTAAACTGATCTTGTTTAACAGATTGTTGACGTCATGTCATTTAAAGGATAAGCACTTTAATGCAACAATCGGTCGCATCATCATGACCGCTAAGAAACAGGTTGCTTTCTGCTGGTTCTCGACGTCCTGCAATTTATTCACCTCTGACACTACTTCATAGACAAACTTCCTGTCTGTAGTACCGACGCCATCTGAGTTGGAATGAACATCAGTGTTCGTCAAGTTTGTTCTTATTAGAGTCGTAGAACTGACGCCGCCATGAACGTTTTGAGGATGCTGCTGTGGTAGCGCATTATTATCGATTTGGTGGTGGGTCCATGATGGCGTAATTGTTAGGAATCTCACCGCATAACGTTACAGAGATGACATATCGGCCCCGACTATGCGTCTCTATAGCGGTGTCCTAATCTTTCAGGACAATCATACTCTTCCTCACCGTAAAAATGAGATCAGTGCCTTTAGGCCTACCGAACATCTCTGGGATCAGCTTGGCGCCGTGTTTACAGACGTCACAGTTTCCAACGTGGTCTTGGGATCATCCTTAAGTGAATGTCATACCTCAGTCCGCCAATATAAATCTGGTCAGGAGTATGAGGCCAAGGTGCATCGGTAGGATAAGAAATTGTTGTGGTTACACAAGATATCGCCTTTCCACAACGTGTAACGGAAGTTTGTGTGAACATGATGGAAATAGGATACCGGCTCCAATCTCTGGCTTTTTATTAGTAATGAATTCGGAAATGAAACATATTAGATATTTTTATTAGCTAATAATACGGATCTAGTACATTTGGGAATATTCATTCAATCTCATGTTATATAGTGACCATTAAATTATTTGAGTATATTTTGCGTTTGACTTATCAAAAGAATTTAAATTTGGTACATTTGCCTCTGCATTCTACTATCTAGACGTCATTGTCATCATATATATAACATCATCCATTGTTTCACGAATGTCATATATTTTATGTATGTGCTTTAGGTTCACGTGGAACGAAAAATAACGATAACATTTTTATACTTACAATGTCTATCATATCATAGGATATGCGGGGTAATTGAGTACAGTAATAACTGCCCGGTAATATGAAAGCACTATCTTACGCCATGTGTTCCAGATAAAATTACTCGTTAACATGACACCCCATACTGTCAATGTTGTCATGCGAGAAGAGTTGATTACATGTCGCCAGAGCAGCACATGTTTACCTCTTTTGCATACACCTTGGCGTCATCACTGATTTTTACCGCCATTTTGAATAGCTTACCAAAAGGCCAATGGCTGCATGACTACCACATGATTCAAGTACTATTGGAATGGCCGTCAACATGCGACGAACTCGTGTGACCGATGAAACAGTTGAGTGTCTTAACGTAGAACTGATTGGTTACCAATGAAATGTCTTCTTGAGAGTTTGTTCAAAACCTTAAAGGTGGTGTGGTTACCAATTAATGAAACCCATGAACACGGGTACGGTGCTGACAAACATAATCAGACAGAATCTGGCATCCGGGCCAACGATCAAAGGTTTCTAGCATGCCTAAGGGACGCAACCATGTGCAGCGACAACACTTTGACGAGTAGCGAGTGAGTGAGTGAGTGAGTTGGGTTTAACGCCGCTTTAAATATTATTCCAGTTACATCACGGCGTGTCAGCTTAATGTGTGAGGAAAGCCCGAAGTGATGCAGGTCTCAGACGTTTACCACTTCGGTGAAACCCACGAGCACCTTTGACGAGTAGGTTAGAGAGTGCCTTACTATAAAAGACAATGTATTGGTAGGCAGCTGTTTTCATGTTTGCAAAGCATCGTATGACTTTATTGGAAATCTGACAATTGTCATTCGTGAAATGTAAGTTTCGATTTCCATTGAAATGATATAAGACATGATTTTAAATTGTTATGGTTAGCCACATTTCCGATCAGGGGTATGTCTTTACCGGTGAATGGATAAAAGGCGTGAAGTAGCCCTGAAATAAAGGCAAAAGGAGGGCACTAAGGAGGAATCAGTCGATAGAGATAAAGGTCAACGACACTGGAAGGCTCAACCAGGTCAGTAATCGGGTACAGTTACGTATTCTGCGTCTTAATAGTACAGACGTGCAGTTGACAGTTTAAGCATTTGGCCAAGGCTACCTTCAACAGAGAAGGTAGGAAAAGAGAAAAGGACGCTTTTTTGGAATATCGGTATAAACATTATCAGATATAGTCAAAAGTGAGTTAATTCGCCTTTTTGTCTTACACTTGTTAGTTTTTGACTTGATCGAATACATGTCAAGTACAGCTAAAGATCAGTTAAAAAGGCCGATATTTCGAACTTCAAATAGAGATCGACGTATGAGCAATTCCATAATTTACATCTCCCTAAATATCAGGTTGCGTAAAAGATTTGCCCTAATACACATACTGGTGAAAATTCGTTTTCTGAAATCTCTAAAATCAGCTTTTTAGCCTAACCCGTGCATTTAGTGTTGTGTTAAATTCCAAACATGCAGTTCGAGACATTAAAAAGGTCAAATTCTCGTTCACATAAATAAAAGCGACAAAACACTTTTCATATAAATCATAAGAGTTCACAGTACGCTTCCGTGTGTATCTTAAACATGTGTTTATGAATAACCATCAAAAAGGTTGATACCCGTCACAAACACATGCAAAGACAAGTCAATTGTTCGTCTGAAACATCGGGAACATAGTTAATAGCGTACAATTTAAAATACGGTATTTGGAAAAGACCCCCACAAGCCTACCATATAACTTTTCAAAAGCTTTAGTAGGGCATGGAATGTTAAAACCCAGATCAAACAACTTTTTCTTAACAAAGAGTCTCTTGACACACTTTGAATTATTTGCAGAAAGAGCATGCTCGATTGAACCTCAAAAATTGTGAAATGTAGACGCCAATAGCTTGAACTGCTGGAATATTGCTCAACAGAAGGGGAAAGTTAGCTATTTGAAAGCTGAAGTCCTCTTGTCCTACAGTTGTGTGAATCGTTTTTGTCGTTCTGAATCGTTATGCATAGACCTAAATAGGAAACAGACAAGGCGGTTTCACAGGTCTCTGTTATTTCTTGCTCAAGTGAATAAATCAGCGGATAAGCACGGATATGAAAACTGACCACGCTTGGCGAGTGTCCTCGTTAAATTGTTTCGCAATTTATGTCTCCAAAGTTGTCCAACTTGTAAAATGCCTTAGCTACGTCACAGTTAGACACTGAGTTTTAGTGTATTACTTATAGACTATTCTGTTGATAATGATATCAATTATCCCAGTAGTTTCTCGTGATTCCCGATGGTTAATACTGACTGGATCGCCGTATGACAAGGGCGACGTCATGTTTGTTTGCAAACATTAAAAATAATCCCTACTTAACCTTTGATATTTGCTTGAAACAGGCGATTTGGTGGTACATTTGCTGGATCCTGCAATATCTCTCTCTTTGGTCCGATTTTACGGAGCTATAGCATCCATTAAGAAACAGGAATGGACAATCCAAAAGTTTATAGTACTGATTCTTGGTTTTGGCAGGTTTCTTTCTCCGGTAAAATACTAGCCTTTTGGTATCATGTCACTAAAACCAGGTTCTTTGATCAAACAATTATTTAGAGGTGCTTACATATTAAAGTTGTGTTATTTAAGGCCTTGTCAGTGGGAACAAATTCAAACGTTTTATGTAGGGCAGCCAAACATTGATAACAGCTGGCTAAAGCAAAATGGGATTATTCCAATTCTGTTTCCTCTTTTCAGTTTGTGCATTCTACCGATGGCAGCATCATACACTGACTAACTCACTCTGAAACATATTAAACAAGTTCGTCTTCTCTATTGGCATATTGTTTAGCACATGGTCGGAAAACATCTATGATTTTGAAGTTGTGATCCCAAATAAACAGATGCTGCGCTATTTTGGGCCTTATTTGAATAACTGGCGAAGGTTGTTGTCAACAACAGAGAAGTTACCTTTAATTATCCGAGTGTACATCTGATAACATTCATAATGAATTTGTAAAGGTTTTCGTCATTGCTTAAATAATACATACCCCTGTCATACTCTGTCCTTTCTAAATTTGACCGCCTCCGTGGTATAGTGGTAGAGCGTCCCCGGCCGCGTCATACCAAAAGACGTTAAAAGATGGTACTTGTTGTTACCCTGTCTGGCGCTCGGCATTAAGGGGCCAAAACAAGGACTGGTCGGCTCGGAGTCTGTATACTGTGTCTGAGTGGGGTATCCATGTTAAACTGCGGCATGGTATCTCAGTGTGCTAGCACTATAAATCGGCATCAGTCCGTACTAGTACAAGCAGCCACACACACACGTGCATGCACGTCGCTATATAAGTGCAATAATCTTGGACGCGACGTTAAACCCCATTTCACCTCACCTCACCTTTCTAAATTTCCAAATAAATGTTGGCGTCTGAATAGCTCATATGCTCAATGAACGCAAACTGGTTGAAGAAAAAAAATGAAAACCATAATTTTACACCTGATAAAATAGAATTAACTCAAACGCCCGACATTCTACTGTTATAGTCTGTGGTGAGACATGTTTGCTATTGTATACATCCATATCTTTCCTTCTAAGTTAATTGAACTATTGACTGTTGTGTGTTGACATACGTCCAACATGCGCGACCTTGAACTCCAAATGTTTTTTGTCGCGGCAGAGTCTCTCTTATTTTATCAATAACAGCCATTAGCAACACTAATGATATTTACCATGTTGTAAATAGTATCGCAGATGCAAATATCGACTACGTGAGATTTCAGCCATCATGGTCACTTAATTATTTCATCATTGCGCCCATCATTAGCATAGAGATGTGGTGTCTTGTCTTCCTGTCGTGACTTAAACAATGCTAGAAACCGATTTGAATATGATCTTTAGTTATTCAAATCACTATCTAACCTGGAAGGAAATAATCTGGTCATCCATCAACGCTTGTGATGCACTGAATATGATATGTCGTGCCTTCTTGACCTATGCTCTTGCAGTAATTAAGGTCCAAATGTATTACTCACTGGTAATTAGTGGGGGGAAAAGACAGCCTTGGCTCATCCTGTTCAGGTTGAAAGTATATTGTAGACTGCTGTGAAAATGGAGTTCGTGATGTTGATTTCCTGATGGTATTGATCTTTCTTCCTGTTATAACGATGTTCTTCGGATATAGTTAATGGTCATAATTTATTAACCTCACAACCAACTTTAATGAGAGGCTTCATTCCACGTCTATCCAATTTCAAACCGAGATAGAGACGTTGCAAATAGTGACCTGTTTCAAACTGAGATCCTGCCTCTACGTAATAACCTTCTATACATAACGCACGTTGTGGTTGCAAACTAAACGGAGTTTGAATTACTTTGATTAAACTTACTTGGACTGCCAAGCATATAGCCTCCTTTAAAGATAAACTATGACGTCAGAAATAATAAAACTATGACGTCAGAGAATAATCAATCCCCATTATCCGCTGATAATGGGCGTCAAAGGTAAACTAGCGGTGACATTTATATAACGGGGTCACTAATTTATTCTGTTTGTTTGTTTGTTTGTTTGTTGTTTAACGCCGCACTCACCAATATTCCGGCGGTCTGTAAAAAATCGACTCTGGGCCAGACAATCCAGTGATCGATCTACGCAATTTGGAAACGATGACATGTGTCAACCAAGTCATACTTGGTTTCATACTCCCCAGAGAGCTGAGAATGACGTTCGTGAGCACACAGATCCGCTGAGCGGGGTAATAATGTTGTATGACTTTGATCGTACTGGTGTGCGTATTATTGTTTTGTTTATTGTTGTTAAATGCCGCACACAGCAAATTCCAGCTATATGAAAGCGGTCTGTAAATAATCGAGTCTAGACCAGACACTCCAGTAATACATATATTGAGCTTCGACCCACGCAAATGAGATATGATGACATGCATCAACCAAACTAGAATGGGTTGCTGAAGACCTTTTCTGGGGAGTGAATGCGAAAGTGAGTGTGCGAGTGAGTGTTTGCGCACTTATGACAGGGAAACCTAAAATAGACTTCCAACATTGACCGAATTGACGGAATATCACCCGGATATTCGTTGTGACGCTTCACCAAAGCCTTCGGATTGAAATAAACTTTAAAAGATAAAAGTAAATCAATATCAATAATCATCTCAGTGAATTAACACTTCACCTGCTTAAAAAGTGTCATAAAAAGATGATCTTAAGTTTCTTAACAGTGACTGGATTTCTGGTCCATCACTTGATTGTCTGGTTTGTTTAGACGCTCTCGTCGCATGGCAGGAATACTGCTGTGTGACGTCAGCAACAAACATGTGTTTATGCAGACTGTGTGAGTGAGTGAGTGAGTGAGTTGGGTTTAACGCCGCTTTTAACAATATTCCAGTTATATCACGGCGTGTCAGCTTAATGTAGGAGGAAAGCCCGAAGTGATGCAGGTCTCAAACGTTTACCACTTCGGTAAAACCCACGAGCACGGGTATGGTGCTGACAAACCTAGAAACATAATCGGGGCGAACCGGGATTCGAACCCACAATCATAGGCGCCTTAGACGACAGGGCCACCCTTGCCCCCTGCAGACTGTGTGAGTGACGGGTGGTACAGGTAGGGCAGACATGCTTACCCTATTCGCGAACACCTTGTGTCATCACTGTTTTTCAGTGATCTATTCACATAATTTTCACCCCTATTTTTTCTTTAATGCAGAATGGAATCTGTTTCGGCGGATAATCGAGACTGGTTGTTCTTTGGCGTTAACGTTATAAATTAACAGAGATCAAATGCTTAAAACATTATACATGAAGAGATGACCCCGCATATGACCCTCCAGTCATTGGATGGGCGTCGACACATCTGGGCCAGCTAGTTGAGGAGGATGGTACGAATACAGTACAGGAAGAAAGACAATACACCGGAACCAGATGTTATACAAGAACCAGGAAAAAGTCACTCATGGATATGAATCATTGTTAAAGCCTTGAACTGCAACAGGAGCCACGATATCACTAATGCACGGAGCTTATCTGTGATGATTGGTGGAAGTGTGGGTTCTTGAAGGTCAGGAAGCAGATAGCTGTTGCTGCCATCTTTACATCATATCATCACAGGTATGTCTTATTTCGTTAGATATTTAAAACATTATTTTGGAATTTAGTTGTTATGTCTGCACAAACCATGCGGCTGATGCGTGTAGCCAATTGACCACCTTGTTACTGATTAGAACAGGTCTTCGGCAACCCATGCTTGCGTAAAAGGCGACTATGCTTGCCGTAAGAGGCGACTAACAGGATCGTGTGGTCAGGCTCGCTGACTTGGTTGAAGCATATCATCATATTCCAATTTCATGGATCGATGCTCATGATCAATCACTGGATTTTCTGGTCTAGACTTGATTATTTACAGACCGCTGTCATATAGCTTGGATATTGGTGAGTGCGGCGTAAAACAACAAACAGTGGTCCTTGAGAATATTTGTTTCAACACATGACAATATGTTATGTTTTGGTTTCAGACTTTTACTTAATCATATTCATACCCATGCATTGTTTTGATTTTGGCTAAAGAAGTAGATATTTTTATAATGCATGCTGCAAGAATATGTTCTGTTAGTCTATGTTATTTCGATATATTTCAGTTTATTTGGAGCAGAATAAGTGAGCGAGGTCAACCATTAATACTTGTAACAAAGCTGCAAACATGTTTATATTTCATTAAGGAGGAAAAGAGGAATATCGGAAAGGGTTATAGTCTTTTACGAACCGTGATGTAATTATTAGTTTTGATGAGTGTTTGGTATTTACCTCTAAAAAGAGGTTAAATGACTATATCTAATCTGTCATGGCGGGTGGATCGTGCAGCACACAGACTTCCAGATGTTGGTGAACCGTAACATGTTTTGAAGTGTATATATTACTGGTTCAGTGTTTTAATGGGACTACGAGACGTCGTGTATGGGTGACAATACTTCCTTCGTCGCCTGGCGTTTATCCTGTGACGATTCACTGACGAATAGACCCTAAGTACATGACTGTTGATTCGGTGCCGAAAAGGTCCAAAGTACATGGCTGTCGATTCAGTGATGATAGGTCCCAAGTACATGGCTGTCGATTCAGTGATGAATAGGTCCCAAGTACATGGCTGTCGATTCGGTGTCGAATAGGTCCCAAGTAACATGGCTGTCGATTCAGTGATGAATAGATCCCAAGTATATGGCTGTCGATTCGGTGTCGAATAGGTCCCAAGTAACATGGCTGTCGATTCAGTGATGAATAGATCCCAAGTATATGGCTGTCGATTCGGTGATGAAAAGGTCCCAAGTACATGACTGTCGATTCAGGGATGAATAGGTCCCAAGTACATGGCTGTCGATTCGGTGATGAAAAGGTCCCAAGTACATGACTGTCGATTCAGGGATGAATAGGTCCCAAGTACCAAGTACATGGCTGTCGATACGGTGTCGAATAGGTCGCAAGTACATGACTGTCGATTCAGTGATGAATAGGTCCCAAGTACATGACTGTCGATTCAGGGATGAATAGGTCCCAAGTACATGGCTGTCGATTCGGTGTCGAATAGGTCCCAAGTACATGACTGTCGATTCAGTGATGAATAGGTCCCAAGTACATGGCTGTCGATTCGGTGATGAAAAGGTCCCAAGTACATGACTGTCGATTCAGGGATGAATAGGTCCCAAGTACCAAGTACATGGCTGTCGATACGGTGTCGAATAGGTCGCAAGTAACATGGCTGTCGGTACGGTGTCGAATAGGTCCCAAGTGCATGGCTGTCGATACGGTGTCGAATAGGTCCCAAGTACATGGCTGCCGATTCGGTGTCGAATAGGTCGCAAGTAACATGGCTGTCGGTACGGTGTCGAATAGGTCCCAAGTGCATGGCTGTCGATACGGTGTCGAATAGGTCCCAAGAGATGGGTTTAACGCCGCTTTGAACAGTATTCCAGTTATACCACGGCATGTTGTTAGCTTAATACGGTAGGAAAGACACCTGATGCAGGTTTCAGGCATCCACCACTTTGGCGCAATCCACAAGCACGGGTATGGTGCTGACAATCCTAAAAACATAATCGGGGCGAACCGAGATTGGAACACACAATCATAAGTTTCTGGCGGGGCCGCAAATCTGCACGGGGAATGGCGACGTGTTAGACTGGGTGGCCCGTGCACTTTAATCTCTGTGATCAACTTTTTAATTTTCTCTGTAATAGAGATATGTTACACATGCAACGTCCTCATTTGTGACCCTATCATCAGCATGGGGTGACGTGTGGTGTACGTCGTGGCTTGCCGCATTCCTCTTACTTACCGTTGACACGCCGTGACAAGCTGAAATATAACAGTACAGCCCTCTCGTTTTCTCCCATTTTACCATACGTAGTGACGAACCAGAGATAAGTCAATACGACCATTCGATAATCCGGACATCGCGTAGAACAGTTACAATTTGATTTAACCAGGTTGTTTATTGTCTCCAGCAAATACATTAATGAAGATGGGTTCAGATTGCAGTGAGAGTAAGCAATGCCGTCTTCGTTCAGTATGTTGTTATCTCGCTTAATCACTACCCTATTAACAATTGTCAGCCTATGACGTAATAATCCAGGGCTTAGTGACTTCATACTGCCGCGGGTGACAAGGAAACATTAAAGCTATGTATAACAATCACGACATTTCACCATCATAAATTCTATGTGATCGTGTAGAATTATTAGTTATTGGTGGAACGATTGATCAAACAGTCTGAGGATAGGATGTCACCGATTTCGATATCGAGTTGCGTGTATTTGTCGCACAAGGATCCGATGATCTGTGGTTCGAATCCCATTTCGTAATGATTAATTAAAATCTTTAGTGTATCATCACCGTCAAATGAATCCAACTCCTCAGATCTTATCCCTTCGTCTGAGGCCTCGTGGTCAATATCCCAAAGGCATTGTGGTCATTATTTCATAGTTTTGTAAACCCGGTCTTCATCAACCCATGTTTGCCTTAACAGGCGACTATGCTTGTCGTAAGAGGCGACTGACGGGATCGGGTGGTCAGGCTAGATGACTTGGTTGATGCTTGTCATCGTATCCCAAATGCGTAATTCGATGCTCATGATGTCAATCACTGGATTGTCTGGTCTTGACTCGATTATTTACAGACCGCCGTCATATAGCTGTATAGAGTGCGGCGTTAAACAACAAACTAACAAACAAATCAAAGTTTTGTATGCTGCTTTGCGATCTCTTTTTGTAATAGTGATTCAAGCCTGTGCCTGTTTCCAGCGAGAAGGAACCGCCGACTAGTCAGATCCCCGGGACTTCATTGCACAAACACAATGTGTAAATCATGTACTAAAGCCTTTCGGACAACATACTTCCCCAATGTCAGGCAATGGTTGGGTTCGCACATTGCTCATGCACGAATTATGGTTATTAGGACGTCCAAGGGTAATAATCGGTTTCATTTCATTGGCCTACTAAATGGACACGTGTCACCGCTACACCTCAGAGCGACCGTATGTAACCACTACATACTCCTCCAATGTCAGGCAATGGTGGGGTTCGCGCAATGTTCACCAATTAGGGTTCATGTGACGTCCAAGAGTAATAATCGGTTTCATTTCATTGGCCTACTAAATGGACACGTGTCACCGCTACACCTCAGAGCGACCGTATGTAACCACTACATACTCCTCCAATGTCAGGCAATGGTGGGGTTCGCGCAATGTTCACCAATTAGGGTTCATGTGACGTCCAAGAGTGATAATCGGTTTCATTTCATTGGCCTACTAAATGGACACGTGTAACCGCTACACCTCAGAGCGACCGTATGTAATCATGTGAAGTACTGTCGATGTAACCTGTACAATATTGACTTCATTTATTTCATTGAGTATTGCAGTTGTCAGCATCCTTTCAACAGTGATACCTACTTAAAACGGATGCCTTGACGAACTGGACAGTACCCCCTAGAAGTGACATAAAACATGTTTTCATTTTGTATTATGCTTTTCCATTTGCTTTCTTAATGATATTTTGTCGTCATTTCCATATAATTAATAGCTGAAGTCGACAAAACTTTTAAACGTGTGGTTTACAGAAACAATGAGTGGGCAACATTACATTTTTGTAATCTGAGAATATCTTTGGAGTGATGAGCAGTACAAATACATTTTTCAGGAAGCCACGTTAACCATTAACAAACATAATAAAATAAGCATTCAATTTTATTTCTTGTTATTTGTAGATAACATGTTAAAAATGTTATACTGTTACAATTATTAATCCTTACAACATCATTTTTAATAACAACATAATTATAGATGAAAAGTAGATGCGGCTCTATGTCCAACATTCAGGGTATCTGACATTACGCTAATTAAATGTGACGTCCAAAGTCACCAAATCACGTTCTGAAAATCATACATGATTTTGTCGCATTGGCATCCTAATCACGTAATTCGAGATTCTGCAGCGCGTGTAATGGCGATATTCAGACCGGATGCACCCACTGGAGACGCATATCACATAATTAGAGACGTTGACTTAACAACCGCCATGTGTCGTGTTGCAGACGCACGTCACGACAGTAATCATTTTATTACAGTCGTTGCAGTACATTTAACTCTTATTGGTGCAAAATAGCATCGTGATAATTTGGAGACATGTCCTTCTGATTGATGTGATATTAACATACACGTTTTCCCGGTACAAATCTCCGTTATAGGTAGGAAAATGGGTGTTGGCCTTTCGTGTTGCAATTTATTGAAATAACAATCCATGTACTTCAGTGCTTACCATGATATTACCGCGTGCGTTTCTTTAACTGTAATTTGTTGTGAACCTAAATACAAATGTGCCACATTTTGGACAACTGCGTAGTCGTGCCTTCATGAATAGTTTCACTTTTTCGACCACATGAATCATTCCTAATTTCTGAATTTCATAATTTTAGTTCGACTTGTCACATGCAAACTTTGCCAAGAAGATAAAATATGTATGATTTTGAATAACGCAATAAACCGGTATTTTCCAAACCTATTGTGAAACGTAGTCACATTAATCAGCAATTTTACCTTCAGAAAGGATCGCCAATGTTATTATCATGGAGAACGTGGATTTATTTCCAGAACAAATATTAAGCCAGTATGTTAAATGAGGTAGAATCCTGCCAAAACTACACGTCAGTACCATCAACTCTTGGCTTAACTTCTTTGATAGGCATTAAGAAGTTGGAGTACTAAGTAAGGATAAGAATTTATAGATGACGAACTTCTTTATTACAATTAAGACCGACGTTTCGGTTCTAACACGGTTATCAAGCAAGTGATATACAGAGTGTGGTTGTCAAGTATATATACAAGTAGGAAGCAATGTTTATACAGTAGAGTATACATGAAGTACTATATGTATGGTTTCCACCTGTCAATGTAACACAACCCTGTGCTCTGCTGAACATGAAGAACTATATATAGGGTTTCCCTATCACGATGTAACACAAACCTGTGCTCTGCTGTACATGAAGTACTATATATATGGTTTCACCATGTCAATGTAACACAAACCTGTGCTCTGCTGAACATGAAGAACTATATATATGGTTTCACCATGTCAATGTAACACAAACATGTGCTCTGCTGAACATGAAGAACTATATATATGGTTTCACCATGTCAATGTAACACAAACATGTGCTCTGCTGAACATGAAGTACTATATATATGGTTTCATCATGTCAGTGTAACACAACCCGGTGCTCTGTTGTACATGAATTACTATATATAGGGTTTAACCATGTCAGTGTAACACAAACATGTGCTGAACATGAAGTACTATATATAAAGGGTTTCCCCATCACAATGTAACACAACGCTGTGCTCTGCTGAACATGAAGAACTATATATATGGTATCACCATGGCAATGTAACACAAACCTGTCCTCTGCTGTACATGAAGTACTATATATATGGTTTCCCAATCACAACGTAACACAACGTTGTGCTTCTGCTGAACATGAAGTACTATATATATAGGGTTTCCACATCACAATGTAACACAACCCTGTCCTCTGTTGAACATGAAGTACTATATATATAGTGTTTCCCTATCACAATGTAACACAAACCTGTGCTCTGTTGAACATGAAGAACTATATATATGGTTTCACCATGTCAATGTAACACAAACATGTGCTCTGCTGAACATGAAGAACTATATATATGGTTTCACCATTTCAATGTAACACAAACCTGTGCTCTGCTGAACATAAAGTACTATATATATGGTTTCACCATGTCAATGTAACACAACCCGGTGCTCTGTTGTACATGAATTACTATATATAGGGTTTCACCATGTCAGTGTAACACAAACATGTGCTGAACATGAAGTACTATATATAAAGGGTTTCCCCATCACAATGTAACACAACGCTGTGCTCTGCTGAACATGAAGAACTATATATATGGTATCACCATGGCAATGTAACACAAACCTGTCCTCTGCTGTACATGAAGTACTATATATATGGTTTCCCAATCACAACGTAACACAACGTTGTGCTTCTGCTGAACATGAAGTACTATATATATAGGGTTTCCACATCACAATGTAACACAACCCTGTCCTCTGTTGAACATGAAGTACTATATATATAGGGTTTCCCCATCACAATGTAACACAAACGTGTGCTCTGTTGAACATGAAGAACTATATATAGGGTTTCACCATGTCAATGTAACACAACCCTGTGCTCTGCTGAACATGAAGAACTATATATAGGGTTTCCCAATCACGATGTAACACAACCCTGTGCTCTGCTGATTATGAAGAACTATATATATGGTTTCACCATGTCAATGTAACACAAACCTGTGCTCTGCTGAACATGAAGAACTATATATATGGTTTCACCATGTCAATGTAACACAAACCTGTGCTCTGCTGAACATGAAGTACTATATATATGGTTTCACCTTGTCAATGTAACACAACCCTGTGCTCTGCTGAACATGAAGAACTATATATAGGGTTTCCCTATCCCGATGTAACACAACCCAATGCTCTAATGAACATGAAGAACTATATATATGGTTTCACCATGTCAATGTAACACAAACCTGTGCTCTGTTGAACATGAAGAAATATGTATATGGTTTCACCATGTCAATGTAACACAAACCTGTGCCCTGCTGAACATGAAGAACTATGTATATGGTTTCACCATGTCAATGTAACACAAACCTGTGCTCTGCTGAACATGAAGAACTATGTATATGGTTTCACCATGTCAATGTAACACAAACATGTGCTCTGCTGAACATGAAGAACTATGTATATGGTTTCATCATGTCAATGTAACACAAAGCTGTGCTCTGCTGAACATGAAGAAATATGTATATGGTTTCACCATGTCATGTAATACAACACTGTGCATCCGCTGGACGTGAAGTACAATATCTATGGTTTTACCATGTCATGTAATACAACACTGTGCATCTGCATGACGTGAAGTACAATATCTATGGTTTTACCATGTCATGTCATACAACAATGTGAATCTGCTGGACATATATCTGGTCTTACCATGGTAATCCATACAAAACTCCATAATGCACGACACATATTGCTCTGTTTGCTCTGTCAATACTATGAACTTTTTTAAGTGGAAATTTTAAAAAGAGCGTAGCATGTTTTCGTAAACTGTGATTAAAGTTATTGTTAATGGGAGAGGAACAAGGTCTCAAACTTGAGTTTTATTCATGTTTTCAATAACCCACCTAAACTAGAAATAAAGGAGACCAGTGAAACCCCCTCGTCTGTTTCATATTTAGATATATGCATAAAGATAAAGTGAGAAAACACTCTCCACAAGACTCTATTAAAAGAGCGATGACTTCAACTTTCCAAAAGTTAACTTTTCGTTCGTTTCGAGAAATATTCCAACAGCTCAGGGCTTTGGTGTTTCACATCTTTTGAGATACAATCGAGCATGCTCTTTCAACCAAGATTTCAAAGAGCGTCATGCGACTCTAGTTCAGAACTTGTTTGATCAAGGTTACAACATTCAAGGCCTAAGTAAAGCTTTCAAAACGTTTTTTGTTAGACATGTGGAAGAAATTTGATGGTCAAAGACAAAAATGATGTCCGATGCTATTCCCTAGTTTGACTTGCACCATATGTTCCCATATATTGTCGGTGATGGGGATTCAAAACACATGCTCATGATATAGTCTAAATTGTACAATGGACTCTGCGTGATGCAGAGATTTCTTAAAACATGTAAACCCACACAGAACGTTTCGGAGAATGTAAAGACTCCCAAACACCGCAGCCTTCTGCTTTATCCAGATTGTCAGAAGGGCTGTATTCTTGTAGCACACCCGGGTACTCTCCCGATGTCAGTCAACAGGTTGGGGGGACACCAAACCTAAGGCACCGAGAACAATGGGGAGTCGGACAACATGGTACTTGGTATGCAAGCGTGACATTTCGAAAGCGAGGTTTGCATAATTGCCATGTTTTTCCTCAATCTTGTCAATCACATTACTGTTAAAGGGGACAGAAAATTCAATGATATAATGATTTCTTTGGATTTATAAAAAAAAGACAAGATCAGGTGTGTTGGTCTGGATACGTCTGGGGTTGTATACGGGCCTATTCCAAAGAATAAATAAATTCCAAAGTATTTATCATTTTCCATGACGCCCTCTACATATTCTGTGTCAAAACCACCAGCATGGCGAAGATGGTAATAAAATGATCGAGCCACTCCATCATGTTGCTTAAGATACTGTGTTTGTACCAAAGCTGGGCATCCACTGACAACGTGGTGAGCAGTCTCATTAAATTCTTTGCATAATCTACATTTCATTTTTACAAGTTGATGCAAAATCACACATTGACGGTTTCGACTGGGAAGTGACTGGTCCTGATCAGCCGACCTCATCGAAGAGAAGGACTCTGCAAGGTTGCTGAACTGAGACTGGGCCGATTTGACATGGCACTTCATTTGGTTGACACTCATTTCTGTACCGTCCAGCAGTACAGAACCATCTACAAAATCAACACTGACATTGAGATTATGTCCCACATCCTTGACTGTCTAGAATATACTGGTAGCATAATGAGTCAATTTTAGCATCCTGTGACGTTTATTTCCAGACTTCCAGAATTGTCACGGTTGTGAAGAATAATTTATTCACCACTTGGCACTTTGAACCATCATTGCAACCAACTAAAACGTAGCCACTTCATTAACCACTATCGTTTACGGCGTAACCTCACAAGGCCATCGAGTTAAGAAGCTTTCGTTAGTACATTTCATAGACAAAGGCGTCAGTCAGAAAGCTGCTTCAAAATATTTGTCCCTGAACTTCTCGTGAACACATCAACCTTGTGGTTTCAATTATCAACTTCTAACACCATCTTTACCTTCTGTGTATCAAATATTGTGAACCATCAAACATATGTCTGCAGGGGCCAGTTATGCAGATGATAATTGTTATACGAATACTCAGGTGTTACATGTAGTTACTTGTGAACATGACGTTGCGATCGTAACAATATTAGACAAACGTACTTCAATTGTGGTCTAACTATTCGTGCTAAGAGCTCGTTTAGTTACAGATATGACGAACTGCCTCCTGTTTGTTTCCCCAATTCAAAGGATGCGTGATTAAGCTGGTTTTTATGCCCCTTTGAACAAACACGACCCGTTAGCACGACACGACGATGCTCACAGGATTATCGTGGGGCTAAATTTTGCGCTCACGACCAGTAAATTGTAAAGCTCCGAACACCAAACGTTGTTTCAGTATTTTCGAATACACGATAACTTGTTTTTATCAGACAAAATACTTGTAGTCATTGCGTGAGATATATCTGTGTCATGAACTTCTTTAATGTCAGCGCTGTGAGTACAATCGATACTGCTGAGTGACCTTCTTGGTTCATGTGAAATGTCTGCATGAAAGCACAGCCGTAAACATTATTTAGGAATTTATTTGCTCTTTGCGTGAGTTCATTTATGCCACTACATAAATTGATGGTCAAACTGTGTGAACGTAGACGTTGAAATATGTTACCCTCATTCTATAAAGGTTCATGCTCCAATGAACTGACACTAGGTCAAAGTCAGTTCTTATAATTTTCACATAATGCTATTGATAGGGTGGGGGTGGGGTGGGGGTGGGGCGTCGAACGATGTTTACATTCACTTTTATTTGCTACGTTTGGTCTCATAGTCACACTAACAATCATACAACGACCAGAAATAGAAAAGTTATAGTCCCTCAAAAAGACAGATGAGGGCTCAAATAACATCATTTGCAGTTTGGTTTCGGCAAATAGACTTGAATAATGTCGACATTAGATGAACAGTGCCTCTTACGAGTATCCTCAGGTCGCCAGTTACACTGCTAATGTGTCGTAATACATTACATCAACTACAGGACGTCAAAATGGCTGACACAGTAAACGTGTCGGGGGAGTTTCGAAGTTATCAAAATATTGTTAGCGTTACGGGCTGGTTCTTATCCAGTCGTAGGCATCATGCCATCTCATCCCAGACATGTTCTATGGGAGAAAGGTGTGGAGAAACAACGAGCCATGGCAGTACAGCAATGTCACACTGGCTCAAAGAGTGTGTTACAAGACGTGCAACATGTCCGAGGGCATTTTCCTGCTGCAGTGTGATGTTACGTCCCTGCATTTGCACAAAGGGTCGCACATGATCTCGAGCGATGTCTTCCCGGTGGCGATCGCCATTCAAATTGACATGACCAATGATGAGTTGTGTTCGTCCATGAGTTGTGATGCCAGATGCTGTAACATCAAGCTAGGCCTGCCTGACGGTGTCGTGGTGGCAACATGGGGCGTATCGCTGGACGTAGGGACGGATGTTGTGCTCAATCAATCGGTTCTGACACTAATTGGCCTCAATCCAGGAATTGTTCCAGTTGTTAATGTCGCAGTTTTCGTATCCGCAGATGCACCAACCGAATATGGTTGTCTTGTTGACGTGATTTCACACGTGGACGAAAGGCCGATTGCATTGATTAATAATTATGTTTTGACACTTGCTTTATTTAATTTCAGAATATATTTATATTCATGAAGCAAAGTTACTTTCTTTGGTTAAGACATCACAGTTTGCCCATGACCCGTGAATAATTACGAGGCCGTGGCTTGATTCGTTAGTTAAAAATAGCGACTACAAGCGTCCTCAAAGTGATGTTGTTGACTTGTCTTTGCATGTGTCTCTGACGGGTGTCACGGTGGGGCAGGATACGCTCACCTTTTTGCGAACACCTGGTAGCATCACAACTTGATAGTGATTCACACACCCATGCTCATTATACAGAGTTGGCAGAGTTTTCTTAAATATGGGAAGGGTTTTGTCGCTTTCATTTCCACCATCAAGCTGACACGCCGTGATATGTCTGAAATACTGTTCAAGCGGCGGGGTTCATCCTCACTCACTATTTAGGCTCATGGTATGAGCAGTGTCTGGCTTCTTCTTTAAATGGGAGGGGCGGTCGGGTAGCCTAGTGGTTAAAGCGTTCGCTCGTCATGCCGAAAACCCGGGTTCGATTCCCGACATGGGTACAATGTGTGAAGCCCATTTCTGGTGTCCCCCCGCCGTGATATTGCTAAAGCGGCGTAAAACCATACTCACTGTCACTCTTTAAATGGGATGCTTATCTATAGCAAAGTGATGTTGTTGGCCTGGCGCAGCAGAACTGTACCCAGCTTAAGTCCATGAACACAGCATGTCACTAAACACTCGGGGCATTTAGTATTCGTTTCCACACGAATGCCCTCATTGATGGACATGAGTTCATATCTCCCTTTATGTCACATTAGCCTGGAGCAACGTATGCGTGAACACACGCAAGGCACTGTTGATATTCAGGTCACGTAACGATATGCATGACCTTTGATCTATCATAATGTGTTCATGTAGCTGGCACGTTGGTTTTATCACTTGCATCTATTTTTAAGTACTTTATCCGGGGTTGTTAATAAAATTCAGAAACAATACTCCAAAGTAGATCGACAAGGAGACTCTCAAAGCAGCATTGCTTTTGTTATTGGATGCATCATACTGATAACACTCTTTGAAGATGGCACTAATAGTATGTTTTGCCAGTTTTATTTTTAGTCCAACCACAGATTTAAATCCGTTAAAAAGGTAAAAAATCGTGGTCAAGATGTTTTAACTGCCTGGTAGTCTTTGTACAACTGAGATATTGTCTTTATCTAAACTGCCTGGCAAAATAAAATATACACCCAAGTTTGATGGTGGCTGAAAATATAACAAACAAGAAATTGTTATTCGATGGTGATGTATTTGATATGGGTGCCGCAGTAGTGTTGTGGACCTTAAATTTGAAGTTTTTCCGCCTCGTAACCTTTTGATTTTTTGGTCATAACCAATTATTGGGACTCAGACATTATTCTTTAAGGAAGTGAATCTTTCAGAGTATATGCTTACTCCTTCATCAGATCATTGAAGGAGTAAGCATATACGAAACGTTGTGTTCCTCATAAAAAAGAAGTTGACATCCATATATTCTCTTCCTTATTTGTATCACTTCTAAATGCCTTTCAAAGACCTCTATTTTCTTTTACATAGCAAATTAATTAGGGTAACCTTTAACAGTTTTTTTATTATATACATGATACAATATGAGATAACAGACAACAGAAGGGGCGTTTGAACCGCTTCAACTGTGCTGGGACGAGCCTATACAACATTAATTCAAGATTATACACAATTTGTTTTGGTTGGTTTGGTAGTAAATGACAGGAAAAACAGTTAAACAGAAAACGTTACCGCTTCAACTGTGCTGGGACGAGCCTATACAACATTAATTCAAGATTATACACAATTTGTTTTGGTTGGTTTGGTAGTAAATGACAGGAAAAACAGTTAAACAGAAAACGTTACCGATCGATTACCCACCGAAACATTGGGCGTAATAGGAACAATAATAGTAAATTTTACATGAGTAGATCACTAAAAATCAGCCATGATTTCAGGTGTTCGCGAAAGAATGTTCTAATTCTATGAAGGTTCGAATTTGGGTCGGATTTGCCCAGGTGTTTTTTCGGAAATAGAGGCATCTCTTTGAGGTTTGTGTCAACTTTGTCACGCTGTAATGAAGTATTGCTCTTAACGTGCTTGGGCTATTCAAATTGCTTTGTACTGACTGACAATATGTCAGTTACGTGTATGAGAGTTATAAATACGTGTGTAATATAGCGGTCAATGCAATTACCAATACAAGATCAAAGACATGATCATATTCACAAACGAATTTGCACTGCACATGTATTGTTTCATTTTCTAATGAATTAATAGGACATTTCTTTACGAACGTGAGCTTGTATACATAACACTTACACCTACCATGATATCTCTGCCCACCAACTGTTACGTAACAATTTCACTGTTTACTTGGTTCATAGCATGCCCATCTTCCCGAGGCAAGGGAGTTAACTGACTGTAAAAGTCCAATTTCCACCCTTGCCGAACTAAGCTGAGATTATGGAGTTATATTTTGGCTGGACTAACGAGTATATGCAAAGTCCAATCAAAATCGCGCAACGAAATTGAAATCCGGTTCGTAAACAATTTGGATTTCACGTGCAGATTTCGGTCGACTGGAAGATTTGTAAAGCATGCGTACCGTCAACTGGGCGTCGACAAATATTTGGCACATATGTTCATGTCTTTAATCAAGGTGGTCAATTGATTTGATGCACTTTGCGGGGTAAGACCCGTTTTATTACAATCCCTGATCATCTGTCAGGTCATCTTGACTGGGCACCGCCATTTTATTTGAAGCAAATGCAAGTGGTATGAGAGACGGAATCTGATTGGTCAATAGGAGGGACACAGAAGAAACATAACTTGTAATAGCCACTGGTGGCGCTGCGTTCGACCCTGGAAATTCCAGTCTAGTTCGGGAGGAAACTAGACTTTTATAGTCAGTCAACGCCCTTGCCTCGGCAAGGTGTTCTTGATTCGTTTTCTATCAACTCTCCCAATCCATAACCGATCACCCCAAGCACTGGGAAGAATTCATGTTGGAACTGGTCCCTTATTTGTTCAAGGTATTCTGACTTGCTCCTTACTTCGAAAACAATGGCTACCTAACGTATGTTAAGCTGCGCCCAAACGAACTTATTGCAGAAGGATCAGGGCCCACTTTGCGCTAAGACTACTGTAAGCCTATGTTAAAGTATGGGAGTTACGATCATCTTAGCGCTACGATCGCTTTGTGCAAGTGGGCCCTGGTGCACAGAATTTGGCCAAACACATTTGGTTTGTTACAGGTAGAGAGGATGTACGCACGTGCATGTCATGATGATGAAATTTACTACAAATAATCAGTCTCGATTTGCTACCGAAACAGATTCCATTGGGAACAAAAGGCCAAATAGTTGTGAAAATTATATGCTTAGGTCCTTGAAAATCAGTGAAGACACCAGGTGTTGTCGAAAAGGGATGTGTCGTACGTTTTCTGAGATGATGTTTTACATGAACAATGTGTGTCAAAATTAAGTTTCATACTCAACTGTCAAATGCTGTTGTTAACAAATTACGGGGAAGTTAACTTACTTCCAACAGTAATTAACAAGAAAACGTACATCTGTATGGATAACAACTTCTGGTTTACTGCATAAAGCAGCGTTTCGATGTAGATTCTGACACTGTCATCAATCTAGATTGATCTAAATTGAACGTCGCTAGATGCAACAAACCAAACTATAAACTATTTAGTTCTAAGATTATGAGCACGTTTGTTTGTTTGTTGTTTAACGCTGCCTCTACAAATATTCAAGCTATATGACGGTGGTCTGTAAATAATTAAGTCTGGAACAGACAATCCAGTGCCAGTGATTGACATCATGAGCATCGATCATCAATTGGGATACAATGACTTGCATCAACCAAGTCGGTGAGCCTGACCACCCGATCCCGTTAGTCGCCTCCTACACCAAGCATAGTCGCCTTTTACGGCAAGCATGGGTTGCTGAAGACCTATTCAACCCCGGATCTGATTCAAGACTTGCCATAGTATTAGTAATCTCTCAAAAGAGAAGCAAAACTATGTTTTATGACCACAAACATTTCTTTTTCAGGACATCCAGTGATCTGGACCAGAAGTACTGGTTGCTTCACTGGGCACAAATCAGGTAATTATTCCATAAAATACCTAGACCACAGCTGTTGTCTTGTGGACAGAGCATCTGCCCGGAGAGCGGAAGGTCGCTCGGAGTCAGTGTACTGTGTCTTAGTGGGGTATTCATGTTATACTGCGGCATGGTATCTCAGTGGGCGAGCACTAAAAAATTGGCATGCATCCAGACTAGTACAAGCTGCCACACACAGAGACACATGCATGCACGTTGCTATGTAAGTGCAATGATCTTGAACGCGGCATTAAACCTCATTTCACCTCACCGCCAATAAAATACCTGCCTTGAGCTACGGCTGTGATTGGGCAACAGGTTTTTTTGCATTGTAAACCGTGCCTGTGGCAGCCTTCTTTGAAAAATATTATTTTGTTCAAAATTATTTCTGAGGATTAAGTATTATAATATTACATTCAGAGCAATAATGTAAAATCAATTTTCAAGGGTCTTCCCCTTTATTGGTTCTGCTGCCATTAAGATACCTTCAGACCTTTACATAAGCCAACACAATAAGATATAACTATATAAACATGAGTTGAGAATCTTTCTATTTCCATTTGTGAATTTTTATTCACATTTGCTTCATCTGTGTGGAGGGGGCACGGGTGGCCCAGTCGTCTAAGGCGCCGCGATTCGCTGTGCAGAGTTACGTCCCTTGGGCACGCCAGAAACCTATGATTGTGGTTTCGAATCCAGGTTCGCCCCGATTATGTTTCTAGGTTTGTCAGCACCATACCCGTGCTCGTGAGTTTCACCGAAGTGGTAAACGTCTGAGACCTGCATCACTTCGGGCTTTCCTCCCACATTAAGCTGACACGCTGCGATATAACTGGAATACTGTTAAAAGCGGCGTTTAACCCAACTCACTCACTCACTCATCTGTGTCGAATTCAACCTTTGAGCAGGTCTAGGAATATACCTGAGCAAACCCATAATTATTCAGTAAAATCTGTGGAAATAGGCAATGAAGTCACATGTTGTCCTTAAAGTTGTACGTTTTCGTACTCACTCACCAACTTCTAGAATGCGAATAAAACAGTAAAATAATTAACAAATTATGAATGAGTGACTGGAAATTTAATTAAATGTGAGAATTTAATTCTTCTGTTCTTGGCTCACACACAGAGCGAGTGAACAACTCTCACGTTATTGCAAAATACCAGATGCACACAATGTCCACATAACTACACCCTCCAACTTTACAAATGTGATTGTGTCAGTGTCAGGCGTGAATGTCCCGCATACAATCAGGCATCGTCAGCAAACACAGCAATATTCCAGCTACATAATTTTCAATTAAGCCTTGATAATGGGACCCCTCACCTAGTTACCTCTGTGCCGTTATATAGTTTCTGTTATTACGGGTCTTTGGGCATTATTTAGGTCATTAATACTGTAATTTGATCTATAATGGCCTCAAACTATACCGTACGTGTCTGATAGAACATAAAGGACTATCTTGGCACCATACGAACGAAAAGTAATTCTCGTAAAAGATGACCCGAAAACATTTCTACGTTTTTCTTACCGGTCGGCACCGGATGCTGATAGTCACGTGACATATTATTTGCCAAACATGGTTAACGAAGCAGACGATGGATGGCGACTGTGATTTTCAACACTTTTAGATAGTATTCAATATTAATGGTAAACATTTCTAAAGTATATCTTAACCACGTATTAGTAACTATATAGTATAAATACCTTCCTGGTTTCCATTGGAGACGATATTTATCCAAGTGACCTGCTGACAAAAAACATCATCCTGTGACCTCTGACACTGCACGCGCTTTGAGACACTATTAACGACTCGAGAAATACGGTCCCCGAGTTCGGGTAACGGTGGGGGACATATATTCTATTGTGTGCTAATGGAAAATGTTAACTTCTATAAATGTTTGTAAAATTTAATGCTGTTCTATTACGACGGCCGTTTATCTGTTTATATATCTATTGCTGTCAAATTTGGTCACATGGCGGGTTAGCCATCACGCTACCGTCACGTGACTTAATTATTTTCGTCTGCTTCATGTTGGGACCATTTCCGGAAGCTTAAGTAAGTCACAAAATTTGCACGCAGCCGTCAACAAATAATTTTAGGAAAGGACAAACTTGCTATGAAGAACACTTGGAATATGGAATATAATCATTAGAAGCACAGCCAACACATATATTCAACGCTGACAGCGTACATCTCCAACTGTACGTGTTAATAGATTAATATAGCTTTTATGGTATAAAGTTCCGACTATAATGCATGCATGTTCATATAGAGGCATGTATTCATAAATGAATCTGTAGCTTTGATGGTTTTAAGAAGGGATTTACGCTGGATGCCAAACCCTGTTAAAAGTGGTATTCTGGATGGTGCCAGTGTGGTACGCTTGATGCCATGGAATGGGCATCTGGTGCGTGGATGCCAATTGTGTCAGCGTTGAAATGTATTGTCCTGTCTTATTTGATTGCTAAGAGGGACAAATGAATAAACTATTAAGTTCTAAGATAATGAGCACGTTTGTTTGTTTGTTGTTTAACGCTGCCTCTACAAATATTCAAGCTATATGACGGTGGTCTGTAAATAATTAAGTCTGGAACAGACAATCCAGTGCCAGTGATTGACATCATGAGCATCGATCATCAAGTCGGTGAGCCTGACCACCCGATCCCGTTAGTCGCCTCTTACACCAAGCATAGTCGCCTTTTACGGCAAGCATGGGTTGCTGAAGACCTATTCAACCCCGGATCTGATTCAAGACTTGCCATAGTATTAGTAATCTCTCAAAAGAGAAGCAAAACTATGTTTTATGACCACAAACATTTCTTTTTCAGGACATCCAGTGATCTGGACCAGAAGTACTGGCTGCTTCACTGGGCACAAATCAGGTAATTATTCCATAAAATACCTAGACCACAGCTGTTGTCTTGTGGACAGAGCATCTGCCCGGAGAGCGGAAGGTCGCTCGGAGTCAGTGTACTGTGTCTTAGTGGGGTATTCATGTTATACTGCGGCATGGTATCTCAGTGGGCGAGCACTAAAAAATTGGCATGCATCCAGACTAGTACAAGCTGCCACACACAGAGACACATGCATGCACGTTGCTATGTAAGTGCAATGAACTTGAACGCGACATTAAACCTCATTTCACCTCACCGCCAATAAAATACCTGCCTTGAGCTACGGCTGTGATTGGGCAACAGGTTTTTTTTTGCATTGTAAACCGTGCCTGTGGCAGCCTTCTTTGAAAAATATTATTTTGTTCAAAATTATTTCTGAGGATTAAGTATCATAATATTACATTCAGAGCAATAATGTAAAATCAATTTTCAAGGGTCTTCCCCTTTATTGGTTCTGCTGCCATTAAGATACCTTCAGACCTTTACATAAGCCAACACAATAAGATATAACTATATAAACATGAGTTGAGAATCTTTCTATTTCCATTTGTGAATTTTTATTCACATTTGCTTCATCTGTGTGGAGGGGGCACGGGTGGCCCAGTCGTCTAAGGCGCCGCGATTCGCTGTGCAGAGTTACGTCCCTTGGGCACGCCAGAAACCTATGATTGTGGTTTCGAATCCAGGTTCGCCCCGATTATGTTTCTAGGTTTGTCAGCACCATACCCGTGCTCGTGAGTTTCACGGAAGTGGTAAACGTCTGAGACCTGCATCACTTCGGGCTTTCCTCCCACATTAAGCTGACACGCTGCGATATAACTGGAATACTGTTAAAAGCGGCGTTAAACCCAACTCACTCACTCACTCATCTGTGTCGAATTCAACCTTTGAGCAGGCCTAGGAATATACCTGAGCAAACCCATAATTATTCAGTAAAATCTGTGGAAATAGGCATTGAAGTCACATGTATTCAGTACAAGGTTGAACAGTAGTCTCTTGCAGGGACAGAAATTAGCACTAGCCTGAGCCAGTGTTGCTGTTCTTGAAGGTATCCTTAGGCTGGTAGAATTTTGAATGCTTTTGGGGGGTTCCCAATAAATACTATTCAGGCTACTAGACTTTCAAGGTAAATTCTATCTCTCCTCTGCCACCTACTTTTCATGGAATTTTTGTAAATTAAACAATGGTTACACTAAATTCAAAGGGAACATTAATTTTAATTTGTTATTACTGTAGTTTGTTATGAGCATTTGGACTGAATTTCCTCACTCTTGTCTCATTTTCTAGACAGAATATATCCACTTCAAAGGCTGTTGTCAATCACTGTTTTACTCTTACGACCAGCATAGTCGCCTTCTACAGGAAGCATGGGTTGTTGAAGACCTATTCTAACCCGGATCTTCACGGGTCATCCACTTCAAAGGCCAGAGCCAAACACTGTGTTACTATTGTTAATTGAGGGTGTAAATTGAGGACAAGGTGTCAGTACTTAATCCAGTTAAACACTTGCCTTCAATTGTTTATTTTCACTTTGAACAGTCCAGCATGGACACGGATGTTTTGATGCACTGATTTGACACATGAGCTACCCAGAGATGGAAAGTTTGTTATAAACATAATTTCTAGTGCACACGGGACCACAAAGTAAGATCACTATATCTATTATTTCGTTATACATGTGTTTGTTATATCCATTAATTTTATAAAAATGTACAGCCAATGGCAGGGACCCCAAAAGCAGTTTGTTATATCCGTCAGTTCATTAAAAGTGTGTTCATTATCAACATATTTGACTGTACTACAGCTTCTACTGACCACTACAGAATTGTTAAGACCTAGAATGAGTAGGTTATCATTTATATTTTCACTTTCACAAAAAGGTGAATTTTTATGAAAATAAACGTGCACTAAGCAGTATTTCACTGTTTGATTCTAAACATGAGCATAACATTCAAACCAATCTAAAAAATATTATATCATTATATATTATTCCGCAAAATACATCTTTAAGATGTGATATCTCTTTGTGCATTACAGAAGTGTGGAACCAGATTAACAAGGAAATAGTTTTGCATTGAAGATAAGTGCTTGCTTCCTAGGTATTTTGTGTATGTACAGACACAAAGACAGTTATATGATGTACTTAACCTGATGTCAGTGGATACACACATTATGCGAGACGCTATTCAAATTGAGTCAAGTGAGACGAAAGACACCTGAGACACAGAATTGCCTTCATAATAGATTCAGTCACCAGACTACAGTTCCGCTTGGGTGATAAATATGATTTTGTTTTGAAGGAGAGAATCATGCTTGGAAAAGTTTTCTCAGGCTCCAGATGGATTTTTAAGATGAAATAACAGGTTATATCACAATATGCATTCCTGAATATTGTTAGATATATTTGGATGATTCTGTTTCAAGATTTGGTTTATGGTTATAGCGTTATTGTTGAAGTATTATTTATTGAAACATGTTCACACATGAAACGCCAACTGGACAATGATCTTGTTGAATGTAGACATTTAACTTTCAATGCAAGTAGGTTCAATGGGTAGAGCATTCTCCAATGATATTGACAGAATTTTAATGTGTACAATGTGACATAAGTGATGGGAATATTGCTTGAAGTGGCTCACTCTCTCATCCACCCCTTCACTCAACCACTTGCTCATGCAGACCTGTGAAAATTCAGGGTAGAATAGGTCTTCAGTAAACCATGCTAGCTGTAAAAGGTGACTATGCTTGTGGTAAGATGCGACTAACTGGAACGAGTGGTCAGGCTCGCTGACATGGTTGATACATGTCCCAATTGCATGGATCGATGCTCATGATGTCAATCACTGGATTGTCTGGTCCAGACTCAATTGTTTACAGACCACTGTCATATAGCTGGAATATTGGTGAGTGCAGAGTTAAACAACAAACAAACAAACAAACAAATCATTAGAAGTTCACATTTATGTATCAATAATTTTTTTATTCACAACAAGTGGAAGTTTGCTGACATATGATCTGAAAGGCATTGTATTGATATCAATCTCTCCTGTGTCTGAAGCTTTGCAACTTGACAAAGATATATTAACAATACAAATATCAAAGGTACATTATTTCCATTCACTGAACTGTACTGTCCTAATCCCCACGAGATCAGAACACAATGTGCTCTAGACACCTACAGTCAGGAATCAATATCAATAGAACTGCATGTGCATTGAATGCCATATTGTCCCAAGGTGAAAAGGACAACATCTGTTATTCATGATATAATGTCATCAATTTCCAAAAGACCTTGAATACAACATGTGTAGACACTGTCTCCATGGCCAAACATTGTTTGCACTGTTGACAATGTCAGTGTCATCAAGAAAAGCATGGTAGAGTTCACATGATGAATGATTGTTAAATGATTTATTGATATTTAGTATTATTCTGAAATAGATTAAAGAGTTTGTTTCACCATGTAATAGTTATGCTCTTTTTATTTATGTGATAATACTGTACTGGTAATAGTTCATCTAACATCTAGCGTACATGTATTATTATACATAAAAATAGCTATCATGTAATGGAAAGTGTTATTGATATGATAAACCAATCATGTAAAGTTGGTCTCACAATACAATAAACATGCAAATTAGCTCACTAAGCGTGATAACTACTTTTTATATATTGTATACATCCTGCGAAGCCCACACGCTGAAGAAACGTTTGCTTTCGAATCAGTGACCAAAATTATTCTAGATGCAATTATTTTGACTTTTACCATATGTGCCTATGTTTGAACAGGTAAAACTTGACTTGCTTCTTGCTTGTGTTTGTGATGGGTGACTCTGGTGGGCAGGATTTGCTCACCTGTTCATGAACACCTGATATTATCACTTTTTGATAGTGCTTAAGCAACATGATCGTGATATAGAATCAGTTGTACAATATAATTTGCTTTCAGCAGAGATTTCCAGTAATTTTGAAATGATTTCTCTTGCTTTATTCCCTTAGACTTTCAGTACAAGATCCCAGTTAAAATTGAACTTCAACAATCCATGTCATAAGATGTGATTAACAGGATCAAGTGGTCAGGCTAGCTGACTTGGTAGATTCAATCTCAACTGTGTGATGCAATCTATCTGATTTTGACGTGTGGCCACACTGATGTTATACACATATTCCCTGTCCTAGTACAGAGCTACAGATAAGCTGTGTATTTGCGTAAAATACAAATAAAACATTATTTTATGGGGTTTTTTAAATCTCAAAATGTTAGCTCATTGAGGGAAAGACAATGGAGTGATAAATAGATGAGTGAAAAAATAATGGTTACCCAATGGAAAATGTTATAACCCATTTAAAATAGAAACCTTCGAGTAAAAACTCAATTGCTCAAAAACTTATCTGGAGCTGTGCTAGTAGATATGTTTCCATTTTACGAGATGTGAGAAGGTACATAATGACAGTTGACAGGAGATATATTACAACATGTCTAAAGGAAACACATAACAAGGACACATACATTCAATATTAAAGGATATTTACAAAGTCCTGTGTTTATGTCTTAAAAGTGATTTTAGGGCATCAGTGATTTTCAACTGTTTTGCAGTCCAATTTTTAGATGCTCAGAAGATCACTGCAAATATACTGAACAGCATTGAAAACGCACCACCATGAAAATGGATGTATTTTTATCTGGGCTTAAGTCATAAGTGAATGAGTAATATACGACGTTCTGGACGAAGCATGAAGAAGAACAGCTCGTCAAAACACATTCCTAAATTTTTTGTGAGCGAAATTGCCAAAACGCAACAAATTGCGTGCATATCATGGAAAACGTGTTTTGTTTCATGGGAAGCATGCAGAATAGGGCTATAAAAGACAGACTTTTAAAAGCCACATCACTTGTTGCTGCAGTCGTACAGGGTACTGACACAAGAAATGCCAAGATTAACAGCAGAGGAACGTGAACATGCCTTGGGCATGCTTCAAGTTGGTACGTCAAGTAGAGTCGTTGCACAACGGTTTCAATGCCATCATTCAACAGTCCTCAGGCTACTGAACAGATACCAGCAGACAAGAACCACCAGAGATCAACCACATCCGGGTCAACGTCGTGTAACTACACCACGTCAGGATCGCCATATTGTTCGTCGGCATCTTCGTGGTCGTACACTTCCGGCTACCAGGACTGCAGCAACCGTACAAGGCCGACGGAATTGATCAGTGCTGACACCATACGTCGATGTCTACGCTCAGCAGGGCTACATGCTCAACGTCCATATGTTGGACCCATACTCACTGATCGTCATCGAAATATACGTCTGTGTTGGGCCAAAAGGCATCGTCATTGGAGATTGCGGCAGTGGCATGTTGTGCTGTTCTCTGATGAGTCCCGTTTTCATTTACAGAATGCTGACAGTCGACTGCAAGTGTGGTGTCGATGTGGAGAACGTTACCACAATGACTGTTGTACAGACAGATCGATGGGTGGGGAGGGAGTGTCATGGTGTGGGGCGTCATAACCATCGAACAGAGCTCCATGTTTGTCGTGGAAAGAGTTAATGCCCTTTACCACAGGAATAACATATTGGCAAATCATGTCATCCCATTCTTTCATCAGCACAAGTATATGCACACCTTCCAGCAAGATAATGCAAGAGTGCACACAGCATGTGTTTCAACACAGTACCTAGTGAACAATAATGTGCCTCTGCTTCCATGGCCAGCCCTGTCAAACGATCTATGGCCAATTGAACATCTATGGGATTCCCTGGGTCAACGCCTCTCAAGTCGTCCGGAAGTACAGAACCTGAGAGAACTTGAAGATACACTACGTCAAGGGTGGAATGCCCCAGAACACTATTCGCAGACTTATTCGATCAATGAGAAGACCAGGCATGGCCTTTGTTGCTGTCAATGGTGGACATACCAGATATTGACTTTTCATTTTAATCCTATGTGTCTTCCTTACACTGATGACGTAAATGTAATTACTGTGTGGTATTCCTGTTTCCTTTGTCGTCTTTCTTAATAATCCATCTATGTCTGTTCTAATCAAAATCGGTCATTGCTCAAGTTGTTTTTGTAATATTTCAAGATTTATTTCTGGTGCATTTTCACTGCTGTTCTGTATATATAATCAACTGGCATAGTGTTCATCCTCATTTTTACTAGTCCTTGTGATTTTCACAAGCCTTGTGTTGGGATTGTCATCGCACACTGTAGTCTAAAATAATATCGTAAACAACATCAGTTGATCTCTCTTTCAGCAATTAGACAAATGGTTGTTTGAGTTTAAAATTGCAATATCCTTTGATCAATTGTACATAAGAATTACATGTAGAAATCTGTCCTCTGACAAAAAAGAATCAACACAGGCATTAAGCATAACTCATAATTTATCTTCAGTAGCTGTTGAATAGTTTCTTTTTAAAACTATATGTAAATATCTGTATATATAAACATGATAAATGCATACATGAATTTCTATCTGGGAAATTCCCTGAATAATTGATGACGTCACTAAGAAATCCCAATCATATTTTACCTCAGTCACAAAAGAGCTCCCTGTCGTAGCTAAGGTTGTGTTGTAAGATAACATTGAGATAGATTTAAGACAATAGTTTTCAGAATAGCTCTTATGGCCGTCATAATTTGTTTTTGTCTTTCCACATTGGAAAGATAAGGTTTGTCTTTGCTGAGACTAGAATAGACTGAATTGGGGGAATTGGGGTAACCGTAACTTAGGTTTGCTGCTATTGGGTTTGAATCAAGGGAAAGTTTAGTTTAGCTTAGTTTACTAGTAATACACACAGTAATCTTGATCTCTGCATATGAAAAAATGCCTTGGACAGCAGGAAATATAATTTAAATAATAAATCATCATGTCTAGCTATGTTTTGTATCAAATTTCATACTTAATTGACCAAATTTGTAATACCTGTTCATTCACCTGAATTCGCTGAAGGGAAAGATCCACGATGTTTTTTAAAGCGCACAATCCTCAATAGATACATAGATCTAATATATACAATTTTAACCTTGAGGGATGTAGGTCAGTGTGCATGTGGTGATTGTGTGTGAATACAATATTCAGAAGTTTGGTATTACTTTGGTTTGCTTCTTGAGCATGTTGGGTAAGTATATAACTCTTTGGTATTTGGTATTTGGCACATGCAGGAAAAAATCACCTAGAATACTAGTTTTTTTTAAATGTCAATGCCAGAGAATAATCATCCCAAACAGATTCCAATGGGCATAAAAATTAAAAGAGTGGTGAAAATTTGTGAATGGACTACTGAAATCAGTGATGACACCAGGTGTTGGCTAAAAGGGTAAGCATGTCCTGTTCCACCTGTAGCACCTGCCACTCATACAATTTGCTTGAAAAAGTAAGTGCTTGTTGGTTGCCTGACACCTGATGCAGTACAAAGTCACATTTGTTCGCACTAGCAATTTATTTATTATATGTTATATATTATAACATTGTTCTAGATTTTATTGCAAGACTGGTATGTCCTCATATATTCCTACACAAACTATAGAGAAGTGTAGTGGTATAGTCAGTGAACCTCAACATTTGTTTGTTTGGTTGTTTTTTCCATTCAAAACTTGTGAACACAATGCAGTCAGGAATGTGTATTGAATTTCTGCAGCTATATATGCTGAATCTCTCATTTATTCCTAGTTCAGGTGGGTAAATCTTTGGAAGGGAATTGGCTCTTTGATGGTTATTGAACAATATCAGATCACCACTATACATGAAGCTTAAGTTATACTTTTTGCTTAAAGTGACCTTGCCATTCCGACTCATATGGATAAAGAAACAGATCTGCAAGAAGGGGAGCACAGTTGATGCCCATGGGGGTGCCAACTTCTTGCCTAAATGTCTTTTCCCACAATTGTACATAGATATTATCAGGAAGTCATTGTCCTGCAGGTCGGAAAATTAATGTACATTTGGTAACACATGGGTCATTGAATTGTGAAAAATAATGCTAGGAAATAACTCATTAAACTTTGGAAATATAATACCAACACATGGGCCATTGAACTGTGGGAAGATAATGCTAACACATGGGCCATTGAATATGGAAATATAATGTCAACACATGGGCCATTGAACTGTGGAAAGATAATGCCAACACATGGGTCATTGAATGTGGAAATATAATGCCAACACATGGGGCCATTGAATGTGGAAATATAATGCCAACACATGGGCCATTGAATGTGGAAAGATAATGTCTACACATGGGCCATTGAATGTGGAAAGATAATGTCAACACATGGGCCATTGAATGTGGAAATATAATGCCAACACATGGGGCCATTGAATGTGGAAAGATAATGCCAACACATGGGTCATTGAACTGTGGAAAGATAATGCCAACACATGGGCCATTGAACTGTTGAAAGATAGTACCAGCACATTAGTCATTGAACTGTGGAAATATAATGCCAACACATGGGTCATTGAACTGTGGAAAGATAATGCCAACACATGGGTCATTGAATGTGGAAATATTATGCCAACACATGGGTCATTGAATGTGGAAAGATAATACCAGCACATGGGCCATTGAATGTGGAAATATAATGCCAGCACATGGGCCATTGAATGTGGAAATATTTTGCCAACACATGGGTCATTGAATGTGGAAAGATAGTACCAACACATGGGTCATTGAATGTGGAAAGATAATACCAGCACATGGGCCATTGAACTGTGGAAAGATAATGCCAACACATGGGTCATTGAATGTGGAAAGATAATGCCAACACATGGGTCATTGAATGTGGAAAAATAATACCAACACATGGGCCATTGAATGTGGAAAGATAATACCAGCACATGGGCCATTGAATGTGGAAAGATAATACCAGCACATGGGACATTGAACTGTGGAAATAAAATGCCAACAGATGGGTCATTGAACTGTGGAAAGATAATGCCAACACATGGGTCATTGAATGTGGAAAGATAGTGCCAGCACATGGGCCATTGAACTGTGGAAAGATAATGCCAACACATGGGTCATTGAACTGTGGAAAGATAATACCAGCACATGGGCCATTGAATGTGGAAAGATAATGCCAACACATGGGTCATTGAACTGTGGAAAGATAATGCCAACACATGGGTCATTGAATGTGGAAAGATAATACCAGCACATGGGCCATTGAATGTGGGAAGATAATACCAGCACATGGGCCATTGAACTGTGGAAAGATAATGCCAACACATGGGTCATTGAACTGTGGAAAGATAATGCCAACACATGGGTCATTGAATGTGGAAAGATAATGCCAACACATGGGCCATTGAACTGTGGAAAGATAATACCAGTACATGGGCCATTGAACTGTGGAAAGATAATGCCAACACATGGGTCATTGAACTGTGGAAAGATAATGCCAACACATGGGCCATTGAATGTGGAAAGATAATGCCAACACATGGGCCATTGAATGTGGAAAGATAATACCAGCACATGGGCCATTGAATGTGGAAATATAATACCAGCACATGAGCCATTGAATGTGGAAAGATAATGTCAACACATGGGCCATTGAATGTGGAAAGATAATACCAGCACATGGGTCATTGAATGTGGAAAGATAATACCAGCACATGAGCCATTGAATGTGGAAAGATAGTACCAGCACATGGGCCATTGAATGTGGAAAGATAATGCCAACACATGGGCCATTGAACTGTGGAAAGATAATACCAGCACATGGGCCATTGAACTGTGGAAAGATAATGCCAACACATGGGTCATTGAACTGTGGAATGATAATGCCAACACATGGGCCATTGAATGTGGAAAGATAATGCCAACACATGGGTCATTGAATGTGGAAAGATAATACCAGCACATGGGCCATTGAATGTGGAAATATAATACCAGCACATGGGCCATTGAATGTGGAAAGATAATACCAGCACATGGGCCATTGAATGTGGAAATATAATACCAGCACATGAGCCATTGAATGTGGAAAGATAATACCAGCACATGGGCCATTGAATGTGGAAAGATAATACCAGCACATGAGCCATTGAATGTGGAAAGATAATGTCAACACATGGGCCATTGAATGTGGAAAGATAATACCAGCACATGGGTCACTGAATGTGGAAAGATAGTGCCAGCACATGGGCCATTGAACTGTGGAAAGATAGTGCCAACACATTGGCCATTGAACTGTGCAAAGATAATGGTGACACATTGAAATGTGGACATATAATGCTAACAAATGGGTAATCAAACTGTAGTAGTGTTATTCTAACATGTATTATTGAACTGAGGAAAACTAATTTAATACATATATTATTGATCTGCAGAAAATCAATGGCAATCAGTGAGGACTATTCATATCTGTTCAAACTGAGATATAACTGTGGTAGCTTTGAACGAAGACTGCACTTTATATTGTGGGTCATATAACATGTATAATCTAGAACAAAAATGTTACTAGGTCTTGTAAACTGGAACCAACAGTTTTGTTACTTCTTTACTGATCTGAGGGTTCAGTGCAGAAGCAGCTCAACAATGATAACTACCATTTGAAAACTTAGAATCACACAACACAATTATCATTGTTATGATTGAGAGCCAAATTAGTCCAAACTATGAGTAACTTGACACCTGCTTAGCAGTGCCAGTTATATTAAACAGAATATTAGAAAGAAATTTAGTGAAGACTCACTTCCCTTCAAGAATTATAAGCTTGGATAGTTTCAAATTCAGATTTTATGTTGATGTCTGAAATAATGATTTCTTAATCATTAGCATAGGACTAGATATTGGCAATTTATGTGTCAGGAATATTACTAAAGCTGTGTTAAGGATATCCGCTTATTTCTGTTGAGAGCATTTAACTTCACCAAAGACATGCAGTTTGAGTTGTGATCATAAAATCTAACTAACACTGACTGACAGACGAAAACACCCTGAAATTAGAAAATAAATTATATGACTTTTGACTGTTTAATAATTAATTGAAATGAAATCCCATGAGATTTTATCACCCTTGTATGTAAGAAATTGTAAATAATGCATATATAAAACTTTATGCTTACCAAAAATCAATCTGTTGTCTTCTATCATTTTTGATCGTACTTCTGTGATGGTGTAAATTATGAGTACAATACCTAGTCGGAGCTCTCAGAAATGTGGGTGTGTTGTAAATTGTATAAATTTTTTCCAAACACCTAAATGGAATTCTTGGCCAATGTTTTTGGAAAACCAATTAATAAAAAATTACAGACCTCACTCGCCAATGCAATCACACTGTTTCACATGAACAAAGTGTTTGCAAAATCCTATTTTGTTTTGAAAGATCAGTGAGAATACAAATTGGTTATGGGTGTTTGTATTGTGAATTTAGCCGTGTGAAGCTACCTTATGTTGTCTGAAATAGGATACAATTACCATTGGAAATCTGTGATAATGTTGTTTAAACAAAGGAAATTTGTAGTTGAATGCAGGTGAAATAATACTTCATTTGAAAGCTTATTTCATCCCAATGTTTCTCAGTGACATCAATCGATGGTGAATAACATTCTGAATTAATACATGTGATGAAACATTATCATGCATCCTCAACTAATCAAAAGGGGCTTATCTCTAGTTAATGAAACTCACGGTTTTGCCGTGACTAACAAGACTGAGGTTCCAGGGGACCCCAATAACTAGTCTCAAGTGTCCTTACAGGAAGTATGAGGGATCTGTTATGAAATGGTGTAGTGTACCATGCTGTAAGATTTCATGACTACGGAAGCTTCATATTTTTTGTCAAGAATTTGGAACAATAAATATTATTGCGGGTCCCTCAGGAATCAATATTTTTTCTCTGCGTCCATTCTATACCTTTGTGTGGACTGGATGCATGTTGCTGCGCAGTGTAATACCCTGGAAACAGTTCCAAATACAGCTATAGAACCGTAACCTGATCTATCACATATCATGATTGCATGTTGCTGTGCAGTGTAATACCCTGGAAACAGTTCCAAATACAGCTATAGAACCATAACCTGATCTATCACATATCATGATTGCATGTTGCTGTGCAGTGTAATACCCTGGAAACAGTTCCAAATACAGCTATAGAACCATAACCTGATCTATCACATATCATGACTGCATGTTTGTGAGACAGATAACAAGTAAGTACATTTTGGATTTTGTTCCTATGAGTTACAACTCTAGAAGAACATGAGTTGGACTTGACAAGACTTAGTGTAACATACTCTACCAGCAAGGCAGTAAAATTTTAAAAAATCACTCTAAAAATTAAAATTAGAAAATAATATATGAAAAGAACTGTTGCTTCTTGTCTGCTGTGGATACCCACAAAAGTATGTGAGATAATCAATGAGGATAAATATGTAAACATTGTTTACATATTTTGCTGTGTATTAGGAGTATTTGACGGCTGGAAAATTCATTTGGAACTGACTATAAGTTTATTTCAGACTCAAAAACAGCTACAAATATGAAAACAATGTTTATCATCATTGTCAATACCATAGCACTATTTTATTAAATGTACTCAAACATATATGGTACCTGTGAAGATCTGATTTAGAATTGGTCTTCAGCAACACATGCTTGTCATAAGAGGCAACTAATGGGATTGTGTGGTCAGGCTTGTTGATGTGCTTGATTTATGTCATCATATCCCAACTGAGTAGATTGATGCTCATGATGTCAATCACTTGATTGTCTGATCCAGACTTGATTATTTATGGACCGCCATCATATAGCTGGCATATTGCTTTGTGTGGTGTTAAACAACAAACAAATATGGCCTCACTCTGGAATGCCATATTATGATCGTACCATTTATGATGTCATATGCTTCCATTTCTACTGAACCCACATATTATCAGAATCCAGCGAAAACAAGTTTTTATTATTGATATTAATCAAATGTTATACCCATGTTATTTAAAGTCAAGTGAGCTTATGTATGGCCTGGTTGTCTGTTGGCAGTAGCTTCGATTGTAAACATTTTCTCATTAGAAACCATGGACCAATGAAGCAAAAACTTCACATGCTTGTTCCCTCCCCTCATGACACCTAAATTTCTTCAAGAGGTTCCATATTGATAAACATATCTCAGGTCATTACTAAGTCATTTTCATTCCAATTGTAATGAAATTTCGTATATGTGCATGTTCCATTTTTTTTCATAATATATTGTGCTCAAGATATTCTAATCTGATGGATCCCACCAGTCATCATGGTAGTGGATCCAGGCAGTTGTCAGGGTGATGGTTCCAGGCAGTAGTCAGGGTAATGGATCCCTCCAATAGTCAGGGTGATGGATCCCGCCAGCAATCGTGGTAGTTGATCCAGGCAATAGTCAGGGTGATGGATCCCTCCAATAGTCAGGGTGATGGATCCCGCCAGCCGTCATGGTAGTGGATCCAGGCAGTAGTCAGGGTGATGGATCCCTCCAATAGTCAGGGTGATGGATCCCGCCAGCCATTGTGGTAGTGGATCCAGGCAGTAGTCAGGGTGAGAGATCCCTCCAATAGTCAGGGTGATGGATCCCTCCAATAGTCAGGGTGATGGATCCCGCCAGCCATCATGTTGGTTGATCCAGGCAGTAGTCATGGTAGTGGATCCTGCCAGCCATCATGGTAGTGGATCCAGGCAGTAGTCAGGTTGATGGATCCCTCCAATAGTCAGGGTGATGGATCCCGCCAGCCGTCATGGTAGTGGATCCAGGCAGTAGTCAGGGTGATGGATCCCTCCAATAGTCAGGGTGATGGATCCCACCAGCCATCGTGGTAATTGATCCAGGCAGTAGTCAGGGTGATGGATCCCACCAGCCATCATGGTAGTGGATCCAGGCAGTAGTCAGGGTGATGGATCCTGCCAGCCATCATGGTAGTGGATCCAGGCAGTAGTCAGGGTGATGGATCCCTCCAATAGTCAGGGTGATGGATCCCACCAGCCATCATGGTAATTGATCCAGGCAGTAGTCAGGGTGATGGATCCCACCAGCCATCATGGTAGTGGATCCAGGCAGTAGTCAGGGTGATGGATCCTGCCAGCCATCATGGTAGTGGATCCAGGCAGTAGTCAGGGTGATGGATCCGGCCAGCCATCATGGTAGTGGATCCAGGCAGTAGTCAGGGTGATGGATCCTGCCAGCCATCATGGTAGTGGATCCAGGCAGTAGTCAGGATGATGGATCCCACCAGCCATCATGGTAGTGGATCCAGGCTCTAGTCAGGGTGATGGATCCCACAGGCCGTCATGGTAGGGGATCCAGGCAGTAGTCAGGGTGACGGATCCCACCAGCCGTCATGGTAGTGGATCCAGGCAGTAGTCAGGTTGATGGATCCCGCCAGCCATCATGGTAGTGGATCCAGGCAGTAGTCAGGGTGAGGGATCCCTCCAATAGTCAGGGTGATGGATCCCACCAGCCATGGTGGTAATTGATCCAGGCAGTAGTCAGGGTGATTGATCCCACCAGCCATCATGGTAGTGGATCCAGGCAGTAGTCAGGGTGATGGATCCTGCCAGCCATCATGGTAGTGGATCCAGGCAGTAGTCAGGTTGATGGATCCCACCAGCCGTCATGGTAGTGGATCCAGGCTCTAGTCAGGTGGTTTGATCCCACAGGCCGTCATGGTAGGGGATCCAGGCTCTAGTCAGGGTGACGGATCCCACCAGCCGCCATGGTAGTGGATCCAGGCAGTAGTCAGGGTGATGGATCCCGCCAGCTGTCATGGTAGTGGATCCAGGCAGTAGTCAGGTTGATGGATCCCGCCAGCCGTCATGGTAGTGGATCCAGGCATTAGTCAGGTTGATGGATCCCTCCAATAGTCAGGGTGATGGATCCCACCAGCCGTCATGGTAGTGGATCCAGGCATTAGTCAGGGTGATCGATCCTGCCAGCCATCATGGAAGTGGATCCAGGCAGTAGTCAGGTTGATGGATCCCACCAGCCGTCATGGTAGTGGATCCAGGCTCTAGTCAAGGTGATGGATCCCTCCAATAGTCAGATTGATGGATACCAGCCAGTACTGGGGTAACTGGGAATATATTATTCCTAATAAAGAATAATTTCAGACACAATTTCTTCCGACCATTGCATCAAATTTCTTTAAACTGGTATCACTGGGTACGTTTTAACTGAATCACCGGTAGATTGGGAGGAAACGTGTGCATAGCTGATTGCTATTTCCAGCTTAGTTTACAAGAAAATACACATGGTAATCTTGATCTCTGCATATAAAACAATGCCTTTGAGAGCAGGGAATACATTTTAAATGGTAAATCATCATGTCTAGTGATGTTTTATATCAAATTTCAAACTTATATTGACCAAGTTTGTTATATATCTAGCTGCTTATTCACCTGAAGGAATACAATGTGTTTTGTTTTTTTAAAGCGTATATTATACTCGATAAATCTTTTTTTACCCTATGAATCATAAATAACTTTTATTCTAATCTTTTTTGAAACTCTGAAATGTGCAACATAGATCGTGTTAGGTAGGCAGAACATGTATACTGTTTTGTTGGTCATCTACCACCTACTCAATCTTCGTTAAACCGCTGATTATCTATAACGCTCATCAATTATTTGGACCCCGAAGGTAGCGTCGTAGCGAGGGATCACTGCAGCGTCAAACACTATTCTTAATGTTTTCCCAAATTAAGACTTCATTTATTAATGGTAAGTTTGAATTTTGTATATATTTTCAATGCTACATTGATTAATGTCTCCTGCCCTACCTCATAGAATTCGCTATGTCATATAAATGTAATCACATATGTATGCAACCTAAGTATACTATTTCATCTTACTTTATGTGAAAGTATATGTAACAACATCTACTGAATTCAGTATATGTAAAATAATCAAGTCTCCATTCAAAATCCTAGTACATCCACTCCCCCACCACATCACCCGTGAAGATCTGGAGTAGAATAGGTCTTCAGCAACCCATACTTGCCGTAAAAGGCAACTATGCTTGTCTTAAGAAGCGACTAACGGGATCGGTGGTTAGACTTGCTGACTTGGTTGATGCAGATCATCGATCCCAATTGTGTGGATCGATGCTCATGATATCAATCACTGGATTGTCTTTTCCAGACTTGATTATTTACAGACCGCCGTCATATAGCTGGAATATTGCTGAGTGCGGCATATAACAACAAACAAACGAACAAACCCACATCACCCAGATATCAAATGGTTGGTCTTGTAGTATAGGTTATTTTTAAGCAGATTTGGTTATGAGGACAATAGAAATTGATACATCAAAGAATTCAGAAACATATGTTATATCTGACAACGAAGACCTATTGGTTGCTGTAATATCTACTAACCAATAGAGACCATGTTTCAGACATGACTTTGTATATATACCGCATGCTTATAGTGTTACTATGAAATGATACCAGATTATCTCAGATATAGTCCTTGGGCCTTCATATGATCATAGCATAAAACAGACTGTTATTAAATGATGACCTGTGTCACTTTGGGCTTTCAACCCACAATAAGATGAGAAACCATGATCAGAAATACTGTTCAAAACGGTATTAAACCCAACGCACTCTCTCATTGGTTTGAGTAAATTGCTTTGTGTGAGGTTACATCCAGGAAGGACAATTGTGAAAATATGTTTCAGCCAAACAAGAGCAGTGTCGGTATCCATTAATCATGGATTCGATCATTTTCTGAGTGGCTAAGGGTATTGAGGTATGTAAGGAACTCACTCAAATCTGCAGAATTTCTGAAGAAGAAATAATCTGGAGAAAGTCAAGGAAGAAGCCAGATTGGTTGGAACCCAAGTTAAAAATTATATATAGTTGACCACAGCTTGTAGACATTGGAAGTAACAGGTGGTCCAGTTGTCCAAGGCACTATGATAATACTAGAAAAGTTATAATGCACTATGATAATGCTAGAAAAGTGATAAGGCTCTATGATAATGCTAGAAAAATGATAAGGCTCAATGATAATGCTAGAAAAGTGAATAAGGCTCTATGATAATTCTAGAAAATTGATAAGGCTCTATGATAATACTAGAAAAGTGATAATACTCTATGATAATACTAGAAAAGTGATAAGGCTCTATGATAATGCTAGAAATGTGATAAGGCTCTATGATAATGCTAGAAAAGTGATAAGGCTCTATAATAATGCTGGAAAAGTGAATAAGGCACTATGATAATGCTGGAAAAGTGAATAAGACTATGATAATACTTGAAAAGTGATAAGGCTCTATGATAATACTAGAAAAGTGATAAGGCTCTATGATAATGCTAGAAAAGTGATAAGGCTCAATGATAATGCTAGAAAAGTGAAAAAGGGTCTATGATATTGCTAGACAAGTGACTAAGACACTACGATAATGTTGGAAAAGTGAATAAGGCACTACGATAATGCCGGAAAAGAGAATAAGGCTCTATGATAGTGCTAGAAAAGTGATAAGGCTCGATGATAATAATAGAAAAGTGATAAGACACTATAATAATACTAAAAAAGTGACAAGGCTCTATGTTAATGCTAGAAAAGTGATAAGGCTCTATGATAATGGTAGAAAAGTGATAAGGCTCTATGATAATGGTAGAAAAGTGATAAGGCTCTATGATGATACTAGAAAAGTGATAAGACACTATAATAATACCAGAAAAGTGATAAGGCTCTATGATAATGCTAGAAAAGTGATAAGGCTCTATGATAGTGCTAGAAAAGTGATAAGGCTCTATGATAATACTAGAAAAATGATAAGGCACTATGATAAACCTAGAAAAGTGAATAAGACACTATGATGATACTAGAAAAGTGATAAGGCACTATGATAATTCTAGAAAATTGATAAGGCTCTATGATAATACTAGAAAAGTGATAATACTCTATGATAATACTAGAAAAGTGATAAGGCTCTATGATAATACTAGAAATGTGATAAGGCTCTATGATAATGCTAGAAAAGTGATAAGGCTCTATGATAATGCTAGAAAAGTGAAAAAGGGTCTATGATATTGCTAGACAAGTGACTAAGACACCTCGAGAATGTTGGAAAAGTGAATAAGGCACTACGATAATGCCGGAAAAGAGAATAAGGCTCTATGATAGTGCTAGAAAAGTGATAAGGCTCGATGATAATAATAGAAAAGTGATAAGACACTATAATAATACTAAAAAAGTGATAAGGCTCTATGTTAATGCTAGAAAAGTGATAAGGCTCTATGATAATGGTAGAAAAGTGATAAGGCTCTATGATAATGGTAGAAAAGTGATAAGGCTCTATGATGATACTAGAAAAGTGATAAGACACTATAATAATACCAGAAAAGTGATAAGGCTCTATGATAATGCTAGAAAAGTGATAAGGCTCTATGATAGTGCTAGAAAAGTGATAAGGCTCTATGATAATACTAGAAAAATGATAAGGCACTATGATAAACCTAGAAAAGTGAATAAGACACTATGATGATACTAGAAAAGTGATAAGTTTCTAATGATAATACTAGAAAAGTGATAAGGCTCTATGATAATGGTAGAAAAGTGATAAGGCTCTATGATAATGATAGAAAAGTGAATAAGACACTATGATAATGCTGGAAAAGTGAATTGTGGGACCTTAGACGCCTGGGCCTCCCTTGTCCCTTAGGGCAAAGATATACACATAAAGAGAGGGTATAGGTACTTATGAAACTTTTGTGATACCATTGCCATATATACTAATGCAATAGTGGTTCAATGATAAATGCTGTTGATGGTCATCTGATTTAAATGCTGTTGAACATGCTTGTGACCTCTTGGCAAGAGGATTCTTAACCACCTTGAGCAGGCCTTAAAGTATTAAAACCTAACATGCCCCAACAGTAAATTTATCATCTCATTGGTCAATGTCATGCAAACTTGCAAACAGTGGGCACAAACAGATGATTGTCGGGAAATCCTCTTTTTGAATGTTTTGCATGATTGTTTTGGCAGACTGCCTCTGTGGTCTAGTGGTAGAGCGTCCGCCCGGAGAACGGTAGGTTCAGGGTTCGATCCCCGGCCGCGTCTTACCCAAAGACGTTAAAAGATGGTACTTGTTGTTACCATGTCTGGCGCTCGGCATTAAAGGGTTAAAACAAGGACTGGTCGGCTCGGAGTCAGTATACTGTATCTGTGTTGGGTATTCATGTTAAACTGCGGCATGGTATCTCAGTGAGCTAGCACTATAAATCGGCATCAGTCCGTACTAGTACAAGCAGCCACACACACACGTGCATGAACGACGCAACGTTAAACCCAATTTCACCTCACCTCACCAATCTGTATCAGCACTCCTCAATCTCGTATAGTACAGTGAGCTTGTCTGCCTAATTCAAGAGTTGCCACTTGTTTAAAAATATGTTATCTACGAAATATTTTCTGCTTGTATTTTAGTGATGAGTATCACATAGTATCAACAGCTCATAGTATAGTTTTCTCTGCAACATTGATCTATTCAAAGCCATATTGGGGATGATTAGTAAGCATTACAGTTAACAGCTTATTGACCCAAGGTTTACAGCAGTTCAGTACTGGGATTGTCTGAACAATGAGGTGCCTGTTACCAATATGCCATATCTGTTGACAAGCAGATGTAACATATGTTGCTTATGCTGAATGATTATGGTCGTCATATCGGGATATATAAGTCGTATGTTCGCTTTATGGCAGGTTGTTGATATACTGTGGTGGCATATGACTTATACTTTGGTTTTTACCTGAGATATCAGGACTTGCTGAGGGGTTAAGGTTATTTTACTCATTTCGTGTCAGATTGAGTGAGCAAATGTTGTTTTACATTAAAGTTAGTAATAATAGAGCTATACCATTTTGGCATGGCATGTGGATAATCAAGTCAGGATTTAACAAATTAGTCGTTGTTTATTGAACAACAATCTTCCTATCTTCATCTTCGTCAGCTGGGACTATTCAGCAGTGTCTCATTCATGTAAATTTGTTTGAGTGGTTTCCTGTTTCGGAATTGAAACTCTTGGAATGTTTGCTCATTCATTACAATAGATATAATGTTTGCAGTTCATTAGCCTGCAATTGTTCAACAAGAGGAATTTGTTTCCAGGCAGGCATTGCAATGCATCATTCAATGTTTCTTTAAAATATGTGATTTAGAAATGTCAGTCATCAATACCAATACCTTTGTCGCCTGATTAAATATTCATGTCAGAACATATTCACGGCTAGAATGTTATTTTAGACTGGTTAGATATTCAATAGCTTAGAATGAGGAAGAATAGGCATTGTTTTAAATTCCTTTGTTTATGTATCGGAATGTTTCATCAAGTCATACAAATCTAAAGGCAATGAATCATGTTGAAATAGATGAAAGAATGGTATGTAGATATAACTTTGCGGTAATTATTAATTGTCTGATGGTGAAATATTTTTTTCCAGCTACTTAATGCTAAAACACCTTGCTTGATGTTATAATATTGTACAATTGTAGCAGTTAACGGGAGACTAGAGTGGGGCCAGCAATTTTGATTTATCAAGCAAGTCCCAAATTGTTTGTCTACTTTGTCCTACTATTCAATGCATATCAATCTTGCTGTTTAGTATTATCCCACAACTGGAAATGTCATATTGGTGGGGGGGGGAGGGAAGGGGGGATATGAGCATTTCATGCTTGATTCCATTTCTTCGCCCTTTCTGCATGTATGATTAACATGTGTGTTATGCAAAATGTGTGTGTGGTGGGTGCTACCGGTGCAGCAGGACAGCTGATGTCTTTACTGATTTTAGTAATCCTTTTTATATAAGAACCGTTGCCAAGCAACCCATGTTGCTTACCGATGCAGCATCCGCTGCCCCGCAACTACCGTTGCCAAGCAACCCATGTTGCTTACCAATGCAGCGCCTGCTGCCCTGCAACTACCGTTGCCAAGCAACCCATGTTGCTTACCGATGCAGCATCCGCTGCCCCGCAACTACCGTTGCCAAGCAACCCATGTTGCTTACCAATGCAGCGCCTGCTGCCCTGCAACTACCGTTGCCAAGCAACCCATGTTGCTTACCAATGCAGCGCCTGCTGCCCTGCAACTACCGTTGCCAAGCAACCCATGTTGCTTACCAATGCAGCACCCGCTGCCCAGCAACTACCGTTGCCAAGCAACCCATGTTGCAATGCAGCTATCGCTGCCAGGCAAGTACCATTGCCAAACCATGAGCGAGGGCAACTATTGTTGCCAAGCTGACCATCCGCTGTAAAGCGGACACTAAGCCATCTGCTGTAAAGCAGAATGGATAAATTGGTTCCTGCTGTAAAGCGGGTAACCCTATCCTAAATGATTTATAATTTTGGATGTATCCCAAGACGCCAAATGTAACTTGTAATGCAGTCCACCAGCACCCCGCCCATCCGCAACATTTTATTCATGACAACATCATTATATACAAACATTATGCTCCAGTAAAATTCCACCAATTGACAACTGCAAAGCTTGAAATAACTTGGAATTAAGGATAACAGGGTGGGTGGGTGGGTGCAACGAACTATAGATGAATGCATGAATATAACTATGTGTTGTATGGTTGAAAGCTGGAGAGGAAGTGCTGCGTGAGCTGATGTCACGCTACAACAGGTCATAGAAAATATAAACAAACGCTCCTTTACCGGATGTGCCAAGAGCGGATCTAGGCCAGAGACGATGGCACCATGCAAAACGGCACGTAGCCGCACGGAATGAAGGTATTTCGCTGTAATAATATTAGCAACTGTGCCAAGCCTAACATAAAGGCATTTAGTTCTAATTACTAAATGCTATTACATAATTTTCACTACTATTTTATTTTTTATGCCCAATGGAATCTGTTTGGGCATATATCAAGACAGATTATCCTTTGCCCTTGACTATTTATATTTAAAGAACAAGCTGTGAGTATGTATGTTGTAAACCGGCTTCTCTGTATGACTGTTTGATATAATATGAAAATTTAACACAAATTCAGGTGAGCTACAAAGGGTTGTGGCTTGTTAGTTATCATTACTCTGCCATTTTTGCATTGTGAAATTTATTGGGCAGTACATTTGCATGTAGTGTGTAGGCATATTGTCATATGTTACATCTTGAGCATGTTTTGTTTTCTACCCTGCTATGCCTTTTAACATCCTTGCATCCCAATGGATCTTGTGAAACAGCAGTTTCATCTATGAGTTGCAAATTACTGCAAAATATATCAATAAATCTTATCCAGATTTTAGCATGGCTGCCAAAATGAAAGTGTCTTTTTTTACCACTACTTTAACATGTTTGTATATCCATTGTGACAGTTTATGTCCAGTAATTATATAGACTTGCAGTACAAATATAACTTTTTTGTTCCTTTTTGGTTACTGATTACGTATTATTTTATGTCTTGTAATGACTTTTGCCCTTCAATTAATCTAGTTATTGTGTGTTTTGTCAACGTCACTTAAAACCACATGATGAATGAAATGAAAATTTAGAATCTTTGATCCCGGAAACTGTTTGTGTATGAAAGCCAACAGATGTCGAAAATGTCTTTTTGACTTGGTCCAAAATGGAGGTGCCGAAAGCTAGGATTATTTTACCCATTTGAACTTGCCTCGCCCCGATTATGTTTCGATGCTCGTGGGTTTCACCAAAGTGGTAAACATTTAAGACCTGCATCACTTCAGGCTTTCCTCCCACATTAAGCTGACACACCGTTAAAAGTGGCGTTAAACACGACTCACTCACTCACTCACTCACTCACTTGGAATTTGTGAGAATAAAGTTGTGAGCTACAGTGCCTCATGGCTTCATAACCACATGCTCATGATATGGTCGGAATAGTAAATTGGACCATACTTTAAACAGAGATTTCTTAGGATTATGGAAATGGGTTTGTTGCTTTTATTTTTTATTTGAGATTGATATTTATATTTGTCACTATTTTCCCAGCACAGTGTCTGACTAAACGCTTAATACTTTTGTTAAAATGTGTTTAAAGCTATTTAGGGTGTGTATTCATTAGGCATTTGATTCCAGTGAAATTGAAATTAAGTGGAACATGATCTTACAAATCTTATGTGTATTATTATTCTTCAATTGTATTTATGTCAGTGGTGCAAATTATTATATTTACTTTATGGATCAAAAATAAATATCATATGAAACTTTATTTACCATATTATTTGCATTGACTTAAATTCGGAGTTGTTGGTTTGTAAACAATATTTTTTAACAATTTCCTTCTTAGAATTTACTTTGAGCAGTGAACGAAAGTGAGCTAAAGTCTCTTGGATATCTAGACCCGTGAAGATCTGGGGTAGAATAGGTCATCAGCAGACCATACTTGCCATAAAAGTCGACTTGCTTGTCATAAGAGTCGACTAATGGGATCAGGTGGTCAGGCTCGCTGACTTGGTCGATTCATGTCATCATATCCCAATTGCGTAGATCGATGCTCATGATGTCAACCACTGGATTCTCTGTTCCAGACTCGATTATTTACAGACCGCCGTCATATAGCTTGAATATTGCTGAGTGCAGCATTAAACAACAAACAAACAAACAAGATATCTCATTAATTTGATTATATTTATTATGTTTTTATGAAGAGTGGGGCCACTTGACTTGGGGACATATATACGTTATCAAATACTTATCAAAAGTAGATAATAACATTATCAAAGATATAAAACAACCATGCCAGAGAATTACTAGTCTCAATTTTATGCCCAAACAAATTTCACTGGGCGCACAAGGCAAAAGAGCAGTGGAAATAATATGTATGGATCACTGAAAATTAGTCATGACACCAGGTGTTCGCGAAAAGGGTAAGCATGTCCTGCCAAACTGGTAGCACCCATCTCTAACACAATTTGCATAAAAAAGTAAGTGATTCACACAGCAGTACTCCCATGATGGTGGCCTGTAAACAAGTGAGACTTGGCCAGACAATCTTGTGTTTGTTTTCTTGTTGTTCAATGCTGCATACAGCATTATTCCAGCTACATGATGCCGGTCTGTAAATAATTGAATCTGTGACATCTACGCAATTGACATGCCTAAACTAAGTCAGCGAGCCTGACCACCCGATCCCGTCAGTGGCCTCTTACGACAAGCATAGTCGCCTAGCTGCTCTTACGGAAAGCATGGGTTTCCTGAAGACCTGTTCTAAACAGGATCTTCACAGGTCCAGACAGTCTGGTGACAAAATAGCACGTTTACTGAATTATTCATGCAGTTGCATTTGTTGAAATCTATTAAGTTTGACCTTAGCATTACAAGTGTAAGACATAAGGATGAATATATAAAGAAATATTGACAAATGATTTCAAAGGGCTATATTTTGCAATATAATGACACAAGGGACTTTCTTGATCGAGACCTATGTCAAGTGTTGACGGTCACCTCCAAGTCTTGATAGCAAGAGCTATCTTGTATATCTTGTTTTGACAAATATCAGATTGCTAGATATACCTTCATACATTATTGACAAATATTGCAGGCACATTATTGCCACAAACTGCAGGTACATTTATCACTTGTTTTAGTTACATTAATTACTAATATTGTATTATGAATTATATTTACATCAAAAGATATCATTATAAATTAGCTATGACTACAAAATGTATCACACTAAGTTAATAGTGAAAGACATAATGCTCAGGTTGCAAGAGTGTCTAAATAATATAATATTTATCAAACAGGGTGCTGTTTTCATGAAGACGTCTTACCATTATGGCGATCATAACTCTTCACACATTGTACCCATGTCAGGAATCGAACCCGGGTCTTCGGCGTGACAAGCGAATGCTTTAACCACTAGGCTACCCGACCCCCCTCCTGGATCAGAATTTGTCTTTGCCACGTTACATAGGATAACTAATCTTGACCATATGTTTACACTTAGTTGTTTATTTTATATAGTTATATACTTACATGTTTTTCAATTCATATCATAATTATCTCATTTTCTACATCTTGAGTCTTCAATGTTACAGAAATTCTGTAAGTCACATTTAGAATAGAACATAGCAAGTGTACACCAAAATATCAATTTCAAAGCCTTCATGGTTCAGTGTCATACCTACTAACGATTAAACTTCTGATAAATGGTCTCATAAATATATAAGTAATTTATATACCCTGAATAAACCTAGTTGTTCCCCATTTCAAGATGGCTGCTCTGCCCTGTGTGACCTGCTCAATGACTTCAATGTAATCAACTGAGACAAATATACAATTTTCAGCTATATCCTACAACACTAAGCAAGCATATCAAATCATCATAAATGACAAAACAGCTCATAAGATACATATTTAATCAACAGAATATGCTAGCAACTCACAACTGGTCCCGGCTGACGCCATTACAATACATAAGGATGTCTTTCCACCGCACATTTAGCAGTGAACCACAGGTTTCCATTTGAGCTTGCAACCAGCCTTTATATACTGGGGCCTACAATCAATAGCTCTGGCAGGCTGCCAGCCTTGTTGAATTATGCGTGCTCAGTCATAGGAGAGTGCAACATGCTAGCTGATATGTGATAGTCCATTCGGGTAGCAGGGAGCTCGGGTGGAATAAACAAGCTTTAGGCTGTCAATCATGCCTAGAATCCATGTGGCCAATCAGCTTAGACGACGTGTGTACTATCCTGGGCTGTGATAGAATTAAGCTTATCTTATGTCCAACACTGTGAGCTATTGTGAAGGCACATAACACAATTGTTGATAAGAGATAGTGAGGCTAAATATATCTTTACCAAAGGTCTAACAAAGGTTCAAGTCATTGGGACATTATTTTAGTGGGAGGAGCGTGTTATGGATCTTCACCCTTGACCATGATGGTGTATGTGTAAAACTACATGTTTGACAAACGACACAGTGTGTGAAAGAGAACACATCACATGTGGTAGGTGTGACATTACTTCATCTGATGCAATGCACTGCGGACATCGACATGCATGAGCAGTGTCATGTTTCAACTCATTCATTTCAGGCGAACACAGAATTGGTCCGAGTGTAAATGGACTTGTGTGGTGATTTCACCTTGAGGGGATATACAGCTCATCACCATCAGCTGGCCATCGTCAACAGGATAATAACACCATTTGTCACGGCACAAACCACACTCATGGGTGATTGGCGGAAGTGAAAGGAAGTCCATTGCTTTAGATCGTCAATTGCAGATATCATCCGCTCTAACTGGGTCATCCAAAGTCCCTGCTGGGCTCGTAGTAAACAATTGTAAGTAATGATCTCGTGGATTCACCAACTGTTTTATGACGTGTATTAAATGATGTTTTGTTAACAGACTGGTGATAATGGTGGCAGTGTGGAGTGTAAGTAACAGTGACATTCATTGCTTTTAATTCATTAGCCTTGTACTTGACTTGTGTATTTCATAGCTGTCCTATCATCTAACCTACAAGTATGTAATGACTGTGAATTGTCTCTGTCATTATATTTATCGTTGATGAATGTGCAGTTATATAAATATCACCATTAAACAGTTGCGGGTATAATGAAGGTTTATTTAAATAAAAAAATAACTGATGTTGAAAACAAATTATTTACTTTGACATGATTTGTTAGTTGATATATTATTTTAGTCATATTCCCTTTAATCAGCTGTCAAATCAGTGCAAGCTGTGACTGAGTATATTTATTTTGATAATAGGTTTGGAATATTTCAATGACTATACTAACAGCAATTCGTATTCGATGATGGATGAGTCTCCCTTACATCCGTTGTTAGACAAATGATGTGTTTGCACTGGACATGTCTTGTTGATTTCCTTAATGGTAGCATTGAAATTGTGTTACAAGCTGCTTGTGAATGCCTTGTGGTTTTATTACGTAAATATGATGGTGATGATTTTGATGTTTACAGCAAATAACAAAGATCTGAGGTAACCTCCTGACACTGCAAATTACAAGTAAGTAATTAAATCATATTTTTGACAACATTGGTCCATTTTGTATTTATTCCTATGTAGGTTTTATTTATACATTTCACTGGTTCATTTTGACACAGCAAATGTTTTGAGGCCAGAGCTGTTTTATGAGGAAGTAATTCAGGAGGATAGCTGCATAAATAGAACATAGTACAGTGTCTTTCATTACCGGAGTCCAACAAAATACTCCAAGTTTAAATACTTTGTGAGTACAAATAAATTGGGATGGGTATTGGAGGTTTAAAGTGTATCACAATATTTTGCAATGCACAAGGCCATATTGTGGTATATATCATAATATTTTGTATAATTCTAAATTTTTAATTCAGAAGCAATCTGATACATTAAGGTATGAACTGAGGTTCTTAAATGGAACAAAACAAGATTCTTGTACTATATAATGTTTACTCATTCAATAAATACACAGCCATCTTGGGGCCCCAGATGCGCTCGCTCCTGGGCTGCAAAGGCATTTGGCTGGTATATAACATTAAACACATGATGATAAAAATCCCAATATGAAATCACCTGATATATTGAGCACGAAAAAGCAATAGTGTGATGCGTATCATGGAAGGAATAAACCTCAGTTTACTGATATACCAGTAATACCTCGCACCCTTACAAATATAGGACTTGTTTTGCCATGTAACTGTGACAAATATGAAATCAAGAGCCAGTGTTTAACAGCAAGTAAAACCCTTTTATCCATCACAGTAGTCTGATGACAAACAGGCATTTAGTAATTTGACCCTATACAGATGACACCAAATTTTAGCATGACAACTGAATTTTACTTTCAAAACAGTATTTGATCTTAGACATCCAAATTGCAAGCTGTTACAAAACAGTTGATGTTAGATTGATATCGAAATAATCACTGATGATTTAATGCTAGATCTGATTATAATCTATTACAACATATTTTTCAAACTCATCCAAAACAAATTGATGTATGGGTTAAAACAGTCACAAAACTGATAAATTGATGTATCATATATGACTATAAAAATAAAATATGAATCATACATTTATATAATTTACAAATGATATTGATAGCTCACGGAGAAATCAACTATTTTTTTTATTCAGCTTTCACCTAGCTTAACAAGTAACAGTATCGTGATAAATGTGTTACTGTGTGTCATAGTGTGTAGAGCGAGCCTGTCTATTTTTAGATTTCTAAAGTTGTGAATTTTCAACAAGTCAGGTTGATAATCATGATAATGCATTCAACAGCTGGAAGTGACCCATTTCCTGAGTTAGCTTTATCAGTAACACAAGCAGTATGAAGTAACAGAATCAGAGGTCATGCATTGCACAAACATGGCCTTAGTGTTGCATGACAACATAAAACCTTGTATAAGGCCCATCCTCAAGATACAGAGTTCATATATATGTACACATGAATGTGATAAAGGAAATAAATAAAAATAATGCAGACGAACAAACATTTCTATAATCATAAGAAATATATACTGAAAGCAGAGTCCATTGTACGATTCTGAGTTCATCATAAGCATGTGTTGTATATACTGATTATAATTTATATATATACTGCGAAACCCTGTCCATAGTGACAACAAATGTCTACTCAAAGCAGTGTCCATTGTATGTTTCTGACTATATCATAAGCAAATGTTCATGAATCACTTTCAAATAGTGATGTGTATGCGAAAAGGTGAGTGTAGCCTGCTCCATCCTGAAAACCACATGTCCCATCCTTTACAGCATGTGTCCCATCCTGTACAGCGCATGCCCCATCCTGTACAGCACATGCCCCCATCCTGTACAGCGCATGCCCCATCCTGTACAGCACATGCCCCATCCTGTACAGCACATGGCCCATCCTGTACAGCACATGTCCCATCCTGTACAGCACATGCCCCATCCTGTACAGCACATGTCCCATCCTGTACAGCGCATGCCCCATCCTGTACAGCACATGCCCCATCCTGTACAGCACATGTCCCATCCTGTACAGCACATGCCCTATCCTGTACAGCACATGTCCCATCCTGTACAGCACATGCCCCATCCTGTACAGCACATGGCCCATCCTGTACAGCACATGCCCCATCCTGTACAGCACATGCCCCATCCTGTACAGCACATGTCCCATCCTGTACAGCACATGCCCCATCCTGTACAGCACATGTCCCATCCTGTACAGCAGATGTCCCATCCTGTACAGCACATGCCCCCATCCTGTACAGCACATGCCCTATCCTGTACAGCACATGTCCCATCCTGTACAGCACATGTCCCATCCTGTACAGCGCATGCCCCATCCTGTACAGCACATGCCCCATCCTGTAAAGCACATGCCCCATCCTGTACAGCACATGCCCCATCCTGTACAGCACATGCCCTATCCTGTACAGCACATGCCCCATCCTGTACATGTCCCATCCTGTACAACTCATGTCCCATCCTGTACAGCATGTGTCCCATCCCGTACAGAACATGCCCCATCCTGTACAGCGCATGCCCCATCCTGTACAGCACATGCCCCATCTTGTACAGCGCATGTCCCATCCTGTACAGCACATGCCCTATCCTGTACATGCCCTATCCTGTACAGCATGTGTCCAATCCTGTACATGCCCCATCCTGTACAGCACATGCCCCATCCTGTACATGTCCCATCCTGTACAGCACATGCCCCATCCCGTACAACTCATGTCCCATCCTGTACAGCATGTGTCCCATCCTGTACAACACATGCCCCATCCAGTACATGTCCCATCCTGTACAGCACATGCCCCATCCTGTACAACTCATGTCCCATCCTGTACAGCACATGTCCCATCCTGTACAGCACATGCCCCATCCTGTACAGCACATGTCCCATCCTGTACAGCACATGCCCCATCCTGTACATGCCCCATCCTGTACATGCCCCATCCTGTACAACACATGCCCCATCCTGTACATGCCCCATCCTGTACAACACATGCCCCATCCTGTACATGCCCCATCCTGTACATGTCCCATCCTGTACAGCACATGCCCCCATCCTGTACATGCCCCATCCTGTACAACACATGCCCCACCCTGTAAAGCACATGCCCAATCCTGTACAACACATGCCCCACCCTGTAAAGCACATGCCCCATCCTGTACAGCACATGCCCCATCCTGTACAGCACATGCCCCATCCTGTACAGCACATGTCCCATCTTGTACAGCACATGCCCTATCCTGTACATGCCCCATCCTGTACAGCACATGCCCCATCCTGTACAGCACATGTCCCATCCTGTACAGCACATGCCCCATCCTGTACAGCACATGCCCCATCCTGTAAAACACATGTCCCATCCTGTACAGCACATGCCCCACCCTGTAAAGCACATGCCCCATCCTGTACATGCCCCATCCTGTACAGCACATGTCCCATCCTGTAAAGCACATGCCCCATCCTGTACAGCACATGCCCCATCCTGTACATACAGTATAGTAACAATGCATTTAGTCCACTGTACATGTTGAATGATTCATATACATTTCTACTGCAGAATGAATTTGTTCTTTTTTGGTTGCAAATTATCAAACAGTAAATTTACTTATTATTGATATTTTGTTGTTCAAGATGTGGTCAAGCTGGACTAAAACTATGACTATAGCTATCTTACGTGTTTGTTTGTGTACCATCAACACAAAGACACCACAATTCATGAACTAATAATTGCTAACAATGAATTCAACAGATATGGTCATTGTGACTCTTTTGTTATGAGATGAAACACACACCAAATATCATTCTATTGGTTACTATCACAACAAAGAATGTTGATAAATGATTGAAATTGTTGTAGGAAGGAGGAAACATTTTGCTATCACAATCCAATATTCTGCAGTATCAAAGCAGCTGTGTATGGATGGTGCCCGATAAATGGCATGAATGTTGTCAGTTGATATCAGTTCAATGTTTTTGTGATATCTTGAAGTATATCATTGTACATTATTGTTGCCTTGCAATTTTTAAGAAAACTTGATGCAGAAAGTAATACAAGCTTTTTACAACCATGAAGATGGCATCATTCTGTGTTGAAAATGATAAATCAGTGATTTGACACCAAAAGCTGCATATTGGTCAATGACTTGGACCCAAGAAATGTTATAAGTCAATGGTAAAAGTCAATAAGTCATATAAACAAAAATGGCAGAAAAAACATAACAACAAATCAATGCAATACCATTTTTTAATGGATGAATATACATGATCTAGCCAATGAATGTCCCAAAAAGTCTCTATGGTTCCTGGCAGCATTTCCCTATAATACAGAAAGTATGATGCAAAGACACACTCTACTCCGAATTTAAAGTATGATTTTTGATGGCTGTGCATTGTTTTATTACATCAACACTGTAAACTTCTATGACTAATCCTTACAATTTACTTTATATTTATGAAATTATGAAGCGTGACGCCTTGCTAAGCATTTCTGTCGGGCAAAAGTCCAACTACTTAAACAACCATAAGTCAAATTTAAATTTTGTCTGTCTGTGACCAGTGACTGACTACCCTCTGAAACTCTGTAAATGCAGGACCTTTAATCACATTCATACTCCATGTATAATAATTTCAAAGTATTAAAATTGAAAAAGTGCATTATTTGACAATAGGTTCAACAGATGGATCATATTAATTTGAATGCTTGGATTTTGTTTAGATCAGAACTAAAGGTTATTAAGGTCAGAATATTAAAGAATGGCCGAAAAGATTAGTATTTGATAGTGATTCAAAAACACATGCTCATCAGAATTGTACAGTCGACTGTTGTTAGCAGACATTTCTTATGAATATGGAAAGGGTTTTGTCGCTTTTATTTACCCATAATGCAGGTAAAATGTATTAGATCTTTGAACAAACAATATCTTTTCATTGTGGAGGTCAAGGACACAAAAGAAGAACAAAAACAAAGACCACATTTGTGTCCCTTTATTATTAAGGAACACTGTTATTGATGTACACATGACTAGACAAATGCTTAAAGATACAATCATGACATTTGTGTTGTGATATTATCAGTAGAAGGGCTTGCATTGTCATCAATATTATTTTCAGGTGAGTGAGTGAGTTAATGCTTTACGTCACATCGGCAATTTTTCGGCCATATCGTGACGAGGGTAAGTGAATGAATAGTGATCAAGGTCGCTGTGAGCAATATTCCAGCTCTATGAGTAAATAATCACCTTCCACTGATCAGTTACCAGTTACTGATAGCAAGACCAAAGATCCATGCCATCAGAGAATTTCGCATCCCATCCATCCACTTCAGTTAGATTTTGTGATATACATTGGATACTGGGGACCTGTTCTTCATTGTTAGCCCAAGGGGAATATTATTAAGTTTAAATTGTTCTCACTATAATCGATTGTGTTAGGTAGACTATCTAACCCTAAGTACTGCTGTCCATATCTTACAGCCATTCTGACCACAGAATCCACATTTTGTCATTTGTCTTGTATGGTAAGCATATCCTAGCATATTCTATTGAGGATTCAACACAGGTATGCATCAATATGACACCTTGTTTATGCAAGAACACCATCATTTAGCATTAAGCAATGGTCTTGTAGACAAAGGTATGGTGATCGCTTCTATATTTGAGAGAAAGGAGCTGATTCATTCAACGAAGCCAACAGCATCATCACAAGAATTTGTTTCTTGTCTCATGTTATTTTCTACTTATGTACTGAGCAAACAATATGTTTGCCAGATTGATCACTGTTCATGCTACATCTCCTGGAAAAAAATTGTGTTGTGCAAATAAAAGAATTGTTTCGCTCTTTCTTTTCAGAGAAAAAAAATGTATATCTTGAAGCAGTGGCAAGAAAAATATAAATAACACCGACAAAACCCTTTTCATATTCATAAGAAATGACTGCCAAAAACAGAGTTGAATTTACGATTCCAACTTTATCATGGGCATATGTTTATGAATCACTGTCAATGGTGATGATACCAGGTGTTTGCGAAAGGGTGAGCCTATCCTGCTCTCTCGTGGTACTCATACAACACATGCAAAGGCAAGTCATTTGTTCCCCTGAAAAAGTCCAAATAGGGAATTTCAGTTTCCCCTTCCCCCCCCCCCAAATCTTAAATGGTTGCTCCCTTGGTCGAGCTACTAAATGTTCACATGTTTGCACAAATCCAGATAGGTTTGTATTTCCTTCTTTGACACATCATGTGAAACACATTGTTTGTGTCCCATATGTTGTGATACAGATGAATCATTCTGCTAGTATCACTCCAGTCAACTTCATGCTCATGGAAAAACAAGTAATATTTCCAATTTCTGCTATTTTTATTGTATATAAATGAAAAATGTCAGAGCCAGAGGATGATCAGTCTGGATTGTCCCCAGAAACAGATTCCATTGTGCTAAAGGCAAAGTAGCTTTGAGAATGATATGAATATATCACTGAAGATCATTGATGACAGCAGGACTTTGAGAAAAGTGCATGCATGTCCTGTCCTACAGGTTACACCAGCCACTCACACAATTTCATGAAAAAGTAAGTGTTTGTCTGTTGCCTGACACCAATTTATTATTGACAAAACACCTTCACAATAGTTTTTTATATTAAGTTAAAAAAAAAAAAAGGACAAAGATATGTTTATGGTATGTAGCGGCCATAACATTTCCCAGTCCCGTGATGGGATTCGAACCACAGACCTTCTGAGCAGAGGTTGGATGCCTTGTCCACATGACAGAAGAGGTTAACCCCTTCAGCAAGCTGACAAGGTAAGGATGTCATGTGTGGGATGACTCCACACCCTGCTACATACTCTCCCGTCAACAGAAAGCACATCCCGGGGCGCATAATAGGGTACTGAGGCTTATTTTGCTCAAATTTAATATGTTCGTGCTCAGCCCCACGTTGGGCGCCAATGTAGAGGCCATAAAATTTCCGAGTCCCATGATGGGATTCAAACCACGGACCTTCTGAGCAGAGGCCGGACACCTTGTCAACATGACCAAAGAGGTTAACCCCGTCAGCAAGCTGACAAGGTAAGGATGTCATCTGTGGTATGACTCCACGCCCTGCTTCAGGTAGATTTAAATGAAGTGGCAGTATGTGCTGCAAGCTGATTGGTTGAAAATGGTTGAGTCATAGTGTGGTCCTTTGATTGTATGAATGCCTTTTTTGTAAGGTATCATCTCCCAAATTTGATAAATAATGCACGTTGACATGGCAACATGAATGTGACATCAATTATGTATTGCATTTGATAAATATTTATCGGAATAACTTCAAGTTAGAAAATGGTCATTATTGTAGTGGGTGGACGGAGTTTACTTCTCCCTGTTTAGTACATATACTAGCCAGACTTGACCTTCATTGCCTGTAATAAAACCAAACAGTTCAGCAGGAAATGATGTTACTATGATAAACTTGTTTTGTGAACTATGCAGAACCATCATAGAGAATAATTTATCACAAAGTTCCATTACAAATCCATTTCATGATACATAACCAATACATGAAAAAATATATTAGAATGTGAACACTACAACACCATCAGTGTTATACTCAGTTATAAAGAGCATACATCCTCAACTATCTGGTCTATCAAATATGCCACAGAATTCAGCCTGATGAAACAATAATTAATATTTTTGTCCTATATGTCATTTGTCCTTCTGCCACAAAATTCAGCATGGAGCAGCGAAAAGCACTCAGTATTGATATGATCTATGTCAGTTGATGAGCATATGCATCACCATTTGGCCTATCAAATAAGCCACAAAATTCAGTATGGAGCAACAAGAATCAATATTTTTGTTGTATATGTCTATGAAATATGTCCCCAAATACAGAATTTGTATGTCTGAATATTGTTATGTCCATTCAGATGCCCATTTGGGACTCCATGAAACAGATTATTGAGTTGACTCTGCTGGATGGTCTTTGCTCTCTGTAATGTTTATGATTAATGGCCCAAAGATGAATATGGTTAATGCCCAGTGTGACACATGTAATTATTTATTTTATTATTGGGCATTGTTACTAATCTTAAACTAACCTTACATTAGAATATATGGTTATTATGAACGTGGATATATATCGTTCTATCGGTCATAAGAAACTATTTTAAAAGCCCCAACTGCATTTCTGTATATTGTCATATAAAATGTACATGAATAATCAATTCTGTATAAAAATTCTACAGTTATAGCTGACTGATTTTTCACTTCCAAGACATCTATAGATCAATAGTTTCTTATGTGAATAACAAACTACAAGCAGTAAAACTCAATCAGTGTCAGTCACCATCAGTTGTGAATCAAACAACCAACTTGCAATTGTCTAATTCTCTCTTCAGTCCACTCACAGATTAGGGAACCTCAGTTAGTGTCAAGTACAATCAGAAGTAAAAAATATTGTGAATAAATAGTTGAGGAATCCAACATAACAGATAAGGTTTCCGAGTAACAAACTATGAATGTAATTAATAAATATCATCACTCTTTTATCGGTTATCACAGCCACGTTTTACTGCACAAGAGGTGTCAACTTTTGTTCAGAATTTGAGTATATAATTATACAGTGTGTCGTCTACACCCAGGGTTTACCCTGGCTCAGAAAACCTTCGTATTTTATGCAGTCTAAGTAGAAAATACCCAACATTATTTTCCCATTGCATCAGTTGTGAAGCAGATCATTCAGTCGGTCAAAATCAATAATTTAATTGCACTTAAAAGTCTAAATATTAAAATCTGAAACGGACATATCCCTTAACAATAAACTACACACATACAACCAATATCAACCTTATTTAAAGCTGGAAAATCCATCATCAAAAACAGAACAACCTTCCTGGCAAGCCATCAGTGAATTAAGCTTCAATAATTGCTTGCTGGGGTGCTTGTATTTGCTACATCACTTGGAACTACCACATCAAGCCAATCAAAAAGTCCAAAAATATGCAGCTTAAAGCTTCCACAAAAAACGCAAGTGTCGCTTCCTGTTTTCCGTCACACAATGGTATTACCTTTACAAAATCTAGTTCTGATGTTATTTAGATTCAAATGAACAATGAATTAAAGTGCGAGACAGCAGGCTGATCACTTTGTTGATGTTTGCAAGTCAATTGAATTTGTTACTGTTTAAGGTTATTCTTTGTGGTTAAAAAAAACAAAATGTATAATTTATTGTGTACAGTACTGACTGTAGCGAGTCACATGTGAATAGTCACAATATTATACAGCAGTTGTTTTCTTAGTTTATGTCAATTAGCAAATAAAATGATGTAGGACACTACAATTTACTTCAACGACTGTAGATTGTAGACACCTACGTGAAATATGATTTAAAAGCAGGATTAGTTGAAGAAGATAATGTTTTAGATTACGAAAATAATTTATTGCGAGTTAGTGAGTGAGTTGGGTTTTATGATTTTTTTAACAGTGTTCCAGTTATATCCATGTTGTGATGCTGGTCTCAGATGTTTACCACTTTGGTGAAACCCACGATCATGGGTATGGTGCTGACAAACTTAGAAACATAACTAAACCAGCATCTGAACCCACAATCATCTGTAATATATTACGAAATCAGACACTCCGGCAACCCATGCTTGCCATCAAAAGCGACTATGCTTGTCGTAAGAGGCGACTAACGGAATCGGATGGTCAGGCTCGCTGATTTGGTTGCTGCAGGTCATTGTATCTCAATTGCATAGATCGATGCTCATGATGTCAGTTACTGGATTGTCTTGTCCAGACTCGATTGTTTACAGACCCCTGTCATATAGCTGGAATATGCTTAGTGCGAAGACCCTGTGACTCCAGGTAGCACAGTTCTGAAAGGCCTGGGCAAACCCTGTACAGCTGTTGTGAAGACATGGACCATATGGCAGTGTCAGTCAGCGTCACATGATTAGATTTTTATGGTTATCCAGAATCAATATTTTGTGCAGCTGTTGCACAGTGAATCCTTTTTAAATGTCATTGTCAGTTTATATTAAAATACAAATTATTATCAAGTCCTTTGCAGCGTACATGAATATTACTTCTTATCTTCATGCCTGTGGTTTTTGCTATGTCCACATAGATAGTTTCCATCATTTTGGATTGCCCTTTGACAAGTGGTTCAGAGTGCAGGGTTCTCTGTGTTCTGATCTCTTTCTGACATCCTGCCATCAGAGCCCAGTCTGAACTCTGGACATGGTCTGATTGTCAGAAGAGCTGACGAAAGATCAGGTGATCGAATGAGTTGGTTTTACATCGCTTTAAACAGCGTGATGACAGTGTGTCAGCGAAGTGTTTTCGTGGGAGGAACATCATTTTGGTGCAGCAGGTCTCAGACATTGAACTTTTGTACAAACTTGTTCTGAAGGGATTTCATATAGACAGAATAATTTTGATGAAAACATTAGCCGCATGCACTTTGAACTGTCAATATAGTAAATTAAATTACAGTGCCATTAGCAGACAGTGTAGTAGCAAAGATTATATCCTACCTAAATATTATCCACGGGAAATTTTTACTCTAGAGTTTAGTATTGGATAGGATTAAACACACTGGTAGGGGTTCAAATTCACTAGGGAGAATCATCCCCAGGATAAAAAAATAGAGGAGGCTAATATTCACTCGTAGATAGTCAGTCTGAATTTATTGCTCAAAATATGACAGGAATTAAATTCTGTAAAAGACGGTGCCTCATCCAACACAAGGATCACATTATTCATTACTAATGAAACCATTACTAATATACTTTGTGATATATGCTGTTGTGTGTGTGTCACTGACATATATTGACATCGCATCGAGTTGTGACCTATATAGCACCGGTTATTGATCAGATTTTTAAAATAATTTATACATTACATATTCATATATTTTGTTTGAAACTAGGATTTACATTTTGTTATTATGATAAGAACAAAATGCATTTAATTAGGAAATGATTAACATTAACTGTGACAATTGTAAATGACACGTCTCAATTTGAATTGAGTGAGTGAGTGAGTATGGTTTTATGCTGCTTTTAGCAATATTCTAGCAATATCATGGCAGGGGACACCAGAAATGGGCTTCACACATTGTACCCATGTTGGGAATCGAACCCGGGTCTTTGGCGTGATGAGCGAACGCTTTAGCCACTAGGCTACCAGTTTGAATGGAAGTAACAGGACTACCTCATTCTGAAGGGAAGGTCATTGCTGATGATGTTCATGCCATCCGGACATATGCAACCCATAAGAAGAACAAGTCTGCTGCCTCAGAGGTTACTATAATTGTGAGTCTAGGTTAGATTAGTTTCCCAGTGATATATACTTGTCGTACGAGGAGGCTTAATGAATAGGGTGGTCAGTCTTGGTAACTTGGTTGATTGTGTGTCAATATATAAATGAATGAATGTTGTTCATATTATCAATCACTGGCTCATCTGGCCCAAACTTCATTATTTACTGGCTGCCCTCATGTTGCTGGAAACTTTCTGAGTGCATCATTAAACAACAAACAAATCAAAACTAAATCACTGCATGAAACTGCCTGTTACAATGCGACCTGATTGACATAAAACAGTTGGTTCTCCTATGCACCCTCAGTGGATTTCATCCAATTAGCTCTGATGATCTGAAATATAATTCCACCAAAGAAGACTTATTTGCTTTTGCAATGAAAGCATTTGCCCTTTACACCAGATTAGCTAGACATATTCTAAAATGATAAGGCAGTTGGTGTATCAATGGGAATATTCAGGTGCCTTACATCTGATGGCTTGCATGTCCTCACCTAAAATGCCATCAAACAAAATGACACCTGATTGGTTAGACATTCTAGACTGAAACCTACCCACCAGACACAACTGGTTACACAGTTTAAATATCAGTAGCTGACGACTGATTGGCAGAATATGTTCTGAACTAAAACCAAATCAACAAGACGTAATTGGTTGGGCCGTTGGAATAGCAGTTTCCGATTCCTGCTAACATGTTCTGAACTAAAATGTCATCTGCCAAGACATGATTGCTCAAGCACTTTGATTATCTGTTCTGGACACCTGATTGGCTGAACATGTTCTGAACTGAACACTGATTGGTTTGGCAATAGAAGCATATGTGTCTGTCACCTAGGTGGCTACAATTCTTACACCTGACTGGATAGCATTTTCTGAAGTGAAATGTAACCCAACAAGACACAATGAGATAGGCAACAGAACCAACAGGAGGCAGTTGGTTTGCAGGTAGCATTGTGCCCTACACTTGAATAACAAACTATGTTCTGAAGTACATGTCACTCAAGAAGACAATTGGGGACACGGGTCACCCCATTGTCTATGGTGCCACAAATCATTGCGCAGAGTGGCATCCTTTGGGCACACCAGAACCCCATGATTTTGGGTTTGAGTTGTGGTTCACCTCGATTATGTTTCTAGGTTTGTCAGCACTCTACCCATGCTCATGGGTTTAACTAAAGAAGTAAATCTCTGAGACCTGCATCACTTTGGGCTTTCTTCAAACATTAAACTGACATTCAGTGACATAATGGAATACTGTCCAAAGCGGCAGTTAACCCAACTTTTGAAAAATAACACCATTAGTGCAATGTATTTTTTATTGGCAGGTTTGAAGTCACATGTCATCCAACACCACAAATTTTACTGGACAGTAACTGCCTTGTACCTTATAAACCAACCATGTTATTGTCTTATTTCTAACAGGACAAGTTTCAGTAGGCACTAGAAGCTACTTCACCTTTCCATTGACCTCATTTTGGCACAATACCGTTCAACTCTTAATAAAAATGCATGGCTGGTGCAAGGGTCAAATGGGAGAACATTTTGGAAATAATTTCAAAGATCTTTTCTATGATTTTCATGGCTGTTTTGCCTTTTTCCATTGAAATCTGTTTTGACGGTTAGTCCAGACAGGTTATTCTCTGGCATTGACGTTGTATGTCATTAAAAATCAAAATGATCTTCAGGAACATATTGATTCTTACTTGTCATAAGGATTTTAGAGGCAAATTTAAGTAATAAATTAATCAGAATAAATGGAATGATGTGTTTACCTTCTCAAATACATTCACATACCTTGAACACACAATGCCATTTAGAAAGTGGTCAGGTGTAACAAATGTTATATTTGGGATAAAACTTTCTTTGTAAAGTACAGATTCTCGTACTATTGGGTTTGAGTCCCATCCCGGTCAGAGTGAAGCACCTAATCGCCAGCACACAAAAGTCAGCAATCTAACCACTCAGCCACCAAGGCTTCCACAAAAATGAAAGTCTGACAACAGGTTGTCTAGATCTCATACTTTGTACCAAAACAGTACAAGAATCTGTACAATACTAAGAAAGTGTTATCCCACATTTGTTACATTCACATACCTTCTTTTTGGAGTGAATGATTGCATTCCATTTGTAATAAACTGTATATAACGGTTTGTTCTATATCTACATGACAGTAGATGTTTTTCTGTTAAAATTGATTCCTGTGATGCTCCCTTGCTATAAACAATATGATATATAGGTCTTTGTCGACAGCATTGACATAAAATATGTAGTAATGAAGTATTTTTGAAATCACACACATACATTTATGATTGGAGAAAAGGTTAACAGTCTTTCATGTAGATCTATACATAGAAACTTTGTTGTACCCATCTTCTTTAACTTCAAAGCCTCAGTAGGATGTTGTGTGGTCCTATACCAGCATCCTGCTTGACTTAAACTATGGGCATGTATTTTTGATGATTCCAAGGACACCCACATTAATACTGTTACTTTTTCATATCTTTGTGCATATGAAATATGAAATATGTATAGGAAATATTTCTGATAAATCTTATCTTCTCAAATCCTTCCTCTCAGTGAAAGGTTATACTTAATACTTTGGGCCCGACCATTTGGACTGCTGGTTTTCCTGATGAAATGTGTTGCAAATAAGAAATTCCTGTACACCAAAGGCGGCCATAGTGAAAAATACCTTTCCATAATCATAAGAAATCTCAGCGAAAAGCAGAGCCCATTCAATGATTCCAACTATGTCATAAGCATGTGTTTCTGAAAACATCAATATCTAAGAGATATTCATATACATATATTTTTACAAAATATGAAGATAGGTTCCAAAACAGAGTGAGTGAGTGAGTGAGTTGGGTTTAACGCCGCTTTTAACAGTATTCCAGTTATATCACGGCGTGTCAGCTTAATGTGGGAGGAAAGCCCGAAGTGATGCAGGTCTCAGACGTTTACCACTTCGGTGAAACCCACGAGCACGGGTATGGTCCTGACAAACCTAGAAACATGGCGCCTTAGACGACTGGGCCACCTGTGCCCCCGTTCCAAAACAGAATTGAAGAGACTTTTGGAAGAACCTACATTGAGTACATTCACTTTTATTTTCGAATGAATTTTTGGTTTAGCATTACTTTCACAGAAGCATTGATGAATGTAAATTTAGCGCTATATTATTACATGAATCTGGTGGTTGGTATTGTAATATTAGTTGAAAAATTTGATACTAACTGGAACAAAAGACATTTTCTGCTTAGTCACTTGAGTCTGGTTGTGCTGTTTCTCACGGCCAGGTTCTTGACTTCATGGGATCAGTTGACCTGTAACACAAAAGTGTTTGAAAGCATTACACCTCAAACTGCATAAGGTAATCAGCAAAAGAAACTCCACACAGTGGATATTCTTGTTGAGGTAGTGTGTATCCCAGCACTACATTTGTGAAGGTACAAATGTGATCAACATGACGAGACACAAGCATGAATACACTTAGGCAAAGCTTTCAAGGCTGTTATCATTGTTGTCAATATGAAAGATCCCTTTCATTTGGTTGCTTATGGAAAAGCCAGATGTTTCTTCTGGCGAAGGAAACTATGAGACTTTCAGTCGTAATAATGGATACCTTAAAACACCAGGTAAATATTCTTCATGATCAAATGCTTTTTGTCTGGTGAAATGAATACTTCATACTGAAATTACTAGTGAAGTTATTGGCAAAATGTGAATAATCTCTTTGTCCCATAATGCCATTCTGAAAATAATCTAAGTTCAAGATTTATGTTTGCATGCAACACTACCTTTTGAAAGCATGTATGAGTACAAATCAAGTGTGAAAAACCCCATTTAGTACATTGTGTGTCTAGTTCCTGTTGGTCTTCATTTATATCTTGGTTTATCTCCTCAGTACACTATCAATTAGAGAATATTATGAAGAGGCATGTCTAGTTTTTGCATGTCAATTTAACAAATTAATTGATGTATATATGCAGTTACTATAGTAGTGACAATAAAACCACAAGAGCATACACTAAACTACAGTCATAATGAACTCAAGGGGACCACTAATTCCAGCTTGTTATAACCGTAGTTCCTTATAAGTATTTCGATGGTGCTAAATATTATTAAATAAACAGGAAAAAGCCAGGACCAAAACCAGTTTGTTATAACTCTCAGTTTTTTATTAGCGTGTCTCTTAAGGACTTTTCTAATTCTTTCTGATCTGTTTGTTGAGCACTTGTTTAATATTGTTTTTTCCTGAGAGTAAAGCATGGATTGTCCTGCTCTATTCAAGTGTTGTTTTAATCTGGTCTACACTGAGAAGTTTCAAATTACCTTTGTTCAAGTATCTATTGGAGTAGACGTCGACATAACAGGGAGTAATCCGCACATACGCCAGCCAGCTTATTCTGTTATATTAACAGGCAACTCCAACGTCCCTTGTCAACTACAACAACACTAATCTCTCTTACAAACCCTGATACAAATATATCAAATACAGCCCATGCAAGTCTAAAATGTTTGGAACCTGCAAAAGTAGCTTTGATATTTGGTCTATTATCTTAATAGGGTGTCTCAAAACTTTCCAGATGCAGTTAAGACTATTGTTACCCACTTGCTGTAATTTCATGTTGCTGATCTTTCCAGATTTACAGTATTCATTTGGTCTTGTCTTCTCATTAGATACATGCTGTTCCTTTGTTTCTGGGGGCAGTCGGGTAGCCTAGTGGTTAAAGTGTTTGCTCGTCAAGACCCGGGTTCGATTCCCAACATGGGTACAATATGTGAAGCCCATTTCTGGTGTTCCCAGCCATGATATTGCTGGAATATTGCTAAAAGCGTTGTAAAACTATACTCACTCACTCACTCACTCACTCACTCCTTTGTTTCTGAAATATTTAATTGGTGAATACATGACACTTTTTCATGGATAGCAACTTCTTTTATTCTTTGGACGACGTTTCAGAGCTACTTCTTGCTCCTTCATCAGGTGAATGCCCAGTGCATGGAGTATTATCATTAATATGTATATAAATCAAGATGTTTACAATGACAAAGCCAATGATATAGGATCAATGTACAAAGATAACAATAAGTACACTGAAGGTGTAGTGGTGACAAGGATCTGGTTATTGTGACACAAGCAATAACGTAATCACGATGTCCATTGTGGTAGATAATGTGATTACAGCACCGATACCCTTGTCCCAGTTAATGGCTGGCTTCTTTCTTTTGATTTTGATGCCTTCTTGAAGTTTCCTCTTTTTCCAATGATATGATGTTGGTATGGAGTATCTTGGTTTGTGGTCTGGAAATATGGTTGTCAGGATTTTGTTCCAGGATGAGATGTTCCAAAAGGGAAGATTTCATGTCAGATTTTTCAACAGATGTCTTGTGTTCATTTATTCTGGTGGCTTTGGGGCATGGAGTCTCTCCAGTGTATTTGTGTCCACAGTTGCATGATATCTCATACACACAACCTCTTTTGACTTGTACCATTATTTCCCATGTTTTTCCAGGTGAACAATTGACTTACCGTTGCATGTGTTTGTGATGTGGCACAGGTGAGGCAGGTTACACTCACCTGTTCTGTAACACCTGGTATTATCACTATTTGATGTAATTTTACATGATCATGATATTGTTGAAATCATACAATGGAATCATTTTCACTATGGGGGACTTTTAGTTTTAGTTTTGAACACTCTTTTGGATTCTTGACTCAACATTCATAACATAAGCTGCACAAGTGTAACAGTTGGAGTTTGATGGGTTCCTTGAACTTCAATGAAGAGTATTCATACTGTTAAGACTAGTTATTACCACAGTAAGTGTTGCATATTATACACACATGTTGCATATATATGTTTGTGTCAGATATATATATCGTACTGCTACACACTCATTCACATTAAAGCAGCTTTTGAATACAAAACGAGACAATATTCTTAACTCATTATAGGAGATTATGAAACTATTACAAGCACAATGAACATCACTGGTAGGAAATGAATATGTTTGTATGATTGAATCCGGTTTTAACCCGTTACACAAAATTTCATTACAATTATATTTAATATTAAGCCTGTTTATAAGCCTCAGCGTATCATTAGTTTCAGCTAAATTGTGTTACACGCATCAGTTAACTGAATATTTATTTGTGGACACGAAATATCATGCAGTTGCAAGATTTGAGAATATGTTGTCATCATGTATCAATGCCTTCTGCTGTTTGGATTCTGCTTTATTATAGACATCATTCTGCTGTAACCTACTGTGACAGATGCAGTCATTAATCTGTAATGGATGACCATCAGGAACCTTGAAGTGCACTATTTCCTGAAAAGTAATATCATTTAGAAGCTGATGTATTTGGAACTTTTGACTTTTAACGAGGACTAGTGGCCTTGGAGATTGACCAACAGCTATATGTGTTCTCACCAATAGCAACTTCTGATTTTTCAGCTGTTTTACTGTGTACTGGTAATTATGTACAAAAAGTCTCATAGTTTGACAGTTTGATTGCATTATATTTCATCCAGCCGGCAAACATGCAATTATTAAGTATCAAAAGTTCATGAAAATGTTAATGAAACATGACATTTCAGGGTATATTCTAATGTAAATTATGATCCCACTATCTGTTAATACTCCAAGGGGATTCCAAACCGAAATCAGACCCTTGCATCCTTTACTTTTTGAAACTGTTTAAACACTCATTCACTCACTCCACTCAAGGCAGGATGTGTCTCCCCTTGCAAAGTGAGTGAGTGAGTGGTTTGGGTTTAACATCATTGTTTAACAACAGTTATGCCATGGCATGTTAGCTTAATGTGGGATAAAAGCCAGCAATGGAAGTTTTAGACATTTTCCAAGTCACAAACATGGACAACCCACAATCATAGGATCCTGGCTTGCCTAAGGGACATTGCCTTGCACAATGAATTGTGGCACCTTAGACAACTAGGCCACCTTTGTGGACCACTTTCATCTGAAGAGGAGAAGTTTGGCACTGTGGTCTTAAATCAGCATTCTGCTACTTTCAAAATAAGGATATATTATTACACCACAGTCCTAAATCATGTTGGCTGGCATTCACTGTATTTCCCAAATGAGTCATAATTCAAATGAAGTAGCAACATGTTAGAACAAAACACTAATGTCTATCAAGTAGGGGTAAGATGTGTGGATGAACAACTTCTTTATTGCAATTAGGAGCGACATTTCGGTGTAGATTCTACCACCGTTATCAAGCAAGTGTTAGAACCAACACCGAAATGTTGCTCTTCATCCATATGTCTTATCCTTACTTAGTACTCCACTAAGTTGAATTATGTCATTGGAAGTATTTCCTGGGCCCACTTGCACAAAGCAATCTTAGCACTACAACTATTGTAAGCCTATGTTAAAGTATGGGAGTTACGATCATCTTAGTGCTCAGGTCACTTTATGCAAGTGGGACTGGTTGTCAGGTAAGGCATATCACATGTTTACTTTCATCATCATCCTGACTTCTAAGTTGCTAAGTTTTCATGTATTCTCCAGTAATTAATAGTATTCATCATTTGAATCAAATGGCAACATGTGTAATGAAAAAACAGCAAATTGTCAGTTGGAATTAGCATTGTGTTCCTATCCTATTCTTTACCATAACTTACAAACCGTTCAAAGTTTTTCAATGAGACTTGGCATATGCATTGCTCATTAGCTGAGTTAGTGCCTTTTTTCTATTAAATAAATGTTCACAAATTTTACTTTTAATGTTTCCATGGAAACAATTTCAATGTTATCAGTCTCAAACAACCCTTGGCTTCATTTCCAGGCGATGACTCTCAAACCAATGAATGTTTGCATGAAACTAAACAGGTGCAATGACCACATGCTCAACCATGCCTCTACCCTTTCTGGCACTCAGCATTAAGGGGCTAAAAAACAAGGACTGGGCAGCTCGGAGTCAGTATACTATGTCTGAGTGGGGCATTCATGTTAAACAGCTTCATGGTGTCTCAGTGAGCTAGCGCTATGAAATCGACATTAGTCCAGACAAGTACAAGCAGACACACACGCACACATACACCATAAGCTAGCTCTCAGGTCAGAACATGAAACATTTATCACCTGGTTTTGTTTCTGTCAATAATTAATGATAGAACTCCACAGCCATGGCCAAGGACTAACTCAAGAATTGAAAAATGATCTCAAGTCCTTTGTTGGTGGAGTCCTGTATGTGTTACTCATGTATGCAGACTCCCACAGTTACTGAGGCTTGAGTGAGTGAGTGAGTGAGTGAGTGAGTGAGTGAGTGAGTGAGTATGGTTTTACGCCGCTTTTAGCAATATTCCAGCAATATCACGGCGGGGGACACCAGAAATGGGCTTCACACATTGTACCCATGTCGGGAATCGAACCCGGGTCTTTGGCATGACGAGCGAACGCTTTAACCACTAGGCTACCCGACCGCCCTGAGGCTTGAACAGCATGGTAAACTGAAGCATTAATATGACATGTTCTTATATTTGGACCCATAAACCCATGGGACACTGCATTAATGGATGTTTTCTCTTTGTAAGTAAAACTTATGTATCTTTAACAGCTTTGTCAGGACCAGTGTTTCCATTACTGAAATCATCTATCCTTCACATAATTTGAACTCATAAAGAATGAGTGAGAAAGCAATTATGCATCATTAACTGATACTCAGAGAAAGATGGTTGGCCATCTATCCATCAGCAATGGTTTACTTTGGAGTCGACCCATGAAGATCTGGGGTATGTGAAAGTATATGTAACAACATCTTCTGAATTCAATAGATATAAAATAATCAAGTCTCCATACAAAATACAAAATCTACCCCCACAACCCCCACACCCCCACTCCCCCACCCACATCACCTGTGAAGATCCGGGGTATTGTAGCTCTTCAGCAACCCATGCTTGCCGTAAGAGGTGACTAACGGGATTGGGTGTTCATCCTCGCTGACTTGATTGATGCATGTCATCGATCCCAATTGCGTGGATCGATGCTCATGATATCAATCACTGGATTGTCTGGTCCCGACTTGATTATTTACAGACCGCTGTCATATAGCTGGAATATTGCTGAGTGAGGCGTTAAACAACAAACAAACAAACTTCGGAGTCAAAGACTCACTGACACTGATCGAAGTCTTGGATGGTGTGGAAAAGCTGTAACACTCTCTGCAATATTCCAGCTATATGACAGCTGCCTGGAGAGCTGTAAGACATTGACATACAGATAATTTTTTGTTTGGTGTTCAACACTATACTCAGTAAGATTTAAGTATGAGCAACATCCCATGCTTTAGGTTGTATGATGTGAGTGTCTGTGTTTGTGTGTGTAATGTTGTTATCAGTATACATGTAGTCTGGGATATGTGATTATAATGAATCGTACGACATCCACTTGACCTTCACAAGATGTTGAGTTCATGACATGCAGTGACTTTCTATTATCATGAAGAGAGATAGTAACTCGGAGATAACCTCTAAATCAAAATTCAGTTCTCTGACTCTAACCTCCTTCAAACTGATTAGTGCCATGACTTGTGTAGGGTTGCCCCTTTAGCATTGACAGAATCCACTGGGTACGAATGATAATAATAAAAATGACAAAACCCATTCCATATTCACAAGAAATGTCCGCTAAAAGCAGAGTCTGTTGTACGATTGTGACTATATCATGATCAGGTGTTTGTGAATCGCTATCATATAGCGATGATACAGGGATGCCATTGTACAAAACAAAAACAACCTTTGTGCTTAGAATGGTGTAAGTCTATGTTAAGGTATGGCAGTAATGATCACTAAAGCGCTAAGATCGCTTTGTACAACAGCACCCAGGTGTTAGCAAAAGGTTGAGCATATCCTGCCCCAGGTATGGTGTGCCCATCACAAAAACATGCAAAGGCATGTCAATTGTTCACCTGAAAAAGCACAAGAACATATGGTAGGGAAGTCAAAACAGGGAACTGCATTGGACATGATGCATGTTACTGATGCTTCAAATTTAGAATGTCATCCACATGTCTACCCTAAAACCTTTTAGAAGCTTTACTAAGGCCTTGAATGTTGTAACCTTGATCGAACAACTTCTGAGAAAGCTCTCTTTGACACTCTTCAAGATCGTCATGCAAAGATCAAATGAACCCTGGCATATAGAGAAGGTTGTTTCATATATTTAATATGTAATTTGAGGTTTAATTTGAAGATTTAGTTTTGAAATTTTGCACTTTATGAGGTACACCGTTGTTACTGTTCTCTTGATAATACACATTAGCACAATCATTCCTTGCATGGATTGTCTTACATTGATATAGATACTTACAGCAGTCAAATATATGGTATTAAAATCTATAGGTTGTTTCAAGAAAATGATGCTGTTATTGACACGTTTTCAGTATAACTCACTTATATGAAATAAAAGTCACAATTATTACAAAGATAATCAGGACTTGCTTCTTTAATGTCTCCAAGCTACTGCAACTTTAATTTATAATTGCCAAAAAATTGCACACCTTATATTGTGTTACCACAAAAACCAAACGGGTTGTGAAATACATAATAATCCCCCCTGAAATCTTCTACAAATGAAATGCATTTAAATGAATATGTAGGTTTTTCAGTGATGGTGAAACATTGATCAATTTTGCCGTTTTGATGTTTACAAATTTTCAGGTATTGTCTTTGAGTGTGAATATTGCAAAATTATTGTTGACTCATGTCATTTTATAATCGGTATATTGATGGAATGACCGTTTAGCACTCTTGAATGGGACCTGTATTATTGTAAGAGACAATGTATACTGCTCCACTTTTGATAGGGATAATCAGAGTATAACTTCAAGGGGGGCATGGGTGGCCCAGTCGTCTAAGGCGCCGCAATTCGCTGTGCAGAGTTGCGTACCTTGGGCACTCCAGAAACTATGATTGTGGGTTCAAATCCCGGTTCACCCCGATTATGTTTCTAGGTTTGTCAGCACCATACCCGTGCTCGTGGGTTTCACCGAAGTGGTAAACGTCTGAGACCAGCATCACTTCGGTCTTTCAACCCACATTAAGCTGATACGCCGTGATATAACTGGAATAGTGTTAAAAGAATTAAAACCCAACTCACTCACTCACCCACTTAACTTGAAGAGTAGTGTGTTTAGGTAACATCCTTAAAACAGTTTTTTTAATCTGAAAGGAAGTACCAAACACTAATGTTCTAAGAGCACACCAGCCCTGTACAGCAAACCTTTTATGTATTTTGTCCTTATTATTTACACGCAGCCAGGATATAACTGGAATATTAACTGCAGTGTTAAACGATCATTCACTGACTCACTCGACAGTGGTATATTTTTGTGGGATTTGGTTTCTAAAACTTATATTTGCAGTGCCTCAGACTGTGCTTCTGTCGTAGTGACTGGTTTACGACTACCATTGTCTGTAGTGCATTTGACACCAAAGGCTAATTACCCTGTAGCCATGTCTCCATAACTTAATTGTCATTACGTTTTAGGTGCTAATCCCCGTTGTTAATCCTCACCAACATTTCATTGTATATTGACTGTCGGCCAACCTGGGCTGCTATATCAGTTCCCATTAATTCCTGTTATTTATAGTATGACATTTATTGCCTTAATTGTTCATCCCCTGAGCTGTGTCGGTTCATCACCCCCAGAAGTCCCATGTCCGGAGCAACGGCATTGTCTTTCCATTGTTGTTCATTACTATATATGTGCTACGATTACACTGTTACTACGATGTTAGTCAAGCTTGATATCCTGAGTGCTAGTGTAGGGACAACATCGAGCAGGATGTGCCACTCGTAGGAAGCGTTCTGAGGTTAAGCTGGAGCTGAGCTGGGTGATCAGGCTCGCTGTCTTGGTTGATGCATGTCATCGTATCCCAAATGTGTAAATCGATGCTCATGGTGTCAATCACTGGATTGTTTCAACCAGACATGATTGTTTACAGACCACCGTCATTTAGGCTGAATATCCCTGAGTGTGATAACAAACAAACAATCAATCAAACAACAAACAATCAATGCAAAGTTAAAAGTTGAACCCATCCCCCAGATATACTATTCTATAAGACAAAAGTTATGTCTGGACTGGAAGATGGATTTGCGTTACCTTAGGCTAGCATCTATCTAATATCTATAACTGAAACTACTGATTTTTTGTATATGCATTTTCCTGATTCCTAATATGTATTACTTGCTATTCTAAATTATATTAAATTTTGTATAAATGCTACACAATGATAACTTAAAAAAGTGCTTGCTGTGGATCTAATTATTACATGAAAACTTATCATAAATGTTATGTCATGATATATGCATCAGCTATCAAGGACATTCCTTCTGATGTAACTCAGAAGGAAGTTAATGAACATGTGTACACTCACATGTTTCCTGTTATTCTCATCTGTCATGTGAGCCAGCTGCTTATCTTCGGATACATGTGGTGATCCTGCGTCCGCTAATTGTGCTTGTGCTCAACATTTCATTGGGATATTCTGAATGTCTGGATAACTCTAACTGGATGTTTGCAGATGTTGGCATAGGAATATTATGAGATTTGGTTCTGATGCATAATAAACAAAGCTAAACATGGGAGCATGTGGCATGCAAAGATTTGGAATATTTCTGGAATATTGGAATTTGTATTGCATAGTTTAAGCAGCAAGTGTTGTGTTGAGATGCTCAATGGGAATAAATTAATCTTTGTTCCATGCAGCCTGCACTTCTCCTAAAATGAACAAATCTGTCCTAAATTCATTTAAATGTGTGAGTGTGAACAATACTACTCAATTCCTGATAGGAATACTGTGCTAGCACACACCCTTACAAATGTTGGGAGACAATAATGGATATAAATGTTTACTTTTGTGTATCATGAAATGAAGCTTAAGCGTCAGGTCCATTCCACATCATCTTATTCGTACAACAATGTCTCCAAACAACCAGTCGGATGTATCCAACACCTGAATACTCAGAATATCCCTGTCACATGTTGAGTGGTATTGTTCAAGGATAAATTAACTGTTTGTGTCATTTATCATTAGAAATGACTAAAATGGGAAACTCATAATTAACAGAAACGTTAACCGAAATGTGAAAAAATAACAAAGTGGCTTTATATTACCCTTTTGATTCTCTGATTTTGTATTTATGGCAAAGAATTGGTATCACTATGGCGTATCAAGTAAATGTTTTTTTTGTTTTTTTTGACATTTTTTATTCCTTTCGAGGAGTTGTACATCAGGTTCAGTGGTTACACAGTAGGTTTCGTCAATTGTAGTGACAATACGTTACATAGATGTACATTTCTTGTGATATAAATATAGCATGCATAATTGAAACGCGCGCGCGTGCACACACACACACACACACACACACACACACACGATATGCCTCAAGTAGAGCATGAAAAGTTGTATCGATAGTCAGATATAACTAAAACAATTATGGTAGTATTGCTATTTGAGGCATAGCTGATCTATAGCCTTATTGTACAGAGCATGACTATTATATTAATTTGTGTAGGATTTTTCCCCATTTTCGTTCAAATTGTAATAGACCATTGTTTTTGGTGGCAATGAATTTTTCAATCATCGCTGTCTCTTTTAGTATTTTTCTAAAATTATCAAAAATTGGTTTCTCACCCTTAATACTTGATATATATATATATCTTTTACAGGATATTATAATATGATTAAGTAAAAGTTTATTTTTGTCAAATCCAAAAATAACTTAGTATTTGGTAAGTTAGATCCTAGTATTTGTGTCAAGGTTTAAAAAGGTTTCCAGTTTGCTCCAAAAGTGTTTAACATATTCACATTCCCAATATACATGCATAAGGTTTTCGTCATTTAAGTCACAAAAGGAGCAAATATCATTATCAACTAGTTTCATTCTTAATAATTCCTTTTTGGTGTAAATTATTCTGTGGATAAACTTAAACTGAAAGTCAATCAATTTAGTATCTTTAGTACATTTTCTGAAATTTGAATAAACTTCTTTCCATTGAATATCATTATCAAAAAGAGATTGCCATTTTCCATTTACTAAGGGTGGTTTTGTTATTGTAATTAGTCTATCATAAAAGTACCTAGATCCTTGAACGGGTATAAATATATCCCTCAATTGTGGACTAAAATTTAAGTCATATATTGGTATTTTAATATAATGGTTGACAGTGTCTCTCCATTCTTTAGGTATACTAAGTTTAACCTTATTATAATCTAATATTGTACCCTGTATATCATAACGAACTTTTAATATTTCAAATGGCAAAAATCCATTCTCATTACATAAGTCCTTAATTGTCACTATACCCTTTTTAAACCAATTTGTAATTATGTAGTTTTCATTTTTAAATTGGTGATTTAGCCATAGGGGCTGAGATAGAATTTCGGAGATCCTTTCTGAATTTGTTGTAAATTTTCTGCCGTAATTTCCCCAAACATTTAAAACATCTCTCCAAAAAGGGTTTTTCACACATAAATATTTATCAGCATTGACTCCTAAATTTATCATATCAGTGAAAGAAAAAACTGAGGGATTATCACATGTACTCTTTTTTAAATACTTTCTTAAAGTAGATAATTTTAGTGATTCTATAAATATTTTAATGTCCACCATTCTAAGCCCACCATCAGCATAATCTTTTTTCAGATTTTGCCTTTTAATTTTATCTGGTTTATTATTCCATAAAAAACTAAACAAAATTTTATTTAAATTTGTAATAAAATCTTCTGGGGGGTTTGGCAGTGCCATAAAAATATGGACAAGAGTTGAGAGAGCCAATGACTTGATAACAGTAATTTTACCTATAAGAGTCAAGTTTCTTCTTCTCCAATTTGCCAATAACCTATTTATTGTTTCAAGTCTTTTTCGGGTATTGATAACCCATAGATCTTGCAAATGGGGGTTGAGAATAATTCCCAACACTTCAAAATTGCCTACATGCCAGTCTAACTTTAAGTCTTCACAAATATTTGTTGAGCTCCCTGCTTTCGACCCGATCCATATGGCTTTTGTTTTATCAATATTTATTTTAAGTCCAGACATTTTAAAGAAACAATCAAGTATATTTATTGCTGCATACAGGCTGTCAGCCTCTCCGTTTAAGAATAATTGTGTGTCGTCTGCATACTGACCTAATTTGTACTCTTTCTCATTCAATACAATTCCTATAATGTTTTTATTGTCTCTTATCATACAGCCCAAGATTTCCACAGCAAAAAGAAAAAGATATGGTGATATTGGGTCTCCTTGTCTGCAACCTCTTTCATTAATAAAGAAAGAAGACATATGACCGTTTTGTATTACACAAGAGGATGCATTATTAGTTAGTAGGTGTATCCGTTTTATCATATAAGGCCCAAAACCATACTTTTCTAATGCCCTGGAAATAAACTGTCTTGATATTGTGTCAAACGCTTTCTCAAAATCAATCAGCAGCAACATTCCTGGTCTATTTAGTCTTTTACATTCAAACATAATGTCATACAAAAGTCTTGTGTTTTCGCTAATACATCTTCCAGGAATAAAGCCAGTTTGATTATCATGAATTAGGTGATCTAAAGTTGTTTTCATTCTATTTGCAATACATGTACTAATTATTTTATAAAGTGCATTCAGCAATGATATTGGACGCCAGTTTTTTAGAAATCTTCTGTCTTTGTTTCCCTTGGGTATACACGTAATGACTCCCCTTTTCATTGTATATGTCATTTCCTTATTTTCAAAAGTTTCGTTTATGTATCTAAAAACCCATATTTTTAAGTCTTTCCAAAAAAACTTAAAGAGTTCTATTGGAAAGCCATCTACTCCTGGGCTTTTGTTATTTTTCATTTGTTTTACTGCCTTTGATATTTCATCTAAAGTGATTTTTTCTTCTAAATTAACCCTTAAGTCTTCATTTAGACTAGGTGTTTTTACATTTTTGAGTGTCTCAGCATTTTCTATTGGTAATGAGTAAAGCTTCTCATAAAATTTTCTTTGTTCATTTATTATTAAGTCCCCGTCAGTAATTTCTTCCCCTTTATTATCAATCAAAGTGTTTATGAGTTTACTTGTATAATTTCTAGATTCCAAAGTACAAAAGTAGCTTGTTGGTTTTTCACCTTCATCATACCATTTTATCCTATTTCTAATATGTATTCCTCTTGTTACTTCTTCATTAATTTTTTCTAATTCTATTTTATATTTGGATAGTTCAGCCAATTTATTTTCACTAATCTGTTGAAAGTTATTCCTAATGTCTTCCTCTACTTCTTCTATTTTATCTTCCAGTTCCTTAGTCTGGTTTTGCCTGTTTTTTTTAACATATGTTGCAAATGATATGGTTTTACCTCTAATTTTCATTAATAAAGTTTCCAGAAATAACAGTCACCAATGGTTAATTCTAAGTTTTTATCCTCATCACCAATCTTACCTCCTGGCTCTTTACAAGAATATTCTGTTATAGTTTCTTCCATAATTTCCTTCACCATTTTAACATAATCTACATTACACAATAATGAGGTATTAAGCTTCCAATAACCTCGTCCTTTTTCCTGACTTAAACTGTTTGAGAATTCGAGAGTTATTACTGAATGGTCAGATTTATAGCCTGGTAAATCAAGTAAATGGTTGTTTGAGTTGTTACAGTTTGACTTGGCTGATTTTGTATGATCAGATTGCTGTGGATTGTAATGCTTGAACAATGATTTGTCAGGTGAATGAATGTTTTTGTATGTCTGTACTGAAACATAATTGTCACATGATACAACATCCACCACTTGTCTACTCTTTTAAATCATGTATACATTCTAATGAATAATGAAATCGATTTGTCAGACACTGCTGACCTCCATTATCATTTCTGTGTTATAGATATATGATATTTCTATAAATAAACTCAGTACTAAATTACTTATTCATACTATACCATCACTAAAAGACCAATAGGTCCATATTTGGAGATAAACTTATACCATTGTTTAAGCTCTTACAGTTCAGACTGTAAAGGTTATTTTTCTCAAAGATTTTCAATATATTTGTTTTACATACAAAAAAGAGCAAATAAAACTAAACTAACAATATATTAAAAGAAGTTATTGTTGAGAAAATTAAAGTTCTAAATATTTCAATCAGTAACTGTATAAATATTGATACTGACAGGTAGTTGTGAATAGTTAAACATAATAATGAATTATGTGAATAAAACATAACTAATAAACAATGCAAATTCACTATGTACGTTTTTTAAGATACTAATTCAAGGCTAGCATGCTCATTACTTTTCATAATATCACATACTGTAAATCATGAAATTAGTGCATCACCAAATTCATGCGAGTGTCGAACCCTTTCCTAAAATACATCATGAAATTATGTGAGTAGCCATGCCTTTGAACTATAAAAACTAATCAGTAAAGTGATAACGATAACACAAACATGTAGACTTGGACTTCCATGATATAGTAAATGAGTGAGTTGGGTTTAACGCCGCTTTTAACAGTATTCCAGTTATATCACAACGTGTCAGCATAATGTGGGAGGAGGGGCGGTCGGGTAGCCTAGTGGTTAAAGCGTTCGCTCGTCACGCCGAAGACCCGGGTTCGATTCCCGACATGGGTACAATGTGTGAAGCCCATTTCTGGTGTCCCCCGCCGTGATATTGCTGGAATATTGCTAAAAGCGGCGTAAAACCAAACTCACTCACTCACTCACTAATGTGGGAGGAAAACCCGAAGTGATGCAGGTCTCAGACTTTTACCACTTCGGTGAAACCCATTAGCATGGGTATGGTCCTGACAAACCTAGAAACATAATCAGGGTCAACCGGGATTCGAACCGACAATTATAGGTTTCTGGAGTGCCCAAGGTACGCAACTCTGCACAGCAAATTGTGGCGCCTTAGACGACTAAGCCACTGCTCCCCTCCATGATATAGTATGAGGTGATAGCACTTAAACTGAATAATAATTTTTGCTTCAACTTAACTTCAACTGCTTGACATGTGATCTAACTTCCATGAAATCAAAAGTAGGAAATTCTAAATAACGCCTGTTTAATTGAGATAGGTTGGGTCACTGACAAAGATTGTAGAGATTCCAAGTATTGTTACTTGAGTCAATAGCTTAATGCTTTAAACATGAAGAAGCCGTGTTACGTAGTCACCATCACTGCTGTTGCTGCACTACTTCAGTGAGTAGTGTTTTGATTACAATTATTAGATTATTTGACAAGGTTACCCAGAACAAAGATGTCGTCATTGCTTGATCAACTTATTTAAACAAACTGACTACACTTGACATGAAACTTGGTTATACCCCCATCACACCAAACTAGTTCTCAATACGTTTGTGAAAATGTTGTCGAACGGGCTCCAACTGTGTATGAACGTAGTGGACGTAGTAGCAACTATTGACAGTCTTTTTACGAACTTCATGGACAGGCTTGGATGGGGAGGGTGCTCTAGAACCTTGAGTCTGCTCAAAACTTTCCTGTTCATCCCGTTCTGCAATTAGTCAGATTGACAAAGTACTTAAAACGAGAAAGACATATTACGAACGGAATTGCGGTACTTCGAACGAAAGTGCCGTATTTCAAACCTACTAGGGACGTGTGACAACGTGGTGTATTCCGACATAAATTTCAGAACGTGTGCACACGGATCGGGTCGACTTCTCTTTGGAGGCATGATGTGTACAGGGTTAAGGGTTAGTTAGAACTGGCTTGGATGTATTGTGAACGAGGTAGAACGAGGTTGAACTGGTTACTTTAAGAACAGGTTGAGAACGCTACGGATGTGCTCGAACTGCTTCGAAAGGTTGTCGGGATGAGGTGAACGGGCACTTTTACACGATCTGAACTGGATAAAAATTGATTGCAGACTGGCTAAGAACGAGATAAGAACGAGATAGACATATTGAGGACTGCTTATGAATGAACTATCATCGTGTTTTATGCCAAACTATGCGTTCTACCGTGATCACAGCCCGTTTTAGTATTCTGTTTAAAACGAGGTAGAACGGGATAGAACTACTTTGGTGTGATGGTAGCATTAGAAGCACTCTCTACTGGTAATATAGGATAAGTTAAAACACATGCATGTCATGATGATGAAACTGACTACACTCCTGTGGACACATATGTTGCTCATAGACTCTTGAGAGGTGTGACTAGAACTCGTACATAGTATTACTTGCCTCAGACCATCCGCTACCCCTTTTTCCACAGTGGTAAACTCCAGAGGGCGGACCTCATACATAGTCATGCAGGGTTAATTGTCAGGTCAGGACTTAACTTACACTGGCTTACCAGTAGTGCTCAGTTACATTGTTTATTGTGAGCTTTGTTACATATATATGCCATTGTTTCTGCCCATGTGCAGAGAACCTGACATGACAATAAGCTCTGATTTGTCCCGATAAAAATGCGTCACTGTATTAATTCAAGCCTTAATTTCATGATTTACAGTAAGCTATTAAGATGAAAATGTTTAAAGCTGAGGATCAATAACTTCTGTATTAATTCCAAACAAAGGAATTTATTCAAACCTGTTGCCTACAACATATCTTTACGTGAATGTATCACAAATCCAAATATTGCTCGGACGTTTGGGAAATCTGTTGACTCATTGAATTTATCCCGAAATTATAAACCCAAACTCGACAACACAGCCCACATTTGTTTGAAAGGTTAAAATTTATTTTCAGACATAAATTGGAATGAACACTTTTTAAGTTGTGTGTATGTCAAATGATATGATATTCAAACCTTTATGGCTGTTGCCCTGTGAGGGTATGGAGGTTTGGTTGCCAGAATAATTCACTTGTTCACTTGTAATATAGGAGGGTACCATTCACAAAACAGTTATAGCAGATTTTCCGCGAATAAATTCCTTCTGGCTCATTTTCCTCTGTATGTGAGTGAGTGAGTGAGTGAGTGAGTTGGGTTTAACACTGTTTGAACAGTACTCCAGTTATATCACGGCGTGTCAGCCTAATGTGGGAGGAAAGCCCGGGAACCGGGATTCGAACCCACAATCATAGGTGTCTGGCGTGCCCAAGGGACCCTCAAGGGACCAGACTGGAGGAGAAACTTACAAGCCAGTATACATGTGGGCACACTTTGTGTAATTTAAATATCCATATTTACACAGTGTGCACATTTGAAACACTGTTTCATAGCTTATCAACATTGCAATGATTAATTCCGTGTAGCCGTCATCCAGTCCACCAGCCACATCATTTCTTAGCTGTTGTCATCTTGGCATATTGGCCTAGAAAGTGCCTCCAACAGGACTGACTGGTTTTGTTATCATGTGGAATTTATTGATAAGCTGTGCTATGTCTATTTCTGTTTGTGTTACAGATACAAAGAATTATACATCTTCAAAGCAACCTGCATTAGCAGCAGAGCAGAACAGTCATCATGGGAACAGAAGTACATTGAGCATACACTGTTGAACTCTGAAAAAGATACTGTAAAAGGTAAATATTTATCAATGAGTCGTTTACTTTTCCAATGCAGAATAAATTAGTCATTCATTTCTAACATAGAAAACAGTTTATCGCAAATTATTCTTATCATACGATTTGATGCTATACTTATAAACTCTTCTCATTTGAGGAACATTGCAATATTGAATATTTCTGATAAGCTTAAATTAAGCTTGTTCTTATGGTAATATACACAAAAATCTGCCCGTTTATTATAATGTAACAAATGGTTCATTGTTTTACTCGCAGGGAGTGGATATTAACCCTGGCAATGTTAATTTTACAAAAACTATGATTTAGAAATCTTGAAATCAGTACATTTGAACCTACATCATTCCCAAAGGTTTAAACTAATGTGAAACTATAAATGCCACATATATACTAATCTTCTACTACTCATTACACCAAGCTGTTGTTTATCACTACTTGCTTTGTTAACAGTAGTTAGTTATCATCATGTATTGTGTTGTATACTGCCTTCAGGAACATAACTTGTACTGGGGAGGTGTTGACATCAACCTTCTTGCCTTGTTTATCATTCCAGTTTCATTGAATAAAACTATGTTTAAATAATACTGGAAGTAACTTTAAGATTCCAAGATGAAGCACTAATTTCATGCACAGAAACAGAATGTCCAAAGTACCGTATTCGACGTGATAACCGCCCAGGGTGCTCTCAAAATTAGAAATAGGGGGCTCTTATTAGAATATAATTTTGGAGAAAGGGTTGAAAGATCGTACAATTCGTGGTTTATGCTGACAGCCTGATATGATACAAAAGAAAAGTCTGTGTGTATTATACACGACAGATATATTTTTCCAGAATTTAATTGCCCATAATTAAGGGTACATATAACACACGAGTGCGTATCATAAACGAATATAAATAATAAATGTCTTGTGTACATTGATCAATCGAAAGTGTGCTAGTTGGGATTGTTCACTAGCCAATACGAGGGCCATTCAATATATAACCAGCCTAAGCTATTTATCAGATCTTAACGGTTGCATGCTTGTCACGTGCTGTGCACCAATGTATGTCACGTGCATTGAGGAAATTGTATTTGAAGTCACACACGTGATCTATAAAGATGGCAAGGGTAGATTCTGCCATATTTTTGTTAAAGGTTTAATACAGGGCTGTTATGAGGTACTTCTACTTAAAAGGGAAACCGGGAAAGAAGATACATGATGAATTGTCAGATGTTTATGGTGACAGTGCACCTTCGTATGCACAGGTCAAATTCTGGGTTGCAGAATTTAAAAGGGGTCGGGTGAACCTGGAAGATGAGCCACGCCCTGGCAGGCCTGTAGAGGTGACCAATGACCAAACCAGTGAAGCTGTGAGACAACTGGTTGTCAAAGACAGGCAAATGAAGGTGTCAGAAATGGCCAAGGCCTTAGACATTTCAGAGGGAAGTGTCCATACCATTTTGCATGATCGTCTGGGTATGAAGAAGCTGTCTGCCCGATGGGTCCCGAAATGTCTGAGTGATGATCAGAAGGCTGTACGTGCGTCAATATGTCAGACACTTTTGACGGAATGCAGTCGGGATGCAGACAACTTTATGGAGATAATTGTTACTAGTAATGAAACCTGGGTACACCACCATGACCCAGAAACCAAAGAACAGAGTAAGCAGTGGACTGGCTTTGCTTCATCCCGTCCCAAAAAGTATAAGACTCAACCATCGGCTTGCAAAGTCGTGGCAACCATCTTTTGGGATACCAAAGGGGTCTTGCTCATTGACTACTTGCCATGTGGCCAGACTATTACTGGAGAGTACTACTCTGATCTCCTGGACCGTTTGCGGACTGCTATTCTTGCCAAACGTCGTGGAAAGATCACAAAAGGTGTGCTGCTCCAACATGAGAATGCCAGAGTGCACACCTGTCGACTTGCGGTTGCCGCAGTGAAGCGGAACGGGTTCAAAGTATTGCCTCATCCACCTTACTCACCAGACCTGGCACCAAGCGACTACTTTCTCTTCCCAAACTTGAAGAAAGAACTGCATGGACGTCATTTCCGGTCCGATGATGAACTCACGACAGCATTGGAGGGGTGGTTACACGAACAACCCCATGGTTTCTATCACAACGGGCTTTTAGCTCTCACACATTGCTGGACAAAGTGCATAGACCTCAATGGTGGTTATGTGGAAAAAGAAGAAGTGAGGAGCAGTAGCAAATAGGTTAGGCTGGTTATATATTGAATGGCCCTCGTATTTTAGCAAATATCGCTGTGGCTGTTCATTAGAGGGGCGTTTATTATGTCGAATATGGAAATAGTGGTTCTTTAAATGATTGATTTAATATGATTGATGCATACTTTTTAATAATACAATCTTTAAGATAAGATAAAAACTTTAATTCATCATAAAGTAATACAAATCATGATCAAAATAAGTACTTTGGCTTGTCATTTACTGAAAATAGACACATTATTAATTGATAAGAACAAAATTAATATAGAAAGAACTAGTTAATAAATCATTTGAACACTAGTCAGAGGCTGCTAGTTTACATGCTTAACATCAATCTTATTGAATTTCATACAGTAGCATAGCAGGGTTTCAGATCAGTTCATTTTCTAGGACATTGACTGATCATCATCCAAAACGATGAAGATAATTTTCAAATTATGTACCGGTAATGGTATAGCTGAATGTCTTAACAAAATTTGCTAAAATCATGACAATGTCTTTGTGACCTTTGTGTCAAGCAATATGATTGATACAGGTATGGACATTATTGGTTAAGGATTCAAAAGGTCAATAACAGAGAATAACAAATCTTGAATATGTATGTAACAGATTACATTAAAGTAAAAGGCCAAAGAATGATGAAAGTTACATGAATGGATCACTGATTACATGAATGGATAACTGATTACATGAATGGATCACTGATTATATGAATGGATCACTAAAACTCAGTGATGACACCCACACCAGGTGTTCGTGAAACAGGCAAGCATACATGTATTCATAGTACTTATATGTTTTCTGAGATGAATAATTTCAAAATCTGGTTGACATATTCTCATTTTTGCATTAGTGTGCATTCTAATAAATATTTAGCTCAGCACACCTATTAACTGCTAAGCTACATTTGCATTTTACTGGAGAGGAACATAGGGAAGTCACTCACACATTTTTGCATAAACGTATAATTAATAGTATAAAACATTCATTTGTAAGAAAACATGGTTAATTTTATGTTAGTGTGCTATTGTTTGAGCAAATGGACTTAACCATGAACGTTCATACATTTTCTCAATTTCTAATGTGCAGTGATATTCTGTTTATGATGTCACACGAAGTGACAATGCAGTGATATGAAAGTTCAAAGAACATTGCTGGGGAAAGCTCATCCTATTTGATGTAAACAGTATGTGACCAGTCATAAAATTGGAAATAATTCCCTTTTAGTTTGACATATAATGTTGTCTCTTTGGCAGTTTGATATTTAGTCTTTGATTCCCAACAGAATCATTTCATGTCGGCCATAGATTACCTCCCTTTTCACAACATTTTGAGCTGCACAGTGAATGCAAAGCATATTTGCTGACATGATTCAGATCTGACTAGTCAACAATTCATTTCAGATAAGTGGTTAAAATGACATACCGTATACGACGTAATAAGCGCCCCGCTCTAATAAGCGCTCACGGCGATATCTTCTAATATATTGTCTTGTGAACAATCCCATTTAGCACCCCTTCCTATTGATCTATGTACACAAGACTTATTTATTCGCGTTTAATACATACTCGTGTGTTATATGCATTCTTAATTATGTGCAATTAAATTCTGGAAAAATATATCTGTCGCATATAAACATTTCAGTCTGTGGGCATAAACCACGAAATTTATCTTTCAACTCTGTTTTTTTTCACTAAAAAAATATTCTGATAAGAGCCCCCTATTTCTAATTTTGAGAGCGCCCTACGCTTATTACGTCGAATATGGTAGTTTGATTCAGGCAGATTTTCACTTGTCACAGGTGTCGAATCCATATAATAGAACTCACGTTCTTAATATTATTGCTATCGTCATAGTGCAAAGATTGCTTTGTATGCTGTGTTATGAGGTTCACTTTCCCACACATTGGGATGTATGGTATGGCCTACACCATGGAGGTCATTGTCCATGACAGAATAATGCCGACCGTGTTACAGAGCTCGCAATATCTACCACTTTTGATATCCTGCATGCAAAATGTACCTGTAGGAATTTTGTATGCACATTGTGAAGCGAATGTTCACCCCTATTGAAATGTTTGAAGCAGCGCTTTCTGTTGACTAGAAACTATGGAGATATGTGGCATACACTGAATTATTTCATGGCAGGTTTCTGTAGATATTTTCAATAGAAAATTAAAAGTCAAGAAAATAAAACAAGTTTACATATTCAGACATGAACTTGAGTTGCATGTAGTTTCCTCACAACTTTAGCGTAAAGATGACCCCTTGCCTGTTGTATAGGGAGTTTGAGGCCTGAGTGGCCCAGCTGTCTAAAGCACTGCAATTTGCAATGCAGTGTTACGTCCCTTGGGCATACCTGAAACCTATGAGATCATAAGTTCGATTCCCGGTTTGCTTTGGTTATGTTTCTTGGTTTGTCAACACCATACCCTTGATCGTGGTTTTCACTGAAGTGGTAAACATCTTGAGTCCTGCTTAACTTCGGGCTTTCCTGTCACATTATGCCGAAATGCCGTGTTATCATAGAATTCTGTTCAAAGCAGCATTAAGCCCTATTCACTCTCTCACCCACCTACTCACTCTAAAGGGGGTTATTTGTGCATTTGTCATTAGCTAAAGAATCAAATATTTTTAATGCAAACACCATTATTGTGGGAAGCAAGTGACTTCGCATGATAATACGCCAACAATATTGTTTAATTAAGGTAAGACTACATAACAATATTAAGTGCTCTCATCTCACAAAATTTGCATAAAAAAGTAATTGTTTATTGCTGCACTGTGGCATGGTGGCAGATAAATCTGTGTAGCGCAGCTGTAGTCAAGCTGCATATTTATGTAAAATATGCAAAATAATTCACTTTTACCCAGGTTAGTTTGAGTTCATGGAATACAAACTGGCATGAAAGTTTTCAAAAACAATAGAATAACAACACTGTGTAGAATTACCCATTGTGGCCTATTTAACTTGGGAAGCAGTGTTTCCTTACAGATCTATATTTACGAATCGATTACAGACATCACATGCATGAAGTCTATACAAATGCATCTCATACATTATATTCATGTTTTATTTATATGTTTGTGACTGCTGTGAAAGTAAGATGATTTGATTTTTCACTTGGGCATGGGTGCTCGCTCAATTAATTTGCTGTGCAGAGTTGCATCCCTTTGGGATGCTAGAAAGCTATGATCGTGGGTTTGAATTCCAGTTTGCCTCAATTATGTTTCTAGGTTTATCTAGGTTTATGCATCATTTCGATGTTTCCTCAGATATAACTGGAATACTGTTTAAAGTCGCTTTACAACAGGCTCACTCACTCACTCACTCACTCACTCACTCACTCACTCACTCACTCACTCACTCACTCACTCACTCACTCACTCACTCACTCACTCACACACACACATACACACACTCACACACACAAACGTGATGGACAGCATCATGGTCATTTTGTCAGGTGAAGTCCTGCATACATGTATGGTATATGTGCATTCTTAAATTCTCCTGAAGGGACGAAAGACATATTGTTTTTGCCTATGTTCCTGTTGGCTTTGTTCCATTATATTCTGGGGGGCACGGTTGGCCCAGTCGTCTAAGGCGCCGCGATTCTGGGCACTCCAGAAACCTATGATTGTGGGTTCGAATCCCAGTTCGCCCCGATTATGTTTCTAGGTTTGTCAGCACCATACCTGTGCTCGTGGCTTTCACCGAAGTGGTAAACGTCTGAGACCAGCATCACTTCGGGCTTTCCTCCCACATTAAGCTGACACGCCGTGATATAACTGGAATACTGTTAAAAGCAGCGTTAAACCCAACTCACTCACTCACTCCATTATATTCTAAGCCATAACTTGAAAACCCTTCATTTTTATGTATTTCTAATCAGCTTAACTAATAAGTGTCTTTTGCTATTTGGAACTTTTCAAAATTATATTTTTCTATGTTTTCTATTTAGTCTCAAGACTTAGTCTCGTACAAGGGTTACTAAGTGTTGAATGTTCAAACACATTTATAGTGACAATTTAAATTCATTCAGTGGGGACTGTTGGCAGTTTGAGGTACAGCGTTTATCGCATGTACATGTGTTTATGTTATTACTTTTACTAGAAAAACATAAGGAGGAAATAATTTAGCAGCTTGTATCTTTTATGGTGGTCATATATCATGAATAGTAATAAAGTGGTAATATGTCAGTACTAGTAATGATACCAATGGCATTGTTACAACATTCTTATTGCACCACATTACTTGTAATTATAACAATACTTATCCTGAGACTGGCATTATTACAATGTTGTTATCTGCTCGCATATTTTTTAACTTTGACAATGCTAATCATGAGACTGGCATTATTACAATGTTGTTATCTTCCCGCATAATATTTAACTATGACAATGCTAATCATGAGACTGGCATTATTACAATGTTGTTATCTGCCCGCATATTTTTTAACTATGACAATGCTAATCATGAGACTGGCATTATTACAATGTTGTTATCTGTCCGCATATTTTTTAACTATGACAATGCTAATCATGAGACTGGTCATGATCTTAAAATAAGTTTGATAAGGAGGCCTTTTGTGTATATTAATTTCACATTTAATCATTTTTTCTGATGACATAAGGCAACCCCTGTGCCTATCTCTTCTTAAGGCTTTATAGGACTTTTTTATAGTTTATATATTCACTAGTATATGGACAAACAAAATTCTAATGTGCCTCATGGTGGGGGATAGAGATAATGCTGTTTTGTTGTTTGTAACTATAACAATGCTGACGTTATTACAATGTTGTTATCAGCCCATCATTATTTATAACTGTAACAAGGCTAATCCTGAGACTCACGTCATGACAGTGTTGTGTACTGCCCACCTTACCACATACCGTATATGACCCCGTATAAGCCGAATTTTGAGGACCAGAAAAAAGATTCTGTAGAAAGGGGTCGGCTTATCCACGGGATACACTTTCATGATAGTATTTTTCAGAAACTTTGGAAGTTGACACGACTAGAGCCATTATTGTTATAAATTATCAATAAAGTTATTATTATACACCAATGTTGTCATTAAATAAAAAATGTTATGCATGTTATTGTTCACTGGATGTCTAAAATATACTTGTTTGCCTCCATTCAAGAAACTGAGGGACTAAAATAATATTATTCCTTTAACATAATAACTAGTTGGTCCCTTAAGACACCACTTATTTTGCCTGACACACAATTTGTTTATGTATGCTAATCTAACAGTTAATGATTTCCCCTTCTGACGCAAATACAATGTGTCAGTTTCACAATACAAATTCAAACTATACTGTCCAGACCAGATTTAGACTGAAAACTAACAACAGACTGTCAAGCAAAGCTTACAGTCTCTCTTAAAGGTTGATGGATTTCCCCATGGTATTATGTTGGATGCTGTGATCTGATTGACGTTCAAGTTTCAAATTCAGTTTCTAACTCCTGTTGAAGAGGAAGGGGAAGATATAGATGAATGTTCTTATTTAATTGTCCTTATTGTTCTGCTTCAGTCAGTATCATTGATTGTGTTTTTGTCTAGACATCTGTCGCAGATGTGTTACATTCAGTGTGAGACATAAATGGGTTGTCTGGGATGTTTTTTCTTATTTGCATCAGTTGGAAAGAATATGTAAGTTGAGAGATGATCTGTATATTTTGATGGAAGTTGGCAGTTGTAACTGATAAAATGACATCAATTTCATTCCTGGATTGATATATGCATGCTTACCAGGGTAATAGAGTTGGTGATTGTATGGGATGTTTAGATGGTTGGGTGGTGACTTGGTGTTGGTTGTGAGACGTGGTGTCTTGGTGTGGGTGATGTATTGTGAGATGGTGTGCTGATGTATTGGTGTGGGTGGTGTATTGGTGTGGGTGGTGTATTGGTGTGGGTGATGTATTGGTGTGGGTGGTGTATTGGTGTGGGTGGTGTATTGTGAGATGGTGTGATGGTGTATTGGTGTGGGTGATATATTGTGAGATGGCGTGGTGGTGTATTGGTGTGGGTGGTGTATTGTGAGATGGTGTGGTGGTGTATTGGTGTGGGTGATATATTGTGAGATGGTGTGGTGGTGTATTGGTGTGGGTGATATATTGTGAGATGGCGTGGTGGTGTATTTTGTGGTGGATGCTGTATTGTCAGATGGTGTGGAGGTGTATTGGTGTGGGTGCTGTATTGTCAGATGGCATGGAGGTATATTGGTGTGGATGGTGTATTGTGAGACGGCGTGGAGGTGTATTGGGGTGGGTGATGTATTGTGAGATGGTGTGCTGATGTATTGGTGTGGGTGGTGTATTGGTGTGGGTGGTGTATTGGTGTGGGTGATGTATTGGTGTGGGTGGTGTATTGTTGTGGGTGGTGTATTGTGAGATGGTGTGATGGTGTATTGGTGTGGGTGATGTATTGTGAGATGGTGTGGAGGTGTATTGGTGTGGGTGGTGTATTGTGAGATTGCATGGAGGTATATTGGTGTGGGTGGTGTATTGTGAGATGGTGTGGAGGTGTATTGGTGTGGGTGGTGTATTGTGAGATGGCATGGAGGTATATTGGTGTGGGTGGTGTATTGTGAGATGGTGTGGAGGTCTATTGGTGTGGGTTATGTATTGTGAGATGGTGTGGAGGTATATTGGTGTGGGTGATGTATTGTGAGATGGTGTGGAGGTGTATTGGTGTGGGTGATATATTGTGAGATGGTGTGGTGGTGTATTGGTGTGGGTGATGTATTGTGAGATGGTGTGGTGGTGTATTGGTGTGGGTGGTGTATTGTGAGATTGCATGGAGGTGTATTGGTGTGGGTTATGTATTGTGAGATGGTGTGGTGGTGTATTGGTGTGGGTGATGTATTGTGAGATGGTGTGGAGGTGTATTGGTGTGGGTGGTGTATTGTGAGATGGTGTGGAGGTGTATTGGTGTGGGTGGTGTATTGTGAGATGGCGTGGAGGTGTATTGGTGTGGGTGGTGTATTGTGAGATGGCGTGGAGGTGTATTGGTGTGGGTGGTGTATTGTGAGATGGCGTGGAGGTGTATTGGTGTGGGTGGTGTATTGTGAGATGGTGTGGAGGTGTATTGGTGTGGGTGATGTATTGTGAGATGGCGTGGAGGTGTATTGGTGTGGGTGGTGTATTGTGAGATGGTGTGGTGGTGTATTGGTGCGGGTGGTGTATTGTGAGATGGCGTGGAGGTGTATTGGTGTGGGTGGTGTATTGTGAGATGGCATGGTGTGGGTGGTGTATTGTGAGATGGTGTGGAGGTGTATTGGTGTGGGTGGTGTATTGTGAGATGGTGTGGTGGTGTATTGGTGTGGGTGGTGTATTGTGAGATGGTGTGGTGGTGTATTGGTGTGGGTGGTGTATTGTGAGATGGCATGGAGGTGTATTGGTGTGGGTGGTGTATTGTGAGATGGCATGGTGTGGGTGGTGTATTGTGAGATGGTGTGCTGATGTATTGGTGTGGGTGGTGTGGTTGTATGGGTGGCATGTAGCTGTAGAGTTGAGGTCGGGTATGAAAAGGGACTATTCTCCAATCTGTTGTTCCTATCAGTCAAGGCCCAGATGTTGTTTATAGTGCCCTATGTGAGACTGTGAAACATTTTGTAATGAGGGTATTCCTAAACTGTTGGATTGATACAAACAAGATTGGGACAGACAGAACTACAGTATTAGGCAATGAAAAAGTAGCATACCAGTGTATACCAGTGGTTAACTTGCATGTCAAAGTTTATATATGTTTGATAAATAACTGTATGAAAATCTGTTTGACATTGTATTGTTAGCTTTTCTGTTGCATTTGTGACGACTATTGTGAAGGAAAACTGTGAAGGAGCCACTGGGAGGATACGTGTCAAGGACACCTGTTGTGTTGTAAGACATCAGGGAAGGTCAACTGGGAGTCATTTGCGTGGTGGAACAACTACAACTTTCATTCATACTCTCTTATCTACCAATAGTTTAATCTGCTTAGCCATACGTCATCTCATTATTTAAGTTGTCACCACTCCTAGGAAGCATATGGCAGTTCTTCTATCTTATCGCTGTCATACATCTCGATGTTTTCCTTAAAGGTGCAAGATCAGAGCTATAGGAGATTGTTTAGTTTTTATCCCCGACACGAAGTGGGGCAGGGGAAATAGGAACTGACTTCTTACATTGATACGCCCCTTGCTTCGTGCTTTTCAACTTTGCGCATATTGCATGAAATGGGGACAAGTTTTCTCAGAAACTTCTGAAATTACATGATTGCAACTTTGCATGCTATATGAGAAATACTTGTCAATACTTGAGCTCTTAATTATTTTTTTCCCAGTTACTTCCCCAGCTACATGTATTTAGATTTTGAGCATACAGTTACAACTTTTGATCTGTTTTATTTTACAAAGTGCATACCGGTAGTGTGTGCAATGGGGGACAAGTTTTCTCAGAAATGACTGAAGTTAGCTTCTCTTAGAGATACTTATCAAGTCTAAGTTCACGAATTGGTGCTACAAATTATTTTTTCCTGAGAAGGGGCTTTTTGTATGTATCAATTTCACATTTAATCATATTTTTCTGATGACATAAGTTGACCCCTGTGCTCATTTCTTCTTAAGTGTTTAAAGGACTCATGTCGGGGGATAGTGATAACACTGTTTTCTTGTTTAATATGGGAAATCAATTCCTCAAATATTTAAACTTGCTATTCTGCACTTGGCAGTTACGTTGGTTGTTACACCAAAGAGCATTCCCAACATTGGTATCATTTAAATATAGATTTAGAAAGACAAATAAGGATTCATAATTTCTACATGCTAATTTAATGCTGTAATTTAGTATTGAATGAAAACTTTTATGAGATGAAATGGCTACATTGCAGTAAGTGATACATTCTCTGTCTCATACAAATATATTTGTAACATGTTATTTTTTATTAAACAAATGGTTGGCAAGGGTCATAGAAATAACTATCCTGCAAATGAATGAGAATGTTTCAATTCACCTTTAGCAGTACCTAGTGTTAAACAGTGTAGATTTTCACTTCTGTTATACATGTAGTGTGTTGATATTAATCTATTGAGAATTTGATCAATCTCATTAGGATCTGATCTTATACTCAGATATGATACCTTTCTGCGTGAAGATATGAGGACACCTCCATAGGAAGTCAGCCAATCATTGTCAAGGCTTTCACTTCTCCTTTCGAGAGAGTGAAGCATTTAATCAAGCATATCTGATTTCTGTATCATGAAAACAAATGAAAATGACACGTTCTGAAAGTATATGGCACCATACATTGTTGTGGACATTTCATACATCCTGTTATTTCTGAATTTTGTGTTTCAAGGTCAGTTAGGGTTCTTCTTATGTCAGCTTCTATGAAGGTGTCCTCACATCTTCACGCAGAAAGGTGTTGTATCGGAGTAAAAAATCTGATTTTACTGGATTTTTTTTACTGGAAAAGGTTTAGCTCTAAGTTGTTGCCATTGTTATGTGGAAATTTAATGGTATTTTAAAAAATGGCTAAAAAAGACAATAGTCTTTGTTCTCAGGCACACCCTCTTCATCATAAAGTTTGCCACAGGTTTCGTTTTTATTTCCATTTTAAAAAAAGACAAAGTCCACAGATAGTCAATTACTGTATTCCAGTGGTTTACTCATCAAGGAAATACATTTATGAAGTGAGGCCCTTTCCCAGGTTGATTGTACACAACTTTTTATTTGGTTACATACAAGTTTAAACAACAACAACAACAAAAACTTGCCTGCCCGCACTATTTTTTTAAAAGCCTTTGCCTGAGAACCAATTCTTTATTTTTTAAGCCTATTGAAAATAAAATTGTTTGTTTATGAAATGCATTTAGAAAGGATTGTTATTTTAGTCTGACGTTTACTTCTCTTTAGGCAAATTTCATGTAATTATTAGAATTTGTTGACATGAAATTTGAGTACACCTTGCTCCAGTTATTACTGAATATTAACCTATGAATAAATATGTCAAGCTGTCTCAGTTCACCTGCTCTTACTCAATTACCTATAGTTAATTTGATACATTTGAGAGGAGTTGCCTAACAACTAGTTAAACTTGCTGTGCGTAACTGCAACATGAGCAAAATGCAATTGCCTAAACATAATTCTTCAAGTTAATGTTTTTATGGGATAAAAATAACTTTGTCAATGAATTTCTTTGGCAGAAATCCGTCGGTGTGGTCTGAGTAATTGGCCTTTATCAAAGAGAATCTAGTCTGGTCTCTGAGACATCATGTTCGAATAGTGTGCATGGTTCAACTCAGTCCAAACAATGTCATTACATTATCTGTAATATCTGCCAAATCCAGCTGTTTTCAATTCTTCACACATATGGCAACTGATCTTCCCTAGCATTGGGCAATGTGCCAGTATTATCTCCAATGTTGCCTATGCTTGTAGATAACCTTAGCTGCTCCCATGACTTAATACTTGACTGATTATAACTGCACTCTGTGTCATTCAGCAGTAAATCCGGACTTTCACTTTCCATACTAACAAAATGGGGTAGCCATCACATGTGTTGGATCTGTATGGTCACTTTTGGTTCCATTTTCTCAGACGTTCATTGGATGTTCAGGTATGCTTATGGGGGCCACTAGCCAAACATTAAAGTAAATGAGGAGATACTGAGTTTCTTCAGAGAAGGTGCATTTCAATTATATGGAATTTCTTTATTGAGTATATATATATATATATATATATATATATATATATATATATATATATATATATATATATATATATATATATATATATATTATGAAGAAAGCATAGATGAACAGAATAAAACTCCTACCACGTGAAATATTTGTTTCATGCCTGTCAAGGCCAAATTCATCTCAAGTTATGGGTGACACCTCTTACTAACGCCAAAGGACAGCCCCCTTGATTCTATGCTTATGCAGTTGGGGTTTGGGGTAGAACAAAACTCCAGTGTGACATGCTTGGAGAATCCAGGGTCAGACTGGGTTCCAGTACCATCATGTGAATCGCCTGGGGGAATCATGCACGATAACATATTATTGGGCACTGACAGTATGGATCATCGCTAATGTTATCAGTAATTGGTTTGTCCATTTCAGTGTTCATTATATACATTTAGGTAACAGCAGCTATTATGGAAACTTGTGTTAACTAGTCTGTTACTTAATAAAGCACACCTGTACAGCATCTGTCTATTCATAATCAATATGAACAATATATGACCCATATAATAGCATAAATGTTTCTCAGGTACGTTTCCGCAAAAGAGAGAAAGTTTTCTTTAAAAACAAAAGTGAGGATGGAGAAACACTGTTTACTTTTTTGTCAACCAGGAATGTCAGTTAACTCAACTCTGCACACATTGAACTAGGCTCTTTTTATGGTTAACAGAGTATGTTCATATGATGCAGGAGACTCCCTCCATGGTCTAGAGGATAGACCATCTGCCTGGAGAACAGAAGGTCAGGAGTTTAATCCCTGGACGCATCATACCAAAAGACGTTAACAGATGGTTCTTCTTGTTACCCTGCCTTGCGCTTAGCATTAAAGGTATTGGTTGGCTCATTGTCAGCATATTGTGTCTGAGTGGGATATTCATGTTATACTGTGGCATGGTATTTCCCTAGCTATTATATTGGATTTATTTCTTTCCTTATGTCTGCTCTTACAATGGACGTTCATCCCATTATATGTTGTCACAAGCATAATTGGTCATTTTCCCTGATCACTGAATGAAACAGTGCACTATTACATACGAGAACAGCTGGTTCTATGTAATTAAACCAGTTTCTCACCTTGCCTTTTTTATTGTGATCTCATGCTAATAAATGAGTTCCACTTTTCCATAAACAGAGACGGAATGCTTGTTGATTTATGAGCTCATTGTCATAGCATCTATTTTACAAATGGTTCATCACTATAGATATGGAGGGTGCAGAGGTAAGTTATTCTCAAATTTACAATGAACACTGGAGAAGCAAAATGATCAATGTGATGGGAGAGATTTCAGTTTTCATTAAATGAGAGGCAATTAGGTAAAAATAGCTGTGGTGTCTATTTGTTTGAGGTCTGTGTGTTTTATTCATCAGAGTGGTTGATAGTGTTGATATTCCATCACAGATATGTATTTCAAACTGAACTTTTTCTGATGTTTGTAAAAAAATGAACATGTTTTTAAGTGTTCAAGGGGGTCTGTATTGCAACATGAACCTTGTAATGAAACATATATTACATACATGATACTTGTAATGAAACACATATTGTATTTTTATTTGTTTGTTGTATAACACCTCACTCAGCAATATTCTGTATGTAAATAATCAAGTCTGAACCAGAGATCCAGTTATTAACACCCTGATCATCGCTATAAGCAGCTGTGATACAGTAAACCAAGTCAGCAAGTCTGACCACCTGATCCTGTTGCATAGCTTGCTAAGACCCACTTCTAACATGGATCTCCATGGTTCACACGTTATATATAATGTCCCTTCTATTGCAGTACATTGCATAAAGACCCCCTGTATAGGTGCATGTTGCATCAAGAGTCGTATAGTGCATTGCATATATTTTAACATGACCTGTGCACCTTGCACAGTGAATATGGGATTCTGATGAATATAGAAAAGAATGATACATGGAGTATTTTATTTGGTGTTATGCATTTAAAAAACAGCAGTTCTACATTGGCTTACTTTTTTGAAGTGTCATGTATTCATGTTCTTCCAACTTCAACTCGCCTATCAAAGATTTGAGGATTACTCTTCTCATATTTCATTGCTCACAAGAGGGGTTCATCGAGTTGGAGGTTATGTTTAAAACATGAGATGAAACTCTTCAACCTTTTACTGCTATCACCTTTCAAGAGGTTTACCCAAAGTGTTGAATGTTCTGGATGGTTTCATGGCAGCATCGCTAATCAGAACACATTGTATAATGCTATGTTGACACACAAAGGACAGTGGGTAGCAGTGCTTTAGTATAAGATACATTATCTCCAGCTTAATAGATGTGCAAACGGTTCATCAGCTCCCAAAGACAGATTCTCCTAATGCGTTTTTGAAATCAATAATTCCTTCCATGCTTTGTTGATTTTGATGTTTGGTTGGAAGATCGAAACCAGCGAACATAATTTGCTCCACAATGGCTGTGTTTAATCAGTTTAACCCTTAGTCCATCACATAATTTCAGGACATATGATGTAAGATTTGTGAGTTTGCTGTGTTTTAACCAGGCCCATTTTTTAATATATTCTCAACATGGATTAAGGACTGCATCCACTGAAACAATGACAATAGATAAATGGTTTTAGTAATTAAGCAGAAATGGAACATGTGAATCAGATAGAAGGTGTTAATTATACAAAGGCAGCTACTTTCACTCATTGATCATAATGTTTCTGTCGTTAAACACACATCCAATCTCTATTGTAATGTTTGGTATATTCTTGATTGTTTAGTTACTTTAAATATTTTATCTCTGGTTGGACAAAAGATTAAGTATACTATTCATGTCTGCATCATAAGCCATGAAGAATCTAAGCAGCCATTGTTTAGAGGTACGTATTTGGTGTTGCATATACTGTATATCACGATTAGATTCTCGTTTCATAAACCTTGTGTTGTAATGTGTTTGATATGGTAACATCTAAAATAGAGCTCAGTATGATTGCAGTATTGAGGTACACCAGTATGTATTTTCAGTTTACAGATTTGACCAATTGTTGCCAAAAAGATTTAAACTGAATATGATGAATGATTGTTCATTTTTGTCCAGTTCCCTATCTTTGATTGATCGGAACAATAAGCAGTGTGAGTATGGTCTTATGCCACTTTTAGCAATATTCCTGCAATAGGACAGAGGCCATAAGAATTATTTTTTTATGGAATGTGATTAATCTTTGTATACATAATCTCTAAGGCAGGGTCTCAATCACATCATCTCAATCACATCAACTTGTGGGAACATCTGTGAAAGGTCAAAATCACTAGAGGTCAAATTGTGAAATATGCTTCAACATTCATGAGATTTTGGATTTAAATCATGAGAAATATAGGCATTAGTACAAAGTATTTAACTCAATGTAACCTTTTATGTCATGATTGGGTCAAGGTCAAGGTAGTTTGAGGATTGGGGCAGTGAGTGAGTGAGTATGGTTTAATGCCGCTATTAGCAATATTCCAGCAATATCACAGCGATGGACACCAGAAATGGGCTTCATGCATTGTACCCATGTCAGGAATCGAACCCAGGTCTTCGGCGTGACGAGCAAACGCTTTAACCACAAGGCTACCCGACCGCCCCTTGAGACTTGGGACTCTCTGTGTCATGTTCTTCATAGTGCATGTGTGAGGGCAACTGTCCCCTGATTTGGTGAAGTCAGAGTGCTTCATGATAAACTGTAAATATAGAAATTAATGTGAGCGTGAATTAAATGTGAAAGATGTGAGTGGACTCTGTTTGCATTTATTAAACATTGCATTTGTGTCTCCAAAATGACTATCAGCAATAAAATGTACATAACAATGCCATTAAAAGAATAGGAATTACACAATAGGCATCCGGTGAGTTACCACTGCTGGGGTCAAGAGTTCTACCCTCTCCTGTCAAACTAGGTATCATTGACACTCCAATCAGTGAACTGTTGTTGGTTCAATTATTTTATTGCCTTTGAAATTCATTAATGCTAGTTAAGAGAATAAACATATTAACTGTGTGTTGTTTTCTAGGAAAACACTGTTTATTGTTATTGCGGAAGTGCTTTACCCAGTGCTAATAAGCGGTGCTATTTCCTGTTTGATTGAATTAAGATAAGGATATGTATCACTCCACTGTTGATGGGGGGGGGGGGGGGAGTCACATTGAATTTGAGTTGCATTTTTAGCTAGGGGTCAGCAGTCGTATTAATTTGGAGATGCATTAATTTCAAGATTGACAGTACATGTTTCTGGTGGGAAAGTTTTTGGACATTCAGGACATATTTAGGATGGCATCTGCTTCAGTTTTTGCATGTGAAGCAAACAACTTTCCACTGCTTTCACTATAGCCTTCCACGTACTCAGGATGGTTGTAAAAAAATATCACTTTACTTGTATCATGATGGATGTCAATGAAACAAAAGGAATTGTGCCCATTAAACATCTTAGAGCTTTTTAATAATACACGAGTCTCAGTGATGTACTGTCTAGTATCTGTATAGGGGTAAATGGATATTCTCTGACATACAATGGCCTTTCTGTATGAGGAACTATGTTGTTCTTGTTCAAAGAGTTTGAAGAGTCAGCATCACCAGTTCCAATGCCTGAAAGATTTATACATCACTTTACACATCACTGTAGCTTTCTGGCATGTATGTCGAAACAGTTTAAAGGTTCTACAAGAATTGCCGTTTCCTCTAATGCATCAAGACCTTTATAGGACCACTGCAGTGAACATATTCATGATGCATTTGCAACCTTTTCACGCTAAGCCAGTTTCAACATTCATTACAAGTCAGAAGGAATAAATATATAACTATGGGTATCATTAAACAGACTGATTTTAGTGATCCAATAACAGCAACTATTTCTCTTTCTCTAAGCAATGAAAAGCACATGTTGAAAAAGAATTTACTGATATAATTGCTAACAATGTATGTAATTGTTCATTATCTTCGTTCACCTTACTATTGTCATTAAACAGGGGCGGTTGGGTAGCCTAGTAGTTAAAGCATTCGCTCTTCACGCCAAAGACCCTGGTTCGATTCTCATTTCTGGTGTCCCCTGCTGTGATATTGCTGGAATATTGCTAAAAGCAGCATAAAACCATACACACTCACTCACTCATTAAACAGTAAAAGGAGGCTTTAACCTGTCCACTGTAATGTGGAGGTCATTCTATAGTCCCCTGTAAGGTTGAGGTCATTATGTGGCCTCCTATATGGTGTGTATTATTCTATATTCCCCTGTAAGGTTGAGCTCATTATGTGACCCCCCTGTATGGTGTGTATCATTCTATATTCCCCTGTAAGGTTGAGATCAGGTCATTATGTGGCCTCCTGTATGGTGTGTATCATTCTCTATTCGCCTGTAAGGTTGAGATCAGGTCATTATGTGGCCTCCTGTATGGTGTGTATCATTCTATGGTCCCCTGTAAGGTTGAGGTCTTTATTTGGCCTCCTGTACGGTGTGTTTATTATTCTATATTCCCCTGTAAGCTTAAGGTTGAGGTCATTATGAAGTTATGAATAATTTGTTTAGCTCTACAACATGAACACTTCACCATCTGACAATTCATATTTGATTCATGTTCTTATTTCATAAGGGAATTGTTTTGACATGATTTTCTCACATATTAATGTTATGAAATTGTTAATACCTTATTGTCTGACAATGATGGTCTTCGAATTGTTGATGATACCTGATTGTGTGACATTGGTGGTCTTGGCATTGTTGATACCTGATTGTTGGCAATTGATGGTCTTGGCATAATTGATACCTGATTGTCGACCTTTGGTAGCCATGGCATTGTTGATACCTGATTGTGTGACATTAATGGTTTTGGCATTGTTGATACCTGATTGTCTAACATTGATGGTCTTGGCATTGTTGATATCTGATTGTGTGACATTGATGGTCTTGGCATTGTTGATACCTGATTGTGTGACATTAATGGTTTTGGCATTGTTGATACCTGATTGTGTGACATTGATGGTCTTGGCATTGTTGATATCTGATTGTCTAACATTGATGGTCTTGGCATAGTTGATACCTGATTGTCGACCTTTGATAGCCATGGCATTGTTGATACCTAATTGTGTGAAATTGATGGTTTTGGCATTGTTGATACCTGATTGTGTGACATTCATGGTCTAGGCATTGTTGATTCCTGATTGTGTGACATTCATGGTCTTGGCATTGTTGATACCTGATTGTGTGACATTCATGGTTTTGGCATTGTTGATACCTGATTGTGTGACATTGATGGTCTGGGCATTGTTGATACCTGATTGTGTGACATTGATGGTCTTGGCATTGTTGATACCTGATTGTCTAACATTGATGGTCTTGGCATTGTCTAACATTGATGATCTTGGCATTGTCTAACATTGATTGTCTTGGTATTGTTGATACCTGATTGTGTGACATTGATAGTTTTGGCATTGTTGATACCTGATTGCCGGCCATTGATGATCTTGGCATTGCTAATACCTGATTGTGTGACATTGATGGTCTTGGCATTGTTGATACCTGATTGTGTGACATAGATGGTTTTGGCATTGTTGATACCTGATTGTGTGACATTGATGGTTTTGGCATAGTTGATACCTAATTGTGTGACATTGATGGTCTTGGAATTGTTCTGACAAACGATTGTCTGTTGATACAACTTTGACATACATGGTATAGACTTTGGTCTCTATTTGATTTTATATATTTAGTCAACTTCAAAGTATCTAGATCTCATTTTTAAAAACTAGTTTGAAACAATTGATAATAGGGATGTCACCTGTCATAAAGCTGACAACATGTACAAGGCAAAGGAGGAAGTATGATCATTAAGGCAAGTCTTTGGCCCACTTGGAATGTCAAATGTTAAAAATATTGTTTTAGAAATTATGAGACAAGTTAATATGATTGATTTTTTAAATATTACTTGCATGTTTTGGTCATAATATGATGTAGTACAGATATATGGCTAATATGAATGAGAAGGGCTGAATTTTTTTTATCTTTAAGAGAAAATCCAACCATAAGCAAATTATTTTTCATCAAACGTTTTTAATCCATCAACTTAGAAAATGAGCCTGGGACAAATACTTATGTGGAAGGTTTTTTCTAGCAAAATCTTACCTATGCATTGTCTACACTTTTGATGTTTTTCATAACTATATCTAAATGTTTTGCTGATTTCAAAATGATGCAGATCTAGTGGGCAAGAAATGGCTCTTGCCTTTTGATTTTAATGATTAGTTACTAATACTTACTATTAATAAGCGCCCAGGACACTCTCAAAATTAGAAACAGGGGGTGCTTTTTAGAACATAAATTTGATGAAAAAAACAGAATTGAAAGATCGTAAATTTAGTGTTTTTGCAAATGCAGAAAGCGAACGCTCTCTGTATTTTAGCCCTTTAGGTATATATGTCGCAAACAAATAATTCTATGTGCATGCTTGCACATATTAACTAACATATCTACATATATTTGTGATAAAGAAGCTCCACATTAATGAAAAGTAAAAAAGATTATCGTGGCCATTGTTCCAAACGGGAAGTACCGGTAATCAGCAGGTTAAGTTAAAAAATAAAATATAAACATGCAGTTTGGGTTTGTGATTTTCATATATTACCTTATATGTCTTTATACCTTTATTTTTCAGTAATGATGATATATTTAATGTTTATTTCCACCTCTTTGCTTCAGCTTCTCGTTTGTAAAATTAACTTGAAATATTATTTCTCCAAAAGTGTTTGTTGTTATTATGTTGGCTATAGTGCTGGTCATGACAGGTCACCAGTTCAACAATCGTTATATCCAGCTGAACGTACTTCAGCTACCTACCTGAACTTGACTTATTCACTTTTTCTGAAGAAAATATGTGCAGATAGCTTAAAAATTACATCTAGTTTTAAATTAATCATCGTTTTGGGAAGTAACTTAACCTCGCATAACACCACTGCCACAGGCCAATTTGCATATCATGTGACCAGAGTTTTCTCTCGTTTTCAAACAAACGCTAAAATTCGAACAGACTGGCGCTTTCACATATTGTTTTGCATAATTATATGAATATGCTACTAAAACTGACTGTGAGGTGCACAACGATCTATGTTTATACATCAAAGCAACATTGTAAATAGTTTGGGTTTTTTATAGGTATTTTCTCATTGAAAGTTAACTGTGACAAATGTTTATCTTGATGTGTAGACGCATGAAAAATGAAAAATGAAACATTGTATATAGTCATTGTTGGCACTGTCGTGGTATGTGGCAAAGCGGGCACTATGGAACACAGTTAATGAAAGTTGGAAGTATCGGAAAGACACATGATTTGGCCGAAATTAATGTTAACATTACTGAATGAAAGTTTGAATAAAATAATTAAAATACATTGCAGACATAAGTCCAGATATACAATGAACACTTGAATAGTGTAACAAAAGGTTAACTTGTGTAATTCAATACAGATTTGTTGATATTCTGTTTCCGATGACGGAACATGACAGTCATATATACTCACAGCATGAAATGATACTAAAGAAAAGTCAGGGCATATTATACAGGAGAGATATATTTTTTGAGGATTGCCCATAATAAAGGGTGCTTACTATACATTAGTGTGTATTGGCCATGGGTGTTTTTAAGAGCTGGGTGCTTATTACGTCGAATATGATATACATATCTTCACCACCTTGTAAAAGTAGCCTAAACAACAACATTCAGTCTTGGTGACAGCTTACAGTATAGATATGCTTGTGAAGTGTCAATACCATATACATATCGTCATCACCTCGTAAAAGTAGCTTAAACAACAACAATCAGTCTTGGTGACAGCTTACAGTATAGATATGCTTGTGAAGTGTCAATACCATATACATATCATCACCACCTCGTAAAAGTAGCTTAAACAACAACATTCAGTCTTGGTGACAGCTTACAGTATAGATATGCTTGTGAAGTGTCAATACCATATACATATCGTCCCTACCTCGTAAAAGTAGCTTAAACAACAACATTCAGTCTTGGTGACAGCTTACAGTATAGATATGCTTGTGAAGTGTCAATACCATATACATATCGTCATCACCTCGTAAAAGTAGCTTAAACAACAACATTCAGTCTTGGTGACAGCTTACAGTATAGATGTGTTTGTGAAGTGTCAATACCATATACATATCGTCATCACTTCGTAAAAGTAGCTTAAACAACAACAATCAGTCTTGGTGACAGCTTACAGTATAGATGTGTTTGTGAAGTGTCAATACCATATACATATCGTCATCACTTCGTAAAAGTAGCTTAAACAACAACAATCAGTCTTGGTGACAGCTTACAGTATAGATGTGTTTGTGAAGTGTCAATACCATATACATATCGTCATCACCTCGTAAAAGTAGCTTAAACAACAACATTCAGTCTTGGTGACAGCTTACAGTATAGATATGCTTGTGAAGTGTCAATACCATATACATATCGTCATCACTTCGTAAAAGTAGCTTAAACAACAACAATCAGTCTTGGTGACAGCTTACAGTATAGATATGTTTGTGAAGTGTCAATACCATATACATATCGTCATCACCTCGTAAAAGTAGCTTAAACAACAACATTCAGTCTTGGTGACAGCTTACAGTATAGATGTGTTTGTGAAGTGTCAATACCATATACATATCGTCATCACCTCGTAAAAGTAGCTTAAACAACAACATTCAGTCTTGGTGACAGCTTACAGTATAGATATGCTTGTGAAGTGTCAATACCATATACATATCGTCCCTACCTCGTAAAAGTAGCTTAAACAACAACATTCAGTCTTGGTGACAGCTTACAGTATAGATATGCTTGTGAAGTGTCAATACCATATACATATCGTCATCACCTCGTAAAAGTAGCTTAAACAACAACATTCAGTCTTGGTGACAGCTTACAGTATAGATGTGTTTGTGAAGTGTCAATACCATATACATATCGTCATCACTTCGTAAAAGTAGCTTAAACAACAACAATCAGTCTTGGTGACAGCTTACAGTATAGATGTGTTTGTGAAGTGTCAATACCATATACATATCGTCATCACTTCGTAAAAGTAGCTTAAACAACAACAATCAGTCTTGGTGACAGCTTACAGTATAGATGTGTTTGTGAAGTGTCAATACCATATACATATCGTCATCACCTCGTAAAAGTAGCTTAAACAACAACATTCAGTCTTGGTGACAGCTTACAGTATAGATATGCTTGTGAAGTGTCAATACCATATACATATCGTCATCACTTCGTAAAAGTAGCTTAAACAACAACAATCAGTCTTGGTGACAGCTTACAGTATAGATATGTTTGTGAAGTGTCAATACCATATACATATCGTCATCACCTCGTAAAAGTAGCTTAAACAACAACATTCAGTCTTGGTGACAGCTTACAGTATAGATGTGTTTGTGAAGTGTCAATACCATATACATATCGTCATCACCTCGTAAAAGTAGCTTAAACAACAACATTCAGTCTTGGTGACAGCTTACAGTATAGATATGCTTGTGAAGTGTCAATACCATATACATATCGTCATCACCTCGTAAAAGTAGCTTAAACAACAACATTCAGTCTTGGTGACAGCTTACAGTATAGATATGCTTGTGAAGTGTCAATACCATATACATATCGTCATCACTTCGTAAAAGTAGCTTAAACAACAACAATCAGTCTTGGTGACAGCTTACAGTATAGATGTGTTTGTGAAGTGTCAATACCATATACATATCGTCATCACCTCGTAAAAGTAGCTTAAACAACAACATTCAGTCTTGGTGACAGCTTACAGTATAGATATGCTTGTGAAGTGTCAATACCATATACATATCGTCATCACTTCGTAAAAGTAGCTTAAACAACAACAATCAGTCTTGGTGACAGCTTACAGTATAGATATGTTTGTGAAGTGTCAATACCATATACATATCGTCATCACCTCGTAAAAGTAGCTTAAACAACAACATTCAGTCTTGGTGACAGCTTACAGTATAGATGTGTTTGTGAAGTGTCAATACCATATACATATCGTCATCACCTCGTAAAAGTAGCTTAAACAACAACATTCAGTCTTGGTGACAGCTTACAGTATAGATATGCTTGTGAAGTGTCAATACCATATACATATCGTCATCACCTCGTAAAAGTAGCTTAAACAACAACATTCAGTCTTGGTGACAGCTTACAGTATAGATATGCTTGTGAAGTGTCAATACCATATACATATCGTCATCACCTCGTAAAAGTAGCTTAAACAACAACATTCAGTCTTGGTGACAGCTTACAGTATAGATGTGTTTGTGAAGTGTCAATACCATATACATATCGTCATCACTTCGTAAAAGTAGCTTAAACAACAACAATCAGTCTTGGTGACAGCTTACAGTATAGATGTGTTTGTGAAGTGTCAATACCATATACATATCGTCATCACTTCGTAAAAGTAGCTTAAACAACAACAATCAGTCTTGGTGACAGCTTACAGTATAGATGTGTTTGTGAAGTGTCAATACCATATACATATCGTCATCACCTCGTAAAAGTAGCTTAAACAACAACATTCAGTCTTGGTGACAGCTTACAGTATAGATATGCTTGTGAAGTGTCAATACCATATACATATCGTCATCACTTCGTAAAAGTAGCTTAAACAACAACAATCAGTCTTGGTGACAGCTTACAGTATAGATATGCTTGTGAAGTGTCAATACCATATACATATCGTCATCACCTCGTAAAAGTAGCTTAAACAACAACATTCAGTCTTGGTGACAGCTTACAGTATAGATGTGTTTGTGAAGTGTCAATACCATATACATATCGTCATCACCTCGTAAAAGTAGCTTAAACAACAACATTCAGTCTTGGTGACAGCTTACAGTATAGATATGCTTGTGAAGTGTCAATACCATATACATATCGTCATCACTTCGTAAAAGTAGCTTAAACAACAACAATCAGTCTTGGTGACAGCTTACAGTATAGATATGCTTGTGAAGTGTCAATACCATATACATATCGTCCCTACCTCGTAAAAGTAGCTTAAACAACAACATTCAGTCTTGGTGACAGCTTACAGTATAGATATGCTTGTGAAGTGTCAATACTAAATATATATCGTCATCACCTCGTAAAAGTAGCTTAAACAACAACATTCAGTCTTGGTGACAGCTTACAGTATAGATATGCTTGTGAAGTGTCAATACCATATACATATTGTCATCACTTCGTAAAAGTAGCTTAAACAACAACAATCAGTCTTGGTGACAGCTTACAGTATAGATGTGTTTGTGAAGTGTCAATACCATATACATATCGTCATCACCTCGTAAAAGTAGCTTAAACAACAACATTCAGTCTTGGTGACAGCTTACAGTATAGATATGCTTGTGAAGTGTCAATACCATATACATATCGTCATCACCTCGTAAAAGTAGCTTAAACAACAACAATCAGTCTTGGTGACAGCTTACAGTATAGATGTGTTTGTGAAGTGTCAATACCATATACATATCGTCATCACTTCGTAAAAGTAGCTTAAACAACAACAATCAGTCTTGGTGACAGCTTACAGTATAGATATGTTTGTGAAGTGTCAATACCATATACTGAGTATAAAGTGTCTGCAAATGCTTATCTTGAATTATTCACATCCAGCTTTTGTGATTCCAGCCTTAATGTTCCATGAAGAACAACATGGCATATGAAACACAGCCATTAGGTGAATGAATATTTGATAACATGGTATAGATTATTAAACATGATTAAAAATCTACTTATGGATAATGGATTGTGGTAAATTGTGTGGTTATAAGGTGATTCTTGCAGCCAGTGAGAAGACAGCAAGTAGCACTTCCTTACTCAGATAAACATTGAAATTGTCTATGTGCGAACTGGCCATTTGATGAGGGGATATTGTGTGGTGGGAATCTCACCATATGCTATTGTTGTCTGAAACCTCTGCACTTTTGTTTGGAACCTTTCTGATAGCAGAGATATGGCTAGGATTCAATACCTAGTGTGCTTTGAAGGAAAATTGGGAAGAAATTGATATTTTGTTCACAATTGTTATTTCATTTTAAGTTCTTATTTTCATATTTTCAGAGGTATTTTAACGTTGGGTAGTAACATTGCATTCAACACAACAATGTAAAATTTAACCTTTTCCTCTTTTTTGGTTCTGTTATCAGTATAATACAAGTCACTTTGACCAAGAAAAATATTTGGTACAACTATATTTACATAAAATATGAATGTTGTCATTCCCAAATGGGAATTGCTACTGGCAATTGCTGCAGACATGGGGCTGAAGATCTGCCTCTGAGCAGGTCTAGATAAATACCTCGGTAGTGTCAGCAACTGGTTGCTGATTGATGAAATTCATTTGGAACTGCATGTAGTATGCTTGCTCGAGACTAAGGGACTGACCATTTGATATTGGGTACCTTTACAAACAACACAAAGCAATTGTTCTTGAAAATAGTTTTGTTTACAGGGCATACTAGAAGTCTCTTTCCCCCCCCCCCCCTCCCCACACACACATGCTCCCCACACCCAACCCACCCACGCACAGGTGTACACATCCCTCCCATCCCCAGAAAAAGAAACACATGCACCGTGAAAACCGACACACACCCTGAACCCCCCCCCACCGGGTTGTTTAGTTTTCTAAAAATTTATGTCTTAAAGGAATGATAAAACTTACATTTTCAGTCTCGAGCAAAACTCTCTTCCCACAATAATGGTCTGTTCTTAAAGGGGTTCATTGATAATTTAATGCTTATGCTTAAACAGTTCTAGTTAACGGGATGACAAGGAAAGAAAGAACACATGCAAATGTGTTTTTGCTAGTTAAAGCATTCATATATCTTTTAGCAGAAACGTTAAATTTATTTTAACCAAAGTGAAGTCCAAATTTGAATGCTTGATAGCTAAAGGGATAAATAATTAAGAAAGAAGAATTTACACTAAGATATATTTCTGTAACCATGATACTCTCTTGAATACACTAGAGTCAAGTTTCGTTTGTCTTTGGAGATGGAGATACGTCAATTAATTATTCAACTGCCATGAAGGATGTATGTTACTTAATCAAATGATTTTATTATGAACCAAAAGATGGGGAATTAATCAATATATAACTTTTCGGTCTACTTGACATGCAATTTGTGACAATTGTTTTTCATGTTCCTCTTATAACTTGCAGATTTACAAATCCTATATAAATCACATATGAGTACCCTTGATCTTTGCTAGATATGGTAATGATTGCAGACTGTTTTTGCCTAATTGAATAGATTTATGGTTTTGCTGAAAGAACCTAGCAAGTAAATAATTCCATTTGGTAATGTTGACTGTTGCTCATTGCCCCTTAGACCGCCTCCGTGGTCTAGTGGTAGAGCATCCGCCCGGTGAGCGGAAGGCCCGGGGTTTGATCAATGGTCGCATCATACCAAAAGACATTAAAATATGGTACTTGTTGTTCCCCTGTCTGGCGTTGCCATTAAGGGGCTAAAACAAGGACTGGTAGGCTCGGAGTCAGTATACTGTGTCTTAGTGGGGTATTCATTTTAAACTGTGGCATGGTATCTCAGTGAGCTAGCACTATATATCCGCATCAGTCCGAACTAGTACACACACGTGCATGCATGTTGCAATATAAGTGCAATAATCTTCGACGCGACGTTAAACCCAATTTCACCTCACCTCATCTCATTGCCAATTATGTACAAGTTTGCATTGATGTCAATGTTCAGCTCTCCTGAGTGAAAGTCAAGTTCAGCTCATGTTGCGGCTTAATTCTTTGTCCTGTGTCTGTCAAGCATCTTCTGATGTCAGTTTCAAACATCTTCTCCTCCTAAATAACTGCACTAATTGCCACTGAAACTTCACATGCCTGTTCCCTCCAATGATGGCACCCAAATTTTTTCAAAAGTCTTAAATCTGATTTTCAGTAATGGTCACCATGCCATGGCAGCTATGCTGAAAAAGTATTTATGCCCATTAATCATTCTTGTTCTTGCTCAGAATGTAATGAAATTTGGTACATGAGTGGTTTACATACTGTGGGTATCAGCATATATGTTCTGGACTTTGTATGACCAAACAGTTCTATGTTTTATGAAAAGTATCGCCATGGAAACATCATTTCTAAAAGTGTATGCTTTCCTTCTATAGAGTACTTGCATATTAATATTGGCTATGAAATTAAATAATATCAACATATGCATATGAAAGAATATCCGGTCTTGTACCTTTGAGGTAGAAAGAAAGCTATTTCTTTTCTTTACCGTTGATAATTGTAATTAATATTGTCACAGAACCCATTTTGCCGTAACCAGAACCATAACCAATTACATGTTGGTACATGTAATATGAGACATAAGTGCTCATGACAATTGAGGGTTAGTAGGTAACACACTCTTTGGCCTAGTCAACGGTGATGCTAATTGAACATGTAAATATAATCATAAAGAATTATGTGTATATGAAACTGCTGGTATCACTGTATGGCAGCCAGGGTTTTTTCCAATGACTGAATCAGCTTACAGGACCAGTTCGAAAACATTAGTTTATGATATTTGGGGCTGGAGGGGTTTGTATGTATGCAAGATGTCCATCCAACAAAATCAACATTTCAGTGTTTTTTACCGTTCAATAAATAACAGCTATTATCATGATATGTTGACTCTGAAATGAACAGCATCACTGTCAGAATGATGTCATAACCTTCCTTCCATTGTATGTGGATGTAGCTCAACATGCCAGGTGACCCATGAAGATCCGGGGTAGAATAGGCCTTCAGCAACCCATGTTTGCCGGAAAAGGCGACAATGCTTGTTGTAAGAGGTAAATTACGGCTCGCTGACTTGGTTGATGCATGTCATTGTATCCCAATTGCGTAGATCAATGCTCATGATGTCCATCACTGGATTGCTTGGTCCAGACTTGATTATTTACAGACCACCATCAAATAGCTGGAATTTTGCAGAGTGCAGCATTAAACAACAAACTAAATGTCTGGCATTTGGAAAAATGTTCCCTGATGGAAAATCATGATTGTGTAACTGAGGGTGCTTTTTGAGGAGTTTTTCTCTTTTCTTTCAGATATATGTCTTTCACAATTTCTTCCCCAAACACCATGATATCACTGTATCATTCTCTGGCAATCTTGAATAGGAACTTATTTGCCCACTTTTTCTCCGAAAAATTAATCATTACTTAATTCTGCTGATGGACATAGTTTCTGTAGTACATGTGGAAATGCTTTCAATGCTATATTATTGCAATCGTGAATGGCAAAGAGTCAGTGCATTAACTGAATCACGTTATTTGCCGGAGAATTATAGTCATAATTTGGTTACCAAGGTAACACATTACCAAGCATGATTCATTGTGACGTTATTAGCAATTTCTTTTACCTAGCTTATGTTCCACAACCATGTTGTCAGATACCTGCATCAGATGATATTAGTCTTTGATAGAAGAGTACCTGATGAATTGTACTGTATAATTACATTACAATGTTTTCTTCACACGTCATAACATCATTCATAATTCAGCACAGGTGTCATCTTCCATGTGGTAACAGAACTTTGGACAGAGAGTGAAATGATGTTATGAAAAAGCTGTTGTATAACCATCTCATTAATAATTCAAATGGATAATTCAATGAAAGGCACTGTAATATACTTTGATAAATAGCAAGTATTTTGAAAGGGTTTTTGTGAAATTGTTTTTTTTTAATCTGACTAATTGTGTTTTAAATGTGCTTCTTGCAAGACCTTTAAGCTCAGAAGTGCTGATTGACAATGACAAACTTACTAATAAAGACAGTAGGCTTTGATAAAAAAATCATTTCAATTTTCATGTCTAAAGATACATACCAACAAGAACTGATTTACTTTGATAAATGATTGACTGAAGCCAACAACACACTACAATAATGTACAATCTTGCAACTTTTCCACAAAAAAGTTGAATAAAATGTTTACTGTTTCATTAAAACTGTACCATATTTTGAATTCAAAGGCAAGTTGAATTCAAATTCTTTCAAAGAAATGTTAGTTGTAGCTAACAAAATTCTTATAACCATCAAGGTTCATAAGGGACATTCTCCAAATCAATTCCTGCTCCTGTCATTTACTGAAAGAAATGACAAATGAATAATTCACTGTTGTCATTCCACATTTACGAAACCTGGACAAGATTTTGAGGTTGAGAAATGGTTGTTTTATATACTGTGGTAAAAGTAAACTCGTGAAGATTTTTCTTGTTTACTTTTTGCTACATATTGCTACATTGACTGTCTGCAATGTCAACAAGTTGACTTAAATATGAGGTGAGGTGAAATAGGGTTCAACGTCGCGTCCAAGATTATTGCACTTATATCGCGACGTGTGCGTGTGTGAGACAGACAGACAGACAGGCAGACAGGCAGAGATGCCAGCCCACAGAAGTGCTAGCTCACTGAGATACCATGCAGCAGTTTAACATGAATACCCCACTCAGACGCAGTACACTGACTCTAAGCCGACCAGTCCTTGTTTTAGCCCCTTAATGCCAAGTGCCAAACAGGGTAACAACAAGTACTATCGTTTAATATGTCTGCTTGTATAACACACCAGGGGATCAAACCCATGATCTTCCGTTCTCCGGGCGGATGCTCTACCACTAGACTACGGGGGCAGTTGAATGGAATATGAACAACTGACTTGCCTTTGCATGAGTTTGTGATGGTAGCTCACCTTTTCACAAACACCTGGTATCATCACTATTTGATAGTGGTTTGATAGTGAATCCTAAAATGGAGATTTGTTATGATTTTGGAAATGTTTCCTTTGTCTCCTTTTGTTTCAGTTTCGTATTTCAAGCTCGCATGAAAACAGTTACTCTTCAGATCAGCGTAAACAAAAATAGTTAATTAATTGTTATTTTAGCTTAAAACATGTCATCAAATGTTAACTCATACGTCAACATATGCTTTAGTGCCCCTTCTGAATCTGGTGGGGCATGGGTGATCCAGTCATCCATGACATTGCAATTCAGGGGCAGAGTTGCTTGCCTTGGTCATGCCAGAAACCTATGATTGTGGTTTTGATTCCAGGTTCGTCCTGATAATTGTTCTGGGTTTGTCAACTCCATTTCCGTGCTTGTGGGTTTTACCAAAGTGTTAAACGTCTAGGACTTGCATCACTTCATGCTTTCTCCATCATCAAGCTGACAAACCATGCGCATGGAATATTGTTCAAAGCAACATTAAACCACTTACAAACAAATGAACAAACAAATGAATGATATGAATCTAGTGCAATTTAGCAATTCTCAAAGTTAGTAAACGTGTTCATTGCTCGCACCATGGGTTTGATTCTCCTTGTGGGTAAAATACAGTATTTGCATGAAACATTTTACCTCATTTCATTTTTACTGTTGAAATTATATCATGTTCGTATCATTGAAATTCTCTGTTCTGCTTTTCATTTGTACAGAACACAAAACATATTCAAGGAGAAGACACAAAATACATGTAAGACGTGTAACAGTAATGCAACAGCATTTATATAGCTTTCTGTATTGTATTTTCAAGAAATTAGGTCATGCCCTTTTCAAAGATCTCTGAGGGAGTTTTATCAGCTATTGACCCTTGAACACTTACAACTCAGAATTATCATGTGTACCAGGTCATATATTATCTGAGATAATGTGAGCGCAGTTAGGGTGATAAGACCTAGAATTGCACAAGAAACTTGAGTGGGACTATATATCTGACAGAAATATGCAGTCCAGATAGAAACCATATCCAACATGTTCATGATTCCATATCTGTTTTCGAATTTTGAGGTAGGTACACTTAAGTGTCAGATACAATTTATTTGTTTCAGACCTTTTGCTAAAAAAATTTAACGTATAAACAGTTGCATTTTGGATAATTTGGATGAAAACTTGATAGGATGGGTATATATTATTTGACACTATAATCATTTTTGTTTTTGTCACAGCTATGGACAATATTTTTAAATGTTTGCTTGAATGGAGCAAAGGTATTTTCTGTAGCAATGTGTATGCTCCCCCAATGTGAAGTAATATTTATCTGATTGATCAAGCATGAATGTTTAGGTATTCCAGTGTAAAACAATCCATCTCTGGGAAATGATACCATCTACCAGTCAGACATCTGATACTAAATATATAATGGTTTCTACGTATCAGTGATCCTGTGACTTTTTCTTGTGTCTCTGTTGTTCTGGAGATTATTTAGGACATGGAGTGTATTTCACCAAGATATATTTAGGACATTGAGTGTATTTCACCGAGATAGAAAGACCATTGTTGTCAGTGACTGAAGATTGAATAGTGAGAACAAAAGACATAGGATACAATAACTGGTGGAGTTTTTTTGTTATCTTTATAAGATAGTTAAGTTTTGAGAGCAATTAATTGTATCAGTGACTGTATTTCATATTTTGTTTGTAGAGAATGGCTTCTTCTATGTTGGTTTGATCCTTCATTTTGTTAAAGTGAAATATTATGTCATTCAGTATGAAATCTTGTGTTATTCAGTGCCATATTTCTTAATATCAGTGTTGTGGAAATGTAATATTGTGTCTTTCAAAGCGAAATCTTGTCTCACTTTCATTGCAATACTTAGGGTCAGCTTTGATGAAATGTAATATTGTGTGAAATGTGAAATCTGTTGTCATTCAGTAATGTGAAATATATATGGTGTTATTCCTGAACTTAAATTCTCCTTAACCAGAGACTAAAACGGTATCCTACAAAGTATTTCAAACCCACTTTGTTGTCTGTAAGCTCACATAACTCTCAGTTAACTACTGACCTTCATAACACACAGTCATGGGCTAACAAACCATGGTAGTGAGTGACTTGGTTTTAAGGTGCTTTTGACCGTTTTCCACTTGTATCACGGCATGTCAGCTTAATGTACGTGGAAGGAAAACCTGAAGTGATTCAGATCTTAGATGTTTACCACTTTGGTGAAACCCACAAACACAGGCATAATGTTGACAAAGCTAGAAACATAGCTGAGGCAAACAGGGTTTCGAACCCACAATCATAGGTTTCTGGCATGCCCAAGGGATGCAACTCCGTAAAGCAAATTGCAGCTTTTACGACTGCTCCACCCATGCCCCGACAAACCAGGAATCATTATGAGGTGCATCTGAGCTACAGCCCCATGATCATAAGATTCTGGCATGCCTAAAGGACATTATTCTGTAAAGTAAATTGCACCGTGTTAGATGACTGACCATCCTTGAGTTACTAAGTTACAATGACTGAACAAAGTTAAAATGTCTATCATTAACACGTCTGCAGCAAACATCTTTTCTGGCCTTGCTGGCAGGATGTATGGCACAAGTTGTTAAAATAACATTTCTTTGATTGACAGGTTACCAGGTTGCCTTGCACATGTCAGCCAATGAATAACAACATCAGTTTCATGTGTTGATAAGGGCTTGGCTGAAGGTGGTTGGAGATTGTATAAAACTGTTAATTGTGAATGAGAAGTGCATTCAAAAGCAAGGATGATGTCTGTTGTGTGTTTCTCGGGAGATGGAAAACTGGCAAGTAAAGTTTGTATATTAATCACTCATAAACATCCATAACATCACTGAAAATATTGAATATTCACATAAAACAAATAAGTATATATATATATATGGATGAACCACTCCTACCTTTTGTAATTGTAAACAATGACTTTCTTGATTATGATTTGCTTTCCAAACAATCATGTCATTATGTGGGGACATCCTTTTTGATCAATAGATATATGCAAAAAAATAAATTGAATATTCCATGAAAACTTATTGTTGAATACATCCTGCTTAATTGATCAATATTCAACCCTGCCAAGTTTAGTACACCAGGCTCATCATCTAAATGAGCTTTCAAATGGCATGGTGTTATGTCGATCGTCTGTCAATTTGTTGCCTAACTCTCTGCCAAATACCTACCTACCCTACAACTGTAGGATAATGCCATGAACCAGGATAAAACTCCAAAATGGGGTCTGTTTGAATTTCATTTTTTAGACCACATTTTGAATTTTGTTTGGAATCTTCAGAACTATTATCTTAAATGACACGTTGAGGGCAGGAAAAATGAAAAAGATTGTCAATTGATATTGAAAACCCTTGTCATTTAAAGGGTGATGGGGTAGCTGACTGGATATATAAGCGTTTACTCATCACACTGGGTTTGATTCCTCAATGTACAATGTGTGTAGCTCATTTCTGGTGTCCCCAACCAATATATTGATGGAATATTGCGAAAAGTGGCATAAAACCGTATTCACTTACTCACTCTTCACTTTAAAATACCACAGCACTTAATACAAAGTTATTGGAATTATAGGACCATAGCTGTTTCAGATCAAATGCATCTAGTGACCAGCAATACCCTGACACATTGTGTGAGAATTATTACTTGCATGTTGACAATGGTACAGAAATTCTAAACATATTTTATGTCTGTGCAAAGTAAAACATGTAACACTGTTGGTAGTTCAATAATTCTTATTCACATATTCTATGTATAATATGTTAATGTATAAAATGTTTTAGTTATGAATTGAACAAAATTGAGATACATATTTATTCTGATTTTCAATAAAAGGTTATTTTTATCAGAATAATGTTTCTGAATCAAATGTTAAGGCAGAGATGCCATTTTTCAGATATTTTACATTTTTGTACATGTGATGTATGTGTTCGTGCAGATTAGCAATGATAATAAGCAATGGTTTATTCATTATTAGATATTCATCAGAGAATACTGTTTCCGAAAATTTCCTGAAAACAATATTCCAGTACTGGTAATTACATTTGATCACAGCACAAATGAATCATTAGACACTGGTGGATATTATAGTATTGTATTTTTAATGTATGTCATATATTTCTCACATACATTACTTTACCTTTATGGTATGTTTTCATCAATATTTAATTATTACATCGTTATTATTCAATGACACATAAGCTTAAATGATGTCATTAGATTTTACTAAATACCTACTAGGCAAAGGAACTGAAATGCTTTATGAATTTTGAAATACATCAACTGCAAGATTGTTTAAATAGATTATACAATAAGTATATCCTGGATAATGTTAAGAAGCATATTTTATGTCAATGGCTACATTGAAAAAGAACCAGTATTCTTCATTTTGATTGTTCACCCAATACTGTTTGTTGCTGATTATTGAAATATACCAAGGGATGATGGGTAAGTTACAATTTTTTATGGCAAAATATTTTATCCCATAATGGAATCTGAATGGCCATTTTGGGGATGTGTCCTTCAATGATTGATTTGATTACAGATGAGGTGAAGTGAAAGTGGGGTTTAAGGTCGTGTTCAAGATTATTTTGTGATGTGCATGCAAGTTTGTGCGCGGATGCTTGAACTCGTCTGGACTTGTGCTATTTTCCATTTTGGTAGCCCACTGAGATTCAATGCCCAGTTTTAAGATGGATACCACACTAAGACACATGTTGGTGCCGAGCTGGCCAGTGCTTGTTTTATCCCCTTAATTCTGAGTAACAAGCAGGGTAACCACAAGTACCATCATTTAATGTTTGGTATTACAAGCCCAGTGGATGAAACCACTGAACTTCTCAGTGAATTTGCTTTAGTTTGACTTCAGATATCTTGGATACAACTGGAGTGACATGCACTTAAAGCCTATATATTGCACAACATGGAACAAATGAACATTAAAGGTTATAAGCATCCTTCTCTGTCTGGAGGGTAAGAAGTACTTGCACAAATTGATGTATCTGGGATTCAAACGGCTATTTACAGTTATATGTATAATAGTTCATAACTTCCAAAGATAAACACTTTGATGTTTATTTTGATTTTGACATGAACCATTCACATCAGTGCTAGATGATGAAATAATCAGGACAGTCATTTTGTATTCCCACTAACTCTGTTTTTGAAAGCAGTCCATAAACCAAGTAACAAAAATTAAAAGGCCTTACTTTGGTTTACTTTCAGGTTCTACGCAATGTCCATCAGGCTAGCTCAGGATGCCCGTGTTGAGGAGGTGGATGGTAACACGTAATTTTGACAAAGGATGCATGACAACAGTGAGTGGAACAGGAGTGTGCACAGGAACAATTACTGGAGGCCATCACAAGGATTGTATCTCCCAAACACAGATAGAACAAGGGAGCCAAATGGAAGATCCACAGCTCAAGGTTTCTCAAGATACTCAGATAACTACCGACACAGGCACACAGACCAGAGATCACATGATTTCAAGTGGCATAGTTACCCTAGGAGTCCATACCAGGGCACCTATAGTCAAAGTTTTGGAGCTGCAATACAACCTTCTATTCCTATGGCTCCAAGACATAGGAAAAGGAAGGGTAGAGACAGAGGTGGGAGTCGCCCGTTTCCTTCTAAACTAGTTGAAAAGATTGCAGATGACAGCACTGCTGCTTCCACAGTTTCATCATCATCTTCATATACATCTTCATCACATAATAAACATTCAGCAAGCACTGTGTCATCAACAAAGCATATATCTTCATCATTGAGTTCACACAAGTTCTTAGGTGCAAATCCTTCATCAAGGCCAGATGACAACGGTTCTAGAGGTGGTGAAAGTTCAAAGCAGGAATCTTCACTTAATGTGAAGCTTCATGCTGCTAATGTGCCAACTAGACCACCTGTTTCTTCATCAGGGACTATATCCAAATCTTCAACCTCATCCTCTTCCACTGCCGTTTCAACAGCAGCATCAACAAGTTCCTCATTATCTTCATTGTCAAGTTCAACTGAACTCCCAAAGTCCTTACCAAATATTGCTCAAACTTACTCTGTGTCAGTATCATCAAATAATCTTCCCAAAGTAAAGATTCTGAAACACAGTTCTCCAGGTACTTTAAAGCCAATACCAATGTCAACTCTTGCCTACTGTGAGAGCATTCCTCACCTAAAAGACATACTACACAAAAGACCTGTAGTTATGCTTGAGAAATTGACAGAAAAACTCATCAGAATGAAACTGAAACACAATGGACTCTGTTTAAAGGGAAACTGGCGCAGTATGCTGCACAAGCAGCATAAGAAAAAAACTGACAACCAGAAAAAAGAAGACAAAATACAGAAGAAAAAATCATTAAAGTTAATACTTTCAATGAATTCTAAGGGCATGATTGATAAGAAAAAAAACAAGCTAAAAAAAGACCATTCTAATCATAAAAATAATAATAGTGAATTTTTGAATTCAGAAAACATCCTTGACACAAGAGATAGCATAACGAGTTCATCACTCTTAGTTGACCCAAAGGTTATGTCACTTTCCCGTCCATTACAATCTGCATACAGCAATAATGCCTCCATGACCAAGATGCCTTTTAAACATTCAGGGAGAGTGATAAATCCATCCAAGACATTTCACCCCAAACCAACAGGACCCATGCCCAAACACATGCAAATGTTTGACCTGGATAAGCTGAGGACAAAACTGAAAGGTGCTAACTTTGGTGGTTCTGGCAGAAAGCCTGGGCCCTTCTTAAACACACACTTAGATATGCATAATACTGATATGTTAAGATCATCAGAAGATGTTCCTGTGCTTATAAGTAAGTTTTCAGCATCCTCATCAGATACTACTGATATCATTAGTCCCATGTCAGGTTTGGATGACAACATGATTGTGAGAAGTGATGTGAGAGAGGATATGATTACTGATGATGCATCAGTAGGTTCTGACTCTGAACATAGTTGTCATTCTGACATACATGCTGAGAGCAATATAGGAAAGGAGATTGCTGCTGATGAAGAACATATTGATACTCAAAACACTGATCATAAAGGCAATGAAGTAAGTTGTGAGTGTGTCATTGATAAATGTGCTGCTGATTCATCTGGAGATGCTACTGACTTTCATAACCCTGAGGATCATGATCAGTCTGTGGGTGATTCTTCAGGTCCATCTGATAGCTGGCTTGTTGAAGAACCAGTTGTCCCTACAGAACCTGAACTGTCTTCTGTGCCAACACTAGTTCCAGAAACTGAGCGCAAATCTGTTGTTGATAGTGCTAAGGATATTTCAGATTTGATGAGCAAATCAGCAGATGGACTGGAAGAGAAGGGGTCATCGATTGAGATTGGTGAAGTTGAGGGGGATGTAAGTGATATGCACCAAGAGAGTGAATTGAAAGATATAATAGATAATGAAGTTGATTCTTCTTTGCAACCTGATGATGATTCTCCAATGGACAAGAAGGAGTGTTCTCTTGAAGAGAAAGATGATTATTTTCCTGATAAAATAAAACTTGTGTCACTGGACAAAGCAGAGGTAACAGACAATGATGTTATTGACAGCACAGTTCCTGTTGACAATTCAGGGACTATATCTGCAGACAATGATAAAGAAACTTTGTTTGAAACCAGAAGCGTAGATTGTAATCTACAGATTTCAGATGGAATGGCAAAAGACACATCCAGTTCCTTGGAACAACAGTGCTCTGTTTCTAAGGACTCAAATGACAATGTAATGTTGGTGAACAATGATGACAGGAGTCACGAAATTGGAAGCCCAAGAGAAAGTGTATGTGAGAAAGAGGAATTGAGTTCTCAGCAAAGTGTTCCTTTGAGTAGTCAGGAAAGAGAACCTGTTCTTTATGACCATGAGGCAAACAGTGCATCAGGCACATTGGTTAACAATGCTGTGAAATCCCCTCATTCACTGACTGATATTTGCCACGGGTTCCTGAAAAAGCAGGACATGCATTTTAGATTGCCTAGTTCAGAAGGCAATGTGGACACTGAAGCTACCAAGGTTAAAGTCGATCGAGAAAATGCATCTGCCACATCATTGGAAAACCCAGAAACTAATCTGAATAATGGGGAAAGAGAAAGTAATTCTCAGTGCCTTACTGATAAATCTAATAAAGATGCTATGGCTGTTGACTTAAGAAGTGATGTGGCCATTGATCTATCCAGTTCCAGGACTGATGATGATTTGTCACCAGTGTGCATTATTTCATCTGTGGAAAGTGGTGCTCATATCTATTTCAGTGAATCTGATTCTGATCTCAAACCAAACACCAAGACTGATGAACAGAAAGAGATGCAAATGAGTGGTCAAACTTCCTTGGCAACCTCTTCACAGTCACAAAGTATTACATCAGAAACTATTGTTACAAACACTGCAAGTTCGACAGCCATTATTCCTAATACTGGGCAATCTAGACATGATACCATTACTCCTACATCTAGTGGTGTTCAAGATTTCTTTTCTGCTGGACTAGTATCAAATTCTTATCCAGTCATAGTGACTTCCTCAATTCCAGTGTATCCCATACCAGATGTAAGCTCTGTGATCCAGCCTATCTTACTAACTTCCCAAAACACAGATTTGGCCAGGCAGTCTGCCCCTATGCCAACGACAAAAGAATCTAAGTTGGCATCTAAGCCAAGGCCTATCAGGCCGAAAGGAACTGAGCCAAATAGTTTTGTTCAGATGCCAGTTCCAAAAGTCCCATCATTTCCTATGTTCCTTCCAACAATTCCATCTGCTTTCCCACCAGAGACACATAATGACAATACACCTAATGATGGCTACACTGTGGATATTCATTTATCTGGTAGTACACAAACTATGCAAAACAAGCATGAACATTCAGATAATATTGCTGATACAAATAAACAAGCTACAGCAGCAACTGCTGAAGTTTCTGATCGCCCAACCAGTGACATTATTGATGCATCTGACAGTCATTCATTGACTGAGCCAGAAGAAGTTCAAACGTTGAACAGTAACCCTATTGTTCAGGAAGCACCCATGTTTTCAGATGGTACTCTCATTAACGACAAAGCATTATCACCAGATATGATAAACAATGATGTGTGCCAAAAGCTAATGACTCAGGGTCAAATGGCTAGGGTTGTCTCAGATCTTGATGTTATGCATTATGATGATGAACCACCAGTGCTAGAAACAGTAAACAACTCTGACTACTGGGTAATAGGTGAGCCCAGTCAGTTGACCAAAATCCAACCGGTTGGTTCTGATGCACCAACTAATTTGTCTGAGCAAGATTTGCAACAAACTGAGGCTCTGTCAGAGTCCACAACATCTGTTGTTAGTGAATATCATTCATCTGAATCAAGTGCCAACAACTCTACTAACCCTAGTAACAATGAAGCTACGGAACACTGCATAAAATCACAATTTGAAACATGTGGACAAGTTTCGCAAGAAAGGGTTGAGGTGGGAAGGTTGAATTTGAGACGAGCACATACAGAAGATTCTGACGATAGCGATGCAACTTTGATATACTCATGTGATGAGGAAAACACATACTTTGAGGAGATATTCCAGGAGCCAGAGGGGCCAACCTGGCCTAGAAATGCCCCCTGGACTGATAACGAAGATGACAAGAACCCTCTATATGAAGGAAAGCTTGTGATTGTGTCAGATGTTCCTGAAGATCGTGATGGTGAGAGTACCTCTGACACCAACACGAGCAATGAAAGGTTATCATTAATCATAACAACATTGAGGAAAGACCTTGAGGAGAAGAAAACTGATAGGAGACAAGCTGAAAAGGAAGGGGAGAAGGACAAGGAAGATGTTACTCCAAGTACCAAAGTTTCAAAAGGAAAAGGGAAGAGAAAGAAACCTGTGAAACCCAGGAAAAGAGCAACAATACGTTCTCTGGACTCATCTGTTCCAAAGGAAGCTGAAGGCACTCCAAGAATGAAAAAGTCTACTTCTAAGCATAGAAAGACTTTAATTGTGACGATACAAAGGAGAAATATAGCCAAAAGTACTACAACTTCAGAGACATCTGAAAATGTACCTGAAGTACAAGCAACTGCTGCAGAAACAGATGCCAAAGCTAATGTCAAGGGAAATCCAAGAAAGGTGAAAAAGACAAGACGTAAGATTAAGCGGAGGCTGACTGCAAAGAGACGGAAGAAAAAAGTGTTGGCACCAAGTGTTGAGACAATTGCAGATGAAGACATTGCTAAAGAAGAAGCAAAGGAGACTGAGGAAAAAAAGCCAGTCAGCAAGCCAAGGAGAACTATGACCCAAAAAAGGAGAGTGACTAAACAAGGAAGACGAAAGAAAATGACAGAGGCTACAACTGTAAAGGAAGAGATAGAGCCAGAGGAAAAAGTCGAAAAGACAGATAGCGATGGTAAGTTCCTTCAACATGAATAACACACATATTACACAGCATTTCTTTTATATCCATAGTATTTTGAATACGATATAGTGAAGATTAGAGACTCAAGGTATTGCTGTGTGTGCCTCACATGAAGAGGATGTCCTAAGGAAAACTAAATGCAGGTAATGCAGCTGTCCGTAGTCAGTTTAACTGAAGTTTCCCACTATGATTGATGGTCTAATCTAGGACAAATACCCCTGTTTGTTGTGCATTGTTGTACGTTTCTGTATGTATCCAGAAGGTGCTGTTAAGTCTGGGAACATGTCATTATTATCTTGACCATTTCACTTAGATAAACGATGATAATCAGCAAGATTACATGACCTTGTTGCTTGGTGACATTATCTATGACTGAATGATACTGACATAGAGGACCTTTCAATAGCTTTTGTAACAGCACAGCAACTTTGCAAAGATATTGCATGAATGGTGGCTGATATTAACACTCTTATCATCACCTCTGAGGCTGGAGGATTTGTAACTTTGTGTTCTAGACAATCGATTAACCATACACCAGTTGTTAACAACACAATCTCTCACATAATGCATATCCTATCTTGAGGACCAGTCCCTACTTTACAGATAACATGTTTGTATAGTGTTGGAGGCAGGTATGTTTACATACATAGGTTAGGCTGACTATCATCAAATGTTTCTCATTGCAGTGTAATTTTGCAGTTGTTGTTTACTCCAGGGTTCTATGGTTTTGCTATCCAATAAGACTATATTTTATGGTTTATCTCAGCTGGTTAATTTCAACATGTAAGTTGATGCATAGCTGTGTTTCTTTACTGATATAGCAACCCGTCTAGAACTTGCCTGACAAGGTGCTGCATTTTGCTTTATATTTTTAAAGCCATGATGTGTAAACTATTCAAACATATTACATTGAATTAATCTTTTGATGGCCCAGGATCTACGTTTCTGACATATCCTTTACTTATATCACAGGTCAAGGATGTTCTCAAGGTCATATAATCTAAGCAATTTATTTCTATAATATAACTGGTATATTCTGTAGGTGAAAGATTTCATATGTATGTGTAATTTGGATACAAAGGTGTCAGTACTATTTGCTTATTAGGATCCAATCTCTTTGAAGGACATTCATGAGGTGGGTGTGTTGGATTTCTTCAGAAGTGTTTTTGGCCTCTTGCATGGGGGGATAATATGTTTTGATTGCATTTATGTGTTGTATTAGGTATTAAAATAGGTACTAGATCACTGATATTTCACAGTTAAGATAACAGTTATATAGGTCAAGGTCGAATTCTTATTAAAGGCTACAGTGTTATCAAATCTTGTAAATCCAACTAGTTATCTAAATGTATAGTGTACAAATAACTATTTGTAAATCTTCCATATATCTTTTCCTGACTGTAGCATTGAACTAAATCTCTCGCTTTAGTTTTGTCCTGTGAAAGTCAAGGTCACAATGATGATCTTCATTTTGGTTCACATCTGGTACATGACTTGAATTCAATACTGGCATGATAGAGCAGAATTATTAAAATCATGACAATCTTCAAGAATGTCATGATGCAATTTGCATGATGCAAAAGTGCAAGAAGTTTACATGATTTTGGAGGGCACGGGTGGCCCAGTCGTCTAAGGCGCCGCGATTCGCTGTGCAGAGTTGCGTCCCTTAGGCAGGTCAGAAACCTATGGTTGTGGGTTCGAATCCCGGTTCGCTCCGATTTTGTTTCTAGGTTTGTCAGCACCATACCCGTGCTCGTGGGTTTCACCGAAGTGGTAAACGTCTGAGACCTGCATCACTTCGGGCTTTCCTCCCACATTAAGCTGACACACCATGATATGACTGGAATACTGTTAAACCCAACTCACTCACTCACTCACTACATGATTTTGGTGTTATTTGGTGACATAATTCACAGCAGATGGGTATTTATGAAGTTTGTTGTATTGAAATGTTGACATAAAAAAAAATTTAAAAAGACATTGATTCATATTGAAGAGACATAGGTTTGAAATATTTCTTTTTTGTAGGGGCCATAGCTTTTATATGCAATATCATTTATACACAATAAAGAGGACTATCAGAGAAAAGAATAATACTGCTAAAAATACTGTAGACATAATGTTGCAGAAAGTATTGTTTCAAAATCCATATTGCACTGGACTAGTATTTCAATAATAGTGTTTACCTTCAGTGATCACAGGAAATAAAGAAATAATAGCCATGCTCAATGGCACAAACACTATCTTATCAAAGGTTAGGAACCTATTATCTGAATTTTGTCTATCCACCTTGCATTTTGTGTTGTGTGTAAGACAAAGCCTTTGTCTCCTTGTAATTTGTGTAAGCTTTGACTGCTAATGCTAGATGGACATTCATTCATCACAATAGTTAGCAGAAAACCAAATTGAGAAAAATTCTAAAAGAATGCTTTTAGAAATGTTAGAATAAAGTAAGAAAACCCTTTGCGTATTCATTATTTGTGTGTCCTGCTCCATCGTTTGCACCCATCACAATCTGATGGACAAGTTGTTTAAAGTGAAATGAGCAGATTGCCTATGGTAGTCAATTGTCAATCTAAAGTCATGATATTTAGATAAGGTTTCTCATTTCCTAAACCATTTTTTTTTCTAAACACAGACATTAATCTAAACATGATACAGATCTCTGAATATTTATGACTTCAGCAAGTGAACCTGAACCAAACTTTATATTTCCATGCAGAATTACTAAGATAAGACAGACCTGTTATCAGCAGTTGTTTTGATTACAATAAAAAATTTATGCTAACATATGTTGATCCTTACCTTTTAGCCCCCGCTACGAAAGGGTATATAGGAACGGAGTTCATCCGTCCTTCTGTCTGCTTCTCAAAGGGGACAAATTTCCCCAAAAACTGTTTAAGTCAGAGAAATGGAATTTTACACACTGATTTCACTGGTCATGATCTCAAATGAGTTTGAAAATTGGTGTCATTCATTAAGTTATGAGACTTGCTCCGTGCTTCTCCGTGAAATGGGGACAAGTTTTCTCAGAAACTACTCAAGTGAGTTATGGCCCTTGATCCATGTTATTTTACTTGGTGCATAGTGTCTGCAATGGGTACAAGTTTTCTCTGAAACTACTGCAGTTAGCTTATCCAAGAGATTGATGTTTTTTTCTGATGTCATAAAACGGCCCAAGTGCCTATCTCTATCTCTTCTGAAGGCTTTATGGGACTCTTTTTTCATAGTGAATATTCACTACTATATCAAAAAACAAAATTCTAATGTGCCCCAGGGAGGGGGATAGTGATAATGCTGTTTTCTTGTTTATGCCGTCTCTTATGAGTTCTAAGTTGAGTGGGGAATGAAGAGATGGCCCAGTGGTCCAAGGTTTGCTCATCACACTGAAAGGTAGGGTTCTATCCCCAACATGCATACAATGTGTAAAGTCCCCTGCTGTAATTGTGCTGGAATATTGCTGAATTCCTGATACCTTCATCAACCTCTGTCAATTTTTTCACACTCATAACAAGGGTCAATGACACTGGTAAGTTTTTGATAGGCATTTAATAGTTGCAAGAACATGAATACTTGATGATTTTTTTGGATAACAACTTTTATTCTTTGTCATGACATTAGTAGCTCTGAAATGTCATGACAAAGAATATCAGAATATCCCTAAAAACTGTCATGTATTTGTGACACTAGTAAGGTCATAAGTTACACTAAAACCCTGATGATGACACACAGTATATAATCACCTCTTTGTTGAACTAATCTAAATCTACAAAAATAGGATTCTTATTTTATGTGACAAACAAATTCCAGAATAGATCCCCATTGTCTCATAGTTGAATCCCATAAATAATACAGCCAAGAGATAATAAAACATGGGCAGTTGAAACAATGAATGGCTGGCCACAAGGTCAACTGAGAAAGTTTTCCCCAGTTTTGGTGATACAAGAATATGGTACCTAAAAATGAATTCCCAGCCTTATGGTTCTCAATATAATGTGCCTAAAATGTATTCCTGAGCTTTGGGATGATCTAAACATAGGGTCCAGAAAATGTAGTTCTCAGCTTTGGGGTGATCTAAACATAGGGTCCAGAAAATGTAGTTCTCAGCTTTGGGGTGATCTAAACATAGGGTCCAGAAAATGTAGTGCTCGGCTTTTAAGTGATCAAAACATAGGGTCCAAAAAATGTAGTCCTCAGCTTTGGGGTGATCAAAACATAGGGTCCAGAAAATGTAGTTCTCAGCTTAGGGGTGAACTAAATATAAGGCCCAGAAAATGTAGTCCTCAGCTTTGGAGTGATCTAAACATTGGGTCCAGAAAATGTAGTCCTCAGCTTTAGGGTGAACTAAATATAGGGTCAAGAAATGTAGTCCTTGCCTTAATGTGAACTGGAAATGGATTCTGCAACCTTGATGTGAACTGTTCTCGGCCTAGATGTGATCTAATCATAGAATGCCTAAAAATGTATTTCCAGCATTGAGGTGACATAAAATTAGTGTTCTAGCCATGAGGTGACTTAAACATATGATGCCTGAAATTGTATTTCACAGCCTCTATATGATCAAAAGCTGTACAATTATCATGATGAGTCATTGAGATTCTATGCAAGACAGTATTGTAATGCATTTTTAATGGCTTTTGAAATACTCTATCAAATTATTGCGTATTCATGTAAAAATGATAAAACAAGAAGGAAAAGATGAGAGCCAAAAATAATTGGCTGAACTAGAGAGTGTTAAATGTTAATATTCTCATGGTCAGACAAGGTCATGTCCATAGACAAAGAATATCATTCAGGCCAGACCGCCGCTGTGGTTTAGTGGTAGAGCATCCGCACGGATTGCGGAAGGTCATGTGTTCGATCACCACCGGCGTCATACCAAAAGATGTTAAAAGATGGTTACTGTGTCTGGCGAATGGCATAAAGGGACTAAAACAAAGAATGGTCAGCTCAAAGTCAGTATACTGTGTCTGAGTGGTGTATTCATGTTAAACTGTGGCATTGTATCTCAGTGGGTAAGCACTGTATCTCAGTGGGCTAGCACTGTAAATCGGCATCATTCTGGACTAGTACAAGCAGTGCCCCCCCCCCCCCCCTCATTCAGGCCAAGAGCAGGTAACCCAGGTCTGTCAACAGTAAGACTATGGTGTAAGGGAAATAACTGTTGTAGAGATGCCAGAGCTCGTTTTCAAATGAAGCTACAAAGAGATAATATCTATATGAATAAAAACCAGAGATATGGAATGCATGATGAATAACTGACTGTTGGGAGTACATTTTGGAGGTTGTGAGTTTGGTTACAGTTACTGCTGATATATGTAATATGTTAATAAATATCAATGTATCTCTTATAACAGCACCTTTTGTAACTAGTTTACTCTGACAATAATAATGCACACACACACACACACACACACACACACACACACATACAGTCACACTCACTCACTCGAACCCAGTTTCACCTCATCTTATATAAAGTCAACTTGTTGACATTGCAAACAAGAAGTCTGGTCCGCTCACAGGCAGTAAACTGCAGCAAGGTATCTCAGTGGGCGAGCACTATAAAATTGGCAGGAGTCGGGAGCAGTACAAAAGGCCACACACACACTAAAGCATGTGCTTGCACGTTGCTATATGCAATGTTAACCCCCATTTCACCTCATTGAACCGAACTGAAGTGAACCAAACATCAGATTGGGAAAATGTTTTGCAATAGACAACTTTCCAGTTGCATTCTCAACCACAGACATGTTTAGTATTGAGTTGTTTATAATTTTATTTTAACCAACAGTTCCTCCTGGTGAAGATGAGGAAAACACAAAATTTGATGGATGCACTAAATCTCTGTTGAGAGTTAGGCGTTATTGTAATTATATCACTGTAATTGTTTTTATGGAATGGGATACTGGTCACAGATACAGTTGGAAGAAGATTTGATCCAGGTGTAAGAGCATATTAATTTCAAACTAATATTGTAGGCAAACATGGTTTGTGACAAGTTATGGTATATAGACTCGCATAATGTAATTTCTATTCAAAATGTTTGATATTTACAATACAGCATCACACACGGCCAACAATATCTACATGTCAATTTAGTTATTGGATTGTAATTTGTGCATAAATATCTCCCTTTGGTGATGGCAGATGATATGCTTTTAGGCAAAAAGACTCAACATTGCACCCGATTGACATTATATTTTAAATAAATACAGGCAGCATGCTTTTTTACATCGAAATAAAATATCATGGTATGTTTTTTGGATGATTGCTAGAAAAAACATTTTGGTTTGTTTTATAGTCTCAGCCTGTTCAAAGCCATAAAAGGTTGATTCGGTTTTTCAGTTATTTAGTTGATATACACATTATATCAACTTAAGCATTTTGCTCAACCATGTGAGGTACTTTCTATCAGAAATATTGATCAAACCTCAGACGTTTATTAATTATATATGGCAGCCAGACAAATTTTTTATCTTCTTGAAGGTCAACCATTATCTCAGATTGATTTTACGATTTGTTTAATCCAAGAGAATTTGATTAGGGTGTTTGTTTTAGGATGGATTATTTGTTGGCACACTAGAGTAATAAGAAGAACCATCACATCTATATGGATTTCAGATGCTTTTGTACAAACACAACATATTTTTGAAATCTTTGAATATCAAAATGGAAACAAATGCACCGATTTAACCATGATAATATTAGCATGTTGGACAGTGACATAAATAATGCTTAATGTCTTTAGTTGGAATACAGGATTCAGTTGCTCAAGAATATAAGTTCATTTGTGCAGTTATTTATAATTCATTTATGGCTGATTTTTGCTGAACATTTATGCTCTCTTAATATTTGTAATTGATCAACAGAAATGGCAGAACTTTTATTTTGATCAACTAAGTGGTGTGCCTAAAAAATCCAGTTACATTTTGAGTAGCCAGGGAAAGTGACATTTCAAATCTTTAGTCTGACCAAAATTTTGCCATGGGCTAGCGGGGAGGCAGCTAGTTAATGTGGGCCACTGTGTGTGTGTCCGTCCGTAATCATTTCCTTTTCCGGGGCAGAATTCCAAAACCATTCAGTGTATTTGATCGAAACTTGGCAAATCTATCAGGCACATACTGAAGTGGTGCCTTTTGATATTTTGGGATTTTTTAAATTTTTATGGAAAGAAGTTGGACCTAGACTCCATTGGGGAATGGTTTCATTTCCGGGCCAGAATTCGAAAACCATTCAGTTGGTAAACAATGTATGCTTCTTAAAGAACATTCAACTGTTGACTCATTACATACAGACAGCTGCCGGGGGGATATGTCATCTTTCTGATGACTCTTGTTTTAAGTGTGCACTTGTTGAAAATGGTTCTTAAAGACATAGTTCCAGAACTGAATATATGAAGCTTTATACACTGACAAATTCTGTTTTTAGTTTAATCAAAGTGTATTACTCATCTTTGGTTATGGACATCTGACTGTTAGATAATTGACTGTGCTGTGAGTTGTATCCCTTAGCAATGACCTCCAGTAGATTTGAATCACAAGTCTTCTACCCCGAACTTGGCTCTTAGCATAATTTCTTGTACCGTTTTGTGTTATTGTACGACATCTTTGTACGACATCTTTTTAACTTCGGTAATCCTAGACTTCACTAGACTTGGGCTTATGACTAGTTGCTAAAGTCATACACTGCAGTTGTGATACTGATTTGTGCCATTATTCAGGTCTAGAGGGCTTTTGGTTTCCCAAACACATCAACTTGACATACTGTGAAATAGCAACATGATGGTGGGGTAGCCTAGTGGTTAATGCATTCACTTGTGACACTGAGGCCCTGGGTTCATGCCCCACAAGGGTACAGTGTGTGAAACCCATATCTGGTGTCCATGTGATGTTGCTGGTAAAAGCGGCTTAAAACCATTCTCATACTAACTCACTCAATCAGTAGTCACCTGCATGTAATTCACCTGTTTTTATCTGTTCACACTGTAATTACCTGAAGACGTAATCCTATGCATCTTTCTTATATCAAGTGTTGATATTTAATTAACGACATGACCTTTCAACAATTTAATTATTATCTTCCGCCCAAACGAGGTTGACAGGGAATATTGAAATGGGTTCCGTCCATCCATACGTACGTGGGTGCGTGCATCCCGAAATCATTTCCAGAGCATAACTCAGAAACAGTTAAATATTTCTCTACGAAACTTTGCAAGTCACATTTCCATGGCAAAAGATGGACTTAAATTCTGTAAGGGTTGTGTTGATTTCCAGAGCATAACTCAAAACCCATTCAATACTTTCTAACAAAACTTTACATGTCTACCAGACACATACTGAACTGAAGCCTTTTGCTATGTAGGAATTTTAGAATTTTTTATTTTTTACATTTCCATGGCAAAAGATGGACTTGAATTCTGTAAGGGTTGGGTTGATTTCCAGAGCATAACTCAAAACCCATTCAATACTTTCTAACAAAACTTTACATGTCTACCAGACACATACTGAACTGGTGCCTTTTGCTATTTAGGATATGTTTTTGTTTTTACATTTCCATGGTAAAAAGTTGGACTCAGGTTCTATAAGGGTGGTGTTCGTTTGCGGAGCGTAACACAAAAAGTGTTAAATACTTTCTTACAAAACTTTGCATGTCTACCAGGCAAATACTGATCTGGTGCCTTTTGATATTTAGCACTTTTAGAATTTTTTAGTGTTTATGTTTCCATGACAACAAGTTGGAATAAAGTTTTAAAATAGGGTGGAGTGTAACAAATAAACTGTTAAATATTTCCTTGCCAAACATTGCATGTCTATATATAAAGTACATATTGAACTGGTGCCGTATGATATTAAGGAGCTTTAGAAATGTTTATATTAGAATTTCCAATGCAGCTATTTTGACATCGGCTAAGAGAAATGTTGGGACAATTACCTGGTTTGGGACCAAAACGTGTTAAAATGGGTGGGGGATATAGATGACTTCGTCAGCTATAAGCTTGTTTTCATTATCTTGAGACTGCCTGCTATCATTTTCATGTAGGATGTTAAAGTACATAGACTCGGACAGATGTAATGTTACTGTTTTAGGCCTACAAGGTTCTGATACAGATCTACTTGACCTTTCCGTGCCTAGATTATAGTAGAGATTAGAAGCAATTTCTTATGATTATGGAAAAGGTTTGGTCACTTAATATTTTCAAAATCTATTTAGAAAACTGAAATAACAGTAAAATAAAATGATATTTCATAAAAGATATTAAAGCTGACATTGTTTGACAATTAGGTGTTGTCACAGGAACATGTTAGGAGTATTATTTACATCTATTTACGACTATTGTAAGCCTATGTTAAAGTATGGGAGTTTTGATCCTCTTAGCGCTAAGATTGCTTTGTGCAAGTGGGCCCTGGTTGGAAGAAGACGTTATAACAATTTAAAAAACTACTCAGCAATCAAAACCCTGATCAGCACCCCTTGAGTTTCACTCCAATATTTGTGGGGTGTATGTAATAATCTGCTGGCTATCCTGCAACTACCAATGTCCTCCCAAGTTAAAACATGTGTTTTCATTAATAGAAATTTAGGGTGGTTGGGTAGCCTAGTGGTTAAAGTGTTCGCTTGTTATGCCGAAGACCCGGGTTTGATTCCCATTTCTGGTGTCCCCTGCCGTGATATTGCTAGAATTTTGCTAAAAGCATCGTAAAACCATATTACTCACTCACTGCTGATTACATCACAGTTTGTGTGCACACTGACTTCTTGCTTCTGTCATGGTGACATCTGACTATCTACAAAGTGTAGTTTAAATACATCATATTACATTATTGCCCCTTCTTAGAAGACGGGTTCCCAGCTGTGTGTGAGGTGCTAAAACATGATGATATATCGATAATTTCTTGGAAAATTATTTTTACGTTGGCCATATGAGCTGTTTTATAGATCAATTAGCTGTGTTTGTAGCTAGTTGATACTGTCATTGATGCTCTAACCTTGGGCTTGGCAATAATGTAGAAAAAATATGTCACCAGAATAGATATATCCTGATTAGACAGTAAATGATATGCAATGTAGCTGGGATTATTTCTTAATAGCACTAAATGTATTGGGTTGACAATTCTACACTCCTTGCCAGTATAGTGAGTTTGTGAGTGAGTATGATTTTTAACTGTTTGAGCAATATTCCAGCAATATCACGGCGATGGACACCAGAAATGGGCTTTGCACATTGTACGATACCAATGGGCCTTTGGCATGATGAGCGAATGCTTTAACCAAAGGGCAACCCCATTGCCCAGCCAATATATACACACTGGAAAAAGTGAAGCATTGCCCCATCTTAGTTTTTATAACCCTGTACATACAAGTTACCACCAATACCTGCTGAAAAGCTGGTACAACAAGCATCAAGACAGTGCTTTTGAAAAGAGGGTGCACATACATTTTGTGGGAAGTAGGGCTGGGGTAGGGGGAAGAAGTATTGGGATTGGTGCTCTTAGATTGAATGGAAATAATTCAGGAAGCAATTTTATTTGTTAGCCAATTTGTAGTTGATTAATGTTATTTATTGTTAGAGAAACAATGTCAGTGAATGGATTTAGCTTTCTGTTTGTTAACAGTACCAGTATTCCAGTTACATTGAAAACTGTACATACTACCTTAAAGAGATACAGATAAGCAACGAATTTGCGTAAAATACCCCCAAAAATATTCAAAACCCAATTACTTTCAATAAACGTGCATACAGAAATGCTTGCATTAAATGAAAACTCAAATGCATTTAAACAGCTTTAGTAAATACCCAATGATGCTTTTTCAGCATGCATACATGCTAATTTCCAAAACACAATGACGAGCTATTTTACTTTCCAGGTCAAGCCTATTTATTTGGAACAGTTATATTTTTTTAAATCTTTAAATGTTCACTACTTTGGGGAAAAACCCAATAGAGTGATGAATAGATGAGTGAAAAGATATTGGTTACCCAATGAAAAATGTAATAACACAATTAAAATAGATACCCTAGAGTAAAACCTCAATTGCTCAAAAAAGTTATCTGGAGCTCTGACCTTAAGATAAGCATGGATTGCCATGGAAACTTCACTATTGTTAACACTGTCAGAGGTAAGAGAGTAGATAGGAGTATAGAGATAGCTTATATTTCTTTGAGATGTCAAAGCTATTTCGAGAACAACAAAAGACCCATTGCATGCAGTCGTGAAAGCATTGATGTCAAAGCAGTCATGGGAGATTGCCTCTTATGATTAAATAATCATGTCAAAAGGGGATTTGGTGTGTGTTGTGGATGGGTTGAATTGGTGGTCTTACTGTATTACGACTGTATATGCTATTTGAGAGCCCAACAAACAAGTCCTGTGGGCAAGAGGACACCGTTACAAAAGCCTTAGTTTCAGGCAAGTTACTGACACTGCAAAACAGATGTGACTTAATTTTTTTTTTATCAGCTTTAATTTATTGTTATTAATATATGGGATGGATGGATTCGTGTCTGTCTGTAATCATGTATTGTATTGGATGATAAAGAATCACTACCTACTTATATATACTGAACTGCAGAAAAGAAACATCACTTCATGAAAATACTTCACGAAAGAAATATTAATGCATTTTTGGGGAGGTATCATTAGTCTATATCCAAATTTAAAGTCAATGGCCAAAAGTGCCACAAATATTGTTATGTGGATCGCCATAATGCAGCTTAACAACCGACTATGGTACAAAGTCCTGAATGCTTTCCATGAAAATTAAAATGCACTTACGTTTATGGGCCTTTTCTGTTAAATGGCACCCTGATACATGGATCAAACATTCTTGTATCTATACTAGTGCCATGCCAAGTATTACGAAGAATCAGAGAAACCAGGCTTTGGGACAACTGCCTGCTGACCAGCCTTCATGAATGGTTGCCAATACTTTTAATGTCCACGTGAGAACTATCTACAGATTATCTGTACAGCAACGATACCAGGTCACTAACAGCGTGCAGTCTTCTGAGCCTGTTTTTTTCTGATTCTTTGATAATTTGAATTGTAGTAATTATCTGATGTAGCAAATGACTGAAACGCTGTTATATTGTTGAATGTTGTCAAGGTCAAAGCTTAGCAGTGAGTGGAATTTAGAGTAATCCGTCCCAAATTGTTTATGAACATAATAGTCTTGTTCATTCAAAAACTTTCCGTATAGGAGCATTTCTAGTAGACTGGTTATACCTACGAGCACATGGGACAGTTTCTAGAAGGCTGCTTGTACGTATGAGCAGATGGGACAGTTTCTCGTAGACTGGTTGTACCTTTGAGCAGATTGGACAGTTTCAAGTAGGCTGCTTGTTCCTATGAGCAGATGGGACAGTTTCTAGAAGGCTGGCTGACCTATGAGCAGATTGGACAGTTTCTAGAAGGCTGACTGACCTATGAGCAGATTGGACAGTTTCTAGTAGACTGGTTGTACGTATGAGCAGATGGGACAGTTTCTAGAAGGCTGCTTGTACGTATGAGCAGATTGGACAGTTTCTAGAAGGCTGCTTGTACGTATGAGCAGATTGGACAGTTTCTAGAAGGTTGCTTGTACGTATGAGCAGATTGGACAGTTTCTAGTAGACTGGTTGTACCTTTGAGCAGATGGGACAGTTTCTAGTAGTCTGCTTGTACCTTTGAGCAGATGGGACAGTTTCTAGTAGTCTGCTTGTACCTTTGAGCAGATGGGACAGTTTCTAGAAGGCTGCTTGTACGTATGAGGAGATGGGACAGTTTCTAGAAGGCTGCTTGTACCTTTGAGCAGATGGGACAGTTTCTAGTAGTCTGCTTGTACCTTTGAGCAGATTGGACAGTTTCTAGTTGTCTGCTTGTACCTTTGAGCAGATGGGACAGTTTCTGGTAGGCTGCTTGTACCTTTGAGCAGATGGGACAGTTTCTAGTAGACAGGTTGTACCTTTGAGCAGATTGGACAGTTTCTAGTTGTCTGCTTGTACCTTTGAGCAGATGGGACAGTTTCTGGTAGGCTGCTTGTACCTTTGAGCAGATGGGACAGTTTCAAGTAGGCTGCTTGTTCCTATGAGCAGATGGGACAGTTTCTAGAAGGCTGACTGACCTATGAGCAGATGGGACAGTTTCTAGAAGGCTGCTTGTACGTATGAGCAGATGGGACAGTTTCTAGAAGGCTGCTTGTACGTATGAGCAGATGGGACAGTTTCAAGTAGGCTGCTTGTAAGTATGAGCAGATGGGACAGTTTCTAGTAGACTGGTTGTACCTTTGAGCAGATGGGACAGTTTCAAGTAGACTGCTTGTACCTTTGAGCAGATGGGACAGTTTCTAGTAGTCTGCTTGTACCTTTGAGCAGATGGGACAGTTTCTAGAAGACAGGTTGTACCTTTGAGCAGATGGGACAGTTTCTAGTAGTCTGCTTGTACCTTTGAGCAGATGGGACAGTTTCTAGTAGACAGGTTGTACCTTTGAGCAGATGGGACAGTTTCTGGTAGGCTGCTTGACCTTTGAGCAGATGGGACAGTTTCTAGAAGGCTGCTTGTACCTTTGAGCAGATGGGACAGTTTCTAGAAGGATGCTTGTAAGTATGAGCAGATGGGACAGTTTCTAGTAGACAGGTTGTACCTTTGAGCAGATTGGACAGTTTCTAGTAGTCTGCTTGTACCTTTGAGCAGATGGGACAGTTTCTAGTTGTCTGCTTGTACCTTTGAGCAGATGGGACAGTTTCTGGTAGGCTGCTTGTACCTTTGAGCAGATGGGACAGTTTCTAGTAGTCTGCTTGTACCTTTGAGCAGATTGGACAGTTTCAAGTAGGCTGCTTGTACCTTTGAGCAGATGGGACAGTTTCTAGAAGGATGCTTGTTACTTTAGAGTGAGCAAAGGGCATTTTGAGGCCTTTTTGAGCTATGGAAAATCTAATAAGTAATTAATTGTTACCAAATGTATTTCCTGGCAAAAAGGTAATTAACTATGTCACATTACCTTTAACTCAGAACATGCATTGTTATATATTAGTTTTGTAGTAAGTTATCTAGTTATTTTCTGAACATTTTACCATTTTACCTAATGCACTGTTTGCAGTGTACAGTGACAACTAGCTTCACAGCCACATGTTGCAAGTCAATTTATTACCATCAATATGTTGATGCCAAGCTGACACATAATATGAATTTACCATTACGTAAGTAGAACAGCTGGTAGGAGCCAAAAGACACATGATATGTGCTCATGCTACTGGTTCTGAGCACCATAACACGCACAGTAAGCTGTCAGGTCCTCATCAACCTTGGTTATCCTCCAGTATCTCCAGTTAATCTGTTCCCCGGACCCTAGAGAATAAATAAATTAAAAAAGAAATCCAACTCAAGTCTTGTATTATTTGTCAAGTCTAGATTGCCTCAGCCCTGAAATTATGCATTGCCCTAACAGTGCTCCATTTGTGTTGTTTTCTACTTTGTGTGTTAGTGTTAGTGTTAGTGTGTGTGTTAGTGTGTGTGTGTGTGTGTGTGTGTGTGTGTGTGTGTGTGTGTTAGTGTGTTAGTGTGTGTGTGTGTGTTTGTGTTTGTGTTTGTGTGTCTGCATCTGGCACAGAATTTCTCTTGTGTATGTATATCTATATATATCAATTAGCCCTGTCAACTCCAGGAACGTCGCTCCGTAATAGTGTCAACTGCTGGCCCCATTCAGGGTTGTTGGTACCACCAATAAGAAAGTTTGAAGACCATGTGAATGAATTACTACTTAAAAACAAAAATTATGATTTTGTTTGTTTGTTGTTTAACGCCGTACTCAGCAATACTCCAGCTATGAATTCCTAATAGCACATTGAATGCCCAATATAAACTATGTATAACACATGAAACAACATGAGAACATGACACATTTTATGGATAGCAACTTCTTTTATTTTTTGTCACAACATTTCAGAGCTACTTCTTGCTCCTTCATCAGATGAGTGAGTGAGTGAGTATGGGTCTTTGGCGTGACGAGAGAACGCTTTAACCACTAGGCTACCTGACTGCCCCTATAGCTGAAGAGATGTTAGTGACAATAGACAGTAGAAGGGAGTAACCCAAGATATTTTCACTCTAAGTCAGCCTTTAAACTTAATGTCAGTCTCAAAGTCATACATAAGACAATGATAAAATATGCTTTACATTAAATAAGAATATACACTTTATGATTTGCAAAAAAATGACCAAAAATAGACTCATCTTTGGTTCAGCGATGCTTTAATGTTCCTCCATGTTTCTTCCATAGAACACATATAAAGCATGCAACTAGGATGTCCTTGTCAAAAAATTCTTTTTTTTTAGCCATATGATGAACATTTTTTAAAACAACTATAGACCTTTGATATAGTGACAGAAAAACTCATTTCATAGTTGAAAAACAGAAATAAGAAGCAAAACTTCTTTCTGAGTCACTCTAAGATAGTGCTTTTGGATATATACACTGAAAGAAAGCAAAATGCATATTCTGTAAGCTGTATGATCGTCATGTTTGTATGAGTGAGAGTGACTGCAGATTTTAGCACAATCCAAACCATATGGTGGGAATATCATAAGCTTAAGCTTCATACATAGTACCCATGTGGACTTACGCTGAGTCTCTGGAAATATATAATTTGATAGAAACAATCAACTCCATTTAAATTGAAAGTGACATGGGAGTTTCAGAACCTGTGGGAAATCTAGACTTGCTTCATTCATGACCCGAGCAGTACAGTTAGGGCTGGGTAGAAGGGACAGTAATGTGGTTTAGTGGATAATCAAAACAAAAACACTTTTTTGTTTTGCCCTAAGTTTAAGTTAATGAAATAGGAAAATAGTGTTTAGGCAGACAAACAGAAATCCTTAAGGCTAAATTTAATGTTCTGATTTGACTATTACTTTCATGGCATATAATTATTTATCATACCTCCATGTCAGAATCGTGAGATCTGATTGGTCCATGTGATCTTGATAAAATGCTGTGTAACCTGCCATGGAAGGCAATATATTTCTCAGCCCCCAGGCTATAAATCTCTTATACCCCGCCACGAGCAATACAGGCTGCATATGGATTTCTGAGAGGCAGAATAAATCCCATACCCCGCTTAAAAGCAAAAGGCTGCATGCTTTTGCCTAGTCAGTGGAAGTCACGTGACATTCCCCAAGTTAGCCTCAGGTCAGTCAGTTGGAATTCTTTTACAATGTCATATTTAAACATGTTGGTAGGATAAATTTGTTGTGGCGAGATCATTATGGGTACATGGGGTTTTATTTGTCCCTCGTTAGGTTTTATACCATGAGCTGATCGAGTGGTATAAAACCTTGAGGGCCTGCTTCAACTTATAATGTATGGGGATACAATTCATAGATGCAAGTTTTAGATTGTGAATGTCACAAGTTTCATGGTGTTTTGTGTAAATTTTATGGTATATTAACATTCATTTGGAGACAAGTCATTGTATGTATGGTTTAGATTGGGAATGTTGTGAGGACATTAATTACTTTTTCTTTCAAATGTCCTTTCCAACATATTCATTGTCCAGACATTTTAACAAAATTAAGTTGACTTGACTTTAGTGACATATAATTATCAAACTTTAAGGTTATATCATTTTGTGGACAGAAATAATAAAATAATGTTTTTGACCTTTACAAAATCAAATTGAAATTTCATCAAGCATTTTGAGATATGATTGCAGTTGGCTATAAGAAATCTTAATTAATAGAATTTTCTTTGAAGGCAAGGCTTTTGACGTCAGTTGCGATGACAAGTAGCAGATTAATATCTGATATCAATGCGTCATAATCACTTTCTTGTGTGCAAGCTGTCATAAACTTGACTGAAATCTAGAAATGTGCTTGTGTTACAGAACGAAAAAACAATACATGGTACAGTAATTCCACACCAAAGTAGCTATACTATGAATGATATTCATCACAAAATCCTGATAACAGTAATCTGACCCCCACACCAATCTGGATGATAATGCAAGCCTGGTTTCTTGAAATGCAATATATAGGTATGAAGATTGCATTACTTCAGCAAATTAACTAGTCACATGATCACTGGATGATGTCTTTGACACAGTGACAGGAAATACACATTTGTCTACAGGAAAACGTTGTTAGCTGTCATAGTAGTGAAAGCTACAAGCAGGCGTATCTCAGGGATGAAATGTCATGGTCATTGGCGACCGGTATGCTTTGTTTCGCTTCAGATGATAACCTCCAAGGCTTGTAAATTTCAGTGCTTGCTAATTTCAGCAACAATGATAAGTTTAACTGAGGTCAACCCTTGTCTGCATCTGGGTGACATTTACCAACAACCATAGATTTTCACCAAGTGAGAGTTGGTCGATGTGTTTGGCATGTCTATTTCATACAGTAATGTAGATGTATGTATCGACATTGTGAGCTTGCTGTGGAGTGTATACTACGTGTACACCTGTGCCTTGCATGGTTTGTGCTGTCTGTCACGAAGGAGAGCTCAATGATTGGTAAGTCAGGCTGTGTGTTGCATGTTGTAGATTTCATATTTGCAGATTGATAGAAATGTATGTTTGCCAAGAGTTGTCACTATCATTGCTATTTCACCAACAAACAAACCAATACTTATTGACTACTCATCCTTTCAATGAGGTGTAGACATTTTACAATGTAGATGATAATTGTTTTAGGATATTTGTGAACTGTTTATTGTTTATGTGATCGCTATTAATCATTCGCATTTCTATAAAAATATTTAAATATATTAGAAACTATTTTTATTTTCTTCACCAAATAGAATGTTGATATATGAATTTATTAATTTAGAATTGTGGAAAATATACAAAATACACAAGTAATGTTATTAATTCCATTTATCATAATTGTATTTTCATGTTACTCAACCAGTTTATTCACTTTTTTTCATGGTGTACAATTCAGTTAATCATCAATCAGTTTCTTAATATATACTCGCTCTTTGTACATATCTCAGTTGTGTTAATATATAGTGCTAATCAGGTAAAGATTTTGAGAGAGGGCTTCCTGGATTGTGAAATCTTGTGCCCAATCCTTTTCCTTGTGAATGAAACGTTTAAATAAAAACATCAAGTATTTCTTCAGCAAAATCAGCCAGTGGAACCAACAAGTCATTTAGTTATAGCCCTACGCACTGTTATGAGCCATCAAGACTTCAAATAACAAGAATTAGCAAAGATTTCAATGTATACCATGTAATGGCAATATGATGTATAATTCATACCAATAAATATGTAAAAAAATCTAATAACACCCTTAGTTGACTAACATATTTTTATATAAGGTGATAGCTAGACATGTATTTTTATACAGTAATTAACGCTAAACATGGCATTAGGGTTATCAGTGAGTTATTATTTATAGGTACTTATCATTTTATTTCCAGGAATGCAAGACATTAATAGCTCACCGGGTCCAAAGGACCAGGGTGAGCTTATGCCATACCGTGGCATCCGTTGTCCGTCCGTCGTCCATACGTCAACAATTGTTTCAAATGCCTTCTTCTTCTGAACCACTTATTGGATATTAACAAAATTTGACTGGAAACATCCCTAGGAGGTGGGGATTCAAAATTGTACAAATGGTGGGGCTGACCCCCTGGGGGCTGAGGGGCGTGGCGCGGCCAAAAAGAGTTTATAACTTGGACATGGTTAAGATCCCCACCGTATAACCCCATGTACAATTGCTGAGTATAATAGGAGGAATGCACACATGCTACCAGGATGGCCCGGGGGGGGGTCTTGCTCGACCCCTGGAGACTTAACCCCTGGTCATAACTCTAAAACAGTTGAGATCCCCACCCCATAAGCATATATAAAATTGCTGGGCATAAATAGACAAACACAATCATGCGATGAGAATTTGGACTAGGGTCTTGCCACAACCCTAGGGATTAAGTTCTTTGGTGAAAACTTGGAAACATTTGAGATCCCCACCTTATTACCATATGCATGTATACATGTAAGAGAAATACAGAGTGTTACCAGGACTGACCCGTTTGTTCATCTGTCCGGCACTTCCAAAGGAGTTAAAACCTTGACCATAACATGTAAACCGATATTATCCCCACCCTATAATAAATGGATACATTGTATACATATTGGTCGTTATGAAGAGAATAATACATTTATGCCAATAGTATTTGCCCTGGGGGCCAGCCGTGCCTCTGGAAACTAGTAGATCCTGGATTATAACATGGAAACGTTTCAGATCTTTATGCAACATTTGTATCAAGAGAAGTACATGTCAGATTTGCCATCCACCCCTTTTAAATGCTGACAGAATCAAAATTATGAAATATGTTCAGTACTATATACATGTACAATGCAAATGTATATTTTGTCATGATAGCATAGATATCCAGGTGAGCAGTACAGGCCGTATGGGCCTTTTGTTGTAAAACTAAAATGAATGCCATAAGATCTTAGGAATGGTAACAGGTAATATGAATGCAAATGTCATTCTAAGAAAAACACTGACTTTGTTAAATCCCTCAATGGACATCGAGTCTTAGGGTGACTGTGCTTGTCGTAAAAGGTGGGATTGGGTGGTTAGGCTCGCTGACTTGGTTGATGCATGTCATCGTATCCCAATTACGTGGATTGATGCCCATGATATCAATCCCTGGATTGTCTGATCCAGACATTTATTTACATACTGCCATCATATTGCTGGAATATTGCTGAGTGTGGCTTTAGACAGCAAACAAACAAGTCTTAGGAATCCCAAGGAGGTAAGTCATCTGTTGCATGTTAGTGGTATATGTTGGCAGTACCTTAGGGGTACTCTGGATAGCCTATGAAAATGCAGCTATCCCAGAATTTGGGAAAGTAAGAGTTCTGCAAAAGCATACCATCTAAGCAAGCTTTGTAATTTACGGCTCGATTACACTGCCCCTTGTGAAGGCGTTTGCCATTAAACAAAAAGGTAGTACCAAGCAAACAAAACGTATAAAAATAGTAAATAACAACATATCTATATTTATGAATGATCATAAATGTGATGCAATGCACATTCTTCGGAGGACCAGTGTAATGTTTTCTGAAACTGAACAGAGAAACTGAGCATTCATGATGTTTATTATGCAGAATTTCTAATATAGAGAAACTCACAGTTATCCAATTCCCTGAAATCCGTAAACATCTTGACGGAATAAAAGCCTCTCTCATGGGGAAAGCATAGTGCTTGCCACGTACCCCAAGGGAGCCAAAAAGTACTTGCCACAAACAAGGAGAAACAATAAAGTGCAACTAAAATATCTTATTGACACACTGATACTGACTACCGTTACGCCAGCTTGTGTAGCAAGAGCTTATCTGCATGAAATATGTCTGTTAGAATGATAGGAATGAGATTTATTAGCTATGATCTGCAATGCTGAAATAATAGATTATATTTTTATTTGTAAAAATGTCATGAGTCAGTAAGAAGAAGTAGACATGTATATGACCAAATTATAGAAATACTAAAACCAAAATAGTTTCCTTCATGGACGGATGTAATTCAATCAAGTAAGTCATGCATATCAACTTGTATGCTTCAAGTTACATACCGTATTCGACGTAATAAGCGCCCAGGGCGCTCTCAAAATTAGAAATAGGGGGCTCTTATTAGAATATTATTTTAGTGGAAAAAAACAGAGTTAAAAGGTTAATTTCGTGGTTTATGCTGACAGCCAGAAATGTTTATATACGACAGATATATTTTTCCAGAATTTAATTGCCTATAATTAAGTGTGCATATAACAGATGAGTGTGTATTTTAAGCGAATATATAAGTCTTGTGTACATTGATCAATCTGAAGGGGTGCTAATTAGGATTGTTCACTGGTCAATTTATAAGCGAATATCGCCGTGGGCGCTTATTAGAGCGGGGTGCTTATTACGTCGAATACGGTAACACTTGAGTATTGCAAAGTAATATTGAAATAAATATTGAAAGTACACTAGTATGGTGGAGCCTATGTTTAACAAGGCCTAATGCTTGTGACTTATATAAGCCGAAAGGGCAAAACTAACACCATCCTTTACCATTAAACAACCTTGAGTCTCAAATTGTGTCAACAAAATGTCACTATGGAGTGAGAGTGTTAAAATTTTGTTCCAGGATCATGGTCACTATGTTTCCGTCACTGGCATCAGGGTGTTGTCAGGGTTCAAATAGGTATGATGCATAATTGCCAGTCAGTCATGCAGTCAGCTCATGACTAGTGCATGATGTGAATGCTATGTATGCACAGCCACTCATGAAGCTCTCCCTTGCATATAGTTTGTCAGTGGAGCATTAGAGCTTAGTTATTGTAGTGTTGTAAAGTTTAACCTTTCTCAGAAAGAGCATGAAAGGACATTTGGGATAAAAAGAAAAAAGTTGAATGTCCTCAGTTATGGCTGGTTGATTAGGAATTATAAAAATCCATTCCACGCCGTCCTGACTCTATTCCACTTCCACTCCACTCCTCTCCCGCTCCATCTCCGTTCATCTCGTCACAGCTCCAGGAATCTCTCCACTCCCGCTCCAACGCCCTTCCTCTACGCTCAACCCCACCCCTCTCCACCCAACTCTACACCACTTCGATCCATTGACTTCTGTCATAGAGTGCAGTATTCTTAATAATAATAATGAAAACTTTCCAACTATATCATGACTATATCAGGAGCATGTGTTTATGATTCACTATCAAAAAGATGTTTATGTTTATGTCTTAACCACTGTCAAAGAAGACTCATTCTTAAACCATGTTTATCTATTAAATTCAGTCAGAAAGGACATTATTCATTAACCATGTTGTGTATAACTCCTGTCAAAGAAGGCATTATTCATAAACCACGTTTATGTATAAACTTATGTCATAGAAAGCATGCAAGGTGAGTGGATGTGTGGTCAGTCTGTTCCTTCTACAAATACCAGTAGGGGCGGTCGGGTAGCCTAGTGGTTAAAGCGTTCACTCGTCACGCCGAGACCCAGGTTCGATTCCCGACAATGTGTGTGAAGACCATTTGTGGTTACCCCACTGTGATATTGGTGGAATATTGCTAAAAGCGGCATAAAACCATACTTACTCACTCACTACAAATACCAGTCATTAGAATGAATGCTTAACCAATACAAAACAAATATTTGCCTTTCATGTTCATCTTATCTCCTGACCTGACAAAGTTGACATCATCAGTGGTGCAGCCAAGAGTGAAAATGTCAACCTACTCAGGTCACAAGATGAAATAAACATATTTACATTTGCAGAAAAGACAAATATTCTGGGTAGCATGTGAGTGAGTATGGTTTTATGCCGCTTTTAGCAGTATTCAAGCAATATCACGGTGGGGAACACATGAAAGGGGCTTCACACATTGTACCCATGGATCGAACCCGGGTCTTCGGCGTGACGAGCGAACGCTTTAACCACTAGGCTACCCGACCGCCCTAGACTGAAAGTGGTCCATACAATTTTATGTTTTGAGATACAGTGCTTCATCACTAAACACATTACACATCATTTTATCCAATGTGTTGACACATCAACTCAACTGCAGCTTAGACAGGATACAGTATTTAGCATGTTAATCTCCCAGATCGCATAGTTTTTTCCAAACATTGGCTTGTTGCACACGTAACCCATTCCACATTTTCAGACATGGTGAATTTTTCAAATGCTTCTTCATGATATAAAAAGATTTGATCTCCAGATGCGAATGTAATTTCAACATGTTATGTTAATAATTCAACAGACAATGAAGTTTTGTTATCGAATTACTTGGTGATGTTGAAGGTCAATTATTGGAACCGAGCACTTTCAGGGGTGCCTCGCAGAGGTCTAGAGCCCAATTTCGGCTCAGCACTACATTTTGTAATAATACATGTTGAAAATGATACATTGCACCTGTGTGATTTCGGTAATCAGTAACTGTTAAATTGGTATGCCAAATAAAATTTGGCATAATAGACCACGTATTGGTGTTTGGACAAGCTTGGACTGACACTTTGCCAAAGCCTGCAGTCCCCTTGAATGTATTTAATACAGGAATGATACATAGAATCAGCTTCTACAGGCACATATGTGCAATATCAAGTTAAGAAATTTGCTGTAGGTACAGCTAGATCATATAACACACCTTATCGTGTAAATAGATATTTAATTTGGCTTAATACATTTATTCCAGACATCGAAATTACTTCTGACTGAACATCAATTATTTATTCAGAATATATGGTTGTATGTTGTAAGTTTCATTACAACGTTTAACTATAATAACAACATCATTATCATCCAAATAGATTCTTCTTTTTTATCCCAAATAACATACAGCCAGATTTGAAGGAGCCAGTGCTTCAGGAGTCCCTAACTTCAGCTTTGCGATCACTTCAGTATTGGGTATATGTCACATGCTGTACAATGGAAACCTAATACTGATACAAATATCATCTTGCAGATATCCAGTAGTCTGTTGAAATCGAACGTCACCTCTCCGCTTGATTTCAGTCTAACACTGCCGTTAATACTTCTTTTTCTGTCTTGGAGATGAAGAGAAATGTCAGGCTAATTTTAGTACTATTTGATATTTATTTTGTCTGGATTTTGTCGAGGAGACTGTGAGTACACTCAGTATGGCGTTGTTGTTTGCTTGTATGTCTTTCCGACACTGTATCACATCATTTTTACAGTTAGATCTATCATGACATATTGCCTGCTGTCTGACAAAGCATGTAAATGTCAGTGTCTGAAAATACTCTGTCTGCCTTCTGCCGACATTTGCAGGTGGAAGCAAGCAAGGAGAATTTCTTGGCAGTCCAGACTGGGTTCTTATAGAAATGATCCAGAAAACTGTCATGTTCAGCAGAACTGATGTGCAGACAAGTTTCACCATAACCTCGTCAGTAAGATTGTTGCTGATTGTGTTGCAGCTCCATCGTTGCATATTTGACAGTGTCTGCCTTGTCAGTTAATTTAAAATTCATCCATTAGTTATGTACTTTATGTCCATGTATATATAATTTGACAATCACAGGGAGAATTTTCTATCGTGGACGTGCTTGAAGTAGATTGTACATGTCAATATGGCTTTAACAATAAGTATCCGAATACAGAATATGTTGATTTAGAGAAATTCAGCAATGTGTCGAACTATTTGATAGGAACAGTAATTTTTGATTATATTAATGATAATCATTTAATATCTAAATGAAATGTATGATAATCAAACTAGTTATTAGCATCTCTGAAAGGGAATCATTTCTCCACGGTTTGGTACCCATTTCCTGGTTAGGTCTGAATATTGTAAACAGTGCTGAGTGCTCTATTGAGACATATTGTCTTGACATAACAAAGGTAGTCATGAACTACTAATCACTCATAACTTTAGATTCAGCAGGCATTGGAAAGAGGATTTCAACAGCATCAGACAATCCAGCAATTGATATCATGAGCATCGATCCATGCAATTGATATACATGACATACAATCAACCAAGTTTGACTACCTGATTTTCAGGAAAAGAATAGCTAAAATTTAGTTAGGGGTTTCATTGATTGGAAATGTTATTATCGATATATATATTGAATCAAGAGTGTCATGATATATTTACTGAAAAAACATACATCATTCTGTATGTGTATAGATATTAATTACCTATGTAGACCTGCAGTTAATCAATTTATAAATACTGTAAATCTTGAAATTAATGCGAACTGAAGTAAATGCGAAAAATGCGAGTGGTCTTTGCTTGCATTATTAAACAACGCATTTATATCAACAATAAGACATTTTGGATAGCAGAAATACCAACTCAGACATACGCTGAAAACAAACAACTATGTATTCCACATCACTGTTTATTGAGCAGCACTTGTAACAAGTATATAAACAATGCCATTCTAACACTAATTACATCCTGTGAATTGTCACTGCTGGGGTCAAGACAAGAGTTCTACACACTTACGTCATCACTGATCACACCTGCAAGTCCAGACAGACGCCACACACGCAACACAGTGTCTTTGTTCTTTGCGACTGCATCAAAGTCCGACACGAGCCAGCGCGCATGTATTGTTTTAGCTGAAGTTTCTAATCAGTGCTAATGAGCGGTGCTATTTGGTGTGTGATTGGATTAATGTAAAGTTGGATGAGGGTGAGGATTCTCCTGTAAACCTGACAGAGGACATTTTCTTTAGATATAAATCCACTGATGCTTGAGTGGAGGGCCCACCAACCTCGGCATTTATTCCAAATTTAAAAATTCCAAAAATTCAATATAAGCAACCCCTAAAAGCTCCCTCTTGGGTTGCACACACCACTTTCACCTTTTTCGGAATACACTAAATGGTCTTGCCAGGCCCGTGTGCGAAATACGCTACAGTCGGAAAGCGCACGTTAAATCTTCTATATCAGTCAGTCAGGCAGAGGAGGGCGGTGTTGCATTCATATTGAGTCGCATTATTGACTAGGGGCCAGCGGTCGCATTCTTTTGGAGACGCATTAATTTCACGATTTACAGTATATGAACTAGGCTGATCCATTTAATTTTAAAACTTGAATTTTTTGGCTAATCATTGTCAATCATAACCATGGTTTTCCTATTAAATGTAAGTTTGTCTGTGTCAGTGTATATATTTTTAGTACTGATCTTCATAAATATTTGTCGATACATCATAGTTAAAGATGTTGTTATCATAAACAATGGTTTCACCACTGATATCTCTCTTGTATGCTGCGATATGCTTTTCAAATGACACATATTGCTATACTGTTTCTATATTCTAGTATTTTGGGTAAAAGGTTTTTAGTTAAGAGATATTATTTGTATCTCAAATGATGTTTTCCTTTGAAATTGACTGACAAAACTTGAACTCACATTGTTATCAACATATGACTACATTATGGCAGCAATTGCCCATGCTGACTTTTCTTTTAGTATGCACATAATAGGATCTGCATGTACAATGTACAATCAGTGACAATCCCTGTCAAACACTTAAGCTTCAAATATATCATAATAGGTATTGCAATACAAATATGTGTATCACAATTAATATTCAAATACAATATATTTGCCAATACACAGCCCTAATTATCACTCTACCCATTACTATGGCATAATTTAGGGTTGGGACAGGTAACTCGGATACTCGGGTCGGGTGGGTCCTGAGTAGGACCCAGGTACCCACAGGACTACCCGGACCCGTGGTTGGTCACTTAATATATTGTTTCATGACAAAAAATCACTATAACTAGTGTTAACTACATGGCTACACAAGTCACTAATGTTCGCATTTCTTTATGACCATGAACCCATTCCTTATGACATATATGTTTGAATAAAGATAAAACTTCTGTCAACTTGAATGTATATGCATCACCAGATCGTTTTATACATTGTGCTCGGGATACTGTCAAACTATTCCCAATCGGACATTTTTTACCTATCTCTTGAAACCAGCAGCGGGTACTTGGGTAGGGTCGGGTAATAGGGGTGTGGGTACCCGGGTAGTAAATTTGGACTCGTCCAAGCCCTAATGTATATTGCATGGTTGCCAGTCACTGTGCATTGCAGTGCAAGAAATGGTTGTGTATGATGACGTAGTTATTCAAGGCACTGCAATTCCTTCTGCAGAGGTGTGAACCCTTGGGGTGACTGGATCCTATTATTTTCGGTTTGAATCCAAAATTCACCCTGATGATGATGCTTGGCTTGTCACACCACATCCGTGGGTTTCATCAAAGTGGTAAACATCACTTTGGTCTTTCCAATTATCATCACACATTGTCATATTACTAAAATTATGTACAGATACTCACTAAAAATGACAAAATCAGTTAATCACACAGGGTAGCATACTGGTTATAGCGTTTCCTTGTCACTCTGAAGGCCGAGGTTCAATTCCCCACATGGGCACAATGTGTGAAACCCATTTCTGGTGTCCACTGCCGTGAATTTGCTTGAATATTGCTAAAAGTGGTGTAAAACCATAATCACTCACTCACTCACTCCCATGGTTTCTTGCATCGATGAACGTCTTTATCTCTTGAAACCTTAGATTGACTGTCATATGAAAAGAACACTTTTTCAAATTATATTTTAAATTCACTCCATGGCAACAGTTATTTTCAGTGTAATTATATGAATATAGATTTTTTATTTGTTTGCCATTTAATTTCTGAGATGTATTCATGATGTGGTTTGGTGTATTTATGATTGAACACAGGAGACTATTCTTGAGAAGATAATGGTATCTATTTCTTGGAAATGTTGAAGAGCTATTGCTTTCAGAATGTCGTGCCAGTTTAAGGCCTATGTTGTCACTAAAATTCTCAGGTGTTATTTATCAAGTTATCTTTGTTAACCAGCTATCCAATCAGATCAAGTTTCTTTTTTTAAGCATTGATTGCCTACAGTGCAAATAAGGTATCGTTGTTTGGATCATCTATGCCCTGTTCACATGAACTACATTTACTCACTTAAGTATTTTTGCACATGTGCAAGTATGCATACTATGTATATGTATATTAAATATGCTTTCACATGTAAATCAACTAATGTTTGTAGATAAGATATGTATACGAAATGTGTAAGGCATACATATTCATCAGTCTGTTCACGATGTTCAACATGAAAAGGTTGTTTTCCATTCAAAGTCAAATGAGAGGAGAGTTTCCTTACAGATATTTTGGCATGAAGCAACATGTGTTTGATTTAATCTGTACACAAATTCTGAACGCCTTAAAACCCAAAGAAAACACTGTCTGCTAAGCTCCGGATGTCCTCAAAAAGGTTGGTACTGCTGTATACTGAATATTGTCAACTTCAGAATACAGAACTGTTGACAATTTGTTTGGTGTTGGCAAATAAACAGATATATGAATTAGATCATCTTCTGACATTGGCATAAATGTTCCCGTGACAACGTATGTTTACAGTGAAAATTATATATATATATATGCCAGACAGTACTTTTTTATGTGCAGGGAATTATGAATTCCAAACAAGAAGGAAGTTTATTGGAATAATAATTTTTCATTTAGATCACGCTAATTCAACCCCATGACCAGATCTGTATAATCCATTCTCATCGCGTTTTGATGTGTGCTTGCCATCATTAAAACAATGTGCATGAATCCCTTCAGCAAATAATCCAGTTGTAGCATGGTGGGGGCAACCAACAATGGGCATCGCACATTGTACCAAGTGGGCAGTCGAAACCGGGCCTTTGGCATGATATGCGATCGCTTTAGCCACTACCCCACCGTCCCCATGTTTGGGGGAACTGCTTAAGGGTGTGTGAACCCGTGAAGATCCATGGCAGAATAGGGCTTCAGCAATCCATGCTTGTCGTAAGAGGTGACCAACGGGATCGGGTGGTCAGGCACGTTGACTTGGTTGATGCATGTCATCGTTTCCTAATTTTGTGGATTGATGCCAATCACTGGATTGTCTTGTCCAGCCTTGTTTATTTACAGACCGCCGTCATACTGCTGGAATATTGCTGAGTTTAACAACAAACAAATAACAAACTTTACATATGCACCTGCTCCAGACATGATGCAAATGAGTAAATGCTTTTACTTGTCAAGTATACTCACATATGTAGGTGAATGGTGTTTTAGTTTATCAAAATGATAGATTGTGTGTTATTGACAACTGACAGTCCACATCTGTAATAGACTTCTGAGCATGTGCCATGATCATATGATCAGTAACATTCTTGGAAATCAAGTGAAGCGTGTCATAACTCACCAGATCCACGTGTTCATGCCTTGGACCATCTATGGACTCTTCTTATGGTGAGGAAGTTACATAACTACTTCTTTAAGATATTCAAGTTAAGTTCCTTGCCCCATCCACTTCAGGGTGGTCCATTCTTCTAAGTTGCCTCAATTCATATTGCCTAGTTGCGTTCTTTGGGCGGGCTAGAAACCTATGATTGTGGATTCAAATTCAATCTTCACTGTGATTGTTGTTGGAGGTTTGTCAGCACCATACACATTCGTGTGGGTTTCACCAATGTGGAAACACCTAAGACCTGCATCACTTCAGGCTTTCCTTGGTGCTTCAAGCAGGGTGTTTGTAGCCTAAGACTGTTAGTAAGACTGCAGGGATGAAAATTTAGTAATTATTATCCCCGATGCATAATGCGGGAGAATATGATTGTCGCCTCATCTGGCTGTCCATCATGCCAATCCATCCATAATCATTTCAATTCCAGAGCGTACCTCGAAAACTGTTCAATATTTTTCAACAGAAATTGGCCGATATATCAAACAGATCCTGAAGTGGTGCCATTTGCAATTTGCATTGGGCATTTTCTCATGTTTACCATATTTCTTGATTTCCATGGAAACGATTCGGACTTAGTCTTAAAACGGGGGGTAGGTTCATTTCCGGAGCACCACTTGAAAAACTTTTAATCCAAACCAGGTACCATATATCGCCTTGCAAAAGAACTAGGGTTTTTTGAAAGGGGTGAGTGGGGGGGGGGTATTGCCTAAAGTACCTAAATTGTTCATGTAATTACACTGTCTAGTTATAAAAAGTGTTCATTGTATATATGGACTTATGTTTGTAATCTTTTTTAGGAATTTTATGCAAAATTTCATTCAATATTGTTTACATTCATTTCAGCAAAATCGTGTTTGAAGTGTTTGGTAGATCTCACATCTTACCATTATGTACAACTACCACATTCAGAAGTATTAACCAAGGGCTGAAGAGGTGCCTTTTGCTATTTAATTTGATTTGATTATTCCCTGTTTTTATGGAAACAAGTTGGACTTAGCTGAAATGGAGGTATGTGTCGTTTCCGGAGCAGAACTAAAAACCTAATCAACATTGTGCATCCAAACTTGGTACATGTTTAATGATTATGTATTATGGCCTAAAATTGCCAGTACAAAGCATACATCAGTTTCACATGTAGCAAATTGGTAAGCAGGACCCTCCATGACATATTGCTCTCTCAAGGTTGTGATGGAGCATCTGAATAAATCATATAATTTCACCGGAATAAATGTTATGATCCAGTGTAGAAGAAAGATAATGTCATCAAAGAATTAACATCATTCCATGTGGCACACACTTACAACCACAGTAAATTAGTCATTGGATTTTCATCCATTTTTGGTTTCAGTCAACAGTTGATTTGCCTTTGCATGTGTTTGTGATGGGTGCCATCTTTACATGAACTCTTCGTATTATTATAATTATTTGAAAGTGATTCATAAACACATACTTATTATAAGGTCAGAGTTTTAAAATAGATTCACTTTTTACAGATGTGTTTTTTGTTTGGGAAAGGGTTTTGATGATTGTGTTTAATATTGGGAACATGGGGGCATTTTTGTGGGGCTTGTGCAGGCCCAGGTGCAAAATCAGCATCAGACATCAGATGGATGTTGGTGTTATCTTCTTCTTGGGATATTTCGCTTGTTTTTACAGCGCAGTACTCAAAACTCCTCTTTTTCTTTGAAGATAGAAAATGTACTGGGGTTAAGTTGGACTGAAGATGGACCTTTAGGCTTTTTCTAGACTACTTCAAGACTTCAAGTTCTTATTCTTAATTCTTCACACAGGTAATGGAGAAATGTCAGATTATTTTCATTCCCCATTAGTTAAGTACATCATCTTGAATGGTAGGGACAATTTGAAATGGGACAGACAGCATGTTCTTGCCTACTTACTATTATCAAAGCAGTTTTGGTTTCATTGACGTTTGAACTAACTTTGTTCAATACAGCTTAATCTGACAACAAACACTGTCTACATATTTAATATGCTTCCCATCTGTCAGTTTTCTAAAAGCTCAAGGTGGTTATTACGGTGAGTACGGTAAGGGAAACAAGAATCAGTCCAATATACCTATGATATATTTCTGACTTGAACATAGTTAGTAAGTCTGGGTTATAAATACAACTCATATCATTTTCCTAATGATGAATGCTGAGCTATACAAGCCCGACAGCCGAAATAATCCCACTGACTCTCATTGTCCAGCTAAGCTGGTATCTGCTCCTCCGTGCTGAATCATAAGTAAATTTTTTTATTAAAAAACGGGTTCTACTGTAAATCTAGAAAATGATATGTCTCCAAATTAATACAACTGCTGACACTTGGCCAAAAAGGCGACTCAATATTAATGGGACTGCCCCTATCCCCAGTGGAATTATATATATCCTTACATTAGTCCATTCAAATAGCAAACAGCACCACTAATAAGGGGCTGAGTAGAGCACTTCTGTAAAAACAGTAAACAGTGTTTTCCTTACTTACTTACTTACTTACGTTTGGAGATTTAACATGCGCTTTCCGACTGGAGCGTATTTCGCACACGGTGGTGTTTTCCTGAAAGCAACACAGTTTATATGTTTATTCTGTTGTCTGGTATTAAGTAAGTTCAAAGGCAATAAAATAACTGAACCAATAACTGTTCACTGATTGGTATGCGGAGAAGGTGTCAACATACTTATAGGCAGATGACAAGACAAAGGCTGCAGATCTGAGGATAAGTGTGATGAAGCTTATCGGTGTGCGTTGGGTCGTGTCCGCCTTTGACGCAGTGTTGCACCAATGGCGTCTATCTGGACTGCTGGAGTACTCAGTGATTCCTAGTTTGACAAGAGTCGGAAGAACTCTTGAACCCCAGGAGTGATAACTCACCGGATGCCCAATGTGTAATTCCTATTCTTTGAATGACATTGTTAAATACTTGTTACAACTGCTGCTCAATAAACCATGTTTGTGTATGTATGTAAGTTGGTATTTCCGCTATCCAAAGTGTGCAGTGAGGCAATCTTATTGTTAATAGTCATTGAAGACATAAATCTGAAGTTAATTAATGCAAGTAAAGACCACTCGCATTTCTTGCATTAAATTCGTGCTTGTGGTATCAAGATTAAGTGTGATGTTTATGATAGTAATCTGGTGAGGAAGAAGTTTATGACCTACAGCTGTCAAGTCAGGGCTAGGTGAATGTAGTATATCTTCAAGTAGCACTTTAGCTTGGGTATCAAGGAGGTGGTGAGGTGATATGGGTTTTATGTCAAGTCCAAGATTATTGCACATGTGTGTGTGTAAGGCTGCTTGAACTAGTCCGGAATAATGCCAATTTTATAGTGCCAGCCAACTGAGATAGCATACCGCAGCTTATCATGAATACCCCCCTCAGACACAGTGTACTGACTCCGAGCTGACCATTCCTTGTTTTAACCCCAAAATGCCGAGCACCAGGCAGGGCAACAACAAGTACCATATTTTAACTTCTTTTGGCATGACACACCCGGGTACCAAACCCAATCTCAAGCTCTTCAGGCAGACGCTCTACCACTAGACCATGGAGGCGGTCTGGTATCCAGGAAGACCTAGGGGACTTCAACTTTCTTCTGACAATGCCATGTTTCAGTACCTTTTATCAAGCATGTGATCAACAACTGGTTAGGACAAGGTAATTCAAAAATTCACTTTAGTTTGATGAGTAAAAGTAGATCATGTATGTTTTAACGAGAATATGCTCATTCAGTCAGCTACAGCTTTTTATAGTTATTTAACAAAAGGGTTCCGCAGGATCGTATTGATTTGTACCAACTATGCAATTTTGATTGAAGGTGTGTGTTGGACAAAATGTGTTGGAACTTTACCAGTGTATCGATGTAATACTACAACCCAAAGTGGAACTATTTTCATGTATTTTCAATTTGCAAGATCATCAGTGGTTTATTTGACCAGGAATTTTGTAACATGAATAAAATATTATTTTACTATACCAAATATTTGTGCTCTGAAATGTTTTCTTGAAACATATACTGACATACAACATTTTTCTTTTGTATTTCCAATGAATAAAACATCTAATACCCTGTTAATAATAGATAAATATCAAGCAACATGTTTCATTTGTTATCATAAATAGCACACTGGTAGGTGGACAGCTGAATGGAATGAGCTTTTGTGAATCTGATTCATGGTTATGAAAATGCCCCATTGGAAATTGAGCATCTTAATGACATCTTACACACTATGTAGTATTTTTGTTTGTATATGTTGTGAGATAATGAGGCCACTTTGGTGTTATTGGATATAATATATATTTTTTTCTGTTTGAATTATGAAAAATGATTGTTTATTACCAAGAAAATATGTTTAAAATTATACTTTTCTCTTTGATTTGCAAGATTGCTTTGAGGTTTAATATCTGGTTTGCCAGATGTTTTTTGTAAATTGGTGTTTCATATATGTTGAAACAAATATCAAATATGACATTTATTAAGCAAGGATAAGATATGTGGATGAACAACTTCTTTATTTCAATTAGGAGCAATGGTTTGGCCTGTTTTGTTATCAAATCATGTCTGTTCTCATCAACCTCATCATTCCTGATTAAAAACAGCCATTAGATTCACAAAATCATTCACTTCCGCTTTGACATTTCAGAATCAGTAAGGAGTTGCTTACAACAAAAATAATTAATATAATTGCCTCCCTTTAAATAAATGTTTAGAGATCTGCTGTGCAAACACACTTTTTGTTCATTTCTTCAACAGAAAGTTGCCAAGTATGCCATCTATTTATGATGATATAAGCAACATGTAGTTTGTTATTATAACTATGAGCATGCGAGAAATGAAAACATATTTTAGGTTTGAAATTAACATTCATATTTTATTGAAATCAACTAGAGATGAAATAAATGTAGGTTCCAACACTTTTTTCTCGCACTGCACATGCTGCCACTCATCAATACTTGCGTACCAGTGGATTTTCTTATTCCTGCATGCTGTGGTATAACTAAAATACTGTTCAAACCAGCATTGACTCACTCTTCTCACTCTCTCACTCTCCCCATAGTTCTGATAGAAATATGTGTCTTCCTGGTGTCAATATTTATCAATGATATATTTCAAATTAATTCCTAGATTATCATCCATAAAAATATACTTTTCAAGAGCATCTGTGTACTAGGTTACCATTGATTGATGTGGCCACATGCTGCACAATGTACAACTGAAAAAATGGCATCTTGTGTCAAGTAAAGAAAGATGGAATCACCCAGCTATTTCTATCCCCGTGGCATATAATGCAGTGGGAAATAGTCATCATGGGGTCTAGCTGTCCATCGGTCCGTGTGTCCGTCTATCTGTGCTTCGTTTCCGTTTCCAGAGGCATAACTTGAAAACTGTATGATTTTTCATCCAAACTTGGTACATGTATTAACCAGGGGCTGAAGTGGTGCCTTTTGCTTTTGTGGGGGCCGGGGGGATTTGTCGTCTACTGATGACTCTTGTCTTCAATTGTTGGTACTTAGGGACAATAATATCATGTGGTTTGTTTTTAGCGAGACAGTCAAGAAATGCAATAAATGGGATGTGTATTTTTCTGAAGAAACAGATTTATTTGTTTGAGGTTGCTGGTCTGTATCTAATCCTAATGTTTGATCAAATTTAATACCTTTGTCAATATACTCTAGGAGAATCCATTGTTTGTATTAAAGTTATTTTTATGTCATTGATACCTGGTTTAGAAACTGTCAAACTGAAAAGAATTGAAGTGACATATGGTGTATATTTTATTGAACTCAATCTACAGTGATTAAATGATTAATCCATCTGTTGTCAGGTTGGTTATGGCGAAATTGTCATCATATTGATCAGTTTCTGAATACTGTAAAAACGCTTTTTCTCTTTGTAGTAAGTGTGCCATATGAACTGACTCTTCGCCTCTATGTAAGAAGTGTGCCATGTTAACTGAGACTTTGTCTCTATGTAATAAGTGTTGCCATGTTAACTGACGCATTGTCTCTATGTAAAATGTGTAATCATTAACTGCTAAATTGACTACAGCATAAATGTGTGGTAACAGACAAACAGTGTGCTTGAATGTCTTGAATCAAATCTAGGACTGCAAAGTAGTCACCCTTTAAGCATGCTTGTTAACATACCATCTTTTAATTTGATAACTCTTCTCAAGAACAGTTTTGTGTTACGTCTAGTGCTGCATGTGTAGGGTTGAGAGTAATAGCATTTGTTGCTTGTTTACAAGGCACCTTGCTTCGTAAACAAATATGTTGTTGGTGATTATGGCAGAAAAGGAAGAGGTTCATTAGGTATCTCTTTAGCCCATATCATCAGCATAATGTAAGAATAGAGCAAAGAAATTAGAAATTTCCATGAAAGTTATCTGCTTTGTTCATTTCAATAATTGCATATTTTACACTTATGAGAAAATTAAAACATAGGTAGGGATGAAGTATGTTAAAAAGATTTTTGATGTTTCAGGAAGCATCTCTTTACATTTTGTACTTCCTCAAGTCATTAGAGATGTAGAAACAAAAGGTAAAAACTTCATCTTTAGCCATGGAACTGCTGCTCATACTTCGACTTTCTTTTTGGGGATAAGTCAGCCATTTTCATTCATTTTATCCTACTTATTCATTTGATCATGTCAGAAGTCAAAAATTTCAAGTGTAAGAAAGGAAAAGGGCTATTGGATGTCTTTTGAACATGCCTGATAATTTACATACAAATATTTCAAAGATTTCTACATCTGTAAACATTTGACAAAAAGAGCCTTTATCGTACGTCATCCTTTAAAATTGGACCCATTTCTATTCTAGGTGTCATCACTGTAATTATGTGACATCATTTGAAAGTGTAACTTTCTGTGTGTAACCTAGTTGTCAACTGTGAGATTGATGCTCAATGCAATGGTTTATTACATGTAATTATATGCCAAATGCATGGGATGTTTGCTCAAAATATCAATCACTGTTTTTTCTGGCCCACACTTGGCTGGAATATTGCTGATTGCAGTATTAAATAATAAACAAACATAAACAAAACTTTAAGCAAGTTGCTAGGCCTGACAATGGACCAGGGCCTAACCTTGCCATAAGCAGTGAGTGAGTATTGTTTTATGTTGATTTTAGCAGTATTCCAGCAATATCATGGCAGGGGGACACCAGAAATGGGTTCCGCACCCATGTGGGGAATCGAACCCTGGTCTTCGGCGTGACCTTGCTACAAGGAAATAGACTGGGTGAACTCATGTAATGTCAACTAGTCATTTCTATTTCATTATCTATTTGTATTCATAACCATTGACTCAGACTGAACAGATAGATATTAATGGGGTCTTTTCTGTAAAGCTGCTGAATTTCAAATGATGGGATGTCTGTATGTATTAAGGGTTCTAGTAACAAGATATTTATTGCACAAATGTAACATGTTTCTGTTGCACTCATCTCATTAGGTACTTTGTGGAAGTTAAATGTCTTATTTAAGAATTGACTTCAATAGTTTTGCACAATTATGGAGGTATAAACATAAAAACAGTGTCCATACTGTGTAAATTGCTTGGTTAGCCAATCATATGCCACTGATTCACATGTAACTATTTTACATTGTATTAAACCTTATAGTAAATATAAGGGGTGATTTAATTGGCCCATTTCTGTTATTGCCAGAGTATTGAGAAAATATGACTAGTACCCTTACCTTCCCAGAAGCTGATCTAGGACTTTGAAAACAGGGGTGCCTGCTACCCATGTCACAAACACATGTATTGTGTGTGTAAAGGGTTGGTTGGTTGGTTTGTTGTTTAACGCTTTACTCAGCAATATTCCAGCTATATGATGGCGGTCTGTAAATAATCGAGTCTGGACCAGACAATCCAGTGATTAATATCATGAGCATCGATCCACGCAATTGGGATCGATGACATGCATCAACCAAGTCAGCGAGCCTGACCACCCGATCCCGTTTGTCGCCTTTTACGACAAGCACAGTCGCCTTTTACGGCAAGCATGGCAGGGTTAGAAACTAACAGTTTTTTGTCCACTAGTCCTTATAATGATAACATATAGCAAAACACTTAAAATGGGCCAATTTCTACTAGTCCTTAGGATATACCTTTACTATTGGGCAGTTTGGTAAGGACTATAGGACTTGTGCCAATTTCTAACCCTGCATGGGTTGCTGAAGACCTATTCTACCCCAGAATCTTCACGGGTGTCTGTAAAGGGTGACTCCAAGTTAGAACTGGTACTCAGTAACCTAGGATGGTAGCTAGTAAGAGGTGACCAGATGGAATGGGTTTGTGACTTGGTTGAATTTGTGTCTTGTACCACCATGGCATGGATAATTGTTCTCAATATCAATCACTGGATTGTCTGGTCCTGACTTGATTATTTACTGGTCGCTGTCATATTGTTTAAGTGTGGTGTTAAACAACAGAACAAACAAAAACAAGAAAGGGGGCACACCCCTGCAACCTCTCTCTTGTTCTGCCAGTGCATTGACATACTGTATCCTTATATCCGTCCTTGTATCTGGCCTTATTTATTTCCTTTTAGCCTGATAGTATCATGAATGTAGTTGCTTTTGAAATTAGGGAGGGCCTGTGATTATTGTCAGATACAAAACGAGCATTTCTAAATGGATACCCATTTTTGTTAAGTCAAGATGTATATTTTAGAGAAACAAAATAAAGTTGAATTATTGGTTAGTCAGACAGGACCTGACAGTCACATCATTCTAACATATATGTTGACTTGATTCTCTTTCCCTGTATAATCACACGCCAGAGATTTTAGATTGATGAACTTTAATGAACTGCAATGAATTATCATGAATTAAACTTCAAAATGTACCATATTTGAGAATGGCATATTATTTGTGAAAATAAGGTTTTTATATCATATGCTACAATAATATGAAATATTTTTTGGGGATTTAATATCAAAATGTATATGATCCTACAACAATCTTTGTAAAAGGAAATTTAAGTCAAATGTCCACTGAGGAAGTGGGTGAGTATGGTTTTATGCCGCTTTAAACAAAATTCCAGCAACGTCACTGTGGGGGACACCAGAAATGCGCTTCGTACATTGTACCAATTTTGGGAATAAAACCCAGGCCTTTAGTGTGACAAAAGAAAACGATAATCACCAGGCCATCCCACTGCCCCATGATCACCAGAAACAATCATAATTGTTAATAATAATGAAAAGTCATAACTGTGCAATGAGAAGCATTTCATTATACGAAGCTCATATGTAATTTTAATTTTATGGTTGGATATCAAGTAAAAAGAGGAGGATTGAAATAAATCAACTGTTCATTATTCATCAAGCCCATGCATATGCGGTAGCTCAGTTTCACTGCTGTTTGGTTTATATGTTTAGTATTTCCGTCATGATACAATTAGAATAATGAATGTTTATTTCATATTCATCATATGAAGTGGAAAAGTATTTGCATGTTAATGACAGTAAACTCGTCATTCATTTCTCACACGAGAATGGAAACACCACCAGAAGGTCTGTTGTAACAGCTGTTACTTGTTCATTTCACTTTGCTTGATACAGACGCCACTAGCCGGGATGTACTCACCATCACATACTGTGCTTACCATATACTTGTGTTTTAATTAGTGAACATACCTGGATTATGGTCATGTTATTTTCAATCACTGGACAAAATGGCTTGTAATTTCCGAATACATTACTGACGTCTCCGAATTGTCTGTTTCAGGTAAATATCAATCAGTCTATCGTGTTGGCTCACCGAATCAATATTTACAACACTCAAATGGTTTATTGTTGCTTGTTCACGCACTGATGTGAAGGATGTGCTTTTGTGATGTTTTGGAGATGTTTGAGAAGATTTTATGAGAATGTGATAGAAAGGTATATATACCTTTTTCATATTTGATGATTTTAGTGTCAGTCAGGTATGCCATGCATCAGTTATACACATGAACACGTTTCAGGTATCTAAGTCATGAAACATGGATTGTAGTGTGTGCATCTATGAATTTAGATCATTATATCTAAAATGAACCAGGATAATGTTCACATGATCGTTTTGAATAAGACTTGTAACATAACCTCTGCAGAAATGTAAGTGCAATCTTGCATACAGTTATATTCACATGAATAGTTATTAATAATTATGTTGAAAGTTGACCTTATCCAGCCAAACACCTAAGTACAAATCGCATCAGCTTTGGCAAGTGTTTGTATCATATAACATAGGCCAGTTACAGGTAACTCTGTCACTGAGAAATGGTATGTTCTTTTTTATTTTAATGTTATTAATTTTAGTGTGAAAAGAAAATAGAAACATAATCGGGGTGATCATTTTATCTGTTTTGTGAGAATGGAATCTTTTCGCAATAAATAATCCAGCATGGCAATTGTGGAAATGGAAATTTGCTGAAAATATATGTCTATGTCAAACTGACCAATTTATCCGTTTTGGAGAATGGGGCATTTCTGCAATGATTATTTCTGGATGGGAAACATGGAAATAATAATTTGCTGAATGAATAAGTTATCAAATGGATGTCAATATTCTTAATGTATTATGGATGCAAAACATGTTTCTGTCATTCATGCACTTTATAAATAATTTGCTGTCTGCAATTTTTCAGTGCCTGTTTGCAAATGATGAACTACTTTCTCCACTGTACTCTGCATCTGATAGTTTGTTTCTCTGCCATTTTCAACTACTGCATTTTTCAATATCAATCCCTGTGCGCCTTGTTTGTCTGCTGCCACTATTATGCAGGAAGACAAAGAAATACTTTGCAGATATAGTTGTATTCATATTTCTAAATATTCCTAAAACAATACCAATCATCCCAGGGTGGTCCAGTTATCTATGGCCCTACAACGGCAGTATAGTATCTGTGCCAATGTTTAAGATCCAAAGAACATGGGTTTGAAATCCCACATGGTCCCAGGTTAAGACCATTAGTCTTTCAGCACCATACTCATGCTTGTGGGTTCCAACAAAATTATAAATATGTAAGACCTGCATTAACTTAGGCTATCACACTGAGATACCATTGCTGAAGACCTATTCTACCCCGGATCTTCACGGGTCTAATTGACAAGTGCTTAGCAGGGTAACAGCAAGTAGTGTCATTTAACTTCTTTGGTAACCTTCCACTCTCTGGGCAGTGACCCTGTCTACCACCCAAGGAGGTGGTCTGCTTAGTTTAACCAGTCTGGTTGCAGTTCTTATATAGGATATATCTGCCTGCTTTTATGTACACATTATGAGTGATAAGATCATGATATACCGGTAAGAAGTCACATCTAACATCACTTTGTTTTAGCATAATTATTTGTTTACATTTACTATAATGTCTTATTTCCAATTCTGGGGCAAAGAATTTGTTTAACTATATTTTTGTATGCAATGCCTTATCATATCAAAATTTGAGGTCATCAAAATATGTATTGAATCAACACAAACTGTTGGAGTATGTCACTGTTGTTTTACTTTCTACAAAATAAATTTGAAAGCACATGCTATGAATTATTCACACAGTCTGACAATTTTTTGTAGAAATCTGACATCACAGTGGCTGGTATAGATTCAAGCTCACCTGAATCTACATTAAACCCATTAGGAATATGCATGTTTTTGGTGACAGATGTTTATCACGCTTGTCTTTCCACTCCACTCCACTCCACTAATGTATAGTTACAGAAACTATTGACCCATAAGAAATTTTGCACATAATGCATCATTTAGCTATTGTTCTGCTAATTATCAAAATTGATAAGTTGATTGAATTTTAGAGGTGACATTTCATTTTGAGAATGTACAAAATAGTTAGTTTCAGTTCCTGGTGTATAATCCTCAATACTAGAAAGGATATATATATCACCTTGAACCATGAGATATAATTCCTGCCATTCCTTTCTTGGTGACTTTTTCTGTTTTCAGTTTTGAAATATTAATGTCATTTCTTCTTTTTTATTTATTCAAACATGTTAAAATGCTCAGAATTTTTGTCTAGTAGATAATTCAAAACATTACCCAAGAAATGTATCCAGCATATATCCTGGTAGCACTAAATTCAATTTATTTTTGTTTTCATTTTGGGTTCTCAATAAGTACCACTCGAGTCTCAGGTATATGCAATTCTGAAATTGATTATTTTGGGAATGTTGAACTTATGTTCACATATATTTTGAGTTAATTCTTGGGATTAATATATTCTTTTTTCGTATTTATTTTGACATTTGAAAAAGATTCAGTGATATAACAATATCCAATGTTATCTTTTGAACAGTTTGTTTGTGTGTTCTGATTTTGCCTTCATCCCAAAATGCCTTCTACATTGTTCTGTCAATTGTTATTTTACTTAAGAATTGATTAAGTAGCCTGTAATGAGAATATGCCCAATATGCCTACATCGACATGTGGATGGCCATCATCAGAAGCAGATGCAATGTGGTCTTCACTGGTGTTGCATTTTCCCGTGGGCTCCATTTGTTTTCTTCATACACATGCAAAGGACATTATGTTTTCACCTGTGATGACATCATATGATTTTATAGCGGAAATTCCAACAATGCAAAATGCTCGAAATATCATCCAATTAGGTGGGGAAGGCACATCATGTGATAATACTTCTTTACTGAGGATAATCGAGTAACATAAAGTATCTTGTATACAAATCATGTTTCTTCTCCTTCAGATTCAGATGAGCTTCCCACAATTCTTCCTCCCAAGAGGCGGCGCCTACAGAAGAATGGGAACCCTCTCATGATGATGCAAAACACAGTGGGAGGCAAGGGGAACAGCTCGGAACGTATCATGCGGGAGTTCCCTCGCCATAATTGGCTGGAACATAAGATTAATCAGCTGCAGCAGCAGACTACCTGCTCCCCTTCTGAAGAGGAATTGGTTGCAGCAAATACAGTACATCAAAGTCCCACACATGTATGTGATTCTCAACCAAGCTCCGAACCAGTTCAGACAGAGAGCCTGCACAAACAAGACTCTGATCCTGTAGATGAGCGATATGATGACCATCCTGTTCCTTCCGAATCACCAAGTTCCATCAAAGATGGAAGTCCTGTAGCTCCTGCTGCAGGATCCTGTGTTGGTTCTCATCAGGATGGAGAGAAAAACACACATCACTCTCCAAATGCTACAGATGGGTCAAATCAGAACTCCTTTAGCTTACATGAAGCATTGGAGATGGTTGGTGCTGAAGACAAAGAGGGTGGAGAGTTGGTCATTGATGAAAGAGGAACAGAACAAGATGCATCTGTCATTGATACTTCTGAAACAGAGCATAAGAGTGGGAAGGAAGATGATACACAGGTGGAAGCAGTGAAGGAATCTCCATCACCTGAACTTACATCTGCCTTGTCAGAGTCTACACAACAAAGCCAGCCAACAGTGGACAAAAGCACATTAAAGAGGTAATACCTGAATCTTTCCTGTAGAATTATTCATTCATTCTTATACCTTTGATGAGACAACATGTTTCATGTAGCACTCCAGCTTGGAATACAGTATCCCGTGAAGGTGCGCAGCAGGGGTGGCTTTGTAATTTGGACATAGTTGTGACTTATGATGAATGAGTTTGTTTGCCTCAACGCTACTTTCAATGTCATTGCAGTTATGCTTTATGTGTCAGCCTGATTTGGGAGTAAATCCCGAAGTGATGTAGGGCTTATGTGTTTAGCACTTTGTGACCCATGAGCACAAGTATTATTGGTCCTAACAGACCTAAAAACATAATCAAGGTTATTCTTGGATTTGAACAGAAAATCACAGTGCCTAGGAAAACCGAGCAACCCATGCCACTATGACACAAGGTCACAAATATTTTAGGCTTTGAAATTTGTTATTCAGCTGAGAATGCCCTGTCATTTCGGTAGTTTCTTGACATAAGAAATATATGACGAATGGGAGTTGTTTATCATACAATAAAACACTGCAGGGAGAATAAACCATGAGGAATGCAGTGTTTAATTGTACAATAAACAATGTCTACGAGTCGTTTATTTCTTATATGAGATATCAACATTTCGTATAGCCTTTTTAAGGATTTCAATAAATTGTACAAGCATTTGAAACATTTACACTTATTCAAATAATGATGATTCCCCGAATGCAATCTGACCTCAGCAATGTCCGACAACTTCATTTTAATTTTGCTATTCTCACAATTTTCATGTCAATATCTGCACCTTTTCTTCCAATACCGATTGTCATGTCTCTCCCACTTTTGGGTGTGGTCGTTTTGCCATTGTGTTCATCTGTCCAGCTACATCTATGGGGAACAACTCACTAGACACTTCCCTAAAAAATAATGTCATCCAATTTAAGACGTCATCAATTAGTGGGTGCATGTTTGAATATCCAAACTGACGTCATGATAGATCAATGTTTTATCGTGAAATAAACTATGCTTCCTTCGTCATTGATCTTTGTCGAGTAGCTATCTTTTACATGTCATCATATTTTAGGATGATTGTTGGTACTAGTAATATGGGATATCATTAGACCAGTTTTTTAAGTTCTAGGTTTTAGTGAATTTTGTGCCAAAAATGCCAATTGGTCAGTTGATTTTTTTTAATATACATGTATATAATTGGCATTTAGGATTCGTTTGGTTCTTCAAAGAGTGTCTTGTAGTTTAACCTCTAGTCTTCACAGATGCCTTGTGATGATAATGTTAGATTGCATTTAGCAACATTCCAGAAATAGTGTTTTCAGGTTTTTATCCCCCTTACTTGAAATGGATATACCGGTAACTGTCAGCATGTAAGTCTGATTAGATCTCTCCTGCAGCAGAAGTCAAAGCTCTTTACTATTTCTTGATGAAACCTTGCACATAAGGTAGTGAATTGCTGCCTTGTGTTTATTTGGGGGTAATATGTTATTATGTGATATTTTTTGCTTTTAATGGAAACAGTAAGAGCAGAACTTAACGTTATTCAACCACTGGGTAAACTGGTTCCTTTTTCGCTAGTTAGGCTTTCAATTTGTTTCCTTTCCCATGGAGATGTTTAGAACTTAATTGTCTTTAATTAGAGAGGGAGTAGGATGAATCCTTCAGGTACTGAACTGGTACTTTTGCTGTCTATGGATATAATGTTTTTATCCCCCGCCGCGCGAAAGCGCGAAGCGGGGGATATAGTATTCACGACCGTCCGTACGTCCGTCCGTACGTCCGTACGTCCGTCCGTACGTCCCACCTGTTTGTTGCCGCGATATCTCAAGAACTAAACTCTGGATTGTCTTCATATTTGGAACTATGGTGTATATACAGACTCCGCAGACACCAGTCGGTTTTGGTGACCTTGACCCCATTTTCAAGGTCACAGCAGGCATATCTGCTTTTGGAGTTGGAAAACGGTGTTGCCGCGATATCTCAAGAACTAAACACTGGATTGTCTTCATATTTGGAACTATGGTGTATATACAGACTCCGCAGACACCAGTCGGTTTTGGTGACCTTGATCCCATTTTCAAGGTCACAGCAGACAAATCTGCTTTTAGAGTTGGAAAACGGTGTTGCCGCGATATCTCAAGAACTAAACACTGGATTGTCTTCATATTTGGAACTATGGTGTATATACAGACTCCGCAGACACCAGTCGGTTTTGGTCACCTTGATCCCATTTTCAAGGTCACAGCAGGCAAATCTGCTTTTGGAGTTAGAAAACAGTGTTGCCGCGATATCTCAAGAACTAATCGCTGGATTGTCTTCATATTTGGAACTATAGTGTATATACAGACACCGCATACACCTGTCAGATTTGGTGACCTTGACCCCATTTTCAAGGTCACAGCAGGCAAATCTGTTTTTGGAGTTGGAAAACGGTGTTGCCACAATATCTCAAGAACTAATCGCTGGATTGTCTTCATATTTGGTACTATGGTGTACAGGCGGGGGATATTTCGTCACTCTGTGACAAATACTTGTTTAGTATTTGTGACTCATGTTAGCCTAAGACTCAGTTAGGGTTTTGTTTTGTTTTGTTTCCTGGACAAGAATTATAAATCTGATCTCTATTTGTTTCTGTTATAGCATAGATAAGGACATTGGGAATATCATTAATCCATTTGTGTGTGGCTTAAACGAGATGCCAAGGCTTAACTCACATTAAGAGAGTTGTAGTGTGGCCACGGCAAAAAAATAAAAAAATATTTGAATATACCTCCATTAAGTTGTACACAGCAATCAACCAAATGGTGAGCTCAAGACTTTGTTATCTCATGAAGTTTTTAAATGTATATTCTTTTCATTTTCACAGAAATGTGGAAACAAATTTTTTCTCTGTCTTCCTGGGGCAGGCGTGTCCACTAACCTATATCAAAGCCTAGTTTCTACCCTGATCACACCCTTGGCTTGACCCTGGACCCACCTCCTATAGATCAAGAGTTGTGCCCCTTGTAATGAAAATGCAATATCCAATCAGAACGCTGTTTTCATCTGGACAGGCAGCGGTAAATCACTTTCAGAAGGTGTACCAGTCGTGGGTGTTGATTTTGTGAAATGTTCTCTAATTGGACTATCGATTTGTGCGATTGTCCAATCATAATCAGCACAGGAAAGTGGGCTTGATGTGGCAAGGGTGGAAACAAGACTTTGATAAGAAGGCTAGTGGACTCTCTTGTCTCAGAAGATGGTTTATCTCAAGCATATGTCTTAACTAAAAACAGGCAATAATTCTTTGTGAAAGAATCGAACAGACAGAATGCTGTTTGAGATGTTACAAACAGTTTAGTAAACATGCTGGTTTTTGTTACATTGAAATTTGAAAAGAAATGATAGACCCTTATCTTTATGAATGTAATGAAATCATTGACTTTCATATACATTATACTATTTTCTAAATGATTCCACTGATTATTTATAATTTCATGATTGTTTCTATATATCAGATCCAGGATATAGTCCCTGACATGAGTAAACATGATTTTAAGGGAGGCAAATACACCTTAATTATCTTTCAAAGTAGTTCTGCCGTTTAGAAATTCATTTAGAGTTGACCTCAGAAAACAAATGACAGGAATAATTTGTCTCCTGATGACTTTTGATTTTCTCAGTATATTTATTGTTTGGGGTATGGCAGAATCTTCTTATTGAGAAGGGTGACATACATTTGGGTTCATGCATTATTGGGAATATTTTTCATTAATTACATAAAGTTCCCGTACCTAAATTATCATACACAGAAATGTTCAATAGCAAAAAATGATCTGGCTCTTTCATTTGTTTGCTACCAACATGATGTGTCTGATATGAATAGACATGAACAGAACCCTGCAAACTCCTTTATATGAGAGTAATTTTGTTGAATGTACATTCTTGTACTAGTGTTATTCTCCTTTTTACAATTTCAGTGATGCAACAGAAGCCAAGCCAACCGGACAGCCACTAGACCTCTGTGTGAGGAAAAATGGTATGTCATTTACCTATCCCCATGCATAATTATTCCTAGAACTTTGATGTATTTTTGGCGTATATTATTGGATTATGTAATTCCTTGCACAGCTGCATATGTTATGAAAATGATTATCGAAAGACTTTTGTCGTTTGTATATGCAAACATCTGGCCTAAGTCTATATGTATAAAAGGAATAGCTAATTGCTTGTGAAGCAACATATGTTATAAAGATGTTTGACTAAATCCACAATGATTAATATTCTTTGACATATTCAGATAAACCAAGTGGAGGGTGTGCCAGACCTAAGGCTCCTCCTGTCCAGATGGTGCTTCCTCAAGTTCAGCAACCAGCCCGGCCTGTGTCAACTGACCCTGCTCTGGTCAAGGAGACAAAAGAAATACTCCAGGCAGTTGTTACTGAACCCCCTGAAAGTAATACCACCACAAAGGAGAAGACGACACTGACAGAGGGAGCTCTGAATTTGACACAAGCTCATTCACAAACTCCTGTCTCTCTGGCAGAGATGGCAAGAGGGATTGTTATGCCTGTAGGGATGCAGGAACATTCCAGTGCATTGCAACAGGCAACAGATAGTGATGAACTGTCTCAACAAAGTCAGACTCTTTCAGTAGCTCCGTCCAGTCAGGTATCTGTTGGTGAACTTGCAGGTCCTCAACTTCGTAATCCTGAACCATCTTCTGCTACAAGTCCAGTGTCACTTTCAAAGCCTAATTCAGGAATCAGCACCGTTGTACCATCTCCCTATTGTCCCACGTTTGCTTCCAATAGCCCTGTGGTAGATGGTCATTCAGTGTCAAGACCAACAGGGTCTACAATGGTTCATCCAGTCTCACAGATGCAAGGACCTGTTCCTGGTCTTGTCCCTGCTCATGGGCGCCAACACCCAAATCACCCATTTCCAAGACATGGTCACCAACCAAGGAACATGGAAGGAAAAGATTTGGATAAAGAATTTGAAAAACACTTTAGAGAGTTCAAACAGCTGGAAATATTAGCTGCCAAGAAAGAGCGGGAGAGAGAAGCTCTTCTTCAGATGAAAAAACGAAAGGCAATGTTGTTGAGAGAAATGAAGATGTTAAAGAGCCAACAAAACATTCCTCATGAAAATGAAAACTCTTCACATCTGCAAGGTCAAATATTCAAACCTCCTGTCTCAAATACTCAGCATAGAGCACAGGTAGCTGAACTTAGGCCTTTTCAAGGAACACCACAAGGTCGGGCATGTTTCCAGAAAACAGATCCAGATCCACAAAATACTCACCCAGTATATTCAGTTCCTCCCCCTTTATCTCAGACTGCTACAAGTCCAAGTGGCAACTTTAGCACGACACCACTGAACCTGGTAGGAGTTGGACACAGGAAAAGAGGAATTAGTTCAGAAGATAGAAGACCTATTGTAGAAATGATCAATCTTGCCATGTTGCAGAGAAGCCGCAGTAAGCATAGACGACTGAGTGAAGAGCAGCGGACAGGACCCCCAGGATCTAATGCAGTGCCAACTCCAGCGCATCAGAAAAAATCAGATGTAATAGTAATTCTTGATAGTGATGTGCCCAGTTCAGAAATAACCCGCTCCCCTTATGTGAAAAGGAAAACACCTATTCATGAACCACCCAGTTCAGTGAATAGATGTGCCCTTTCCTCTGTAGCTTTGGTTCCGGCCCACTCCCAGCCACCTTTCCAAACTGCTGGTAGCTTGATAGTTCCAGCTAAAACTGCTCCACAGGACCAAATCCCTTCATCTTTTGTTCATCCTAATCCACATGGTTCAGGGAACACTGCAGCCCCAGGTCCTCATTCCTCAGCTTTACACCACCCACAACCAGTAACTGGAGTTCACAGAACCCCAACAGTGAATGAAATCCAATCTGATCATAGTACAAAATCCAGAAACTCATCAGAGTCCAATTATAATGTTTCTCATGTTCCACAGGATCAGCCTGTGTCATACCATCCCCAAGGAGAGAGAATGATGAGTAACATGCATCCTAGTGCTTTTGTTGTGGATCATGGGAGTGTACAACAGCAGCAGTGGTCACCACGGATGCCTAACCCAATGTCTCAAAATCATTTGTATGCTTCTCATCAAGGCTTTCCAGGAAATCAACCAATGCGACCCACAGCACTTCACAGTGTTCACCAGCCAACTAATGTCAGACCTCAAATTGCTCATGGTATGAGACACGATAGGGGAATGGAGGTTATTGACTTGACAAAGGAGCCACAGATATCTAAACCTGATATGCAGAGGCATATACCAGGGAACCAGCTCATGGCTGGTGGAAATGAACCACCAAGTGGCCCAAAGGATGAGACTGAGAGTACTGTCCAACGAGAATTAACAGCAGCTTTAGCCAGAAGACAGGGGACAGGTTTTGAACAACAGCCGCAGCAACAGCCTCAGCAGCTTCCACAACAAATGGTAAGGAGGGAAACGATACCTAATATTGCACATTATGGTCAAAAACCATATCCTGGACACAACCCTGTAAGCCCCCAAGGAGTGCCGCAAGGGCAACATCCAAGTTCTTTGTATCCTCGTCAAGTACATGCTCATGCTGGTAATCCAATGTCATCTCTGACAGATGCACCATATGCCCCTATGCAAGGTAGGCAATCAACAGCAGGAACCCAATATAGGATGCAGGAACCAACAAGTGTCAAATCAGCTTTGTTGTCGTCAGGGCCGAAACAAATGATGTCTGCATCTAATTACCCGATGAATACCTCAGCACAAACTGCCTCTTATGCAACACCACAATACCAGCAAAGAAATACAGATAAGGTTCCTCAACAAATGGTGAATGCTCCTCCAATGGTTGAAAGCTACCAGAGGATGCCAGAGAAAGGTTCCATAATGCCAGGTCAAGTTCCACATCAACAGCCTCAATCATCTTATGCTGATCATTTGAATAGAGGTGGCCCACCACTGACAAACCAATACAAACCTCCTCAGCAACCTATGACATGGAGACCTCAAGTGCCAACGTCAGTTTCCAATGTACCAATGACCCTTGAGAAGCAGCAGCACATGATGATGATGGCTCGCAAGAACCAATGGCAACACTATTCTCAAGCACAGAAATACCCAATGCCCCAGAAGGGTGCTAACCCCACCATGACATCAAGTGGGCCTTCTCATGCCATGCAAGCAGGAGTACCTCAAAGTGGAGGCTCGAACTATGCAATGGCACCATCATCACAGAATCAGGAACACAGCATGCATATGAGAGCAGCTTTGCATAATATGAGGATGATGCAACGGGGACCTGCTCCTGGGTCAGGCCCTGTGCCGGGACCTATGCAGGCAAAAATGCAACAAACAATGCAGCAAGGATACCCCCGTGAATCAGGAATGCTAATACCAGGACAAGGGGCTGCACCAGCATTGATAGAGGTAAATATAAAACATCGTCGCCAGAGAATAATCAATTTCAATTGTCGGTCAAGTCAGATTCCATTGGTTGTGAAAAGAACAATTGTGATAAAAACCTTATCAATGGATCAGTGATGACACCAACAAAAAGGGTTAATGGTTAAAGTTATGATGTCTTATGTAAACAGTGTTATATTCTTCATGAATGGAGTCAAATTAGATAAATTTTACATCAACAGTGAATTTCCTATGTTATTGAAAAGAGGTAACTTAATACTTGCATTAAGGTTTGGTTTATGTTTTCAGTGAACAAATATTAACCTGGAACTACATAACAACATTTTCTGTAAATATGTTTTTTTCAGTTTCAAGAGCAGGATAATCAAAGGCGAATGCAGCAAGTGGCAATGACACAACCGCCACCAAGGCTTCATCAGTTTAACGGTTCCTGTGTTGTGTGTGGTTCCTTGGCCATGTATCTGTGTTCAAGTTGTCGTATGGTGTGGTACTGTAGCCAGACATGTCAGGTTGGTTGACAAACATATTTTAAAAATCCTACCAGTCTAATTCTTGCCATTCATGTTAAAGAATGATTAGTTATGCTTTGTAATCTTAAATAAATAAACAATTACTTCACACTCACATCTTAGCTCATCTGACTTGCAGGCATGTTTGTCCATCATCAAATTATCCTCAGAAAACACTGGACTAATGGAACTTGGCATGCATTACTATGTGTTTTCTTAAAGATATTTTGAAAATATATCTGTCATATCTCAAAGCAAAATATGTTACAAAGGTCATTTAGCTTGAATGAAGGGGATACAACAAGGACAACAAGTATTCTGTATTGAGTGGGGCATTCATGTTAAACTGAGGCATGGTGGAATGTTAGTGGGCTAGCACTATAAAATCAGCATTAGTCCATACTAGTACAAGCAGAGAGAGAGAGACACATGCATACACACACATAGCAATATAAGTGAAACAACCTTAATTGCGATGTTAAGACCCATGTCACCTCACCTCACCTCACCTCACCTCATTTCACCTCACCTCATGCCTGCCCATGGTGTTTCCTGGGTTAAAATTTGTCCACTGTCACCTATATGTGTGTCTTAGAAGAGACAAAATGGATCAGGTGGTCAAGATAATTATGTAACTTGTCTATTGTGTTTCCTCATATCCCATACTGTTTACTCTGGTCCGGACTTGATTATTTACAGGATACTGTCATACAGCTGAAATACTGCTGGAGTGCGACATCAACAACAAACAAACAAACAAAACAAAATATGGTTCATGTCCTTGAAATAATAATACTATCACAACAGCCAAATGTAGTTAAGATAGGTACCCATGTCCTTAACCTTGCTAATACTAGCACCAATTATTTAATCATATTAGTAATTAATAGCAACAAAACAAAATAAAGCAAACATAGGTGTGCCAAGTTGAAATGATTAGTTTTTTCTTATCACTGATTATTAATTGAGGGTGAAATCAACTCAACCATTATCAGAATTAAGTACCCAGTTAAAAAGGTATCAATGTTGCCACTTTCTTGATTGTATTATAATGGTTCTGTTCTGAGTTACAAAACCTTCCAAATTCCGTGCTGGTTTTCTTGGGGGAATTAGTCAGCAAAGAACCGGAGTCACAAGAGACTAATCACAATTTTATTTACAAGAACAAGTAACAATGAACAATTTCTTAACTATAGCTGTGGAATCCACAAAGGGTCAGTACAACCCTCTATGTCTGCTTGGTATGAGTGTCAAGCCCCTTCTGCGTAATATCTTGCTTTTGTATCTAGTTTACTAAAATTTAGAGCAATCTTGTTGACATATTTACTGGGAGCTTGTAAAGAGATTAAGGTATCACTTATAGACAAGCTTGTATGAGTCTAATGAGTCTAAATTGAAGTATTCGCTGAATAATATTCTTTGATGAGCTTGTCTGGGGGCTAATCCTTAATGAGTCTAAATTGAAGTATTCACTGAATATTATTCTCAGATGAGCTTGTCTGGGGGCTAATCCTCAATGAGTCTAAATTGAAGTATTTGCTGAATGTTATTCTTAGATGAGCTTGTCTGGGGGCTAATCATTAATGAGTCTAAATTGGAGTATTTGCTGATTGTTATTCCAATATAGGTGATGACAGATTTATTTAAATAAAATAGTTCAAGGCAATATATAAAACTATTAGACATATCTTTTGTCATATTGAATATTATGTCTGGGAGATGTGTTCTCGTTACCTTAGACTAGCATTTAACTGAAACTACTGAAATTTTGTATCTGCATTTTACCTTGATTAATATGTATCACTTGCTATTCCATAATTATATGAAATTTTGTATATATGTTACACCATGATAACCTACAAAAGCACTCGCTGTTGATCTAATTCTTTTAATATTGAAAACTTAGTGTAAATGTTATATCATGATAGTATCATCATACATGGGATGAATGACTGATAATTGTTTTTTGATAATTTTTCATTATCATGATATAGATACTCAGCAAAACAATGTATAATAAGAAGGATTGAATAGTGTCATCATAACATAGTGTAATCATCAATTTTTCATGGGGTTATATTATACTCAATTTTGGCTGTGTTATCCATCTCTATGTTATTGTATTTTCATATCCTAATAAGTTCATATGATTGTAGAGTTTGTTTCTGGAAACAAATTATTAAGCCTATCAATAATTCTCTTTTCAGGCCAGCTGTGGCATGTGCCTATTGTTGTCATAGAAGTTCAACATAATAGGTTATTTATAATAATAAGTTATTTATGATAATAGTGTACAAGGATAACATTGGATATGGATGACTTTAACTTCTTTTTACCTTTGATAAGTCGCCTTTTACATTCTATCTAAAGGAAAAGCTTGTGTTATCTTCGGGGGAGTACAATGGTTTAGTTCCTGCATGCCAGATTAATTTTGTATGAAAGTATCCTGAAAATGTTAGCTCTAATAACCTGGATCTTAAGGGTGCTTTCATTTCTTGAAGAAATTGTGATTTTATCACACATTGCCAATATAAAACTTCATATGAAAAAAACATAAAAATAAGATATTATTCATCATGTTGTTTTATAGACGAAATTAAGGTTGTGTATATGTCTGTCCAAAATGTTTTTGGTAATGCAAGAAAATATAAGACCTTGACCTTCTTGAAAGTTGATAAAATCTGGTGTAAGTGAATGAGTTTTTACATCACTTTTATTAATATTCCAGCAATATCATGGCAGTGGACACCAAATATGGGCTTTACACATCATACCCTCATAGGGAATTGAAAGAGGCATTTTAGTTGGATAAGGTGCAGCAAGAACATACAAGGAATTGCATCCCTTAATTGTGCCAGGATCTATTGGTCCTTGGTAATAATTCAAGATTTATCCTAGTTATGATCTTTGGTCTGTCAGCATTGTAGGTTCACTAAAATGATTAAAATCACTCAATCTTTTACTCTTTCTGTTTGACATTCTTTCAGTCATGACCCCAGTTATTTGCATGCTCATCATATTGACATTTGGATCTAGAATATCTGTGAATCTAGAAAATACATTTGCTAGACTGAGTGTGTATTTATTCTATTTCAGAACAATCATTGGAAGCGACATGGTCCAGAGTGTAAGCCCATCAAAGCCGGACTTCCTGGACAATTATAGTTAAAGTGAAATGACTTCTATATGTCACATGTCAATCATCCTGAGATTAGTGCCTTGCCATATCACTCAGTAAATTCAGCTGAGTGATTATCCATGATGTTTAGCTTTGGGACATGCTTAGTTTGGTGGTGGTATTGATTCATTTAGTTCAAAGTTTTATGAACTATCACAAGTTATGTTGTTGGATAGGGACCAAATTAAATTTGGTATCCCGTGAATTTCATGAAATACACTTGCTACAGTGTATAGTTGATTCTGTTATTGTTGTAAATATGGCACTTCCTTGTGAAATGACTGACATGAGAATGGATTTTATGTGAAATCCTCATTATGATGGTGTAAAAATGTTCATATTCATAGAATCAGGAACAGTTGAAAATATACTTTAAACAAATCACAATAAAAGTTATATATATTTCAACTATGCTTTGGAATGTTGTATGAACTATATTTAAGTTATATTATGTCATAATCCTACCATTTATTGGTCACTTTGATTTGACTGACATTTAGAATGTCTAAATAGATGAACATTGATTAGATGTGACCTTAAAATCGTGATACATGTAGCAAAGCTGATATGCCTTTTACGTGTTAAACTAATCATTAACTTGAATTTGGATACTGAATGTGTATGTGTTTGATTCATTTCAACTGTCACTGCTGATGGTTTACAATCATTTAAATAGTACAAACTTGTTCTAAAAGGCCTTTGAAGCTTCACTTTTTTTAAAGTTAACAGTTTTCTTCTTGTAAGATTATAAATACTTGTTCAGATCTTAGTTATGTCAATTATCTATATTCAAATATAAAAGTGTTCAATGCGAAATTTATAGATCCATGTTGGTAGTAGAAGGACTTTTGCCTAAGTTAATTTCATGTGTGTAAATGATTTTTTTAAGATGCACCATTTGTGAAAGTGATTTCATAAGAATCAATGAATCCAATGAATTTGATTCAGTTTGACATATTTCCTTCTTGTACAATACATTTGTAAAAAATATATCAAACAAGAAATATATTCTGCCTGGTTCAGTAGCATTGTATACTAAATGTGTATTCTTAAGATAATTATGTTCACAAGATATATGATAACTATATATTATTGCACACAAAAGGATCAATAATATTCTGCAGAATTTTGTTTATCCTTCATCTATGCTTTTAAGACAAACAAGCTATTTCAAAATATGCAGAGTTATTATTTTTGTACATTCTTTGAAACTGTGGGCATTCTTTTTAGCTTCTTGCCTTATTTTTGTACTTTTTTGAGAATGTAGTATTTATTTATTGTAGAAGATAGATCATGATAGAAAAAAATATGCTAAGCAACGAAATGAGGCAGAATATTACTTCATGCATAATATGCAATCTAAAATGACCATGTAATGTAATGCCTTATATGTAGTATCAGAAAGGATTTCTGAACAATGACATTTTGTTCTATAACTCTGAATATAAATATCAAACCATGTCATGCACTCTTTTGTATGTGTTTTGTAATTGTTAAACTTTCATTTCATTTCACAGGGCATAAATGTTAGCAGTTCTTCACATATATTTACATGGGAAGTCAGTTTTATATTTTCAAATTTTATTTATGACATGTGATCTTTCAAAATTCCGAATTTTTAACGGTTTTTAAAGAGAAATTTAACTGAATGTCTACAGATGCCATAACACAGTTATTTCGATAGCATTGTGATAAAGGATTTGTTGTTATTTTGTTGATTATTAAGTATTACCCATTCATATTAGAGAAAGCATAATGTTTTGTTTCTCAATAGTTACTTTATTCAATCTGTTGCAGTATTATTTTGAACATAGAATGTTAAATATTGAAAACACTTTTCATTATAATATATACTGTTCTTGAAAAAGGGATGTTGTAGTGAAAGCCACATAATAGAAGAGACATGTAATTAAATTGTAGATGCTATGAATTTAGCCAAAGGTGCCAACATTGGAAACAGATTGGAAACTTTTTACTTCACGTGTCATCTGATAATCCAGTGAAGTATGGAGACATTCAAATGGGGTTTGCAGACGTCTGGTATCAGTACAATCAAATCAATGCCATGGTATAGTAGCACATTGATATATAATTTCACCCAAGTGGTATTCGTTTTCCAACAATTGAGCATAGCTTTTCACATGTATATAGATATTGAAATTCGGATAAGATTTCTATTTTGACTCTTATAAACAAAACATGTTCAACATCTTGGAGGTTCATATGGACTTGTGTTGAATTGTGTAGGTATTATGAAAGGAACATGAATGAGACTGCTGTCTTAACCCATTCTTAAACCCCCATCCCATGTCTCGGGATACTGATTATTTTAACATTGTTAGAGGGATGGGGGCCGTTCCTTATACATGTATGCATCAAAGTCATGAGATAAATGGACTGTTCATGTTATAAATAAAAATAATGTTTCTCTAGCTGTGTTGAGGTAAGGAGGGATTTTGTGTCTAACAAAACGTTTGAGATAAATGTTCTCATCCAAACTGTCATGAGCCCATTTGAAGAAAGACACCTTTTTCCTTTTTTTCAAAACATCAAGATGAATGTCCTCTTCATAAACCTGTTGAGCCCATCTGAAAAGAACACAAATGCTACCATTCCATTATCTAGTGATGTATGTTTAAGGGTATCTCAAATATAAGACAAACCCTTCATGTCCTTGTATTCTGTATGTGTGTTTTATAGGCCCTCTTCTATGTCTGGTACGATATTCCATGTACCTGCTTTTGTGTCTGCAATGTCCAAACAATCTTCAGTACAAAAATAAAAGGGTACAGATCACATCTTCAACCAGATTAGTGTTCGTTGACAGATGATATTCAATCCTTGTTGCATTTCCATAAAATGGTTTTGCATTGGAAAAGATATTGGACCAAACCGCATTAAACGTGCAGGATTAGAAACAAAGCAGTTGATACTAATACCTGACATATACAGCAAACAATTGCTCTGTGTGATGATATTTTATTTATAAGCCCCCAACTTACATTCCAAACAATTAATATATGAATGTTATTTTTGTTGTCAAATGTTGTTTATATACTGTCAAATTCTCGATATAGTGGGTCGTTATTGTTTTATTTAGTGCTCAGAAAAGGTTCCTGTTCATGTACATACTCTATTTTAGGGCATTTCCATGAGATATGTTGCAGAATGCACAATGTATTATCCTTATTGTTTGTTAGCACAGATATTGTGTGCTATGGTTCCCCCTGTAAATACCCTTAAGTGCTAAATCCATTTATTGTGCAAATTCTATTTCTTTTGATTTTGTTAAATCCATGCTCTTTCTTTGAAAGTTATCATTGTATATAGCATCCAAGAAGAAAATGCTTATACAAGTTAATTGTAATAAATCCCATTCCATTGTGGCTCGATGTCACAATATATTTAAGTTTTACATTTGCAGTAAAATTCATCATTAATGCATAACTGATCATCACTGGTAGTTATTTTTGTACATTATGTGTAATATAGTGCATAATTCATTGCTGCTCAATTGTTTTAAATGATCGTATTTTGTAATGATTTTTTGATATCATCGTCATGAATTAAAATAAGGAAATTACCCATTTATCCATGTTTGTTTTACTTGAAGTCAAAGCTTAATATATCAATGGAGGCATTGTAAAGATGCCTCTGAGAAAAACATGATGATACTATCACTCATACTATTTTCTGTAATGGCCCTATAGTCTTAGGGCCATCCTCCTATACTTTATTCTAAAATGTTCTAAGAAGTGTTATCTAGTGAAGTAAATTGAATTGTAAAACATATTGTATAAATTGTATCGTTACCATACTCGGTAACTCTTCAGCCAAAACATATTACATAAGTTAATATAGTACTCAAGCTTTCAACTGCTGAAGATTTATTGTATTAAATCAATGCAAATGAACATTAGGAGGCTTTAATGGACAATCAATCTGATTTATGTTTGTTTACGATTTTAGATGAGGTCGTGGAAAAGTTTCTGCTTGTTAACAGTTTTAGGATCGACTCAATAAAGATGAACATTAAGAGTCTTCAATGGGCAGTCCATCAGACTTTGGTTGGTTTAATATGCATCTGATATCTAGGAGAAGGTTCTGTTTGACTCTTTGAACTTCTGAAGATTTTCAGGATCGAATCAATAACAATGAACATAATTAGGCTTATAATCCTTCTGACTTCTGTGATTAACATTCAGCGAAGGACGTGGAGAAGCTGATGGTTGTATGATTGCTGCAATCACTATAACGATGTCTGCATATTGCTACAAAAAGACAGGGGGAAATTGGACTCTATTTAGAACAATGATCAAAATATGAGTATCGAATCTGGGACTGCAATAAGATTTCCTTTTCACTGACATGATTTCTGTAATAGTAGGTAGACATTATTAACTTCTGACATTCTTTAAACTAGGCCAGTTTGATAAAGCACCAAAAACATAATATTGTGATTTTGAGAAGAACATGAAACTCTGCCAAGCAAGTGAGCATAAATACCTACAAGACTAGCTTCCAATTAGTTTCTGGAAATGCTTTTGCAGGAGCTCAAGAAGCTCAAAGAGGTTTTAAGTATGAGTATTAACTGTAAACTGCTAAAACGTATTTAGTTTTTACAATACAGACAGGAGGATTGTGTGTGTGATATGTTCAACATGCCACCATTTCTTAAATTAAACTTGAGTTGAGACCCCATTTCGTGGACCATATACATGTATACACACTTTCATAGAGGTTTTAGAGAAGTTGAAAATGAGATAAAACCAGATAAGTAGGGAAACGTGGAGCTGAAAAGCTTATATTAGGGTACAAATCTAAAAACGCCCTCAGATCCACCCATTTACTTGTATTGCATATAACATTCTGAATGAGTCATACTGAAACGGCTGAATAATGTGCCAAAGTGACATTTTCAAAATCTGATCGAAGTATGTTCCTACACCGTTGCTGGAATCCCCATACACCTTTTCCTTATCTCTCCATACACAGTTTCCTTATCGTGTGTTTGGATGTATTGAAAATCCTGGTCTGTCTCACAGTCCATGAACCATATATATTTTCCCTTCAACCAAGCCCTTTCTCAAATGCAAAAGCCAAAAGTGAAGCAAGTCTAGATTTTCCTCAGGTTCTGAATCTCCCATCACACATGGGCTCCTTTTCTATTGAAATGGATTTATTTGCTTCTATCAAAATTATATTTTTTCAGAGATTAAGATTTAGTCCAACAAAATCGAAATGGTAAACGCTTATGATGGATGAACGGACGTAGAGATAACCATCAACGTGCCTTCACGCAAAAGTGTCAAAAAAAACCGTCGGTGTTGAGTGCGATAGGAACGACCTACCGTAACAGATCCTGCCCTCAACAACGACCCCCTCTGGAAAGCAACTAGCTAGGACGAAGGTTCATGGGCAGACATCATGTCGCAACAAGTGTATAACAACCTAGTGCAGAAGACGACAGAACAGTTCCTGGTTTCGGATATTGAGATATCGGATGAAGTCGTACTGGGATTAGTATTCACAGGATTTTGTTACCTCTGACTAAATGCCCTTGAGCATTACCTAAATATCTCCCGTCGGGGATTTGAGTCGAAATAAGATATATTACAGCTACAGCTACAAAGCCAGATATTTTTTAATTCAAGACCATCAGCCTGAAGTTTGTTCTTAATATACATGTAATTTTTGTGGCAGGCAATTTCCTTTTTTCAACGGGATGAAGTATAATTATTTTGTCAAGAATTTTCGTGACGGAGTCAGTTTATGTTTTCGATAAAATTCCAGTTATGTAGCCGAAACAAAAATGTTTGTTAGGGAATGCAAGTTTAGATTAGTGTATGTAATTGTATGCAAATTAAGACTTAAACATAAGCAGATGTATGTAAATTTAGACATAAATGTATGTAACGGTATGTAAGTTTAGACATATATTTATGTAAAGGTTTGTAAATGTAGACGTAAATGTTAACATAAATGTATATTAAAGTTTGTGAAAGAAGATATAAATATGTGTAAAGGTTTGTAAATTATGATAAAACGTATGTGATTGTTTTGAAATTTAGACATAACTGTGTGTTAAGGTTTGTACATTTAGACATTAATGTATGTATAGGTTTGTTAAGGAATGCACATTTTGACTTAGATGTACATGTATGTAATGGTTTATACATTTTGAAAAATATGAATGTAAAGGTACATGTATGCAAATGTTGAAATAAATGTATGTCAAGGTTTTGTACAATTAGACATAGACATTTTGTATGTATGTAAATATATGTAATTTAGACACACGTGTATGTGTAGTTATGTAACTTTAGACATATATGTATGTAAACGTATGAACAATTAAACATACATGTATGCAAAGGTATGTAATTTTAGCCATAAATGTATGAAACACGTTTGTATATTAGACATAAGTTTATGTTATTCATTGATGAGAATTCAAATTTTAACATTATGGTATATAATGGTTTACTAATCACATGTAAACGTATGCACATCGTTTGTGAAGAATTGTAAATTTAGACATAAAGGTATGTAACGGTTTATAAATTTGGACATAATTGTACGTACAGGTATGGAAGTATATACTTATATTTATGTAGAAGGTTGTCAATGGACTTAAATTTATGTAAAGGTATGTGTATTTAGATATAAATGTATGTAAATTTTGTAAATTTAGACAAATGTTTGTAGAGGTTTTGTAAAGTTAGACATTAATGTATGTAAAGGTATTCAAATTTAGATTTAAACGTAAGTAAATAAACGTTAATATGTAAATGTTTATAATTTAGACATAAAAGTATGTAAAGGTATGTAAAGTTAGGCATAAATGTATGTAAAGTTTGGAACATAAAGCCATAAATATATGTAAAGGTATGTATTTTTAGAAACTAATTAATGTAAAGGTGTATACATTTAGACACACATGTATGAAATTCATTTCTAAATGTACACACACATGTAAATTTAGACACAAACTAATGTCTCCGTGTGGATGGAGATGTAGAACATATAGCCTAATAACATAACCTTGCGTATCAAAGTTAACATGACAGTGGATATACTTCAATGTCATAACACAGTGTGGCAAAGCATCCATCATATAAATATTTTTTTTGTTCATCAAACTTACAGTTTTGTAGATTGTGTTTATACATGTATGTGTATTTCTTATGCAATACTAATACAAACGTGACGGTATTCAAACACGACCAATTGCAATGAACGAATGGAATTTTCTTTTGGACGCAATGACCTAGTGTTCATTTACATACATTATATACGACACAGGATACTTGGTTATTACATTTGAACATATACTATTACAGAAGTTATGAATCATGCAATTTCTGTTTTATCTTGAGCAAATTATTTATTTACATGCATTATAAATATAATTGCTTTTAGCTGTGTTCATTAGGGTACCGTAAACTGATACACACTGCTGGTGTATGGATATCATCTGAACTCTGGAACCCTTGCTTCAGAATGAATGGATTGATTTTTAAAATGCAACAATCTGCTTGAATTTTCTAATTAATTCCTGTGAGTGTAATACAATTGCATTATCCACTATAATTGTTTTATTATCAATCGTATACTAGAACTTGCTATTTAGACGGGTGTTTTCGAAAACAAACAGGAATCACAATATTTAAATGTACCAGGTATTGGAACTTTTGTTAGCAGTGCTATAAGTATTTGGCCCTTTTTACAATCAATTTTATGATTGTCCCTTTGAGGCATTCTTATAGGGCCATCAACGTTTTCGTTTCAACTTTCAAAGAGAAACTATACACGATGTTTTTTTACATAATGACAATAAAGAACTAAAATAATTCTTGTAATGTTACAGTGTATGGTGCAGTGAACATTACGTCGTAAATAAATGATGAATTCTTTGAACCAAGATGAAATATATCTCTGAAAATTGATCAGGCGTCGAGACTATTTCAGTCTTTCACTTTGAAACTAACAGACTAATTTGTTTTCTCATCACCAAACGAAAACCGCTTAAGTATTCATGATTTGGCTGCATCTGATTTAACAAATGTTCTCTGATAACCGCCTTTCCCGAACCCAGTCCATCTGTAAACATATACGAATATGTACCTTATTTATGAATATATAACACTAAATTGATTCGGTATGAAATCCAGTGGCACAAGACCAATGATAGGCATACAGCTGTCGCTGATGACGCCAGGTCGAACAAATGACCATTGGGATCCATATGTCAGTGTTTCATACACTCTTGGAGCATCTTCATCGTGGATAAATGCCCTTAATGTACATGTGTGGTATTCTCGTACCTGGGTGCAAGCATAATATCGCCATCGTCTTGACGTCACCAGTAGCGATGCAGGCCATTCCCCATTCGGATACAGATCCAGACCAAAAATCATCACACCCTAATCCAGACCAAGTTCATCAGATTTAGATGTAGACTCATATCCAAATCCAGATCAGACCATATCATCAGATCAAGATCCACACCCTGATCATCATATCATGTCAAGATCCAGAGCCAGATCAAGACCTAGTTCAAGCCCCACATCCAGATTTAGATCCAGAGCCAGATCCAAATCAAGAATATCAGATTCAGATCCAGAAAAAGACCATCAGATGCAAATCCAGATCAACATTCAAATGAAGGCGAAGATCATCAAACCAGATCAAGATCCATATAATCAGATCCAGATTCAGACCCCAATAACCAGATCTAGGCTCAGATTCAGCTTAAGACCCAGGTCATCAGATCTAGACCCAGATCATCAGATCAAAAGCAGTGGACGACTTGGTCTACCAAGGTAACATTTTGATTTTGTTGGCGTCACCAAAGCCAGTAGCTAAGCTTTTCAGTAAGGTTCCGCCATTGTCAGAGTCAGAAAGTTTATGGTAGACATTCTAGTAGTATTGCTAATTTGCTATCCCTACTGCGACCTTTACAAGGAGTTTTCACAAATTTCACAAGCGTTTGCTTGTCACTCAGGACTCACTTTTTCAAAATATTTTCAAGTTAAATAGTTCTGCACGTTATATTATCTTTGAAGAATATACACTTTGAACTCTGAGCCGATGTTTGTTTGTACTTTTATGTTGCTTAGAAATATTCCCTCTATACGATGATATCAATGATAGATTGAATTCAGTGGTTGATCGTGGTTGATATTATTAGCAACGTCCCATGTCACCGAGCCTGACCACCCGATCAATTTCGTCGTCTCTTACACCAATCATAGGTTGCTGGGGACCAGTTCTAACCCGGATATCCATAGGGACGCATTTCTGATGCCCAACGCAGAAATAAACTGCCGAGCAAAAGAAAGTATACACTTGAAAATTCACAATTGACTCTGCTCATGACCGTGTACTGTGAAATTGAGTCCCCTGAGAAGACGCCTGTTAAGAGATTCTCATTGATATGATGCATATAATATCGTCTTTGATACCCGTATCAAATTTATCACCATCGAATAATCATTTTTAGTTAGTAGGCACCATGAAGCGTGGGTGTATACTTTCTTTTGACGGCAGTTCAGTATGCTAATATTGCTCAATAATAGTGCAAATCCATGACAATCATGAAACAAAATGTTTGCGACCTCTTTATTCTTTCTCCGAAATACGAGGTGTATTAAGTGGATTGGGTATCACTAAATGTTAAAAAAACAGTCATAAATAGCAAATATAACCACGCAAGAAACATTATTTTACACAATTGTCCTATCTTTATAGAATTAGGCTCTGGTGTAAATATTTCATTAACACTCATATCTACATTGCCTCAAGATACGTATCTCTAAGAAAATTATCGTTTTACTCCAGTATGTACATGACGTTAAAATGCACATATTAGCGTTTATCGTGCTCTGTGAGTAAGATGAAATGTCTAAAGGAAATGTCAAAGGTACAGGAATGGCTATATGGGAGTGCAATTAAGTTTTCTGATGCGTTAGGTGAAAAACTAAATTCACTATATACATTCTATTATCATGTTGATTTCATATATCATTTTTAATTTGTTTTTGAAAAGTGACATGGTGTTGCAGCTGTAGGGTGTGGGTTATATCGGACCATCAGAACCAGGCCTAGTGGTGTTGCGTCTATTGAAAAAGGGGGAGGTGGATTCCGGGTTAGAATTGGTCCCCAGCGACGAATGGATATGTTGGTCAGGCTCTGTGACATGGTTGATGGCGTGCTATCGTACCCCGATGAAGTGGGTGGTTGCTCCTAATAACAATCACTAACTTGTCTGGTGAAGATTCGTTTATTTACTATCCGTCTTCATACAGGTGGAATATTGCTGAGTGCGGCGGAAGACAATAAACACACACAGAGACACACACATGCTTACTCACACACACAGACACTCGTAGACACACTTACAGAAAGACACAAACACAGTAACACACACACACACACACACACACAGACACACTCAAAGGTAACGGTAACGGTGATTATGTTCTTGTTTATCATTATTTTGAGTACAACATGGCTCAAAACATCTCTTTCGATAAGGATCTAACGCTTACTTGTGCTTCATAGGCCACATGAATGGAATTCTAAAATCTGTCTACTCTTTGCATAACGCTTAAAAGATATTTGTATTATGTCACGATAACGTAGTACATGCATATGTTAGATTCGAACATCCTTTCATCTACACTGGTCAATATTTAGTAAGGTATTTTGACATGCAACCTTGTGTAAAAGCTGTATATGTTGCTCTTGAAAGGAGAGCCAGTGTTCATCAACTTACACATGTCGAAAGTTGAAGCCGGAGTAAAACAGAACAACATTCTGAAACACTTAGGTAGTTCGTAGTCCCGTTAACACCACATTAAAAAAATCATCAGGTGACGTCAAGCAAGACAGGTCGCGTAGAGTAGCTGGATGAATGACTGTGCTTGGCCAGCTTGATTCCTGTGTTTCTAGGACCTCACTGAACCACGTACATGTTACCTGTAATTTTCATTTGTGATGAGCACAACAGATCGTGTGAATTTCAGGTCTACTGCTGCTTAACACTTAGTCAGCAAAAGATGGGGATCAAAGCTGATAAAGTTCATCGGGAGTGCTAAGGACAACCCCCCTCCAGGCACTTGGGAGCTGTGAATGAAATAAATTCCAGAGCACACTGATCCACTGACCGGGGTAATAATGTAGCGTGTGAGCATGCTTCGGTGTACCTGCACTTGCTGCATCATTATTACACACATTACTATAATTGTTATGTTTTGGATACCCCAAATTCTTAATTACGACAAATATTTGTCAGGGCACAGGTGTCATGTAATGTTAGGTGTTATCGATGATCTGATATCGTTCAATAACCATCAAATAGCCGATTCCCTTCCACTGATTTAGCCACCTGATCTAGAAATAAAGGAGACCAGTGACCACCGCATCACCTGTTTCATATTTATATCTCTGCATAAAGATTGACAAAATACTCTCCTAGAGGTATGACTTCCACTTTCCAACTGTCCCTGTATGTCGAGCAATATTCCCGCAGCCGTTGGTGTCTACATTTCACATTTTTTGAGGTACAGTAGAGCATGCAGATTTCAAAGAGCGTCATACAACGCTTGCTCGGAAGTTGTTTCATCAAGGTTACAACATTCAAGGCGCAAGTAAAGATTTCAAACAAGTTTTATAGGAGACATGTGGGGGGCATTTCGAAATGTGACGCATCAGTGACAAAAATGATGTCCGATGCAATTCCCCATTTTAACTGGTACCATATGTTCCCGTATTTTATTCAAGTGAACAATTTACTTATCTTTGCATGTGTTTGTGACAGAAGCCACCGATGAGGCAGGGTACGTCATCTCTATTTGATAGTTATTTATGAACACATGTTCATTATATACTCGGAATCGTACAATCGACTCTGACAGAGTTCTTATAAATATGGAAAGGGTTTTGGTGCTTTTATTTGATGTCCACATTTCACAACGTTCGAAGTACAATCGAGCATGTTCTTTCTGCGACGATTTCAAAGAGCTTCATACGTCTCCAGCTCTTTATCAGGGTCCCGCCATTCAAGGCTTTCAAAACGTTTATGGTAGACATCTGCAGGAAAGTTCCAAATTGGGTGCTTTGAGTTACCAAAACTGTGTCCAATGCGATTGCCTATTTTGGCTTGTACAATATATCCCCGTGTTTTTTCATGCAAATACTTGACTTGCTTTCAAATGGGTTTGTGATGTGTGCCAACTACGTGGCAAATATGCGGTACCTTTTCGCGAACACCTGGTATCATTACAATTTGATATTACTCGTAATTCATAAGCACATATAAAATCATTGGAATCGTGCAATGGAGTCTGCCTTTTCTTTAGAGATAATGTAACCGAATATAATAATAAGAAGAAAATAAAAAATGCTAATAATAACAAATGGGGTATTGACAATGAAGAGATTTTAGGTGAGTGAGTGAGTGAGTGAGTGAGCGAGCGGGTTAGTATTTGTTTACGCCGCTTTTACCAATATTCCAGCAATATCATGGTGGGGACACCATAAATGGGCTTCACACATTTCGCCCGTGTGGGAACTCTAACCCTGATCTTCGCCGTGACGAGCGAACGCTTTAACCATAAGGCTGCCCCACATCCCTGATTTAAGGTGAATTGAGGTATATTAAAGATGATTAATTGTAAGGAAAATAATAATGATAATAATTACTTCACTGTTTTAATTCTCTTGTGGACGCCGGGAATGTTCCGCCTTGGTTCTGCAAACGGCGAACAATACTTCTCCCAAAGAAAGGTGATCTGACTGACCCTAAAAACCTCCGCCCAATTCCTTGTTTGAACACACAGTACAAACTATTTACAGGGTGTCCTACAGATCTCGTGTCATCGTACTGCGCTTCGAATGGAGCAGAAAGGAGCCAGAAAGGGATGTTGGGGTAGAAATGATAAATTGCTGGTTCAGAAAATGATCCTTGAAGAGACTAAAACTTACCACCGTAACCTCTTAATTTGTTGGATAGACTACAGAAAAGCTTATGATTTTGTACCTCACGAATGGATTTTGAAGTCACTGGAATGTATTGACCTCCCTGAGCGACTACTTGTTTTACTCAAGTCTTTAATGAATTGCTGGTCAACTCAACTTGAGATGTATTCGCAGGGGCAGGTGGCGACTTCGGAACCCATTTCTAATAGAGGAGGAATATTTCAGGGCGATTCTTTCAGGCCATTGCTTTTCTGTTAAATCCTTTAAGCTTTTTGCTTTCCAAAGAGGAAGGTTATCATCCTGGACCTCCTCAGCACAGATCCCCAACACCCCTTACTCACCTTCTTTACATAGATGACCTTGAACTTATTGCCAATGGAGGATCCACACTCAAAATCAGATTCTCCTTGTCGAGTCTTTTTCTAATGATATCGGTATGGTGGACTCGACAAATGCAACATTCTTCATGAGAAACGTCGCAAGGTAGAAGAGGGAGGATCGGTCAGTTTACTTGGAGGAGGAGTTATTGAAGGTCAGGCCTATACGTACTTAGGGATGCAGATTAGGGACAAACACCTGAATGCCCATATCAAGGAAAAACTTTGGGCAGAATACAAATGTAGACTTAAGAATATCTGGAGTTCAGAGTGATAGAGTGACTGTGGTTTTACACCACTTTTAGCAACATTCCAGCAATATCACGACGGGGGGCACAAGAAATGGGCTTCACCCATTGTATCCATGTCGGGAATCGAACCTGGGTCTTCGGCGTGACGAGCGAACGCTTTACCACTAGGCTACCCGACTGCCCCCGGAGTTAAGAGCTGAACGCCCGCCATAAAGTTAAAGCCACAAATACCTACGCTGTACCCGTCCTTTCATATTCTTTAGGTGCTGTTGATTGGACGAAACAGGATTTTCCGGGTATTGACACCCTCACACGAGAAATCAGACAATCAGACAATAGATCCACTACCCCTTGCTCTTCCCTCAATCGCTTATATTTACCAATCATTATACGTTTGATTAACGTTCGGGCTCTTCATGATACAATTGTTTTGTGCACCTTTGCATACATTTATTTGTCTGATGATCCTCTTGTGAAGCATGCCAGGACTCACGATGAAACAGCTTATTCAAACGAGCCAAGGGCGTGGGACATAATCTCAATGTCAGTGTTGATTTTGTTGATGGTTCTGTAATGCTGGACGGTACAGAAATGAATGTCAACCAAGCGAAGTGCCATATCAAATCGGCCCAGTTTTTTAAGGAGAAGCTATCTGAACGATCACTGCATCGAGTTTATGGGCAGTGTATTGAGAAGGTCAGCAGTCCTTCGCTTTCATAAGGTCGGCTGGCCTGAAAAGTGAAACAGAGGGCTTCTGTTTGCTGCTCAGCACCAATCACCTCCCACTCGAAACCCCACTCGTCAATGTGTGATTTTACATCAAAATGTAAATATGAAATGTAGATTATGTAATGAATTTAATGAGACTGTCCAACACATTGTCAGTGGATGTCCAGCTTTGGCACAGACACAGTATCTTCTGAGACATGATGGCCTGGCGCGATCATTTTTTTAGCGTCTTCGCCATACTTGTGGTTTTGACACAGAGGTCCATCCATGGTGCGACGCGAAATATGCAGTAGGCGTCATGGTAAATGATAAATACAAAAGCCTTTGGAATAGGCCCATATACAGCCTCAGACGTATCCAGGCCAACAAACCTGATCTTGTCGTTTTTTAAATCATTTATTTCATTGACTTTTCTGTCCCTTTTGACACTTATGTGATTGACCGATTGAGGAAAAACATGGCAAATATGCGGACTTCGCTTTCGAAATGTCACGCTTGCATCCCGATATTGATTCACGAAGCAGTGTTTCTGGATATGTTTGTATTCGTCTTCCTGTAATTACTCAATCTCATCAAGATCAGATCTAAGTTCTCGCTCCCGCTAAACAATGAGATTGGTAAATACTGGGAACCATCTTGGAGAGAACTTAAACTGGTCTAAAGCTAGTGAAATTGACCTATGCTATATCGAAATGAAACGGAAAACTACTTCCGCCGCACTGAAATTAACAACACTCACTTTGATAGCAGACTACATTGAATACTATTGTGACTCTACATGCTTCTGCCTCTGGTAGTATTCCATCCACGCGCTTTCAAATCTTACTGGAAGAAAGATGGTCTTAATAATCTACAAAAAGAAATGCGAAAGTATCCCCGTCAATGGGTTACTAATGGTAAAGTTAGAGACAAACACGATGCTGCATATGCAAATTATAAAGAAAGAAAACGCCTTTTGCGTAAGAAAGTAAAGCACCAGTTATCTAAAAATAGACTTAATGAAATCTACGCGGCAGCCGAAGCAGATTCAAAGAATTCTACAAAACGACTAAACGTTACAAACACTCAGGTAACACTGAAATGCTTGTTTATGCCTCTCCAACTTGTTACGAGGGAAAGGATATTTGCAATCTGTTTGGACTTAATTTTCACACACTAGCTACTGATGTAAAATGTGACTATGTACATTCTCAGAATGTTAAAGAGCGAGTTGCTAATATTGAAACAATAGAGGATATAGAAAACGACACCAGATCTCCACTGCATTGTCCATTCACTAAAGATGAAATCCATTGTGCAGTAAAACGACTTAAAGTTCGAGAGTCGCCTGGTCCTGACGGTATTGTAAATGAGCATATAAAGATGGCTGGTATATCTCTGCTGTATCATATTGCCTTACTTTTCATTGCCATTGTTAACTTTGAATACATTCCAAAATCATTTTCTTTTGGTAATTTCTTTCTTTACACAAAGGCCATGGTAAACCAAAATATGACCCTGCCAATTATACTGGAATAATAATGACGCCTGTATTAAGCAAGCTCTTTGAAAGACTTCTCCTGCACAGAATAGGGTCGTGGGTAGATAATAACATCCTTTGCAATTTGGATAAAGACGTCACTAGTAATATGGTGCTGGAACGGCTGTACTTACATTGACAGAAATGATTTCATATTACAATGAAAGAATGTCGCATGTATACTGTGCATTCTTAGATAAAGAAATAACCATTTCATCGGGTATGGCTTGATGGAGTTTTTATTAAACTGTATGATATAGGAATAACGGGTGAACTGTGGAGAATATCAAGACTCTCCTATAGCTCCTATCATTTGTATGCTTTGACAGATTTACGTCGGATGCCTTCCTCGTGAATCAATAAGTAGGTTAAGGTAGAGTAATGTCCGCCTGGCCTTTCACGCTATTTATTAATGACCTCCCATACGAACTTGTAAACTTAGATTCTGGTTTAATTCTGCCATGGGGTAAATGCCCTGGGATCCTTCTTGCTGACGACACTACTTTATTAAGTATCTCAAATAAAGGCCTGCAAAATCTTCTTGATGTCGTTCAAAACTATGCTCATAATTGGCAGCTAAAATATAATGTAAGTCAGAGTGCAGGTCTATAATTTGGAAGCCCAAATATTAAGGTTCGAACCACTTATGCATCAATTGGCGATATGCATGTTCCACAAAGAAAATCTATAAAATATCCAGGTGTATATCTAAGTACAGATAAATCATCACTTGAACGTACAACATCCGCATGTGACAAGTTACGTGTATTCATCAACACTAATCATATGGGTTGTATTTTGGTGGTCTGAATCCTATATCCGTAGCACGTATCTGGGAGAGGGAAATCTTATCATGTGGCCTCTATGGATGCAGCTTATGGGGTATGGCGTATGGAGTATGAAATGCTTGAAGTTGTACAACGTCAATTTTGTAAAAACCTTCAGGGGCAACACAGGCGCATTCCCAGTATTGTTGTATTGGATGCTATCGGTATCATGCCACTACAATATTACAAAGATAAAAGAGCACTCTAACTCTTAGGAAAGCTATGTAATGCAAAGTATAACTGTGTTTTTAAAGTAACGTTTCTTGTTATTGTACCTTGAAGTATAATGTACCTGAAAGTGTAGTGTATCTGAAAGTGTAGTGTATCTGAAAGAGTAGTGTACCTGAAAGTGTAGTGTACCTGAAAGTGTAGTGTATCTGAAAGTGTAGTGTATCTGAAAGTGTAGTGTATCTGAAAGTGTAGTGTATCTGAAAGTGTAGTGTATCTGAAAGTGTGGTGTACCTGAACGTGTGGTGTACCTGAAAGTGTAGTGTAGCTGAAGGTGTAGTGTATCTGAAAGTGTAGTGTATCTGAAAGTGTAGTGTACCTGAAAGTGTGGTGTACCTGAAAGTGTGGTGTACCTGAAAGTGTAGTGTACCTGAACGTGTAGTGTACCTGAAAGTGTGGTGTACCTGAAAGTGTGTTGTACCTGGAAGTGTAATGTACCTGAAAGTGTAGTGTACCTGAACGTGTAGTGTACCTGAAAGTGTGGTGTACCTGAAAGTGTGTTGTACCTGGAAGTGTAATGTACCTGAAAGTGTAGTGTACCTGAACGTGTAGTGTACCTGAAAGTGTGGTGTACCTGAAAGTGTGTTGTACCTGGAAGTGTAATGTACCTGAAAGTGTAGTGTACCTGAACGTGTAGTGTACCTGAAAGTGTGGTGTACCTGAAAGTGTGTTGTACCTGGAAGTGTAATGTACCTGAAAGTGTAGTGTACCTGAACGTGTAGTGTACCTGAAAGTGTGGTGTACCTGAAAGTGTGTTGTACCTGGAAGTGTAATGTACCTGAAAGTGTAGTGTACCTGAACGTGTAGTGTACCTGAAAGTGTGGTGTACCTGAAAGTGTGTTGTACCTGGAAGTGTAATGTACCTGAAAGTGTAGTGTACCTGAACGTGTAGTGTACCTGAAAGTGTGGTGTACCTGAAAGTGTGTTGTACCTGGAAGTGTAATGTACCTGAAAGTGTAGTGTACCTGAACGTGTAGTGTACCTGAAAGTGTGGTGTACCTGAAAGTGTGGTGTACCTGAAAGTGTAGTGTACCTGAACGTGTAGTGTACCTGAAAGTGTGGTGTACCTGAAAGTGTGTTGTACCTGGAAGTGTAATGTACCTGAAAGTGTAGTGTACCTGAGAGTGTAATGTCCCTGAAGGTGCCCCGCGTCATTTTGTTTACCAGGTGCGCCCTCCGGTCTCCTCTCCTGTCCGTCTCTTGGTATAAAATCTAGCGAGACGTATAAAACCACATATATCACGAATCCCTGCTACAACGAATAATTTATCTTTCTGACATGTGTTCAATCTGGCATTATGAAAGACATGAAAATATATAGGAAACAGCTGTTCGAATGAGGCGAAGGTAACTTGTGCAGTGTCACGTGACTTTCATTTTCTCGTAGCATTTTGCTCCATAGAGGGGCGGGTGGGGGGGGGGGGGGTGATAGGGGATAAGGGACTTCCCAGGTGAGCAACCTTGAGCATGCCCGAACCTATGATTGTGGGTTCGAATGCCGGTTCGTCACGATTATGTTTCTAGGTGTGTCAGCACCATACCCGTGCTCGTGGGTTTCACCGAAGTGGTAAACGTCTGAGACCTCATCACTTCGGGCTTTCCTCCCACATTAAGCTGACACGCCACGATATGACTGGTATACTTTTAAAAGCGGCGTTTAACCCAACTCATTCACTCACTCACTTACTCATATAATTTGGGAATATATATATTATAAGAATAATTAAACAATCCAACATTATGAACATTGTGTACATGCCTAGACTATCTGAATAAAATGTGCTAGATACCCTGAAAAGAGATCTAAAATGAAAGTAACAGCTGTTGGCAAAAGCGAAATCTCTAGCCGTGGGTGTTTTCTACTGGTTTCCGATTGCATCGGATGAATGATCACAGCTGGACATCACTGGTGATTTCACAGATGTTCAAACTCGGAAGCAGCACAGATAATTCAGGTATACGTTAGCTCCGAGTAACAGCTGATTTTTCAATTTGCAAATTCTGTATGACATTGATTATCTGGCTTAACAAAACACACTGCACATAAATCTTTATTACTAGTTATACAATGATCTGCATGACTGCAATATAACAAGCAGCTTGCCACAGTTTGCTGATCATGGTTTCGTGAATATCGATATCAAAGGGCATATCGATATTTATGTTCATATCCCTATACTGATCATATTATTGACTGTTTTTTTTGTGTGTGTGTTTTTTGATATCTTTGGTTGATTAAATTGATTTTGTAGATGTATTTGTTACTATTGGCAATCAGTGACTGAGCATGGTTTTGCGCCGCTTTTAGCAATATTTCAGCAATATCACGGCGGGGGACACCGGAAAATGGGCTTCACACATAGTACCCTATGGGTAATCGAACTAAGGTCTTCGCCGTGACCAGGGAACGCTTTAACAACTGGGCTACCCCAACGCCCCTTCTGGCAATCAAATAATGTATAACGTGTAAAAGGCAAACTTTCTCTGCAAATATTCGACGTTTCAAACAAATAAAGGAGTTTGAGCAGCATGTTTCGTATTCGTATACAAACAAAGCAACAAAACCCTTTCCATAATCATAAGAAATCTGTTGATTAAGCAGGGTTAAAGATGAAATCATAGCCTAAACCTTGACTGATCAGACTTGGCATTGTACTTTTAAAAATACCCGGAAGTTATCTCCATTAACAGTGTCGCATATGTAATTAATAAAGTATAAAAGAACTGATGCGAACACCATATAAATATTCCCATATTATAAATAAAAGCAATATACCCATAATTATATGAACTCGATGGTAACAGCAATGTCCGGTGTACGACATGCATATGTGTATGTGCTAAGTTTGTTTGTTTGTTGTTAAACGCCGCACTCAGCAATATCCCAGCTATATGATGGCGGTCTGTACATTAACATCATGAACATCGATCTGCGTAATTGGGATAGATGATATGCATCAACCAATTCAGCGAGTCTGACCACCCGATCCCGTTAGTCGCCTTTTACGACAAGCATTGTAGTCTTTTGTGAGCTCAGTACAACTACTTCTAGTCTATTTGAACTGTGTGTGTTTCATGCCAGATATGATGCTCAAAGTGCACCATTATTACCTTGACAATCATATTACAATCTCCTCATACCGGGTACCCATTCGCTGCAGGGGCGAACAGAGGCATATTACTCACTTGCTAGAAGAGACCAACGCGGTCACCCATCCAGCTACTCTCCGCGACCAACGCTGCATGATTTGTGACCTGTGTGTTGTTTCAGCTACTACCATTACAACTACTACTACTATTCTCTCTCTCTCTCTCTCTCTCTCTCTCTCTCTCTCTCTCTCTCTCTCTCTCTCTCTCTCTCTCTCTCCCTCTCGTTCACAAGTGGGTGAGTTGTACGGACTCGAACATATGCTTTAGTCGCTCTTGGAACGTGTGGTCAGGCTCAGTGACTTGGTTCACTTGATTGCGTGTTATCGTATCCCGGCAACATTGATCATTGCGCACAGTATCCATCACTGGATTTTCTGGTCCAGACTTGATTATTGACATACGGTTGTCATAAAATTGGTAAACAGTGGAGCGTCGCGTTAAACAACAAACGAAAATAAAACTGGTTGAGTGTATACTATTTATCAATTCAATATCAATTCAGCTTTTGAGGCATTTATTTGAGAAAAGAACGTCTCATGATATTGCTACAAAAGCGACAAAACCCTTTCCACATTCATAAGAAATTTCCATTGTCCAATATACGATTCCGACTATATCATGGGCATTTGTTTGTGAATCCATATCAAAGAGCGATGGTACCAGTTGTTCGCGAAAAGGTGGCATCCGTCACAAACACATGCAAAGGACATGTGTGGCGCAGTATGATTGCTTACAAAGGTTGTTAAATGGGATTCGACCCTTTAGATCCTCAAGTTAAAGAAATGTGGCATCCCTGATGGCTAAATTTGGAGTTTATCAACTGTGCATCATGTTTGATTTATACATGTCACAAATTATTTGATTATCTTATTTTTCGAAGCACTCCGCTAACCTTGCGGGTTCAGTTGTTATGGAAGCATATGACGTCATCCATTGTATCATCAAAGCCATGACCAATAACAGATAACGCGTAGAAAGAAAGTGCAACGAAAATGTGAATATCAAACAGACAGGTTTGCCATGTGCCATTGTACAGAGGAAAGTAACTGTCTGACAGAGAATATGTGTTTCGACTATATGGTTAGTGAAAGCATAACACCAGAGTTGGATTTTTTAAGACTACTTAGTAATATCGTCTTTTTATGAATAATGTTAACCTCCGGAAAATGCCTTTCTCATGTTTATCCCAAATTTGCAGTGACTCTCTTAATTTACTTTGAGCTTTAATAAGCGACTTTTTTTATGTTACATACGCATATGCTTACCTGTCTCTATAGCAAACAATATCATTGTAATAACCTAGGAAAGACGAAAAAGAAATACTATCCTGCACGTTTTGACTTTAAATAGCCTGTAAACTTTACGTAAATGAGTGTAAGAACACTTTTTATCCCCCCTTTTAATCCACTCAATTGAATAGACATTTGATATACATGTAATAAATATATGACACTGTACACCCAATTCGTCTTACCATTGTCATCAAAAGCTTCTCATTAGTTTATAACATTGACATGGATATCTTTGCGACCTGATACTTAGTAATTTAACCGATATGTTATCTTCCGAAGTTGCTCAAGATCTGATAAGGAAAGCGACCTAGAATCGCCTCCTTAGAAGATATTTTCAAACCATTAAAAAGCTTAGTGTAGGTTTTCAATAGCTTCGTTATATTTTGCACCAAGATTGGCTCAATTTTACAGAAAGTATAGCACAATGACGTACGTTGATAAAAAAATCTTTGTAGTTACTCTAATATAGGTTCCTGCATGTACATCACAGTGAATTGAAATTTCATTAAATTTTCCAACAGCACTTTTAATATTATCTTCTTATGACACAGGAAAAAAGTATGGAACAGTTCCCTACTAGCATTCTGTAATATAGTTTCGATACGAAGTGATCTGAGCCTGTATCTAACTGTAGGAGTTAATAAAAATTGAATTGTTGCAGACATATTATGGGGTTGACAAGCAGAGTACATAACATTGGCATATGGTCTACCGTAGTTCACTGTAGTACAGGGGGCACGGGTGGCCAAGTCGTCTAAGGCGCCGCGATTCGCTGTACAGAGTTGCGTCCCTTGGGCACACCCGAAACCTATGATTGTGGGTTCGAATCCTGGGTCGCCCCGATTATGTTTCTAGGTTTGTCATCACCATACCCGTGCTCGTGGGTTTCACCGAAGTGGTAAACATCTGAGACCTGTATCACTTCGGGCTTTCATCTAACACTAAGCTGACACGCCTAAAACTGGAATACTGTTAAAAGCGGCGTTAAACCCAACCCACTCAACGCTGTAGTACAGAACTATCTATAATATTTGTAAAAACAGTAGTAGAAATGGTCACATAGTCATTACTGCTGGACCAAGAATGCCATACATATCAGGTTGCCTGTAGTATCTGATTTAAATCTTCAATAAACAAATGGAAGCCATATATCTAGTAAAATAAATCCATAGTTATTATTTTAATATTCCTTGTCAAGTAACGAAATCATTCATAACATTGAAAACTCCATATAAACTAAATTCACATAATCGCCATAACCAGGAAGGTAGGCAGGCAAACAGATAGACGGACGGACGGACAAATATATGATAAAGTCTAACATCTTTACATTCGTTTAAGATCCATGTCATAAAACAACAGCGCACACCTCTTCAGAAATTAAAAATTAAAAATGTACACAGGAAAATAATACGAGCAACCCCGTGCGGAGTTACGAGAGACCCATACAAGATATGTACAATAGTTAAATCTACAAAATGAAGCCAAGCAAAGACATGAAGAACCAACTAAAATCGAATGCATAAAACATCCGATCTTTTGGCAATGATGGCACAGCAAGTCTTGGCAGATCAGAGAAATACATCTGGGCTGGAGGGCATGACACCTGCTTTCCGAATATCATTAAATCTGCAATAGTTCTCACACACTTCTTTGCATCCAAAAAACAGCTCTGATCCTTCAGCGTCACACATGTAACAATTCAATACAAGGTGCAACCGACAGGGCATGACATGTTTAGCCTTTTCGTGAACGCCTAGTGTCATCACTGATTTTCAGTGATCCACTCATACAATTTTCACTGCTAGTTTGTCTTTTACGCCCAATGGAATCTGTTTGGGATGTAGGTCAGATACATGTATGCTTGAGTCAGCAGATTGATAAAGGTAATGGAATGTGTTGTAGGTAGCTTTCAGCGGCATCAATAACGAACACCAAACATTCACGACACAGGATTGCATCGGTTGATATGCCAAGAAAGACAAACGAATATATACTTGGCCCAAGTGGGACAAACTCTCATTTTCAACTGAAATACAAGGTCATTCCAAGACTGCGACCATGAATGTTGCGGTGCTGGATCAACATCTTATTCCCTTTATCATTCATGCTCTGAACCTTTATGATACCAAGATTATTAATTAAATTGAGTATCTGTATTCTCTTTCGTTGTCAAGTATTTGTTCGCGAGTTTTTGCACCACATTAGCACAATCTCGGCGACTGAACGTCAAGTTCATCCTGGATAATATTCAATAAATAATAGCGAGAAAGCCATTTCCATATTCATCAGAATACTCTGCAAACAGCAGAGTAGAGAAAAAATCAAGCAAAACCGTTCTTTCATAAAGTGGAGGATGTGGACAGTTTAAAAATGAGGTCAACCATAACATCAAATTGACAAGTACTTTTTGATGACTGGGTTGGTTATAAAAGGTATAGCCCAAGACCAAAATAAGGTCGGAAATGGTATTGGCATAAAATGGGTATCCCACGAAGGCAACACTATTTGGACAAAGAAGGTGAAGGAAATTTTATGTAGAAAAGTTTTACCTTCGAAAAATATAGATTATCACCATCCCTTGGTTGTCACAGAATTTTAAAACGGATAGATGTAATCATCTTCATCAGCAATATAGTGCATGCAAGACCGTGAATTATTGATGACGATACCACTTAAGTAATATTGATACATAGGACTGGAGTAGCAGAATGTGTAAGCATTGTTGTGGTTAGTTTTACATATACACCTGTATGTTCAAACCCAAAACCTACTTTTTGTAACTGGGATAAAACGTTCATTTTTACCATTGTTGGTAAAATAGTGAGTGAGTGAGTATGGTTTAACAAAGACCTACTCTCGGAGGTTCACTTTGACTTCAGCTAAAAGTTACTCCCAGAGCTAGTATTACTATACTCCTTATTAAGTGTAACTCTTAGCTGAGATTTTGTCTCAGCGACTTAAGGGTATTCTTAAAACAATTGTTAGAATGGTTACATATATGGCCCCGGGATCATAGGCTAGGATTCATTCCTATTACCTCCTGCACTACCGATGATAGTTACATAGTGAACGTTTGAGTGAATTGGGTTTAACGCCGCTTTGAACTGTATTCTAGTTATATAACGACGTGTCAGCTTAATGTTGCAGGAAATCCGTAAGCAATGCATGTCTCAGGCGAGTACCACTTTGAAACCAACAAACCTAGAAACACAATCGTGGCGAACCTGGATTCAAACCCACGATCATATAGGGACGCAACTCTGAACAACTATATGCGGCGTCTAAGACGACTGGGCCAACCGTGTCCCCTATAGTTACATAAAATGTACACAATACACCCGTCGAATTTAGCTCTCAACACTTTTACCACGACCACAGTTACCAATGATATAGTTACAGAAAACTTCTATTTGTTCCAGGTTATATCTAATGCTCTTGGAATATACGTTCAGACAGTGTCCCTGTAGAACATAGTGTTCAAAAACACTTGATGCAAGTTCAGGATTGATGTGAGGAAATGTAATTATTATTGATACTCCAAAAATGCTTAACGTCAAGTTACCGCTTGGCCAATCAAACTTACCGTTACTAATGAAACTTGTCTTGATATACATTTCAGCGTGTATATCACATTACCAATCTGATGGAACCTACACCAGTCCTCTATTGTCCAATTACATTGGTACCAATCTAAAATAAATATCAGGTTAGTTGTTTATTTAAAATTAGTACGTATTAACGAGAACATATCCAACTATTAAGCGTCCATTATCACTCGATCATGATTTGATAATCTCTCCATTGCAAGTACATGAACCCCGCGCCTTGGTATATCTATATTCTTGATTTTTAATATAGTCGAACCACATCATGACGTATGTTGCTTTAAATGATAAGTAGCTACTGTAATGTACACCTTAGTGGATTCAAATTCTGGTACCTATATCAGACATCTGATGAGGCTGTCGAATCAACAGATGTGCCTCTGCCGCCTTGATTGGAAAAAGGTGAGAAATTACTTTGTTTCTTTAGGCCATAATACGACAATGGCTTGTCAAAATGTGGCTTGACGAATTCTTGACAATGACTGTCAGCAAATACAAGCACCCCACAGGGCAAATATTGAAACCTAATTCTGATTGGCTGCCACTGAAAGCTTGCCAGTGAGGGTGTTCTATTTTTAGACTTTAGGCAAAACTGATATCGGTCGTACTTTGTTGTCAAGGGAAAAGTGCGTTTCAAATTTTAATGTTTCGACAGTATAGTGCAGTTATTTAATTTTGAGAGTCCTGCAATGGAGAAATGATATTGTTTGTGTTCTACTTAGATTGTGTCAAATACCAAGTTTTTTGCGTCAGAGCAAACCCTGGACGATTCGTATCTGTGTCTGAGTTGGGTATTGATGTTAAACTGCGTCATGGTAACTCAATGGATATGTACTATAAATCGAGTACAAGCAGCCACACACACACACACACACACACACACACACACACACACACACGCACACGTGCATGCAGGCGACGCTAAGTAAAACACTCTGCAAAAATGCGCAGTTATTCAACAGACCGAAGCATACATTATTTTTATCAAATATTTTCTGTTATAATTTATGCTTTTCCATAAAATCCCAGATGATCAGCTTGGCGGTCCCAAAAAGTATCTACCATTTGTATTTAATCAGTTGATTTATTTAGAATTTAGTGTATGCCATATCAACACTATGTTGCCATTTTGAAATAAAGGTCGCTGTATCATCACGTTGTTATTAATAAGAAGATCAACGCCTTCAGTCAAATGTCAAAACTCAAGGTCTTCAGTGTGCACACGTGGTACATTTTGAGTCACCATGCAGCTGCCGTACACTGTCTGTCATAACACACGACACTTGCAAGGTATAGGATAGCTGTGTTTCCATAGATACAGGCAATATGTGCGATACATGCCAACGGCCTCAGCCTAACATTGCCTTTAGTCAAATGTCAAAAGTCAAAGTCTTCAATGTGCATACATGGTGCATTTTGAGTCAATATGCAGCTATCGTACACTGTCTGTCATAACACACGACACTTGCAAGGTATAAGATACTGTGTTTCCATAGATACAGGCAATATGTGCGATACATGCCAACGGCCCCAGCCTAACATTGCCTTCAGTCAAATGTCAAAAGTCAAGGCCTTCAACGTGCATACATGGTGCATTTTGAGTCAATATGCAGCTATCGTACACTGTCTGTCATAACACACGACACTTGCAAGGTATAAGATACTGTGTTTCCATAGATACAGGCAATATGTGCGATACATGCCAACAGCCCCAGCCTAACATTGCTGAGATTAATGTATTTGTTTGTCGAATGTAAGAATAGAGATCAAAACATAGTGAAAATTTTATGCCACAGTAAGCAATATTCCAGTTTTTTCACGGCGACCAATTAACATCCTTGGTCATAAAAACATTGGTTGATGGCATGAACACCGAATTACGCCGATCTGGTTCGCTGCAACACTATCAGTTGACAGATTATCTCACAAATCCGTGGGGATTCCGGATCGAGTGGGTCCCCAGCAACCGAGTGGATCGGGTGGTCATGTTCGGTGACGTGGTTGACAGCGTGTGCTCGTACGCCGACGTCGTGGATCCTTGCTCACAATAGCCATCACTAGATTGTCTGGACCAGGCCGCCGTCGTATAGCTGGAATATTACTGAGTACGGAGTTTAACAAGAAACAAAGAAACTATTATGGTAACTTTGCTAGATTCAAGGGACGTCATGATATTTGTGGCCTTACGGCCATAGCGGTGAAGGGACTGATTCTGCTGGAGTTTTCTTCACTGCTTTTCGATGAGCGATGAGCCACAAACAGTGAATAATTCAAACGATTAAATGTTGTATAAAGCCGTCATCAGCAAAATTTCAGTTGTCACCCGCTGGTCAGACTGGATGAGTGAGTGAGTTAGTATGGTTTTACGCCGCTTTTAGCAATATTCCAACAATATCACGGCGGGGGACACCAGAAATTGGCTTCACACATTGTAACCGTGTCGGGAATCGAACCCGGGTCTTCGGCGTGACGATCGAACGCTTTAACCACTTGGCTACCCGACCGCCCCCAGTTTGGATGAGAAGAATCAGTGATAGAAGCATAAACAACCATCACGAAATCAACCAGGTCCTGATCCTGACCTGTGGTCACCCACAAACAAAATGAGACACACAGCTTCAAATAAATCACACAGTTTTACCCTTGCAAACTATTATGGTGATGTTATTTTGTTCTTTTTTTTTCAATTTTTCATGGGGTACAATAGACCATTTCTCTGTTGATGGAAGGCTTGTGGAGGCGAATCTGGACTGCTTCTGCTAGTTTTCTTTTATTGAAGTCATGGAGGTTGTTGTAGATGATATGGATGTTTTCCCAATTGATGTTGTGATTGGGGCAGATATGGTCAAAGATGGCTGATTTACTGTCTGATTTGATGCTGCTTGATTCTGGTGTTGAGAGGGCGGTATGTTTCGCCTATATAGGATTGTCCACAGTCACAGTAAATTTTGTAAACTACCCCTTGGATTCTTGGGATTTGGTTGTGTTCATGCTGTTGGCTCCTAGTCGGGTATTAAGGGTGGGGGATTTGGTGAAACAGGTGTCAATGTTGGTTTGATGTTTGAGGAGGCGGCTGATGATGTAGGAAATGCTTCAAAGAAATGAATTTAATATGCATTTGTTATAGAATAGACACAAATTGTGAAATTTACATTGTCGTTACCAATGTGTCACCTTTCTCCCACATCAAGCCGACACGCCGTGATATAACTGGAATACCGTTCAAAGAGGCGTTAACCCCAATACACTCACTAACATGTGCCAAAGACGATACAGTTAACGTTGTATCCGAGTTATGTTCTAAAAGCGTTGCTTTATGTGTCTTATAGATATGGTTTACATGCATTGAGACGATATTGTGCACCTATGTTATATACGATATGATTTAAATATGATTTCCGCAAATTCTTATTTTGACATGTAACATATGTTCCTGTGTTGTTGTTTTCAGGTGAAGAATTGACTTGCCTTTGCATGTTTTTGTGACGGGACTTACCAGTAGAGCAAGACAAGCTCACCTTTACGTGAGCATCTGGTACCATCACTATTTGAGAATTTCTGGGGCTTGGGTCCTGCCCCACACTGAAACACATGCAACTTATATAGAGTCACCTTAGGTAAATGACATTTGTTCGTACTATGCCTCTCTTCACCCAGCAGTGAAGGATAAGATGGCAATGTGACTGTTTACCTTTTGAAGCATCACAGGCGTCCTGTACTGTATACTCACCAGGGAGCTGAGAATGGATATCGAGTGCACACTGATCATTGATATTCTGTAACTGAGATATTAAACGCTTTAAAAATCAATTATAGTTAATTAACTGCGAAATGGTATCTCAGTTGGCTAGCACCATAAAACCGATATTAGACACTCACACACACGCACGCACGCACGCACACGCACGCACGCACATACTCGTGCACACGGACACGCATACCCACGCGCGCGCGTCGCTATACTCGTGCAATAATTTTGAAAGCTACTGGTGAATATCTAGCATGAATAAATCAGTTTTCTGGCTTAGCCTTGGGCATCCGTTTGATTCCATCACATCACAGCTCGAGGCCACCATGAGTAAGTTGATAAATACATTGGGTTATTTTTGCATTGTGAAAATAAAAACGCTAAACGTCAATTAGGAAAAATCAACAAATGTTGTTGATGTGACGCATTCGAATCGATGTCGTTGATAGATGTGTTTACTTGTCCACTTCCGTTCAAGAGCAAGATACACAGTATCCCAGCAAATGTTGAATGTCACAATGTGTGACTAAATAGTGGCGAGTGTAGATGAAAGCATGTTCCTAATTAAGCATAGCAAATACGTGCGTTGCCTTGACAACTTGCAATGTCGGTGGTAGTGCAAGGTAAGCATGCAAGGTAAGAAACGAACTGGTTTATACTTGTACACACCAGGGTAGGATCAATGTTTTTAATGGTCATAAGGATAAGTGCAAGATGAGAGATGCTTACATTTTTGCTCTCTCAATCTGCAGCCTTCTCTGTGTCTCTCCATCTCTATAGCCAGCCATCTCCATCCATCAATGTATCAATCATTCTGTCCCTCCATCCCTCTGTGTCCATCTCTATTTCCATCCCTCTTTGTCCATCTCTATCTCCATCCCTCTGTGTCCATCTCTACCTCCATCCCTCTGTGTCTATCTCTATCATCATCCCTCTGTGTCCATCTCTATCACCATCCCTCTGTGTTCATCTCTCTCTCCATCCCTCTGTGTCCATCTCTATCTCCTCCCTCTGTGTCCATCTCTATCTCTATCCCTCTGTGTCCATCTCTATTTCCACCCCTCTTTGTCCATCTCTATCTCTATCCCTCTGTGTCCATCTCTATCTCCATCCTTCTGTGTCCATCTCTATTTCCATCCCTCTTTGTCCATCGCTATCTCCATCCCTCTGTGTCCATCTCTATCTCCATCCTTCTGTGTCCATCTCTATTTCCATCCCTCTTTGTCCATCGCTATCTCCTCCCTCTGTGTCCATCTCTATCTCTATCCCTCTGTGTCCATCTCTATTTCCACCCCTCTTTGTCCATCGCTATCTCCATCCCTCTGTGTCCATCTCTATCTCCATCCCTCTGTGTCCATCTCTCTCTCCATCCCTCTGTGTCCATCTCTATCTCCATCCCTCTGTGTCCATCTCTATTTCCATCCCTCTTTGTCCATCGCTATCTCCATCCCTCTGTGTCCATCTCTATCTCCATCCCTCTGTGTCCATCTCTATCTCTATCCCTCTGTGTCCATCTCTCTCTCCTTCCCTCTGTGTCCATCTCTATCTCTATCCCTCTTTGTCCATCGCTATCTCCATCCCTCTGTGTCCATCTCTATCTCTATCCCTCTGTGTCCATCTCTATCTCTATCCCTCTTTGTCCATCTCTATCTCCATCCCTCTGTGTCCATCTCTATCTCTATCCCTCTTTGTCCATCGCTATCTCCATCCCTCTGTGTCCATCTCTATCTCCATCCCTCTTTGTCCATCGCTATCTCCATCCCTTTGTGTCCATCTCTATCTCCATCCTTCTGTGTCCATCTCTATTTCCATCCCTCTTTGTCCATCGCTATCTCCTCCCTCTGTGTCCATCTCTATCTCTATCCCTCTGTGTCCATCTCTATTTCCACCCCTCTTTGTCCATCGCTATCTCCATCCCTCTGTGTCCATCTCTATCTCCATCCCTCTGTGTCCATCTCTCTCTCCATCCCTCTGTGTCCATCTCTATCTCCATCCCTCTGTGTCCATCTCTATTTCCATCCCTCTTTGTCCATCGCTATCTCCTTCCCTCTGTGTCCATCGCTATCTCCATCCCTCTGTGTCCATCTCTATCACCATCCCTCTGTGTCCATCTCTATCTCTATCCCTCTGTGTCCATCTCTCTCTCCTTCCCTCTGTGTCCATCTCTATCTCTATCCCTCTTTGTCCATCGCTATCTCCATCCCTCTGTGTCCATCTCTATCACCATCCCTCTGTGTCCATCTCTATCTCTATCCCTCTGTGTCCATCTCTCTCTCCTTCCCTCTGTGTCATCTCTATCTCCATCCCTCTGTGTCCATCGCTATCTCCATCCCTCTGTGTCCATCTCTATCACCATCCCTCTGTGTCCATCTCTATCATCATCCCTCTGTGTCCATCTCTATCTCTATCCCTCTGTGTCCATCTCTATCTCTATCCCTCTGTGTCCATCTCTATCACCATCCCTCTGTGTCCATCTCTATCTCTATCCCTCTTTGTCCATCTCTATCTCTATCCCTCTGTGTCCATCTCTATCACCATCCCTCTGTGTCCATCTCTATCTCCATCCCTCTTTGTCATCTCTATCTCCATCCCTCTGTGTCCATCTCTATCACCATCCCTCTGTGTCCATCTCTATCTCTATCCCTCTGTGTCCATCTCTATTTCCATCCCTCTTTGTCCATCTCTCTCTCCATCCCTCTGTGTCCATCTCTATCTCCATCCCTCTGTGTCCATCTCTATCTCCATCCCTCTGTGTCCATCTCTATCTCCATCCCTCTGTGTCCATCTCTATCTCCATCCCTCTGTGTCCATCTCTATCTCCATCCCTCTGTGTCCATCTCTATCACCATCCCTCTGTGTCCATCTCTATCTCTATCCCTCTGTGTCCATCTCTATTTCCATCCCTCTTTGTCCATCTCTCTCTCCATCCCTCTGTGTCCATCTCTATCTCTATCCCTCTGTGTCCATCTCTATCTCCATCCCTCTGTGTCCATCTCTATCTCCATCCCTCTGTGTCCATCTCTATCTCCATCCCTCTGTGTCATCTCTATCACCATCCCTCTGTGTCCATCTCTATCTCCATCCCTCTGTGTCCATCGCTTTCACCATCCCTGTGTTCATCTCTATCTCCATCCCTCTGTGTCCATCTCTATTTCCATCCCTCTGTGTCCATCTCTATCTCCATCCCTCTGTGTCCATCTCTATCTCCATCCCTCTGTGTCCATCTCTATCTCTATCCCTCTGTGTCCATCTCTATCTCCATCCCTCTGTGTCCATCTCTATCTCCATCCCTCTGTGTCCATCGCTATCTCCATCCCTCTGTGTCCATCTCTATTTCCATCCCTCTGTGTCCATCTCTATCTCCATCCCTCTGTGTCCATCTCTATCTCCATCCCTCTGTGTCCATCTCTATCTCCATCCCTCTGTATCATACCGTGTTATTTTTCTCTCTCTCTCCACCCCTCTGCATCATATGTACAGTGTTTCTCTATCACCACCCCTCTGTATCATACAGTCTCTCTCCCTCTCTTTCTCTCTCTCTCCACCCCTCTGTATCATATGTACTGTGTTTCTCTATCACCACCCCTCTGTATCATACAGAGTCTCTCTCTCTCTCTCTCTCTCTCTCTCTCTCTCTCTCTCTCTCTCTCTCTCTCTCTCTCTCTCCCCCTCTCTCTCTCTCTCTCTCTCTCTCTCTCTCCACCACTCTGTATCATATGTACAGTGTTTCTCTATCTCCATCCCTCTGTATCATACAGTCTCTCTCTCTCTCTCTCCCCATCCCTCTTTTATGTCTCTCCATCCCTCTTTCATTCAGTCTATATCGTCATGCCTCTTCATCCTCTGGTATCATACAGTCTATATCGTCATGCCTCTTCATCCTCTGGTATCTACAGTCTATATCGTCATGCCTCTTCATCCTCTGGTATCATACAGTCTGTGTCTTCAGGTATCATACAGTCTGTGTCCTCTCTCTCCCACCCCTCTGTATCATAGCGTTGTGTTCTCTCCCCCCCCCTCTCTCTCTCTCTCTCTCTCTCTCTCTCTCTCTCTCTCTCTCTCTCTCCCTATCTATGATATGATGTTATAGAATATGTTGTATGATATAACAAGTTGTGATATGGTAAAATAGAAATTATGAAATTGCAGGGTATGGTATTGTACTGTATGTGTGAAAATATGTGACTGTTGAGATGCGATGTGGAATGACGTGATGTGATTTGGTCAGATATGTACATAAATTGTATAAAATTGTATATTCTTCAAATTGTACTGTCATAGCGTTGTCATAGCGACTGATTTATGACTACCATTGTCTGAAGTACATTTGACTCCATAGGCAAATTACCCTGTAGCCATGTCTCCATAACTTAATTGTCATTACGTTTTAGGCGCTAATCCCCGTTGTTAATCCTCACCAACATTTCATTGTATATTGACTGACAGCCAAACTGGGCTACTTTATCACTTCCCGTTAATTACTGTTATTTATAGTATGACATTTATTGCCTTAATTGTTCATCCCCTGAGTTGTGTCGGTACGTCACCCCGGAAGCTCCCATGTCCAGAGCAACGTCATTGTATTTCCATTGTTCAGTACTATATATGTGCTACCATTACACAGTTACTACGGTGTTAGTCAGGCTTGGTATTCCGAGTGCTGGCATAGGGACGACCTCGAGCATGATGTGCCGCTCGTAGGAAACGCCTAGAGGTGAGCTGGAGCTCCGCTCACCTCTTGTACGCCTGAGCTGGAAGGTCCGCTCATTGCAGTGTTTGTGTTGTCAGAGCAGGTATTCCGCTCATTGTGCAATTGTTGTTTATTGTTTACATGTTGTGCATAAAGCGTTCCGGGACAGTGATGTCGATTTTCTCCTTTATTCCCCCCAAGAGTTAATTCCCCGTCAACATGCGCGTTGACAGTACTATAGGCCTGTGGCCTCTTCAGTACATGAAATAAAGATTGAACAGTCTATGTCGTCCTGTCTCTCCATCCCTCTTTCATACAGTCTATGCCGTCATGTCTCTCCATCCCTCTTTCATACAGTCTATGTCGTCATGTCTCTCCATCCCTCTTTCATACAGTCTACGTCCTCATGTCTCTTCATCCCTTGGTATCATATAGTCTATGTCATCATGTCTCTCCATCCCTCTTTCATACAGTCTATGTCATCATGTCTCTCCATCCCTCTTTCATACAGTCTACGTCCTCATGTCTCGCCATCCCTTGGTATCATACAGTCTATGTCGTCATGTCTCTTCATCCATTGGTATCATACAGTCTATGTCGTCATGTCTCTCCATCCCTCTTTCATACAGTCTATGTCGTCCTGTCTCTTCATCCCTCTTTCATACAGTCTATGTCGTCCTGTCTCTTCATCCCTCTTTCATACAGTCTATGTCGTCCTGTCTCTTCATCCCTCTTTCATACAGTCTATGTCGTCCTGTCTCTTCATCCCTCTTTCATACAGTCTATGTCGTCCTGTCTCTTCATCCCTCTTTCATACAGTCTACGTCCTCATGTCTCTTCATCCCTTGGTATCATACAGTCTATGTTATCATGTCTCTCTATCCCTCTTTCATACAGCCTATGTCGTCTTTTCTCTCCATTCCTCTTTCATACAGTCTATGTCGTCATGTCTCTCCATTCCTCTTTCATACAGTCTATATCCTCATGTCTCTTCAGCCCTTGGTATCATACAGTCTATGTCCTCATGTCTCTTCATCCCTTGGTATCATACAGTCTATGTCGTCATGTCTCTCCATCCCATGGTATCATACACTCTATGACGTCATGTCTCTTCATCCCTTGGTATCATACACTCTTTGACGTCATGTCTCTCCATCCCCATTTCATACCATCTGTGTCCTCATGTCTCTTTATCCCTTGGTATTATACACTCTACGTCGTCATGTCCCTTCATCCCTTGGTATCAAACACTCTATGACGTCATGTCTCTTCATCCCTTGGTATCATACAGTCTACGTCCCTCTTTCACACAGTGTATATCGTCATGTCTCTTCATCCCTCTTTCATACAGTCTATATCCTCAGGTCCCTTCATCCGTCGGTATCATGCAATCTACGTCGTCATTTCTCTTCATCCCTTGATATCATACAGTCTATGTCGTCATGTTTCTTCATCCCTTGGTATCAAACACTCTATGACGTCATATCACTTCATCCCTTGGTATCATACAGTCTATGTCCTCATGTCTCTTCATCCCTTGGTATCACACACTCTATGACGTCATGTCTCTTCATACCTTGGTATCATACACTCAATGACGTCATGTCTCTTCATCCCTTGGGATCATACAGTCTACGTCATCATGTCTCTTCATCCCTTGGTATCATACAGTCTACGTCCTCATGTCTCTTTATCCCTCTTTCATACAGTCTATGTCGTCATGTTTCTTCATCCCTTGGTATCATAAACTCACGTCCTCATGTCTCTTCATCCCTTGGTATCTTACAGTCTATGTCCTCATGTCTCTTTATCCCTCTGTCATACAGTCTACGTCCTCATGTCTCTTTATCCCTCTTTCATACAGTCTATGTCGTCATGTCTCTTCATCCCTTGGTATCATACAGTCTACGTCCTCATGTCTCTTTATCCCTCTTTCATACAGTCTACGTCCTCATGTCCCTCTTTCATACAGTCTACGTCCTCATGTCTCTTTATCCCTCTTTCATACAGTCTACGTCCTCATGTCTCTTCATCCCTTGGTATCATACAGTCTACGTCCTCATGTCTCTTTATCCCTCTTTCATACAGTCTACGTCCTCATGTCTCTTCATCCCTTGGTATCATACAGTCTACGTCCTCATGTCTCTTTATCCCTCTTTCATACAGTCTATGACGTCATGTTTCTTCATCCCTTTGTATCATAAAGTCTACGTCGTCATGACTCTCCATCCCTCTTTCACACCATCTGTGTCCTCATGTCTCTCCATCCCTTGCTATCATACACTCTATGACGTCATGTCTCTTCATCCCTTGGTATCATACACTCTATGACGTCATGTCTCTCCATCCCTCTTCCACACAGTCTATATCGTCATGTTTCTACATCCCTATTTCATGCAGTCTACGTCGTCATGTCTCTTCATCTCTTGGTATCATACAGTCTGTGTCCCCATGTCTCTTCATCCCTCTTTCATACAGTCTATGTCGTCATGTTTCTTCATCTCTTGGTATCATACAGTCTATGTCGTCATGTCTCTTCATCCCTTGGTATCATACAGTCTATGTCCTCATGTCTCCTCATCCCTCTTACATACAGTTTGTGTCCTTATGTCTCTTCGTCCCTTGGTATCATACAGTCTGTGTCCTCGTGTCTCTCTAACTAGGGCTGCAAAGATACAGGAAGGTCACGAACGATACGCATCTCGATATTCTGGTCACGATACAATACGTATCTCGATACGCAATGATACAAAAACAAGACTTAAAGCATGTCAAGACTGAACCTTTCATGATTTTGGAACAGTTAGAATTAATTCATAATAACAAGACTACTGAAGTTGTTAAGCTTCAAAGTGGAACTTTCTCTAACTTTCCTTCAAAACAATTTAAAGTTCAAACTCCAGAAAATAATTATTGTACTTCACCAGTGCTTCAACTTCAAAGAATTTTTATGCAATGGTCGAAGAAATTGTATCTGAAGTATTGTTTTATCAGGAATAATATATTCCAATATCGTGTTACTTTAGTTGCAGCTTTTACTATATATGTAATTAAAATTATAAAAACCACAAGCGTAGTATTTTGGTACAGGTGATTTCTGTTGCAGGATATTTTTACGTATGGAACAATTTGACCAGTCACCGTAGGGACTTCCCGCGCGACAGGAATTTCGATTGCGATATATCAGCCAAATTGCCACAAATATCACTTTTAACGAGTCAAAGTATGGCATTTTTAATATATGTATCCATTCTTTAGCAACTAACGTTCGTTTTAATGCGTAAAAAGCGGTAATCTGACAGTGGTTGTTGTATCTCTTCACACACGATTTCACCTAACTTAATGAAAAGAATATCAAATGAAATTTTGACAGGTATTTCCGGTGCTATGTGCTTGCGGGATCAGCTGGTAATGTTATTTGAGATGGGGAAAAACATCTGTCTGTGTAAAACCTGAGCTTATCAAAAATGTAAGTACGTTTTGGGGAGTCATGCGTTACCGCGCGCTATAACCAAGTTAGCGGTTTATTGAAAGGCACAATAGCGAGGAAACGCTGTACTTGAGATTTGCGTTCCGTATCGTGGCGTATCGATAAATGGGCCCACGTCTATCGTATACCGTATATCGTATCGTGGGTCAAGTATCGCGATGCATCGGTATATCGGTGTATCGTTTCACCCTTATCTCCAACCCTCTTTCATACAGTCTATGTCGTCATGTCTCTTCATCCCTTGGTATCATACAGTCTGTGTCCTCATGTCTCTCCATTCCTCTTTCATACAATCTGCGAAAACAGTTTTTAAAAAGGCCAGAGAACTTGCTTAATTACCTACGAGACTATATATGTAGAACCATATCCAATGACAAAGAAGAGTCTCTTCTATATATCCTACGTGATTTGATATGTGACCGAGCAGAAAAAGCGTATTTCATATACACTAAGTACAGGATTGGTTGAAAAATTGGCTCAAATTGCACTGCTCTTACAGCGACATTGGATGATTGTTAGAAAAGGTACTCGACATATCTAGAAGAATATGCGCACGTAGAAATGATTATTTGCGCTTCTCAAAACAGTTAATGTGCAAATGACAACTTCGAGATAATGGAATACAGTTTTACAGTAAAGTCTAAGTTGGGGCAGAGTCCAAGGTTCGAAATAACACTTTATATTTTTATCTCGAATTCGAGATGAGCTGTCAAATTCAGCTGGATTTATGCAGTGAGACGGTCCGGGTCGGAAAATAGGTTCGAAATACCGGCACGTTCGAGATTATCGATTTCGAGAAAATGGGAACTCAAACCGGGATTCGAACCCACGATCATAGGTATCTGTCATAATGCAGAACGCCAGGCAGGGTAACAACAAGTACCATCTTTAAACGTCTTTTGATATGACAGGGCCAGACCTTCCCCTTTCCGGGCGGACGCTCTACCACTAGACCACAGAGCCGATCGCAAATTATAGAGAAATTACGTATCAGTCAAAACATTGATCAAGTGGGAGATATCACTCGAATCTTAAGTGCTCGTTGAATCTACCTCCGCATTCAAACGAGTCTCACGATTTCCCTATTACATGATCAATACTGTCGAAAAAGCACTGAAATGTTGTTGTTTTTTTCACAATTACGCGATTTTGCAATACTAATACTGGTTGTTAACTAATTTTGAGTGAAATACTTTTTTTCCGCGACCACTGAATCCCGTTGCATATGCTATATGGGATTATCTGATTTGCAACAGCAACACGTGGCAGACAGAGGGTGACACCTGTAACACATGCGCCTCACGAACAACACACTACGAGTCTGAATTCATTTCACTTTTAGAATTAATTAGTTTTTAAAATGAATATGAAAAATAGCTACTCTTTATAGTGAGTGAGTTTGGTTTTACGCCGCTTTTAGCAATATTCCGGCAATATCACGGCGGGGAACACTAGAAATGGGCTTCGCACATTGTACCCAAATCGGGAATCGAACCAGGGTCTTCGGCGTGAAGGGCGAACGCTTTAACCACAGGGCTACCCGACCGCCCCGCTATCCTTAGCATAATTACCGAAATAATATATCTTCTCCTGTAAACCGAAGTAATAAGGATGTTTGATTATAGTCGCTTACCTGGATCACTATCGCTTTGGGATTTCCTCCCACATTTACATGCCACGCCGTGATATAACTGAAAACTGTTTAAATCGTCGCTAAACCCTATTCACTCACTTCGTTGAAACCAATGAACACGGACATTGTCGTGAAAAACCAAGTATCACAAGCACGGCAAATCCGGGTTTTGAACCATCATCGCCGTGTCCTTGTGCACGTCACGTGCATCTTTTGCGTTTGTGATACAGCTTGTTTCATGCATAGCCTCATCCAAAAAAGGGGCAACGGATGGCCCAGTCGTCTAAGGCGTCGCAATTCGCTGTGTAGAGTTGCGTCACTTCAGATCCAATCCCGGTTCGCCGATTATGTTTCTAGGTTTGTCAGCACCATGCCCGTGCTCTTGGGTTTCACCAAAGCCGTAAACGTCTGCTTCACATCAGGCTTTCCTTCCACATCAAGCCGACACGGACCGCTTCCGTGGTCTAGTGGTAGAGCGTCTGGCCGGCCGCGTTATACTAAATGACGTTACAAGATGGTATTTGTTGTTACCCTGTCTGGCTCTCGGAATTAAGGTGCTAAAACAAGGACTGGTCGGCTCACAGAGTCACACACACACACACACACACACACACAAACACACACACACACACACACACACACACACACACACACGTGCATGCACGTCCCTATATAAGTGCAATAATCTTGGACGCAACGTTAAACCCCATTTCACCTTCACCTCAAGCTGACACGCCGCGATATAACTGGAATACTGTTCAAAGCGGCATTAAACCCAACTCACTCACTCATATAAAAACACATCCTTTGTGTGTCGCCCTGCAATAACGTTCATACGGAGAATATGGTAAACACACATTCGCGTATTGGATACTTATGGACGAAACAAATACCTAATTCTGACGCAACGCATACCTGTCTGTTAGACTAAATCCATGAGAAAACTGATTTATATAAGTCATAAAACCGACCATTCAAGTCACGAACAAAGTTACCGTTAGTTTGAAACGTAATCACACACACTGAACACCTGTTGCATATTCACGCTGACAATTGGTTCCTGTGACTGGCAGACAGATCTAGACATACAGACATTGTATTCAGTAAAATACGGCGGCGCAAAATGCATTCAGTACAAATGACTTATGGGGCAAAGATAACTTTATTAGTTAGGTTTCTAGTATTCTACAATGTGTTTACTTTATATAAATATGAGGTAGTGTTACATATAACATCAATGCTCTTGTTCTGTAAAACAAATTAACGGGCAAGAGAAACGTCACCAAACAATTTTCTGACCTAAAACAAAAAATGTAGTAACAGTTAATGTTTTATTATTTAATAAAACAATTATTCAAAACGGTATTTGAAAATGACAAGATAAAAAATCATGTACTTAAAGTTCTGCAGACAAGTTCATCATGCTTGATGCACTGTCCAGTATTCGACCACACCAGCAGAATCGACGTTGATCTCTTTTAAAGTCCCGTGCTACACACATGGCTCAGTATCTGATGTGACCCCCTCCAGCAACGATGCTGGTCCCCGAAAATGCCAGCCAAGACCATGACACTACCACCTCCAAAAGGCTCCACTTCTTGGACGCAACAACGTGCCGTCCGTTCACCACGTCGTTGGTAGATTCGAACCCGCCCATCAGATTTGAGTAGCTGGCACCTACTCTCGTCGCTGAAGAGCACTCTTCGCAAATTTGTCTGCTGCCACTGCTGTACAGTCCTGTCCCATCTCAGTCTGTGACGTTGGTGTAGAATGGTTAACGTCATGCCCTTTAAAGGTCGATAGGCACGGAGACCATACATGCGGAGTCGTCTAGCAACGGTCCTTCTGCTGTCTAGAAGTCAAAACCTGTTTGCGGATGATGAAACACTCGTAAATACCGGTCTTCCTATTGGGTCGTGACCTTGGGTCTTCCACTCCTCGGCCTGTCTGCAGTATTGCCACTTTGCCCGTGAAAAGTCTGGTGAGTGAGTCAGTTGGGTTTAGCGCCGCTTTTAACATTATTCTAGTTATATAACGGATTGTCAGCTTTATGTGGGAGGAAAGCCCGAAGTGATGCAGGTCTCAGACGTTTACCGCTTCGGTGAAACCCACGGGTATGGTGCTGACAAACCTAGAAACATAATCGGGGCAACCGGGATTCGAACCCACTATCATGGGTTTGTGGCGTGCCCAAGGGACGCAACTCTGCACAGCGAATCGCGGCGCCTTAGACGCCGTGCCCCCGTGACAAGTCTGGCGATGGTGCACTTGAAGCAGGCCATGGCAACGTGCTCCTGCGTCGCTCCCATTTGCAGCATACCGATGGCTCTCCCCCTCTGCTCTGCGGTTAGTCGAGGCATGTTCGTTGTTTTAAACGGTTTCGTGTGATGTACAGTCCTGCTCATTTTCTATACCAGTAATCATATGGGTATCTTTGTGCACCTTTTGCATTTTTTAGTGATTAAATTCACTTTTCTCGCAAATCACGTGAAGCACGTGCACATGTTCACAAGGAATAGGTAAGGTGCATTCCAGCTATGTGTTCCCAACTGTTTTCGTGCTGTTTGGCAAATTTGTTGAAACCAGACGACCATTATTTATTTGTCCTAACATAAGAGACAGGATCACAGAGAAGTAAAACCTGCATTTCGTTTCTAACACTGCGTAAGTCTTATCATTTACTTGTCATAACGACTAGTTTCATCAACTATTTAAAATTTACCGCTTCTAAATTGATGCTATTAGTGCTCTATCGCGACTTATTTGCATACAGCAAATTCCTCGTGTCCAGCCATAAAGGTAGAATTACCGAGGCGTTATCATAACCGCATGTTGGCATTTTAACTATTGCAATAGGTGACGTGAGGTGAGGTGAGGTGAAATTTAACACCGCGTTCAATAATAATTCACTCACTTCTATGTATGCGACGGGCATACGTGTGCGTGACTGCTTGTACTAATCCGGATTTATGTCGGTTTTGTTTACTGAATTACAGAAATACCAGCCTGCTGTCAAACCATGCGCTTTCCCCATTCACTAGGGTCGGTAGATGGCCTTGTTTGTCTGTTTGTTTGTTGCTCTCAGCAAAATTGCAACTATACGACAACGGCTTATAAATGATCCAGACTGAACCGACAAATCAGTGACTGATACTATGAGCAAATTCGCTGCTAGGTCGGTCAGATACTACAGACAGCCCAGTTGGTTAAAAAAGACATCTAACGAGAATGAGTGTGGTACCGTGAAAAGCGGTTGCAAATCTGGTTGCTCATGAATGTTGATTTAACTGGCTTGGTTACTTCTCATTTGAAATTGGGGCACGGGTGGCCCAGGCGTCTAAGGGGCCGCGATTCGCTGTGCAGAATTGCGGCCCTTGGGTACGCCAGAAACCTATGAGACCTGCATCACTTCGGGCTTTCCTCCCACATTAAGCTGATACGCCGCGATATAACTGGATACTGTTAAAAGCGGCGTTAAACCCAACCCACTCACTCTCATTTGACATAAACAAAGATATAAGTGTAAAGTTGCAAAATATTTAATGCATGTGAAAGTCAAAGGTTATTCAAACCGGAAATATTAAACATGCAACTTTAACTAACATGCCATGGCTTTACAATGCTGCTAGCATGAAATGAAACCAACAGTGACTTGTGATAGCCACACTCCGTCACACTCTAACCATATAAGCACAGAAATTAGACAACATTGTGCCTCACATCACATACAAAATAATCACCCCTCTTGATACTGAAAATTGTGAGTAGCAAGCTAACGACAGTGAGTTAATGCACATCATAGCCATTCCAATAATAGTGTTGGGAGGGAGGGTAGGGTGATTGCCTTTGCCAAACGCACATGTACCATGCTTGCCACCAAGAAGTCTAAACCGGAAACCGGAAACCGGAAATATTAAACCTGCAACTATGGGGAAACCATAACGAGAAATAAAATTTAATTTGGAGATGGGGTCATAACAAGACAAAAAACAAAACAGATTTAGACTGCTTCATAAACCACCCAAGCAAAAATTGTTCCGACAATTGATTCAAAATCATATCTTAACATAGCAGACTGTGGCCAATCGCCTTCAAAGCATCCATTTTGGCTGAACTGGCATCTTCAGATACCTCAGGCAAGAGTCACTTTCCAGAAACCAAGGCTCCCCTCACCCGGTACACCTGAAGCAAAGGCCCATGTGGCCTCTCCCCTTCGGAAGGAATGACCGGATAAACGAGACTTATAACCCTTACGCATTGTTCTAATGAGGGATATGAATGCCACTTTTGATACGGCTTACACTGAAGAAGTGCAGAACTGAGGCTCATTTGGCTGTTGGAGATGGTGTAAACGAAATGGTCCAGCGCTTTTGCTGGGCACAACACTTTCCCCTGTAATCTTGGCAATACCACCTTAAAGTTCTCTCTCTAAACTGCAGTATCTTGTAACCCTTAGATCTAGCACATAACCGTCGCCCGAGGCTTAGAGTTCAGTGACCCTCAACTCCTATCTGAATTAAACTGTGACGCACAGAGGAAATGACTGTTCGTAGAAAGCCGTAAAAAGCAGTCATACAGGCCGCCCACACACTAGCGTGGGTTAACTCAGACCGCTGGATTTTAGAATATTTCAGCATCAACAACTGCGGTGACACGGGTAAATCTGGGCTTTTGGCGTCTCCTAGCTCACGCTTCACTCCCTGGAGGAAATTACGAAGACTCCAACTTTGCTTCACAGGATCCACAACACCATTTCCTTTAAGCAGATTTGATACTGGGGCCAAGTAGCACCTGACAGAGCTTTTCCACGAGGGTGACTAACTGTTCTCATTGGTGTCTTGTGAAGAACTGTCGAACCACCTGGATTGAACAAATGACAGACATATGGTATCCTAATTCCTCTCTGCTAGGTGGTACCATAGAAAAAGTAGTACCAGCTCGTGTAAGCCTAACAACTGTCCTTCCTCTGACAACCGAGACGACACAATCGTCGAGAAATCTGCGACACTTTCTTCCCTCGATGTGCACTGCTTGTAATTGAATTTTGAACACTGCTCGAAGCCAAAACAGATATTTATATATGTCATGGCAAGCCATTCCTCAAAGTCCCCTTATTAATCGCTGCCCTACATGTAATGTGTGTCAGTATGCACAATAACCTGGCATTTTGTAAAACAGTTTTCCAGCATTCCACCGCCAACACAACAGCCAGGATCTCTTTCACGGGTTATCTGCTACATCTTGAAGGTCGACATCCCAATTTCAATAAGCATAATCTCTATCATAGTACGCACAGCACCACTTTGACAAGCATCCGTAAACATTGGTGCCACTGGAATATTGCGGATAATGCACCTCCATCCATTAAATAAGCAGAAATCGACACCACCAGCATACATCATCATTCAACTGAACTTTATGATTTCTGCCTGCCAATGAATTCTTCAAATCCATAAGTCTCTTCAAATAAGTTCTGCCTCCCAGCACGACCTGCACAGCTTACCAATTAAGCTCTTCATCTGACGCACCCTTGTCCTAGACCTGTTATGAAAATCTTCCAGGAGCACAAGAAACTAACCACACTTTTTTCTAGGTAGTGATAAGGTCCTAGCTTCCGGGTTAATCTCAACACCTAAGAAAACTTGACAATGTTATGTCACAGATCCCTCGAGATTCTTCCAATTCATATCGAACATCAGGTAACTAAGAACTGATACCATGGTACGCAATACTGATGTACACTTTATCCTTTTCTTGCAAATTATTAGAAAGTCATCAAGGTATGCAATTACAAACCAGTATCATGGATAAGTCCCTAATCTCTAATTTACTATTGTTGGCTTAGTCAACACTTTTCTATAATTCCCCAGCAACAGTTCCTCATTTACCTCCTGCTCAACCGGCACCTTAACAATTAAAGCCGAACTGTGATTTGCAGTCTGTGTCGACTGTACACTGTTTGTTATGTCACAGTCAATCAAAAGAAAAAAGCATCTCTTACTCCTTCAAGAATAAACTGTCTGTTCTCATAGTCATGTGGAAACAAATGGTCCCAAGCATGCAGTGAAAGCCTTCCTTGCCTGCCCTTTGCAATATCTTCACTACTTAAAGTTTGTTTGTTCCAGGGTCCTGAGCACTGTCTCCCCTACTGTACTTTGACCTGGTCTGTACCTGGACCTGGACCTGGAACTGTCACATGCGCACATGATGGGTGCTGCCCCTTACAGATAGAGCACACATGCATCAGCCGGTCAGATTACAAGCTGCCATGCTATTGTAACATCTACAAATTTCCCGACCCTTTCTGCCGTGAAAGGACCTTTCTCTCTATCACCCCTTTGCCCTGCTTTTTTACCATAATAGCCCTGCCGACTATTCTGACTACTATCGTCCCGCCATGTCTATGGAGTAAATGTCATATTTCTAACATGCTTGTTGTATGATGGATCCTCTTTCCTTCAAGCTAATGCTCTCTCAGCTGCTGATTCTGGCTTCTCAATGCGAAACCCTGAAGCATTTGCATTTCTCTGTATTCTTTGTCGTAGAGGAGTACTGAACCCCAAATATTTTTACCCGCCAGCCTAAAATGTCCTTTATATTTTCATTTTCGAAAAAAATTTCATCCAGTTTTTTTCAATTATAGGAACGTGTTGCAGAATGTTGACTTCGCAGCTCTTGATATAAAATTCCACTACTTGTGGCTACTAAGACTCGTCATGCTGCTATCAACCTGTAGGTCATATGATCACTGGTGACATCTCTATTGTTGACAAAAACAAACTTCGTCAATAATTCAAATATTGACCTAAATTCCGTGAGCAAGCTCTTACCGATTGGGATCACAAATTCAAAATCATTATGGATGCTGTTGACGAAAATGCCAAAGAAATGGTCCAAAAAGAGAAGAGGAACCTGTTGAAAGTCTTTCGGAGTGGGTTATGTCTTTGCATGATGCAAAAAGTGAAAACGAGGAAACAGAATTGGTATAAACCCATTCTGTCCAAGCTAGCTGTCATCCAGTCTGGCTGCCCTATATGAACGGTTTATAGTTGTTTCCTCTTACAAGACCACAAATAACATAACCATTATATGAAAGCATCAATGCTTTAATTGTTTGATCAAATAACTTGGTATAAGTGATATATCAAATTATGCCACATCTGCCAAAACCATGCATCAGTACTATCAACGTTTGGCTTGACCATAAAACCTGAAGACATATCCATTTGTCTTTTCAAAGATTCCAAGCTGCATAAAAATTCGTACAACAAAACGTACTACCAAATCCCTGTCTCAAAGACTAACCATAATTCTTAATGCAATCAATGAAGGACTTTCTTTATATTCACAGTAAGTATTTGAGACAAATGGAATTAATACTTTGTGGATTCTTAAAAACTCAAAGGCTTTGTTTGAATTTTTGCGATCCCAGAAAAGAACCAATTGATTTTTCAACTTTGACATCCCACATGACAAACTTAAGGGAAAACTTCATTTCTTGATCCATGGTGCTTATGTTTTAAAATGCGGTGACCACAGATATAGTTACGTATCCGTATTCAGATATTAAGAACAATTTGTAAACAATGAAAGCAAATGCCATCTGAAGTTTACTGAGAAAACAATATATGAAATGTTGGACTTCCTCATGGATAACATCCACGTAAAAGCTGGGGTAAGACATTTAGGCAGCCCAACGGTCTCCGATTGTGCTCCCCTTTTTGCGGATATGTTCCTTATGCATATGGATCACAATTTCTGCACGGGTTGGCAAAGTCAAAACAAGATAATTTGGCCAATAAGTTTAACCTAAGCTTCAGGCACAGTGATGTTCTGATGTCGTACAATAACAATCAAATTGTCAAATTCCCTTCCACTGATTTACCAACCTAAACTAGAAATATAGGAGACAAGTGAGATCGCCTCATCTGTTTCATATTTAGATCAATGCATACAGATTCAGAGTGACAATCAACACTCTCTACTAGACTGTACAAGAGTGATGGCTTCATCTTTCCAATAGTCAACTCTCAGATCATGTTGAGCAATATTCCAGCAGCTCCAGCCAATTTTGAGATGCAATCGAGCATGCTCTTTCTAGGCCTCATTGAAGCTTTGGAAACGTTTTAACGTAGGCATGTGGGGGACATTTCCAAATTTGAAGCATCAGTGACTTGTACTATATGTTCCCCTGTTTGTTCATATAGTCGGAATCGTACTATCGACTGTTGATTTCTCTTGGATCAGGACCTACAATCAGTCACTCGCACCGGCAGTGTTCCCGCTGTTCAATCCACATGATTTAGTTTCCTTGATCTATCAGCTTAATGTACCAGTTTAGAAAAATGAAATGAGAATGCTTGCTGAAGAAGTTCGTGGTGACTGTACGACTCAATATTGAAGAAGTGAAAATCAACGGACTCAAATCTGCATGCATATGGCGTCATTAGCGGCCTAAAACGAAGGGCAAGGTCACCATCAGAATATGCAAGGACAATCGTGATCTACACACATCTTGTAATGCTAGAGATTAAAACGGAATGGTATAATTGTTCTCATATGAGATGTTTTGGCCCACAAAATCAGAAGTCAGGCACATGTCCAAGGATTTTTCATATGATTTGTGTAAGGATCGTTCAGTCGTGTACATTACATTCGTATATAAACACTTTCGGAACCAAGCTGCACAATAGTGAGAGCCAGCGCATCAAAGGTCAGTGTCGATAATTGATGTTAATTGGATGTCACTCGAAAATGGTAGGGTGCATATCTCTCTCTCTCTCTCTCTCTCTCTCTCTCTCTCTCTCTCTCTCTCTCTCTCTCTCTCTCTCTCTCTCTCTCATCCCTCTCTCTCTCATCCCTTGGTATTATACAGTCTGTGTCCTCATGTCTCGCCATCCCTATTTCACACAGTCTGTGTCCTTATCTATCTCCATCCCTCTTTATCAAACAGTATGTGCCGCTTTCTCTCTATCTCCATCTATCTGCATGATACATTCTGTGTCCCTTTTTTATCTCTCCCAATCCCTTGGCATCATACAGTCTGTCTGTCTGTCTCACTGTCTGCCTCTCCCTCTCATTCTCTCTCTCACTCTCCTAACTCTTGCTCTTCATCCCTTTGCATCATACAGTATGTCTGTCTGTCTGCCTTGTTTCTGTCTCTATGTATTTGGCCGTTGCATTACGTTCATGTCAATGCGTATTAACAGCTCGAGATCACTGCAGATATTTGATACACACAGTTCTTAATTCTGTATTCTTATCCGTTCCTCTCCATATTTTACATTCACATGGCTGGCCGTCAGGGAAGATCTGTCTGGTTGTTGTTTTCTGGCTTGTCTTTCAGCATTGCATATTTTTAATTTGATTTAATGAATACCTGATGACACTGCAGATAATTATTAGTTTTCTTTCGATTTCTCTCCATACAAGTCGGTCTGGCGGTCTGTACGGCCTTCACAACGTCATGACGTTCTTTGTGACGTCTTGTCACACCATATTTGACCCTCTTCACAGTTTTTGATTTTCCATCACCAACCCACTGGTGGTCGTACGGCAGATCTGATATTTCACACAAACATATTTCACCGAAATAATAAGAGCAACAAAATTAATTCCTTAATCATAAGAAATCTCTGTTAAAAGTAGAGTCGATTTTCGATTCCGACTATATCATGATCATTTGTGTGTGAATCACTTTCAAAAAGAGATGATACTAGTTCGCGAAAAGGTGAGCGTATCCTGGTTGGTTGGTTTGTTGTTTAACGCCGCACTCAGCAATATTCCAGCTATATGACAGCGATCTGTAAATAATCAAGTCTTGACCAGACAATCAAGAGAGTAATATCATTAGCATCGATCCACGCAATTGGGATGGATGGCATGCATCAACCAGGTCAGAAAGCCTGACCACTCGATCCCAGAGCGTATCCTGCCCTGCCGGTGGCACCCGTCACAAAGACGTGAAACGACAAGACGAAGTCAGTTGTTCCCCAGAATAAACACGGGAACATGGTTCAAGTCGAAATGTGTGAAGCCCATTTCTGCTGTCGAAACGCCGTGATGTTTCTTTGATACTAGTATTGCAAAAAGATTCATAAAACCACACTCACTCGCTCACGCACGCACGCACGCACGCACTGATTGACTGAATGACTGACGCACGCACACACGCACGCACGCACGCACGCACGCACTCACTTACTCACTAACACCGTATTCAGGGGAGTTTAGAATCCCCACATGTGGACATGTGATGCCCATGATACGGCTAGAATGATAGTTTGAGATCGACGTAAAACTAAACTTATCCACTGGCTTTGGCTTTTAAGACTGAGTGAGTGACATTTTACGCCGCTTTTAGCAATAATCCTGCAATATCACGGCGGGGGACACCAGAAATGGGCTTCACACATTGTACCCATGTCGGGAATTGAACCCGGGTCTTCGGTGTGACGAGCGAACGCTTTAACCACTTGACTACCCGAAAGCCTCTTGCCTTTAAGAACTGACATGAAAGGAGATATAAAGCCTGATTATTGAAACCAGTCTGAACATAAAGGTCAAATCTAACTAACAGAGGTGACACGACAGACGCCATAACAAAATCAGCGTATTCAAATGCTACACTAATGGGTCATTTGACCAACAGTGATTTCTGACAAGAATCACGATTCTCATGTAAACTAACTCATGTAAATATAAGTGTGTTGAAATATATCTAATGATAAGTTCTTGTGAAAACTACACAAATACAGCGATACTCTACCCTGTGAATACAAAACCAAATCACGTGATTCAATTATATTTCTATGTGAACACATCACATACTGCTAAGATATACTAAACCAAATCTGTCACGTGACTCAAGTATATTTCTTTGGAAACAAAACACATACATGTGAGACAAACTAATGTCTCATCAGTATGTGTCGTGTTTACAAAAAATATATACTACTCAAAAGAAGTTAAGGATCACCCGATTCTTTCATAATGGTAAAGTAAATCTGTCATGACATGAGAGATTAACTATAGTAATATGAAAGAATCAGGTGGTCCTTAACTTCTTTTGAGTAGTATATATTTTTTGTAAACACGACACATACTGATGAGACATATATACAAAACGTATGCTTTGAAGTACAAAGATATCTTTCCGTTGGCTTATCTGAGTAAAAGACATTGAGACTGCTAAGAAATTTAACGACATTCTTGACAGTACACTATCTGATGATAGCGTTTGTTTAAAAGGTTCCTACACTGCGAGGAAATATAATGTTATGTGAGGTATTCTTACCACTCACTTGTCTTTGAAGACATTGTTGACTTACGGATGTAGACTTTATTCTGCCAGTGTCGTGTTTCGGTAAAGATGCAGAAATCCAAATGTCAACTCTTCAATGATGGGGCAACTTGTAAAATGCGAGCTAAAGTGAGTGAGTTAATATTTAACGTCACATTTGTAATTTTTCAGCCATATCGTGACGAGAAGTTATATATTATTAATACATATATTTAGACTAAATAAAAACCTGTCATCGAGAACAGTAAAATACCTAGAATATAGATAGGATATAGGGAAACAACTGATGATGAACAGTTGCACAACTACACTTTCCGTTTGTTAAAATACACCGAAGAACAAAGGTGCTATTTCCCGTTCCCTGTTTGATCATATTGGCAGGCTATTTTGATGGAATGACTTTGTGAAGGAATAAACACCCTGCTAGGGGGTAAAGATATATTTATTAAGTGTTTTACCTGATGGGAAGGCTTTGTAAAAGAATACATACACTTCTGGGAATCATAAAGATATTCGTTCCTGTGATTTACCTGATGAGAAGGCTTTGTAAAAGAATACACACATTCCCTGGAAGTATAACGATATTCATTCCTGTGATATACCTGATGGAAAGGCTTTGTAAAAGAGAACATACACTCCTTGGAAATATAAAGATATTCATTCCTGTGATTTACCTGATGGGAAGGCTTTTTCAAAGAATACACACACTTCTAGGAAGTATAAAGATATTCATTCCTGTGATTTACCTGATGGGAAGGCTTTGTAAAAGAATACACACACCGCTCGGAAGTATAAAGATATTCATTCCTGCGATTTACCTGATGGTAAGGCTTTGTACAAGAATACACTCACCGCTCGGAAGTATAAAGATATTCATTTCTGTGATTTACCTGATGGGAAGGCTTTGTAAAAGACTACACACACTGCTCTGAAGTATAAAGATATTCCTTCCAGTGATTTACCTAATGGGAGGGCTTTGTAAAAGAATATATACACCGCTCGTAAGTATACTCACACGCAAAAGAAACGCAAGTGGATTTAAGCAAATAGGTAACAAACACGTAACCATAAATTGATACGAGTTTTAGCATGTAGGGAAGCCTGATGGTGTTATCAATATTTTTGGTTGCATTTTGGAAGGACCGAGTAAAAACGCAACATAAAAATAATCGCCAAAACGCACCATTTCAATGAATATGTGGGTATCATGCACGAACTGTCACTGTCGAAAATGCACGAAGTGTCACGAACTGTAGTGGGTATAAAACTGTGGCCGATTCTGGGACCTACCACTCCTTCGTTAACAATGCCACGCCTAACTCAAATTCAGAGAAACCAGGCTATCGGACGTTTGGAAGCTGGAGAGTCTGTCCAAGATGTTGCCCGTCATTTCAACGTTAACATAACCACAATTTACCGTCTCCTGCATCGATACAATGCTACACAGACCACAGATGACCTTCCTCGGAGCGGTCGTCATAGGGTCACCACACCTCGACAAGATCTGCAGATTACCCGTCAACACCAGCGACATCCGTTCCCGTCCGACAACTGCAAGTGAAAGTGCTCGACAGACCATAGGAACTCATAATCGACACATTAGCCGGGACACTGTGATCCGACGTCTCCGTTCCAACAACCTTAGATGTCGCCGACCAGCTCGTCGTCCTGTTCTCCAACCACGGCATCGACAAGCACCACTTCAGTGGGCACAGGGTCATCGCAATTGGCGTCATCGTGAGTGGAGGCGTGTCATCTTCTCTGATGAAAGTCGCTTTTGTGTCTCCCATGCAGACGGAAGAGTCAGAATTTGGCGGCGTCGAGATGATCGTTTCACTGACGGAAATGTTGTGGAAAGGGATCCATGGGATGGACCTAGCTTCATGATATGGCCAGGGATTGGACTTAATGCGAGACTTGGACCTATGTGCTTTCTGAATGTTGGTCAAGGTCGGGGACACGGCGTCACTGCTCAGCGGTATATCGACCAAGTTATCAGACCCCACGTTGTTCCATTTTTCGCACAACATCAGCAACACATTTTCCAGCAGGACAACGCTCGTCCCCATGTTGCCAGAGCTACCATGGCCTTTCTGCAACATCACAACATCCGTGTTCTACCGTGGCTAGCCCCCAGCCCTGATCTGAACCCCATCGAACACTTGTGGGATGAGGTTCAAAGGCGTCTGCACATTGTGCGCCCAGTCCCTACAACTGCCGATGAACTACGCACAGCTGCTCTGGGTGTGTGCAGGAGGATCCCTAGGGATCAATACACAAGGTATTGATTGACATTTTGGGTATTGACCCGAAACTGTGTAAGCCCTAAACATTTGAAAAAAAACAATTATGTCATCTGCCATTTAATCCATTAAACTGTCTTCAGTCAATTTTTTGTCAATTTTGCCCTATTAGTATTTCTTGCCTTTACTGTTGAAAATATATAACATGTATACTGCATACTCGACTTGCGTTTCTTTTGCGTGTAAGTATATAAAAATGTTCATTCCTGTGATTTACCTGAGTGGAAGGCTTTGTAAAAGAATACATACACCGCTCGGAAGTATAAAGGATATTTAGTCCTGTGATTTACCTAATGGGAAGGCCTTTTAAAAAGAATACATACACGGACAGGACTTATAAACATATTCTTTCTCTTCGTTTACCAGACGGAAATGTCGTTGTAAAACAACAACGCACACTGCTTGAGAGCATAAACACATTCTTTCATGTAGTTCAACTTCAATGACTTTTTTAAAGGTCTACACACCGCAAAGCAGAATTAACATATTCGTCTCCGTAGTTTACCTAAAGGTATCTTATTTGTAAAATACAAAATAAAACCTGGGTTATCCTTTGACCTGATGTTTCTACTGTTACGTCTTTGTACAAATATACAAACTGTTAGGAATTGCACAGATATTTCCGTCTGCAATTCACTGCATGCCCTTATCGTTTTAAGGTAAGAAAAACTTCAATCACCCCATGGACCCCTCACCTTTCCTTAATTGCCTGATGCGTCTAGGCAGTTTCACTGATTCCCGACATTGAGTTGCGACTATTAACGGATAAGTCATCAATTCTTCAAGAACAGTAGGTATCGTATTGGTCTAACAACTACGTACCTCTTGTGATAGTGCCAACCACGGAAATAACAACTGTGAATATTTCATAAGAAAGCGCAAGAAACATCTACACATGTACATTTCGTACGTCAGAGGATCAATTGCTAATCGATGTAAAATATATTAACAGTGCCGTCTGGCCTGGCACAGTACTGGGAAAATGTTAAAGGTAACTTAATTGCTTGTAATATATCCCTGAGAATGTTAACATATATCACGCGAAATTGACATCTATGTCTGCTGTGCAGGAGGGGAAAGAGAGGAAATACGACGTCCACACATAGGGATCATTTTGTAAGTCTTTTTCTTTGTTTTCCTTATTTTTTATGTAAATCTTATCATAATTGTTGGATAACAAGGACACTCAGGGTGAACTAGGGATAATGATGGTGTACACGGTAAGGTGAGTATTAGGGACTGGAATTTGACGAAACTTGGTCTCGATCGCATCAACTTTTGGATGACCTCTGTATAAGGTCAAGATCAGAGATCAGAATATGCAACATGGCTCAAATGCCAGGGAATATGACATTAATGTATGAAAAACAAAGCAACAATGCTCTGTAGCTCGCCTGACTTATGCGGGCATACCTTTAGGATATTTCAACCTTAGTTTGGAGTCAAACACCTACATAGTGAGTTAAAGCATACCTGGTACAAAAGATTCCATGAACAAGTAACTAATTTTGGCATTATTTTCATTTACGACAGTGATGAGAGCATCACGATACCTTTAACAAACTTATAGTCGTTACCATTAACAAACTATGCTTATAATAAAATCACATTGACTTGAGCGAGAAAAGATGACTTCATAAAAAGAAACAGCCTGCCAAATTTCAGCATCATCAGTCAAGTAGTATCACAGGAGATGTTTAAAAGCATTATAAAAAAAACCTCCTTCCATTTACAATGTCAGTGTCGGGGTTGCAGGGTCACAGGGCAATGTACATTTACAAAATATAAACCCCTCTTTGTAGGACTATAGGTCCCCATCGCTAGCTCCGAGGGCCAAATCAATGTATGTCTGGCTTTGACACACATTTTAAATTGGCAAAAACTCTGGCCTAAAGTCAGTGGACAACCTTCTCCTTCATCGCAATGGTGGATAAACTTTGCGAGGATCATCCTACTGATTGCCCGTTCTAATGTTGCTCTAACCATTTCTGGTCGAAGAAGTTTGGTTTCCATGACAATCATATGAGAAAACCTTCTTGTTGCCATTACTCCCCCAGTGTTTGCAGACAAATCGATGAAACGTGATAGCAGGCTAGTGTGTGGTGGCATCAGGTGCCCACAACATCATTTATTATGCTATGAAGGTGTAAAGATCGAACAAAGGTCGCACAAACATTGCAAACAAATGGAACAAATATGTTAGTCCCCACTGCAAACTACACCTATGCCAAATTTCAGTACGTTTTGAAAAGAGAAAAACAGATAATCTGTGATAATATGTGTTTAAAATAAGGTTACGTTCATGCTATTCTGAAAGCCACATTATAATCTAAATTCCATAACGATACATGGCAGCGTAGTTTGAGGACTTTTTCAATATGGTCGCCAAAATACACCAAAACACATCATGTACATCAACATTGTAAATTTCACGTACAAATTTTCAGAGTGAGTGATTTTGGATTTACGCGGGGTTTAAACACTATTTAAGTCATATCAAGAAGTGTCGGCTTGATACAAGAGGAAAGCCCAAATAATACAGATCTTAGACATTTACCATTTTGTAAAAGCTACAGGTGTGGTGCTGACTGGGTTTCACATTCACGACCATAGTTTTCTGGCATGATTAAGGGACATAATTTTTTATAGCTAACTGCAGCGCCTAACATGACTACCCGTGCTCCATATCGAGGTATGAAATGATACATGTAATGTGTTTTACAATCTACGTCATCATCCATACTTCAAATAAATATGGCGGCAAAACGGTTTCCATATAGAAATCTCTGCATAAAGTCGATTTACGATTCCGAGTATATCATGAGCAAAAAGGTGAGCGTTTCCTGCCACTCCGTAGGCACCCGTCTCAAACACAAGTAAAGTGCAAATCAGTTGTTCATCTGAAAAAACACACGGGGACATGTGTTACAAGTCAAAATAAGGAATTGCATCGAACATCATTTTTGTCACTGATGCGTCAAATTTGGAAATATCCTCCACATGTCTACCATAAAACTTTTTAAAAGCTTTACTGAGGCCTTGAATGTTGTAACCTTGATCAAACAACTTCTGAGCAAGAGTCGTGTGACGACGCTCTTTGAAATCTTGGTGGGAAGAACATGTTTGATTGTATCTTAAAAGTTGCGAAATGTAAACACAAAAGGCTGAAGCTAAGGGACTATTGCTCGACATGAAGGTAATATCATCCTCTGCATCTGAAACTGTATGTAGCAAAATGCAGTCGAACGATGGATACTTAAATTGCATTCTCTTTTCTGTCTGTAAGTACAATACAAATTGAAGGCAAGAGATTAACTGGATTAAGTACTGACACCTTGTCCTCAATTTAGACCCTCAATTAACAATAGTAAAACAGTGTTTGGCTCTGGCCTTTGAAGTGGGTGACCCGTGAAGATTCGTCTTAGATTAGGTCTGCAACAACCCATGCTTCCTGTAGAAGGCGACTATGCTGGTCGTAAGAGATTGACAACAGCCTTTGAAGTGGATACATTCTGTCTATGAAATGCGACGACTAGAAAATGCGTCTGACAGTCGAAATGCTTATAACGAACTACGATTATTACGAACTAAACTTAGTGGTTCGTTTGGGTTCGTAAAAAAACATTGTTTACTGTGTATCAAACAGCTCTGTATCAGGCTAGCAGCATATCAATAACTGACCATTATCAGAAACATATTCATGGACAAAATATTCTTCCTCAGGTACAAAAAAGGAAGTATCAACAATGGCGTTGACGCAGCCATGGTCACAGGAAAGGACGAAGGCCAAATGATACCATTCATTCGGACGATTCAACCCACATTATCTGACAAAAATATAAAAGTCAAACAATCTTTCAAATTCCAGGAACCACGAACATTTTCATTTTCCAGCTTGTTCAATTATAGGAAGGTGTTGCACATGATACTGCTACCAACCTGTAGGTCATATTATTACAGGTGACGTCTCTATTGTTGACAGAAAACCCTTTGTCAGTTATTCAGATACGTACCAAATTACCAAACCTCCTACATATTCGGATCACAGCTTTAAAATCATTATGGATGATGTCGACGCATATAGAAAACATGGGCCAAAAGAGATGTGGAATCTGTTGAATGTCTCGGAGTGGGTTAAGTCAATGCCGTTGGTAGAAGGCAGAAACTGAAAAAGAGGAAACAGAATTGGAATAAACCCATTCAGTCCCAGCCATGTCCCAGGTCAACATGAACAGGTTGTAGTTTTCCCCAATGAGCGTTTGGTTCTGTTCAATAGTTTTATTTAAAATAGTGCAAACGATTTCAAAAAAATTATTTAAATTAGTGCAAATCATTTCAACACTTTCATTTAAAATATTGCAAATCATTTCATTTAAAACAAGAATTACAGTTAGATCCGCTATCTGTCATAGATCTCCTAAAGCCAACAGATGCAATAGCGAAGGCCAAACTAACTCTATTTCGGAGCGAAGGACAGCTACTCGAACGTATATAAACAGAGCAGCCAAAGATAAAAAGGAAATTATATCAATATACGAAAATAGAAATCATATCAATACAATAACAGAACTTCTGTGAATACCAAACTGTCAATAGATACGTGTACCCTACTCACACAGATGCGTCCCAGGGAGGGACGGGTCAGCCGAAATTGCTAAGGCAGAGGGCTACCTCATAAACACTTAAAGCAACAACAATCACTCAGAGAGAAAGGCGGATCATCGACTCGTGTAAGTGACAGAGCCAGTCTCCGCACCCGGGAACATTGTTCCCTAATTTGACTTGTACCATATGTTCCCGTGCGTTTCTTTCAAGTGAACAACTGACTTGCAATCTGCAGGAGTTTTGGAAGGGTGCCACAGGTGGGGCAGGAAACGCTCACCTATCCGCGAACACCTGGTATCATAACTATTTGATAGTGATTCATAAAAACATGCTCATGATATACTTGGAATCGTAAATCAACTTTATGCAGAGATTTCTAAATGGAAACGGTTTTGCCGCCATATTTGAAGTATGGATGATGACGTAGATTGTGAAACACATTACATGTATCATTTCATACCTCGATATGAAGCACGGATGGTCATGTTAGGCGCTGCAGTTGGCTGTAAAGAGTTATGTCCCTTAAACATGCCAGGAACCTACGGTTGTGAATGTGAAATCCAGTCAGCACCACACCTGTAGGCTTTACCAAATGGTAAATGTCTAAGATCTGTATTATTTGGGCTTTCCTCTCGTATCAAGCCGACACTTCTTGAGATGGCTTAAATAGTGTTTAAAGCCAGCGTAAAGTGACTTGCCCTTGCATGTTTTGGGACGGAAGCCACCGGTTGGGCAGGATACGCTCATCTTTTCGCGAACATCATAAACATCATAAACACATGCTCGTGCCATAGTCAGAATCATACAATCGTCTCTGCTGTCGACAAAGACTTCAAATGAATAACAAGTATTGAAAAGGCGTTGTCGCATTAAATTGACGTGATTATTTTTCAGCTGTTTACCACGTGAGTGAGTAAGCAAGGTTTTACTCCGTTTTTAGCAATATTCCAGGAATATCGCGGCGGGGGACACCAGAAATTGGCTTCACACATTGTACCCATGTTACGAATCGAACCCGGGTCTTCGGTGTGACGTGCGAACGCTTTAACCACTTGGCTACCCGACAGCCCCTTAATCATGCCAGAAACCTATGGTCGTGAATGTGAAATCCAGTCAGCACCACACCTGTAGGTTTTACCAAATGGTAAATGTGTAAGATCTGCTTTACGGGTGGCCAAGTTGACCAAGGCGCCGCACACTGCACGGAAGTATAACGATATTTTTTACCTGTGATTTACCTGATGGGAAGGCTTTGTAAAAGAATACACACACTTCTGGGAAGTATAAAGATATTCATTCCTGTGACTTACCTGATGGGAAGGCTTTGTAAAAGAATACACACACTTCTGGGAAGTATAAAGATATTTATTCCTGTGATTTACCTGATGGGAAGGCTTTGTAAAAGAATACACACACTTCTGGGAAGTATAAAGATATTCATTCCTGTGATTTACCTGATGGGAAGGCTTTGTAAAAGAATACACACACTTCTGGGAAGTATAAAGATATTCATTCCTGTGACTTACCTGATGGGAAGGCTTTGTAAAAGAATACACACACTTCTGGGAAGTATAAAGATATTCATTCCTGTGATTTACCTGATGGGAAGGCTTTGTAAAAGAATACACACATTCCCTGGAAGTATAAAGATATTCATTCCTGTGATTTACCTGATGGGGAAGGCTTTTAAAGGAATACACACACCGCTCGGAAGTATAAAGATATTCATTCATGTGATTTACTTGATGGGAAGGCTTTGTCAAAGAATACACACACTACTCGGAAATATAAAGATATTCATCCCTGTGATTTACCTGATGGTAAGGCTTTCTGAAAGAATACACACACCGCTTGGAAGTATAAAGATATTCATTCCTGTGATTTACCCGAAAACAACAACGCACTCTGCTTGGGAGCATAAACACATTCTTTCATGTTGTTTAACTGATGGAATTTGAATGACTTGTAAAAATACACAAATTGTTAAGAATTGCACAGATATTTCCGTCTGCAATTCACTGCATGCCCTTATCGTTTTAAGATAAGAAAAACTTCAATCACCCCTTGGACCCCTCACCTTTCCAGATAAAGATATTCATCCCTGTGATTTACCTGATGGTAAGGCTTTCTAAAAAAATACACACACCGCTCGGAAGTATAAAGATATTCATTCCTGTGATTTACCTGAAAACAACAACGCACACTGCTTGAGAGCATAAACACATTCTTTCATGTTGTTTAATTGATGGAATTTGAATGACTTGTAAAAATACACAAACTGTTAAGAATTGCACAGATATTTCCGTCTGCAATTCACTGCATGCCCTTATCGTTTTAAGATAAGAAAAACTTCAATCACCCCATGGACCCCTCACCTTTCCTGATAAAGATATTCATCCCTGTGATTTACCTGATGGTAAGGCTTTCTAAAAAAATACACACACCGCTCGGAAGTATAAAGATATTCATTCCTGTGATTTACCTGAAAACAACAACGCACACTGCTTGGGAGCATAAACACCTTCTTTCATGTAGTTTAACTGATGGAATTTGATTGACTTTGTAAAGGTCTACACACCGCAAAGAAGAATAAACATATTTCGTCTCCGTCGTTTACCTAAAGGTATCTTATTTGTAAAGTACAAAGGAAAACCTTGTTTATCCTTTGACCTGATGTTTCTACTGTTACGTCTTTGTAAAAATACACAAACTGTTAGGAATTGCACAGACATTTCCGTCTGCAATTCACTGCATGCCCTTATCGTTTTAAGATAAGAAAAACTTCAATCACCCCATGGACTCCTCACCTTTCCTGAATTGCCTGATGCGTCTAGACAGTTTCATTAATTCCCGACATTGAGTTGCGACCATTAACGGACGTCATCAATTCTTCAAGAACAGTAGGTATCGTATTGGTCTCACAACTACGTACCTCTTGTAAAGGTGCCAACCACGGGCATGACAACTAGGTATATTTCATAAGAACGCGCAAGAAACATATACAGATAAATGTACATTTCGTATGTCAGAGGATCAATTGCTAATCGATGTATAATGATATTAACAGAGCTGTCTGGCCTGGCACAGTACTGGGAAAATGTTAAAGGTAACTTAATTGCTTGTAATATATCCCTGAGAATGTTAACATATATCACGCGAAATTGACATCTATGTCTGCTGTGCAGGAGCGGAAAGATGGGGGGTAATATTAGAAGAGAGAGGGGGATAATATCTGAAGAGAGGAAATACGACGTCCACACATAGGGATTATTTTGTAAGTCTTGTTCTTTGTTTTCCTTATTTTTTATGTAAATCTTATCATTATTGTTGGATAACAAGGTCACTCAGGGTGAACTAGGGATAAGAGATGATGGTGTACACGGTAAGGTGAATATTAAGGACTGGAATTTGACGAAACTTGGTCTCGATCGCATCAACGTTTGGATGACCTCTGTATTATTATTGGCTTCGCACAGTGTACCCATGTCGGGAATCGAACCCGGGTCTTCGGCGTGACGAGCGAACGCTTTAATCACTTGGCTACCTGACCGCCCGTTTACCACATGAAGTAATTTGCAATATAATGACCCTTTTGTGATGTTGTGGTGTCGTAAATATAGCCTTTTCTGTTTAACTGTGTTCAATAAATAACTGGTAATGACAGCAGACATCAGATATGTAAAGTAGACACAAGTTATGGACAATACCGTGGATCATGGATTTATACCGTTGTCAAGCAAGTCTTGACTGACAACGATATAAGGATCTATACCGAAACGTCGCCTTTATAGTTTTTTAAGAAGTTGTTATCCATAAATTGTGCCTACTTTGTCATCCGTTATCTTCTAAGTAATGCAACAATTCATCATATATGCAGCTTACATGACCGAGGAACAACATTATTATTCCCTTTTCTGTTCCTTTGGAAGATGTTTACTTTTTTCCTGACAATGTTTCTGATAATGGTCAGTTATTGATATGCCTCCAACCTGATACAGAGCCGTAGGGATGTATTTACATAAGCAAAGAGAATGTAATGTAAGTATTTACTGTTTGATTATGTTATGCTACTCAGTTTCAGGTGCAGCGGGTGATATTCTTTGGAGTATGTATCATTTCATTTCTCGATATGGAGCACGAGTGATTCATGGGAGTCCCTTAACTATGCCAGAGTGAGTGAGTTAATATAGTTTTACTCCGTTTTTAGCAATATTTCAGCAATATCACGGCGGACACATGAAATTGGCTTCACACATTGTACCCATGTCGGGAATCGAACCCAGGTCTTCGGCGTGACGTGCGAGCGTTTTAACCACTTGGCTACCCGACAGCCCCTTAAGCATGCCAGACACCTATGGTCGTGAATGTGAAATCCAGTCAGCACCACACCTGTAGGTTTTACAAAATGGTAAAATGTCTAGGATCTGCATTAGGGGTGGCCCAGTCGACCAAGGCGCCGCAATCCGCTGTTTAGAGCTGCGTTTGGTGGACTCTCCAGAAACCTGTGATTGTAGGTTCGTATCCGGCTTCGCCCCGATTATTTTTCTAGGTTTGTCAGCACCATACCTATCCTCGTGGGTGACACTGAAGTGGTAAACGTCAGAGACCCGCATCGGGGCTTTACACCGAAACTGACATTGACTGACACGCCATGATGTAACTGGAATACGAATAACGAACTCAAAGGGACTACTAATTTTAGTTCGTTATCATCATAGAATGCAGTTCGTTTTAAGCATTTCGACAATCAGACGCATTTTCTAGACAGAATGTATCCACTTCAAAGGCTGTTCTCAATCACTGTTATACTCTTACGACCAGCATAGTCGCCTTCTACGGGAAGCATGGGTTGTTGAAGACCTATTCTAACCCGGATCTTCACGGGTCATCCACTTCAAAGGCCAGAGCCAAACACTGTTTTACTATTGTTAATTGAGGGTCTAAATTGAGGACAAAGTGTCAGTACTTAATCCAGTTAATCTCTTGTCTTCTATCTGTATTGTATTTACAAACAGAAAAGAGATTGTAATTAAAGTATCTGTCGTTTGACTGCGTTTCTCTACGTACAATTGCAGGTGCTGGGGATGATATTATTTTGAACTAAGGGTGGTGACGTATTTTGTGTTAGTCGTGTTATGCGCTACAGTTCGCTGTGAAGAGTTGCGTCCCTTTGGGGTGTCAGAAACCTGTGTTCGTGCGTGGTCATGTTAGGCGCTGCAGTTCGCTATAAAAAGTTATGTCCCTTAAGCATGCCAGAAACCTATGGTCGTCAATGTGAAACCCAGTCTGCACCACAACTGTAGGTTTCACCAATTGCCTAAGATCTGCATTACTTAAGACTGTCCTCTCACATCATCCCGACACTTCCTGATATAATTTAAAAACTGTTCAAAACCGGAGCTGAAAGAAAATAACGCCCATTAACTCTGAATCCTTTATGTAAAGACCCGTGAAGATCCGGGGTAAAATAGGTCTTCAGCAACCCATGCTTGCCATAAAAGGCGACTATGCTTTTCGTAAGAGACGAATAACGGGATCGGGTGGTCAGGCTCGCTGACTTGGGTGATGCATGTCATCCAATTGCGTGGATCGATGCTCATGATATTAATCACTGGATTGTCTGGTCCAGACTCGATTATTTACAGACCGCCGTCATATAGCTGGAATATTGCTGATTGCGGCGTTAAACAACAAACCTTTACGTAAAATTGTTGTATTTACTGTGTTGATATGCATGATCGGTTTTGGTGTGTCGTTGATGGACATGATGTCTGTTGCCTTACGTGTGTTGAAAATGTATTTTGTTTTGTTCTTGATGTACATCATGTGTTTGGGTTTGTTAGTGTGTAGATTATTCTATATATTACCCATTGATTATCTTCTGAGGAAGTTAATGGTGGGTTTCCGGATCACATGTGAAGATATCGATCGTTGGCGGTACATCATATAAAACGTCATGCGACGTCATGAACAATAGATGATGTCATCATGAATTATTTGTGACAATTCCTTTGCTGTGTTCCAACAATGAAAACAATGGAGCTCATTGAAATGCTTGTTTGTTTTTATTTGACGCCGCACTCAGCAATATTCCAGACACATGACGGTGTTCTGTGAATATACTCACCGCCAAACGAAACGCGAATATCATATATGTTGGTTAATATATGAAGACTTACTCATATTCAAGATATATTAGATTGGTTCGATGCACAAACGAACATACTGATAGATTGTGTAAACCGATGCTCATGAACGCATAACATGTGACGTTATAGAACCATGACTCCAAGATGCACCATTTGTGGGGTGCACGATAAGCTGTAAAATTGAAAATCACGTCCAGCATATCTTGTTAAGAATAAAACACTCTGTAGTAACCTTGACAGATTGTTAGTTTTGTCATCAATTGGTACACTCAGGAAACATGTCTTCTTAACGTACATACTGCTTTGTTTCTACGTTTTGTTTCTTTGGTGGGTGGTAAATATAATCGAATCTGGAACAGACAATCCAGTGGTTAACATCATGAGCAACAATCTACGAAACTGGGATTCGATCACATGCATCAACCAAGTCAATGAACCTGACCACCCGATTCCGTTAGTCGCCTCTAACCACAAGCACAGTCGCCTCTTACGGCAAGCGTGGGTTGCTGAAGATGTATTCTAACCGGATCTTCTCAGGTCTTATTGAAATGAACTGGCCTATCAGCATCAAGCAGTAATACACACAATATACTGCTTGTCGTTTGAGATGCACAAGGAATATATGCCAGCCATTCAACAAGGACAATATACAACCATAGACTATATGCTGGCTTGTTCAACTTGGTCCCAGTTAACTTTGTCATTCAACAAGGGTCAGTTACAACCAACGACTATATGCAGGCTTGTTCAGCTTGGTCCCAGTTAACTTTGCCATCCAACAAGGGTCAGTTACAACCAAAGACTATATGCAGGTTTGTTCAACGTGGTCCCAGTTAACATTGCCATTCAACAAGGGTCAGTTACAACCAAAGACTATATGCAGGCTTGTTCAACTTGGTCCCAGTTAACTTTGTCATTCAACAAGGGTCAGTCACAACCAACGACTATATGCAGGCTTGTTCAACTTGGTCCCAGTTAACTTTGCCATTCAACAAGGGTCAGTTACAACCAAAGACTATATGCAGGCTTGTTCAACTTGGTCCCAGTTAACATTGCCATTCAACAAGGGTCAGTTACAACCAAAGACAATATGCAGGTTTGTTCAACGTGGTCCCAGTTAACTTTGCCATTCAACAAGGGTCAGTTACAACCAAAGACTATATGCAGGCTTGTTCAACTTGGTCCCAGTTAACTTTGCCATTCAACAAGGGTCAGTTACAACCAAAGACTATATGCAGGCTTGTTCAACTTGGTCCCAGTTAACTTTGCCATTCAACAAGGGTCAGTCACAACCAAAGACTATATGCAGGCTTGTTCAACTTGGTCCCAGTTAACTTTGCCATTCAACAAGGGTCAGTTACAACCAAAGACTATATGCAGGCTTGTTCAACTTGGTCTCAGTTAACTTTGACATTCAACAAGGGTCAGTTACAACCAAAGACTATATGCAGGCTTGTTCAACTTGGTCTCAGTTAACTTCGCCATTCAACAAGGGTCAGTTACAACCAAAGACTATATGCAGGCTTGTTCAGCTTGGTCCCAGTTAACTTTGCCATTCAACAAGGGTCAGTTACAACCAAAGACTATATGCAGGCTTGTTCAGCTTGGTCCCATTTAAATCTGCCATTCAACTGGGACACGTTGCAACCTGGGACCATATTCAGGCTTGTTCATCTGTCATATTTAACATTTACTTTCAAGAGTTGGATCAAGTTGAACAATGCAATGTTCTCTGGTTGAGCACTGTCCTTGCAAGTGGGAATTAAAGATTATCCGCCACTCACCTCACAAAATAGTGTTGGTTGTCCCTCTCCAAAACAAAATATTTTCACTCAGGACAGATAAAGTCTTTGATAGGCATTTAGAAGTTGGCAGACATCAAGAGCATCCATCTACGGAATTGGGACATGCATCAACCAAGTCAGTGTATACACACATAATACTGCTTGTCGTTTTAAGTTGCATTAGGAACATATTCCAGCCATTCAACAAGGATAACTTACAACCAGAGACCATACGCAGGCTTGTCCTTCCTCATGGGTCTCTCTGAAATTGAGTGAGTGAGTGAGTTGTGTTTAACGCCGCTTTGAACAGTATTACAGTTATATCGTGGCATGTCAGCTTAATGTGGGAGGAAAGCCTGAAGCTATGCTGGTATCAGACAATTACCACTTCGGTGAAACCCACGAGCACGGGTATGGTGCTGACAAACCTGGAAACATAATCTGGGCGAACCGGGATTCGAACCCACAATCATAGGTTTCTGGCGTGCCCAAGGGTCGCGACTCTGCACAGCAAATCTCACTGAAATGATCTAGCCTATCAGCATGATAATACACTCAATATACTGCTTGTCGTTTAAGAAGCATCAGGAACATATTCAAGCCATTCAGTTTGGACAAATAACCCCTAATTCCTCGTAGCTTGTAGATTCTTCCATAAATTGGATATATCATTACTTATTTCACACTATACCTTTCCCATCATTTTAGTTGAGGGATAATATCTAAACAATGCTAAACACACTTAAAAACACGAAAGAGCACAACCATGAAATATTTGGTTGTGTTAATTACTAGTTTCATATTTTTGCTTGTTCCCTTATTAATGCTGCAGTCAGCTTCAAGTGATATCATCAACAAGGGGCTAATTGCATAGGATAACCAGCATATCCAGTGAACAATGTTTATAATAAACATGGCAAAATGATATTTCCCCAGTATTTTCTTGACCAGAGAAATTGAACATTATTTTTATCATGTTCATAAGTTAGATCTGTATGTTTTTGAAAATACTTGGAAAAAGCGAATGACGCCTCAGATTAACAAAGACGTTCAAAGGATGCCCTGAAAGAAAACATTTTGGCTCATGAACCAGTGACCAAAAAAAAGATTTTGTCAAATGTACACAAAACCCACAGATTGCAATCCCCTGGGGCAGCAAGACTGGTGAACATCTCAAGTGATCATGCGAGACAAGACAGTAACAACTGCAAACAATAATTATCACATTTAATTCAATTTTTCACGTACATTCACTGTTACTCACACTTCAAATTAATCTGATTACCCTCCTCAAGGCTGCCCCACCCAAGCATCACAGGAATGTCCCTGTTGTTGCCTATTGTCACCCATTGGTTAATCTTTCCTTTCCTTCAAAAATCAGAACCAGCAATACCGGTTACATACACAATAACATGATATCAAGTTCAAGTGCTGTTCCATTCTATATTGGACATTTATTCTATTGCCATCTTATTACAGTACTGTCTTGTCGATACCTTTTTTTCAGGGACATAACACACTCCTTTCTACATGTTCTAGAACTGTGTAGATGGGTGTATGTATATATATATATATATATATATATATATATATATATATACATACAGTGTCTTGATTGTTACCACGCCCAAGTTAACATGGCTGGACCTGATTTCATCCCAGGTTCTCCAGGACTGATCTGTCCTGGAACTCCCAACTTCACAGCATTTTATGTTACCACGGTTAACATGGTTACAGTTCAGTGCCTTCAGGTGCAGTGAGTGAGTAAACTGTGGTTAATGCTGCTTTGAACTGTATTTCAGTCATATCATGGCGTTGCAGCTTGATGTTGAAGGAAATGCCAATGTGATGCAGGTCTTGGACATCCGCCCCACTGCACCACATCACACCATATTAGGGGGCACGGGTGGCCCAGTCGTCAGAGGTGCCGCGAATCGCTGTGCAGAGTTGCGACCCTTGGGCATGCCAGAAACTTATGATTGTGGGTTCAAATCCCAGTTTGCCCAAATTATGTTTCTAGGTTTGTCAGCACCATACCCGTGCTCATGCGTTTCACCGACCTGCATCACTTTGGGCTTTCCTCCCACATTAAGCTGACATGCAGCGATATAACTGGAATACTGTTAAAAGCGGTGTTAAACACAACTCACTCACTCACTCACACCACATTATGCCACGAGTCTTATGTTACTTTGCAAACTACTTCATTTACACTTGACGAAAAAGGAAAGCCGAAGTGGGGAAGGTTTTTCACTTATATCACTTTGGTAAAACCCATGAACATGGGTGTGTTGTATGTCGTGCCTAGACAACTGTGCCAGTCCCACTCACATGTTAAAATAAGGAGGCCCCATTTTAACAAAGAAACCAACGATTTGCACAAATCAACATGCACTCTAAAACGATACATAAACAGAAGATCATTGTTCCTCACAAACTGTACCAAACTCTCAATCAGATGCCCTTCACGTCATAAACATCTCCCAGATTCTCTCATTATACTGCAACAATGTCAAAAATATCCTCACCTTAGGCAGTGTTCAACATACCCGCCTGAACGACATTCCCAGAGAGTCTATTTTGCTAATGAACGGTCAGTTTTGAAAAGTTGCATACCTCATGGTCGGTTGTTATTTTCTCGTAACATTAAATTAAACAGTACTATTCTTATGTTATAATTGTTCATTAGTCTAGAAACTACAGGACTGGCAATATTTTATCTGGTAACTTTGCAATGTCGCCAGTCCATTTGTCTGACTGAAATTTTTGGGAATTTGATACACTGCCTTAGGTCAACATCAAATGGACGGTGGGACAGTCTTAAAGGTAATGCATTCCCCAATCACACAGAGACATAAGCTTCAGTCTCTACATGGGCACAATGTGTTAAGCCCCTCTTGGAGTCCCTTGCCACAACATTGCTGAAAAACTCACTCACTCATTTAAAGTCAAATATCACAGTTAAGCCTTTATCAACTCCTTCATAGCTTCAAAAGAAATCCTGAGCCTTTGGCCTCTTGGGCAATTGCAAAAGATTGTCCGTAAGAGATGAAATATCACTTCCATCACGTTTAGGTGTCCTTCGGTCACTACCAGGGGTCCTTGACCCTGTGCTTGGTGTACTTGACCTTGACTTCGGTGTTCCACTAGGGGTCAAACTTATAGGTGTCCTGTCCCCTGAGTGTCTTGTGGGGGATGGGCTGTAACTGGCCCGTAGAGCTTTGTCAGCGTGGGTTTTGATCCCCAGTTTTTTGCTGACTAAGCGTTGAGCTGCTGGAGACATAGAATTCACACGATCTGTTGTGCTCATCGCAAACTTTGGTGAGGGGCTGAAAATGCAAATGCAAAATATTAACTTGTAACTGAGAGATGTGTTGTTATGGAGGCACAATAAAAGAAATTTCCACAAATAAGACATCAGATGCACTTGACATACATATTATTATATATATTTTTTTACACTCCTGGAAAACTAAAATCATTATAACTGTCCACATACATAGCACTATATCATAGAGAATAGAGAAATATGGTAAACATGCATGACACATGAATTTATATTGCATTTTCCACACCTCGGGAGTTTTCAAGCCAATTTGCATGTTATGTGCTTGAAGGTTTGCGTTGGTAACAAAGCATTGCTGAGAGAACTCTGGTACATTTTGAAAAAAACAAAATGTCCCTGTGGAGACACCATTTTTACCATGTTTACAACCTGATACTACACAAACAAGGGCAAAAGTGAGTGTGGCTCACTAATACCCCCGACCCACCTAGCGTGTCAGTAGTTTCAAATTAAATAATGGATAGGGTTAGGGTTTGAAAAATTCCTAAAAAAATAAAAAATAAATAAAAACAAGTTTTTTCTTTTGACTGCACCCCTCCATATGACACAAATTATATGTACTAAGTTTGAGATGAATCCACTGAAAAGTTTAAGAGAAATTGCGCGGACAAAGTTTTCGGACGGACGGAACCTTGGTATAACTATGACATTTGACAGAGATATACATCTCTGGTGAAACCTATAGTCTGTTTGCTGCAAAATCATATCGATGAAATGCCAAATAAATATAAATCCAAAAACAATAGTTCATCGAAATGTCATGAAAGTTGTTTACTTGCCCATACCAACTAGTCACCCTAATTTTAGACATTGTCATGAAGCAGAGAAAAAGTTGTTTTGACAAACTATCATGTAATTGTTGGCGTTTTAATGACTGTTGCAGCAAGGAGGTATGCAGTGTACATAGAACTGCCCACCATTTGCACATGTTGGGCCAACCCATTAATGTCTCTTCTATAATGAAAGCCTGTCAAATTAAATTTCTAAATCAGAAGCATATCTTGCTGAAGTAGTTATTAAACGGAACATACAATGAGAATCTGTAAAATATTCTCAAAGCAATGTTAGTGATGTTCTTGGTATTGCTATTCAGATAATTTCAAATTCAGATGATAAAAGAAACAGAACGAGCTCAATTTATCACTACAATATGGGAATTGATGCAATTCACAGATGATTTGAGAACCTTGATGTTTCACGTTATGTTTATTGCAAGTCAGAAGGGGAAAGGAGAAGATTCTTTTTTGCACAACCTAAATACCGAAAACGAGCAGCAGAACTTCTTGGCCTTTCTGAATGGAAAATGAAGTAATTTTCAGGAAAGAGTCCAGCATTTCAACGAAGGCAATCTGCAAGGGACCATCTCAAAACCTACTTGAGTCGAAAAGATGGATAGTTTTCAACCAGAACTTGTAAGAAACGCAATTCGGAATTTATTCTCGGAAAATATGTTTATGTCTTTACGGCTATTGAAGAAATGCATGGTAGCTGAGCATTCTTTAATTGTGTCCAAGCATTGCCTCTGGAAACTTTTGCACCATTTTGTGTACCCATATGACAAAATTGCAGGCGACAGCGGGCATGTGTTATGTGAACGGAAGGATGTAGTGTCTCTGAGAAACAATTACCTGCGAACCATACGCAAGAAGCGGGAACAGGGATATAAGGTGATTTACCTAGATCAAACGTGGGTCAATGCATGTCATACCGTGCAACATCAGTGGGTTTCTTCAGATGTGAAAACCTCTCGTAAACTACCTTTAAGTAAAGGTGAGAAACAAACAGTCAAGTCTTTCTGGAATGGGTGGAGAAACAGCTAGTTCTGGTTCTACCTCCGAAGTCCCTGATCGTTATGGACAATGCACCCTATCACAGCGCACATGACCAAAAGAGAAGGGCACTTCAAATTCCAGAAAGGGAGTCACATCAGTGGTTTTCTTCAGATGTGAAAACCTCTCGTAAACTACCTTTTAGTAAAGGTGAGAGACTGATCATTCTGCAGGCAGGATGTGAACGCATAGGATTTCTTCCAGGATGTGCTTTGGTATTTCGTGCAAAATCTAAAGACAACCGAGATTACCACACCCAAAACAAACAGTCAAGTCTTTCTGGAATGGGTGGAGAAACAACTAGTTCTGGTTCTACCTCCAAAAGTCGCTGATCGTTATGGACAATTCACCCTATCACAGCGCACAAGACCAAAAGAGAAGGGCACCAACATCAAATTCCAGAAAGGGAGTCACATGTTATTCCGTTTCCCACTATGAGTACCAAACCTGTGTTGTATGACATTGTGAAGGCCAACAAAACAAAGTCTGAGTACATGGTGGACATTGCCCTACAATCATACGGACATGAGCTCCTGAGACCACCACCCTATCATTGTGACCTAAACTCTATAGAACTTGTCTGGGGCATTGTGAAGGCCAACAAAACAAAGCCTGTGTACATGGTGGACATTGCCCTACAATCATACGGACATGAGCTCCTGAGACCACCACCCTATCATTGTGACCTAAACTCTATAGAACTTGTCTGGGGCATTGTGAAGGCCAACAAAACAAAGCCTGTGTACATGGTGGACATTGCCCTACAATCATAAATACATGAGCTCCTGAGACCACCACCCTATCATTGTGACCTACTCTATAGAACTTGTCTGGGGCATTGTGAAGGCCAACAAAACAAAGCCTGTGTACATGGTGGACATTGCCCTACAATCATACCTACATGAGCTCCTGAGACCACCACCCTATCATTGTGACCTAAAATCTATAGAACTTGTCTGGGGCATTGTGAAGGGCGTTGTTGGCAGAAGCAATACAACATTCAAGCTATCCAATGTGGAGAAACTGATCAGAAATAGTTTAGACAGTATTTGTAAGGAAACTTGGGCCAAGTGCATTGACAAAGTTGAGACCGGAATCAATGCTTCATATTGGGAAAAAGATGGTTTTGATCATGCAACCGTCAGTCAAATTGTTATTTCAGTTGACAGTGACAATATTTCAGAACAGAAGTTTTGAGACTATCCCTGTGTTCCGCGATGCCCTTCAGCTGTTCTGTTGATAGTCCAGACCCCATTGTTACAGTCATTAAAACACCAACAATTACATGATCGTTTATTAAACAACTTTTTCTCTACTTCATCACAATGTCTGAAATTATGGTAACCAATTTGCCAGCAATCGTATGATCCAGAAATTGTATGATCCGGTGTGACTGTTGCTTAACCAAAGCAATTACAAGAAGAAAAAATAAAACTTGCATAACAGCATTAACCTGAAGCCATGCCTGAAATAGATAGAGATAATACAAACCAAGATAAACTTACATAATCAGGATATTTAATGTTATTTTCAATTACATACACTGAAAATAGTTCCTCAGGGGAATGGGACTTCAAGATGTTCAATGTTGATAGTCAATTTTAATGTGAAATGTAGATGCCATTTTCAATTATAAATTAATGGCATATGTAACATGTCTAATGAAAAAAATATTCCTAGCTTTCAAATAGATCTGAGCATGCACATATGGGATTTCTCCTTGTGTTTGTAACCATGGTAACAGGCTCTGATGGAGCAAAGGCTTTGGACGTAAACATTAAGGTGAAATTTTTGTGGGCATGATGCTTTATTTTGAATGTGTTGCGATGAAAGGTGTATTTTTAGACAGATTTTTGTTGTACACAAAAATATAAGGATACAGACAACATAAGTGAGAGAGCGAAAATATTATTGGCAATATTGCAGCTACATCACGATGAGAACAAGTTAATTATTATTAAATACCTGTCAACAAAGGGCAGTAAAACAGTAAGGTATGTATCACAGTTTAGCCATGAAACAAACCAGATCTTTTTCCTGTAGGTTAGTCAGTACTGTAAATCTTGAAATTAACGTGAGTGTGAATTCAATGCGAAAAACATCGCATTTATATCAACAATAAGACATTTTGGATAGCAGAAATACTAACATAGACATACGCTGAAAACAAACAACTTTGTGTCTTTGTTCTTTGCGACAGCGTCAAAGGCAGACACGGACGCGCATGTATTGTTTTAGCGGAAGTACCTACTCAGCACTAATAGGTGAGGTGAAATGGGGTTTAACGTCGCGTCCAAGATTATTGCACTTATATAGCGACGTGCATGTACGTGTGTGTGTGTGTGTGTGTGTGTCTGCTTGTACTAGTCCGGACTGATGGCGATTTATAGTGCTAGCTCACTGAGATACCATGCCGCAGTTAAACAAGAATAACCAACTCAGACACAGTATACTGACTCCGAGCCAACCAGTCCTTGTTTTAGCCCCTTAATGCCGAGCACCAGACAGGGTAACAACAAGTACCATCTTTTAACGTCTTTTGGTATGGAGTGGCCAGGGATCAAACCCCAGACCTTCCGCTCTCCGGGCGGATGCTCTACCACTAGACCACGGAGGCCTCAGAGCTAATAAGCGGTGCTATTTGTGTGTGATTGGATTAATGTTGGGTTGGGTTGAGGTGAGGATTCTCCTGTAAACTTGACAGAGGACATTGTCTTTAGATATAAATCCACTGATGCTTGAGAGGAGGGGGTTGTCGCATTCATATTGAGTCACATTTTTGGTTTGGGGCCAGTGGTTGCATTCTTTTGGAGATGCATTAATTTCACGATTTACAGTATAACATAACATCATAACTATCATACATATCCAGTTTGATAACACCACCTTCCTTTTGGTGAAATGCATGTCCACTAAACCCTTGCCCCATATGCAGAGATTTCTATATGGAAACCGCTTTGCCGCCATATTTATTTCAAGTATGGATGATGACGTAGATTGTGAAACACATTACATGTATCATTTCATACCTCGATATGGAGTGAGTGAGTATGGTTTTACGCTGCTTTTAGCAATATTCCAGGAATATTACGGTGGGGGACACCAGAAATGGGCTTCACACATTGTACCCATGTCGGGAATCGAACCCGGGTCTTCGGCATGACGAGAGAACGCTTTAACCACAAGGCTACCCAACTGCCCCTTGCCCCAGATTAACATAAAGAAGAACCTAAAGGTTTTTTCCAGTCGAATGATATCACTTCTGATTTGAGATATATATGCTTATTGCAGTAGTTTTAAAAAAAAAAATCTTAGTACTATAGTGATCTCAAAAATAAGTAATATGCACTGCTGGGCAAATACGGAATTGTTTAAAAACATAAAGTCATATGGCTCTTACTGCATTAATAAGAAAACTTATGCACTTCCAGTTTTATTATCCAATGAGGGGTAAACACCAATGGTCATATCTAACTAGTCAACTCGTGCAGATCCGTATTCAGCAAGTCATGCTCGTCATAAGAGGCGACTTACAGGATCAGATAGTCAGGCTTGCTGACTTGGTTGATGTCTATCATCGTATCCTAATTGCTTGGATAGATGCTCATGATATAAATCACTGGACTGACTGGTCTAGACTTGATTATTTACATACTGCATTCATTTGCTGAGCATGCTGAGTGCGGCATTAAAAAACAAACAAATCTGACTAGTCCATAAGCCATTTCAGAATAGTAATATAATTATGTAATATACTACATTTGGGGAGAAAGTAACTAGCTACTAGTCTTGGACTAGTGTCCGTGTCTACCCATGACTTTGACCTAAATAACATGAATGATTACTGCTAGTTGAAAAATGGTGCTTCTCTTACAAATATTACATTTCAACACAGCATGTTGTTTAAAATATGAAAACTAACTTAGGAATGACCATTCCAGTGACCTTGACCATCATGTGACAATGTGGATCACTCAATGTCCTCCTCTAGCATTACGTAAGGATACGATAAACCATATTTCATCCTACTACAGTAAACAATGTTGAGATTGTGTACATAATACATTTTTATAGTAAACTTGACCTATTTGCTAAAATTTCAAGAACACTTCCCAGGGCTATCCAGCATATAAACCAGATCAAAGCTCCAGATAACTTTTTGAGCAATTGAGTTTTTACTCTAGGGTTTCTATTTTAATTATGTTATTACGTTTTTCATTGGGTAACCAATATTTTTTCATCTAATCATCACTCTATTGTTTTTTTCCCCAAATTAGTGAACATTTTAAAATTTAAAAAAAAATGAAATTATATTTGAGATGTATATAACTGTTTTAAGTATATAGGCTTGACTCAGAAGGTAATTGTGTTTCGTAAATTAGCTACTTTGTACACATGCTTAAATAGCTTCATTGGGTATTTACGCGAGGGAATTGTATACATTTGAGTTTTTCATTTAATGCATGTGTTTCTGTACGCAAGTTACTTGAAAGTAATTGGGTTTTTAATATTTTGGGGTGGTATTTTTCGTAAATACGCCGCTAATCTGTAGCTCTGCAGATCATGTCCCCGGGGAGAATGCAACTCCAAAAAGGATACCGTATTCGACGTAATAAGCTCCCCGCTCTAATAAGCACCCACGGTGATATTTGCTAATATATTGGCTAGTGAGCAATCCCAATTAGCACCCCTAAGTTCACAAGACTTATTCATTCGCATACTCGTGTGTTAAATGCACCCTTAATTAAGGGCAATTATATTCTAGAAAAATATTTCTGTTGTACATAAACATTTCAGGGTGTCATCATAAACCACGAAACTTATCTTTCAGCTCTGTTTTTTTCACCCAAATAATATTCTAATAAGAGCCCCCCTTTCTAATTTTGAGAGCACCCTGGTCACTTATTATGCCGAATACAGTAACCAGATTTCTTGAGTGGTGCAAACAGGACAACCTTAGACATGTGCAAGTACAGATCACACAATGAGGAATGCGCAAGCTGTTACAGTTTCTTTGGTGTCCGATACTAGGTGTTAGTTAAGGTTCAAATCTTGATATTTAGAGCGGCATTGGAGGACATATACATTGTGGTTTCCTCAGAAATTCTGCAGTTACATGTTCTGTATGCAGTCAAGCATTGTCATATCAAAAATTAGCAATAGTATGGTTCTTAATGGGAAAAACAGATTTAATCACAATAGCACAAGTGCAGACATTAAAACTGTGGCTTATTTATTGAGCAAACTTTCTGAGCAAGCCATAAGGCACTGTGTTGTCATATTTTTTGGTTTACCGGTCTAATGTATTTTTTCATCAGTTGAGTATATACAAGGTAGGACTCGGTCTTGGAAGGTTTGTGTTGACTAATCTGTATATGCTGAAGAGGCACAATAAATATACTTCCTTTGTATCTATCTGATAAGGCTGTGCCATGCAGTCCAATGAATAGATGACTATGATATCCACTGAACTGAACATGCATAAGATTTGATATTGTTCACATGATTTTAATCTGTCTATTTTGGCACCAGAAAACTTGCAATCCTTGATCTTATTGATGAAAATAACAACTACAATTGTAAAATATGTTTTGACAAAAAAAATTCAAAGATTGTTTAAAATACATCTGCTTTCACTTGATTAACAATCAAAGGTAAATAACTCTAACAAATTATCTCCCCTTGATGACGATGTTACTGTGGATAATTTTTTTCCTCCCAAGACAGAGATATTACTGCTATTTCATCTATAAATAGTCAAGTCTGGACCAGGCGTACCAGTGATCAATTGTATAAGCAATGCTACACAACGCTTCTTTACCCATTGTGATCAACCGATCATCATAAGTGGTTTCCTTCACCAAGCAGAGATGTACTGACCCGGATACTAAACATACAAAACAAAAATTGTACCTTGCAAGATTTCTGGTCACTTGTTTGATTGCATTCTGTTTCTTGTCGCGATGAGCCTTGCTTGCTTTTTCTGCCAGTTCCAGTGCCAGTTGATCTCTTTTTGGTATTGCTGGAATCTGGTGAAAGACATTCAAAGAATCATGAAATATACAACAAATTAAGACTTATGTGTTATTTACTTTATTTACCATAGAAATAGAAAAAATGGCAGGGGGGGGGTACTAGTAAGGTGCTTTCTTTAAGCTGCTGAGCATGCTGAGAGTAAAAATTGTTTTGATAATAAAAATAATCTCCAAAATAGTAAGCACTGACTGAAACAAGAATCACTGAGACCATACTATTTCCACTGACCGATCCTATTCACACTTAAATGCCTTTAAGACATTCATACTGACCAGCATATTTTTTACTTTCTTACTACAATCATATTTTCAGCACTAAAAGCTCTAAAATCACAAGAAAAGTTTGGCCTGAACAAGAAAATATATAAGTAACGATGGCCCCACACAGAAGGTCAATTGACATGAGTTTTCAAGTACATGACTTGATTCACCATCTTTCTCAACAAACAACTGACAAACCTATCAGGGCAAATCTGTCAACTTGGCATGGCTAATGGACAACAGCGGGATTCCATTAGAACCAGATCTATTACTGCGATATGATACCTATCGTGATGATCTGATGACACCTCCATAGAAGGTTGTATCACCATCAAGGCTTTAATTCTCGATACAAGTGAGTGAAGCCTTCATACAAAGATATCTGATTTCTGTATTTCAAAAAAGACCTTAATGATCAGTTCCGAATGTCAATAATTAAGGCAGCACCATTATATTGTTTTGAATATTTTATCATGGTTATACACCCTGTCGTTTCTGATCACCATGGCATCCAAAATATTTCTGTTCTGTGTGGTTTTCTTTAATTGAAATTGAAATTTGGGTGGTAAAGAAATTAACCAAATGTGTCATAAAGCTGACATCTGATTGGCTCACGAAAACACACATCCATCCTTTAAATGGAAAGGTCAAAATCAATCAGGGTTCCCGTGAGGGTACTTCCTATAGAGGGGACATCAGATCTTCATTCAGTTTTGTATTGAAGTAAAGACCTGATATCAATGTGATTGTTTGTTTGTTTGTTTGTTGTTTTACGCCGCACTCAGCAATATTCCAGCTATATGATGGCGGTCTGTAAATAATTGAGGCCCGACCAGACAATCCAGTGATTGATATCATGAGCATCGATCCGCGCAATTGGGATCGATGACATGCATCAACCAAGTCAGCGAGCCTGACCACCCGATCCCGTAAGTCGCCTTTTACGACAAGCATACTCACCTTTTACGGCAAGCATGGGTTGCTGAAGACCTATTCTAACCCGGATCTTCACGGGTCTCAATGTGATTGACAACTGGGGCACAGGGGCAGAGTTTCATGTCCTACCTCCTATGTCTTACCTTAAACACTGGCCCCGGGGTAGAAGGGAGTGGGGTCCCTCCCCCGTCAAGTCTGTAGGGAGTACTCTCAATCTCTCCCCACGTCATCATAGGCGAGTCATCCACCCCTGGCGCTGGAGACGGGGTCGCTACAAAACCATAACCATTCACATTTGGTGACATGGAAGGTAAAATTTCCTTTCCATCATGTCCGATTTTCCCCAGATTGGCCAGTGCCTTGTAGGAAGCCGCCTCTTGCATCTGCTGTTTGCTCTTCACAATGTTGTGTGGGTTGAACTGGAAGCGGGTGTTTTCGTGGATTATCTCCCTTGGTTTATGTTTTTGCAGCTCGATTAGTTCTTTGGCACTCAAAGATTCCCCTGATAAAAAAAAAAAATTTTGATAACACTAATTAAAGAAAACTTAAAATCTTTTGTTTCGGAATTCATTATCAAAAAACATCAAAAACATTTTGCATCATGGAGAAATATACAAATCCTAAATACTTAAAATCAATGCGATCTAACATAGCACACAGATACTTCCCTTTACACGTGCACTGCTTTACTGCGCATCTTGTGTTATGGTAATAGCGGCAATAGGAGTTAGTATGCTTGTTTATGTAGGAAGTGAGTGAGTGAGTATGGATTTACGCCTCTTTTACCAATATTCCAGCAATATCACGGCGGAGGACTACAGAAATGGGCTTCACACATTGTACCCATGTCAGGAATCGAACCCAGGTCTTCGGCATGACGAGCGAACACTTTAACCAGTAGGCTACCCGACCGCCTCGATCATAATACTAATTACTATTGCAGTATATTGGTAGGTAGAGCCATGGTACTGAACCCATGGAGATTCAAGATTCAAGATTCTTTACTTTAGTTATAGAGGCCTTGTGGCCCAGAGTACAATACATTTATATCTAATTTTTGTGTGGATTTTACACAATTGATATACAATTATTCCATGATATGTGATGTAATACTTAATACATAATCATGGTTGCTTTTTTTGGTGTGTTTTTCAAATTTCTCTTCAGATACAATCAAGACCTTTGATTGTTGAATGTGTTGTAGAGGACATTAGTTCAATTAATTATTGATGAGAAGGATGTTTATGGTAATATTGTGGAATGAATGTATTTCTACTTTGCTTATAATAAGAACAGACTAGTACAAAATGGTACTTGTCCTAACCAACTAATTCATCACAATGGTTACAGTATAGGGGCAGCTGGTCAACATTTGTTTTTGGATTATTTTTTACTATAACGCAGCTAGGGTGTTAGAAAAGGTCCCCAGCAACCTATGCTAGTCCATGGGTTGGATGGTCCATAGCCTGATAGTGTAATAACAGGACTAACTAGTGTTCTTCAGGAGGGATTTGTTGAAACGCTGCTTCCGGTACAGCATACTCGAGTTAATGTCTTAAACCCACCTTGAATTGACGAGCAAGCCTGACCACCAGATCCCGTTATTCGCCTCTTACAACAAACATAGTCGCCTTTTACGGCAAGCATGGGTTGCTGAAGACCTATTCTACCCCGGATGATCACGGGCCGGCGGGAATTTTGAACACATACTTACCATCAGGGACATACATGAGGGCATTCTGGGGTTTATACTTCCAGGTGTCCACTCTCCCACTCCCAGGTTCTATCATAGCCTGCTCCTCGATGCTGGGCAGGGCCAGCTTCTGCTCATGTTCCTGAAACAAGAACCATTACACCATACACACTGATGTCAGAGGTCGACATGTACAGCACTGCCATATCAGTGAACACTAGTTTGAACACTAGTACAAAACTACTGTTTATCCTTGAGGGGGCGGTCGGGTAGCCTAGTGGTTAAATCCTACGCTTGTGATGCCGAAGACCCGGGTTCGATTCCCGACATGGGTACAATGTGCGAAGCCCATTTGCTGGAATATTGCTAAAAGCGGCGTCAAACCATATTCACTCACTCACCCTTGAACATGAGTTGAGTACCTGTACCATTTGAAATAAAACCATTTTGAACATTTTTGGATGGATACCCACATCCTCTTTCAAGTGAGACACGTCAAGACCCGTGTTAGAATAGGTCTTCAGCAACCCATGCTTGATGTAAGTGGCGACTATGCTTGTCATCAGAGGCAACTAACGGGATCAGGTGGTCAGGTTCGCAGACTTGGTCGATGCATGTCATTGTATCCCAGTTGCGTGGATCAATGCTTGTGATGTCAATCACTGGATTGTCTGGTCTAGCCTCAATTATTTACCAAGGGCTGTCATGTAGCTGGAATATTGCTGAGTGCAGCGTTAAACAACAAACAAACAAAACTTTCAAGTGAGGGCTATTTTGGATAAAGTAAATGCTTCACACATTGTACCCAAGTGAGGAATGGAACCATGCCGTTGGTGTGACAAGCCAACAGTTTAACCACTAGGCTACCTACAATACAATACTAAGAAACCATTTACCATTTCTTGTTTCTCTTCCTTGTCATACATCCAGGCATGTTTTTCTCTATGTTTACGCTCGCCTTCCTTTAGAATTTCCATAAATGATGCATTGTCTTCACTGGTGTTCCTAGCCAGATACCGATCCAGGCTTAATTCTTTCTTTTTATCTGGAAGGAGAAAAAGGAAACTTGAAAAAATGGGATAATTATGATAAACATTGCACAAAGTAGACCCCTCTCTGTGTCCCAGGCATATTTGTGTAACTATGGTTATGCTGTAGGCAAGTAGGTATACACAAGTTTTCTTTGTATGTTTGTTGTTTAACGCCACACTCAGCAATATTCCAGCTATATGACAGCGGTCTGTTAAACAATCGAGTCTGGACCAGACAATCCAGTGATTGACATCATGAGCATCGATCCATGCAATTGGGATTGATGTCATGTATAGACCAAGTCAGCGAGTCTGACCACCCGATCCCGTTAGTCGCCTTTCCCGACAATCATAGTCGCCTTTTACGGCAAGTATGGGTTGCTGAAGATCTATTCTACCCCAGATAGCAATCAGTGGCTGTTATGAACATGGTAATGACAATCTCATAAATATTCAGTTCTTTAATTTCAAAAGGAGACAGCTTTGTGATGTGAATGAACCCTGAGCAATCTTAAACCTCACAAACGAAAAGAAGGAACGATGTCAGCTTTATAATTTATAATATTGTACATTCCTAATCTTGTCAACATGAACCATTGTCAGTCAGTTTCTGTCCCCAATTAGGAAATTCAGCCTGAACACCAGAAAATTCACACAAAAACAAATGTTCCCTCATAAATGCACAGTCAAGATGACCTGAACAATGACAAGATGTCTTTTTTATCTTATTATGTTCCTTTCAGGACTGCCAATGACCAAAACATCTGAAACGCTAATCCAAATGCTTTGCCATCTTCCTGAGGCAAGGGATTTAAACTGACTAAAAATGTCCAGCTTCCACCCTTGTCAAACTAGACTGAAATTTCTGGACTCACTCGTAGCACCACCAGTCACTATTAGAATTTATGTCCCTTCTATGTCCTTCCTATTAACCAATCAGATTCCACCTCTCATATCACTTGCATTTGCTTCAAATAAAATGATGTCGTCCAGTGAAGACGATATGTCCATATGCTATTTGCCTGAATTTGACAGTAGTGGCACGGCCAGCGAGACACTCTATCGAATTGGTTCAACAATAGCATTGAGAACTTTAAGAGGTCGCCTTCTGCCTTAGCAATTTCGGCTTTTGCTCCCAACTTTAAGACTCATGTGTCTGAGTAGGATACATACCGGTATACCTATCAGGATTTATAGAATCGCTAAGATTTCTGTTTTTGTATTGTTAAGAAATCATTCTTCGTGGCTGTTGTTTGTCGGTTAAAGGAAGTTTTGTTCAGGACTCATTTTTATTCTTACGCCTGAAACGTTTAGTCAGGGCCTGCAGCTTATAACGTCTGTGGGCTCTGATGGCATCCTGGCAATGATATTAATTTTATTTCAAATACTGCATGCCCATGAATGTTTATTCGGGCATTAAACAAATCGTAATTGTAAACAAGTTGCCTTAGTGATTGCAACGTAATGGGTTTCATTGCACAGAGTTCCCGCTGGCTTTTGAAACTGCCAGTCCTTGTCCCCCATAATTTTTGCCAGTCCCAACTTTCAACAAATAAAAAAATGTATGAAAATTATTTCGTTTGAATTCTTTCAACATCATGTTCAGTTCAAAGATGTCATTTTTTATGTAACTTAGTTAGATCTATACGTCATTCACACAAACTTCAGTCACAATTTTCTCTCTTTTTTTTATATTTCTAGACAAAGTCGCAACAAATGGCTATGTAACCTTGAAATCGACAAGGGGAAACCCTGATGGTAACAGACAAGCTGACTTTGTTCGCTGATTGCATGACTATCCAGTGATTGACACATGAGAATCAATCTGTGCAACTGGAATACAATAACATGCATCAACCAAGTCACCGAGCCTGACCACCCGGTCCTGTTAGTCACCTCTTACGACAAGCATGGGTTGCTGAATACCAATTCTAACCCGGATCTTCACGGGTCTTAAGCAGTAGAGAGTACTAAGATCTGATTTGAATGAGATCACCTGATAGTGAGTGAGTGAGTATGGTTTTACGCCGCTTTTAACAATATTCCAGCAATATCACGGCAGGGGACACCCATGTCGGGAATCAAACCCAGGTCTTTGGCATGACGCTTTAACCACTAGGCTACCGCCCACCATCACCTGAAAAGAACACCCACCATCATCAACATTATTCGGCAACTCTGGCTGCTCATCTGTCCTCGGGTCGTCGGCTGTGGGCTGCTTCTGTGAGGGGGATGCGGACCTGGCTGATGCATCAGGTGTCTCAAACGTATCTGGGGAGTTATCTGTCGACAGAAACTACATCAGCTGAAGCAATGATCAAGACAATTGACAACGTATAAATTTCATGTACTGAATATATGACAATTCCTATCCCAATACATTACAGACCATGACCATATTGACCATCCGATCCCATTTTCTTTATTGTTGTTAAATTTAACGACAAGCATACAGACCTGTGTTAAGACACCATCTGACTTTCAACAACTGAAAATATGAGAAATCCTATGACAATAAGTCACAGACCATCCGATCCCATTCTCAAGATTTTAGTAAGATATAAAGACAAGCATGGAGACTTGTGACAAGACACCATATGACTTTCAAACCACATGACTTTCAACAACTGAGAATGAGAAATACTATAATATTAAGGCACAAACCATGACCATATTGACCATCCAAACCCATTTTTATGCTTTTACTCAGTTTTTATGATAAGCACGACAACCTGTGACAGAACTAAAACAAACATATGCACAACTCTAAACTCGTCTACTGGCACTGATCAGCTTGAACTAGACTATTGGTAACATTTCCCAGCATTAGAAACAAACAGTTTTAGTCCACTAGTCCTTGTAATGATGTCTTATAACAAAGTCCTTTAAAACACAAATTTCTACTTGTCCTTATGATACCTTAAATATTGGGCAGTTTGCAAAGGACCATAGTTCCAATTTCTTATCATTGCTTATGCTGTTTCTAATCAGGTCAAAATCTTTTAATGATGAAATAAATCAGTATTTATGAACTAAACTTGGAGATAAAAAGGGATTTTACTTGACCATGTTGACCACAGCTTCAGACAAGTAGCGAAAGTCAGAGACTGCATCAACATGATTAACACTTGTCAAACATAACAAATGCATTATCAAGAAGAATAAATTCAACTTCACAAATATTAAGTACAGGGGTGAAAAATTGCAGTCCTAAATAACTCATTTGGGGGATATTATGCACATTTATATAAAAGAAATTGACAGTTCAAAATATACCACTCAAAAGAAGTTAACAACAAGTCGTCCACTTAATCATGACTAATCTGTCATGTCAAAGTGGGAATTTGTTTTCACATTGCTGCAGACTGTGCTGATTCAGGGATTTATCTAGACATGCTCAGAGGCCAATATTTGGCCCTAAATCTGCAGCAAATTACATTAAAAATTCCAAAATTGAATTACAATCTCCTAATTCCTCAGATTTTATGAAAATGAGAAAACAAAAAATTCCAATTTTGGAGAATATGATATTTTCCCAATTTGCCTGACAAGGGCAGTTAGTCTGGAATCCTTGGGATATCCTGCGAATATCGGCCTTGGAGCAGGTCTCACATATAACATGTATGATACATACTGCAGGTAAAAAAACAACACTTCATGTCAACCATTTTCAAAGTACTTACAAATACTTGACACTCCTGTGGAAGGCCGGAGATCTTTACACCTCATCTGTATTTCTCTCAGTTTCACCAAGTCGTTCCTCTCAAGAGCATCATAGTATTCAGCTTGAGAGTTTAGATTGGGCAGATCTGGGTAAAAGTCTCTGGTGATTATCTCCTCGATACCCTATAAAATACAGAGGAACATACATCTGATGCTCACTGACTTCTCATACAGGCTGATTTATTGCACTAGGTTTCATGGGCATTTTAAGTGTAAAAAGTTATCCTATTAGGATAATCCCCCTTGTATTTGTTGAAGCTGGGGGATGGTGGGGTGGAGTGGGGGTCATATCAAACACTGTATGGGACCGGCAGATCTTGTAAAACATGGACAACACATGCTTAACCTGTAGTATCTCAATGAATTTGTATAGATCTGGATACCACCCATTAAGATGATCTGTTGGCGTCGATCCACGGCTCAGTGACATATCATTGTGCTTTGTGATAAAGTCATCTTTGGTGTTAATGGTGGTCTGGCATCCTCTTTGGGAACATTTCCAATCAATGGAAGTTAGACATTCTTGCATTCCAGCAGCAGTCTAGTAGTTTTCAAGAATATTTTTTTGTTAATGTGAGGTGAGCTGAAATTGGGTTTAACGTCGCGTCCAAGATTATTGCACTGATATAGCGATGTGCATGCACGTGTGTGTGTCTGCTTGTACTAGTCCGGACTGATGCCGATTTATAGTGCAAGCCCACTGAGATACCATGCCGCAGTTTAACATGAATACCCCACTCAGACACAGTATGCTAACTCCGAGCCGACCAGTCCTTGTTTAGCCCCTTAATGCCGAGCGCCAGACAGGGTAACAATTACCATCTTTTAAGGTCTTTTGGTATGACGAGGCCGGGGATCAAACCTGGGTCTTCCGCTCCTCTAAGGGGGGACGCTCTGTCTCTAGACCATGGTCGGTATTTTTTGTTGAAGTTGATTTTGTATATACTCATATCCAAATGTGTTATAAAGGATATTAGTGACCTCAATTGAATTTTGATTCTTTTGTTTATGTTTTTTAAGATTTTAAAACAACTGAAGTACTTGGAGGGTAAGGCCAAGGGCAGTTTGTTGGAATAACTTAACCTACCCCTGGGGACTGAAAAGGCATGCGATACCAGTGTATAGTGAGGCACAACCGGAGCCAATTATCGCTATATATGGCAGCGACCGATACATGCAGTCTTGCCAGCATTAGAAACAGTTTTCGTCCACTAGTCCTTATAATGATAACATATAACAAAACCCTTAAAAGTGGCATATTTCTACTCTACTCGTCCTTATGATACCTTAACTATTGGGCAGTTTGGCAAAGGCTATAGGGCTAGTGCCAATTTCTACCGCTGCTTGCTGAATTCTGTATATTTTTGCCTGTGAGCGAAATTCGAGGCACAGTTTACCTGCGTGTATGAGTCTTCGTCTAACACTGTTTTCTTCTTTTCGTTGCCCGTATCATTTTTCTTGTCCTTGTCTACCGTTACCAAAGCCCGTGAGGCAAGCGTTTGTAACGCCATGGTCCTTACTTAGACCTTACTTACGACCTGTTGTCTGTTGTCAACTTCGTCTTTTCGACGAAACTATACCGGAAGTTGTAACTGAAAGCGAACCATGTTTGTTACGACAACTTCTTACCTGCGTTTTTATTAAGTATAAAATACAACGGACATTTATGAAGATTTACTGATTGATTTATACATAATAACATGTGTAATAATTTCTGCCAATCAAAGTGCATGCAGTGTGTGACTGAATAGTTGCGACATACTGTTTCAACTCGAGTGGTCTCCCTTGATTGAGTCCTTGTCTTCCGCCACTCACCTCGTCATACCCTGTGATCTTGCTGTCAAATAACCAACGACTGATTTTTATACTTCTGTCTCATATTATTAAAAGAACTGCACACAGAGCACATCCGTTGACATGAAGTAGAAATTAAATAATGTAATACAAGCGTAACCGGTGTTTTTAAATGAGTGAGTGAGTTGGGTGTAACGCCGATATGAACATTATTCACGTACATGAACGATATTGTTTTGAAGCAATATTTTGAGATGGCCGGGTATGGGGAGAAGAGCTATCCGTTGCCATTTCTACTTAGGTCTTCTACAAATGTACTACCCGGGTATCCGACCCTCTATTACCCGACCATTCCCGGGTGCCCACTGCAGGTCTCAAGAGTTGTGAACGAAATGTCTGTTTGGGTATTGTTTTACCGCAGCCCTGACCAAAACTATTCATCTTTACTCTAAATCTTCTAGAAGTCATTTATCACACATTGATATGGTCTCTGATAAAATTATCAAATTGGATTATTTCAAAATTGTAAACCTGAATATATTACACGGACCATTCTTTTCAAATGAGATGGTTAGTTTTACACATAGTTGTGTGACGTTGCTGTGTTTCCTGAGTGGTAATCCGCTCTGACAAATGACATGACTAAACAAATAATCAGAAGCAGTCATTCAAAAATGTTTTTTCGATACCACAATGTTTGTGTGTTCGTAATTTATAGATTCAATGCAAGACAAAAATGGATAAGCCGTGACATCGTGAACAGGAAGTACACATCTATAAAAATGGCGTAACTCTTTGAAATGAATCTCTGGTGTTTTCGTAACTATTGCTGGCCAATCCAATTCACCCACTACCCCGAGTATAACTGGGTTCCCGTTGGCTGACTGTGTGCTGGCGATTAGGTGCTTCACCCTGGCAGGTGTGGGTTCGAATCCCGGACGGGACTCAACCCAAAAACGTACAAGAATCTGTACTTTACGTAGAAAGTGTTATCCCAAATATAACTTTTGTTACATTTGACGACTCTCTAAATGGCATTGTGTATTATAGCTTTCGGCCATGGGAGCCGTGCCAATTTACACTTGTCAGGGGGTACTCAAAGTACGTGATCTAGACTAACAGTTGTCGGACTTTCATTTTTGTGGAAGCCTCGGATGCTGAGTGGGTTAGATCGCTGACTTTGTGTGCTTGCGATAAGGTGCCTCACCCTGGCAGGTGTGGGTTCGAATCCCGGACGGTACAAGAATCTGTACTTTACTAAGAAAGTGTTATCCCAAATATAACATTTTTTACATAGCATTAGACTGATATGAGCTGACTGTCACGTCTGTATACGTATATTAAAAAAATATAATGTCAATTTGTAAATTTATACCTGGCTAATATTCACGTAACTGTAGCCAAGTTAAGTCTTTGCTGGGCATTTATAAGTTGGTGGAACATGAAGATTTCTATGGATAAAAACTTCTTTATCGTTTGTAACGACGTTTCGGGCTACTTCTTTCCCCTTAATCGGTTCAATACTGAATTGACGTATTGAGTAACACAGCTTCTGTGTTTTAAGTTAGCGTATTGTTACTTTTCCGTATGGAACGGCTCAATATTTTAATGTATTTTATCCTGTATATTTTCTTAACAGTTTTCGAGATGAGACTTTACTAAACGGTATGTCTGTCATTACATCTAATGTGAATATGTATGTTACTCAACTCTGCTCTCCTATGATTTTTATTCTACTCGACTAAATGCCATATATCACATATCACATATGCATAACACATGTCATACGACATACATGGATAGAAACATCTTTATTGTTTGTATCGACGTTTTAGGGCTATTTCTTCCCCTAAATCAGCTGAAAATTGAGTAAACGTATTGAGAAACACAGCTTAAATTCTGTGTTTTAATTGAAGTAAAATTAAGTTAATATATTTTCCGTATGGAACGGCTCTATATTTGAATGTATTTTATCTGGTAGATATTTTTGGAATCAGGTTATTCAGATGAAACTTTATTAAACTGTATGCCTGTCATTACATCTAATGTGAATATATGTTAAGTTACTCATCTCTGCTCTTCTATAATTCTTTACTCGACTCTCATGCGGGAAAATGACTACCACAGAAACACCATGGTGACAAGAAGGCCGAGAAGACCTCTTGGAGGCAGTGGTTGCCATGACGATATTCAGTGGTACCTGACTGCTTGTTTTGAAAGAAGACACCCAGGATGCACAAGGTGCAGCCAGGAGACTACCCAGGCCAGGAGACTCCCCAGGACAAGGGACCCCAGTTGAAACATTTCTGGAAACTAAGAACATATTCAACAAAGCAACTCATAAGAGTAACAAAAAGACTTGTGAAGGCTTTGATTGCCAAGAAGATATTCAGTTGCAATTGACTGTCACGAAGACACCCTGGAGGCAGTAGAGTGCAAAGAAGATCCCCCCAGGCTTCTAATACAAAGAAGCTATTCAGTGGCAATTGGACCGTCACTTAGACACACTGGAGGTGTGTACCATGAACAACTCTGGAGGCTTCAAATGCCAAGAAGCTATTCAACGACAATTGCCTTTCAAAAAGACACCCTTTAGGCAGAAGAGTACCAAGAAGAACCATCTTAGAACCAAATGCCAAAGAGGTATTCAGTGGCAAATGATTGTCACGAAGACGAACTGTGTCAAGATGACAGCCAAGAAAACTTCTGTATGCAATGATTGCCAAGAAGATGTTCAGTGGCAAATGCCTTTCACGAAGACGCGCTGGAGGCAGAAGAGTGACATGACGACCACTACAGGCTTATGATGCCAAAAAGCTATTCAGTGGCAACTGACTGTCACCAATACACCCTAGAGGCAGAGGAGTAGCAAAAAGATCCCACAAGACTTCGAATGCCAAGAAGATATTCAGTGGCCATTGATTGTCACGAAGACACCATGGGGACAGAGGAATACCATGAAGATCCCACTTGGCATCAAATGCCATGAAGCTATTCAGTGGCAATTCGCTGTCATGAAGACCCCTTCGGGCAGAAGAGTAACAAAAAGACCTCTGGAGGCTTTGAATGCCAAGAAGGTATTCAGTTGCAATTGACTGTCACGAAGACACCCTGCAGACAGAAGAGTGCCAGGAAGATCCCTCTATGCTTCAAATGCCAACAAGCTATTCAGTGGCAATTGTCTGTCACTAAATGAGTTAGTGAGTACGGTTTTACGACGCTTTTAGCAATATTCCAGCAACATCACGGCGGGGGACACCAGAAATGGGCTTCACACATTGTACCCATGTCGAGAATCGAACCCGGGTCTTCGGCGTGACGAGCAAACGCTTAAACCATCAGGCTACCCGACCGTCCCCTGTAACTAAGACACCATGGAGTCAGAAGAGTGCTGAAAAGACACCTGCAGGCTTGAATTGCCAGGCAGATCCATCTAGGCTTCAAATGCCAATAAGATATGCAGTGGTAATTGAATGTCACGAAGACACCCTTGAGGAAGCAGAATACAATGAAGGAATCTGAAGGCTTCCAGTTCCAAGAAGATATTCAGGGGCAACTGACTGTCTGAGACCCAAATTCACGAAGACATACCTGAGGCAGAAAAGTACCAACACGACTTCTGGATTCTTCAAATGCCAAGAAGATATGCAGGGGCAATTGCTTGTAATGAAGACTCCCTGGAGGCAGAGGAGTATCAAGAAGATCCCTAAGACTTCAAATGCCAAGAAGATATTCAGTGGGAAATGATTGTTACGAAGACACCCTGTAGGCAGAAGAGTGCCAAGAAAACCTTTGGAGACTTCCAATGCCTAGAGCATGTTTTGTGGCAAATGGATGTCATAAAGACGCACAGTTGAAAGAGGACAGGCAAGTAGATTTCTGGATGCACTGATTGGAAAGATGTTCAGTGGCAAAACAGTTACGAACCTCTGGAGGCTTCAAATGTCAAGGAGATATTCAATGACAATTGATTGTCACAAAGACACCCTGAAGGGACAAGATTGCAAAGAGGATCCCTCTATGCTTCAAATGCCAAGAAGCTATTCAGTGTCAATTGACTGTCGCGAAGACACCCTGAAGGGACACCATGGAGGTAGAAGAGTGCCCTGGATATCCAAGAATATATTCAGTGGCAATTGAATGTCACGAAGACTCCCTGGAGGAGGCAGAAGAGCGCCAAGAAGACCTCTGGATGCTTCCAATGCGAAGAAGATGTTCCGCGGTAATTGCTTGTCACAAAGACACCCTTGAGGCAGTACATTGCCAACATGATACCTCTAGGATTTAAATGCCAAGAAGATATTCAGTGTCAATCGAATGTCACGAAGACACCCTTGAGTCAGAAGAGTACCAAGAAGTCCCCTGGAGGCTTTAAATGCCAAGAAGATATTCAGTGTCAATTGACTTCTTCAAATGCCAAGAAGATATGCAGGGGCAATTGCTTGTAACGAAGACTCCCTGGAGGCAGAGGAGTATCAAGAAGATCCCTAAGACTTCAAATGCCAAGAGGATATTCAGTGGGAAATGATTGTCACGAAGACACCCTCGATGCAGAAGAGTGCCAAGAAGTCATCTGGAGGCCTCCAATGCCAAGAAAATGTTCAGTGGAAAAATGACTGTCACGAAGACGCACAGTTGAAAGAGGACAGTCTCGTAGACTTCTGGATGCAATGACTGCAAAGATATTCAATTGCAATTCAGTCACAAAGACACCCTTGACCCAGGGTGCTTGAAATGCCAGGAACATGTTTAATAGCTATTGATTCTACCGAACACACCGTGGAGGCATGTTGTTCATGATTTCGTTATCAACTACAAAGCATTTACTGAATGTTGTAAGTTAGTACTTCATAATCTTGTGTACGACTGTACTGTAGAAGCAACCCATGACTTTTACTTGTTAATGTCATTTGAATCTCATCCTTGTGGACAGAGGTGAATCTGTAATAAGTAGTCCAGATATTCGACTCACGCCGTCATTATGCTATATTTATGTCCCAGAATACTATTACTGTTTCAATAGTATTATTTTTACAGGCAGAAGTCTGAGCTGAAGGTGTAAAAACATTGTGTATTAATATTGTCTATGTTTGCAATTGTACTAAGAACATGTTGATCGTTGGTTAAAAGCCTTTTCAAATGTTGTAGATGATGGTCGTACCGATTCTGTTGGGCTGAGAGTCAAGCACTTCCCCGCTGTCGTCTGTCCACGCCAAATCAGTAATCTGGCTACTGGCTTCACGCTTGCTGTCGATCGCACACACTGTCCTATCACCTCTGTCGCTGAACAGTCCGCAAGCGACAGGGGGTATCATTATATGTCAGCACTACTGAACTCTACATCTCCAGGTGCGCTCACCCCCACATACTAGGTGTGACTACATTTTCAGACAGTGACCGGTCAACAATCTCGCAATCTGCTGAACAGTCCACCTCTCGCTTCGACGCCCCAGGCGAGAACCATGTTGTGTGATGCGAACAGGCCGTGTATTCAGACAATAACTTTTCTGTAACGGCCACAAACACATTGGACAACGTTCAGTACAAAGACCGTACCAATAAGAAATTCACTTTTCGAACCAAGAAAGGAGCCAGTGGATTCAATTGGGACCAGCGACATGTGAACTTTTTGTGAATTGTGGTGCCATTTTATGGCCATGTGCAGTGAAATTTATTAATCATTACTATTTAATTATATATTGTACTTGAATAATATACCGTGACATGTATGCTTTGTTGTAATACGAAGTAACATAGGATCATTTCTCTTCTTCTTTAGCACCTAAGTACATTTTTACTATTAGCATATTCACTGTTTCCGGGTATAACTAATCATTATTAAATTGGTTACCATTTCATATGTCGAATCATAGATCCTGTTTTGTTTCTATTGTGTCTGTGGGAGTTGTATGTTAATAAATCAGACCAGAGTTAGTGCACGTGTTCACTCCATGTGAGCTGGGGACGCCTCTTGTCCACAGGCGGAGGATGCTGTATGGTACAAATGCATCCCCCAAACCTAATATAAATAATAACAAAGTCAACGTTCAAATTGATGGTTATAGCTTTAACACGAGGGCGCAAACAGGCAGGAAATCAGTAGAGCAATGACATTTACAGGATATTTTCAGGATGGTGTTGGTGATGTTGTCACCTTTTAATCAATAGATATCTTAATCGGTTTGTAGGTTCTGGTAGTTTTCCGATCACGACACAAAAGAAGTTCATAGTCTGATATTGTCTTAACTAATAAAAAGGATTTATGAGGTCATGTGACAAAGACAGAACAGGCCCGAACACTTTAAGATGATGTAGACAAAATTAGGCGTCCTTTCCAGTTTACTGAGGCCCAACGACCGTTTTCCCACTCTGTAACGAGCCTATCCTGTCTTGATTAGAAGTTGTATTTGAGCAAAGGACTGCAGCCTTAGTAAAAGTATGTGAGCATAAACCTGGTGTTGTGTTAATTTCTTGTGTGTGTGGACCGGTACATGAATGCTTATGGATACAGTTCGGAGTAAGGGCGATAGACCACGAACTCCTTGACTTAAATGACACTAGGCAGACCAGGCGAGTTGTAGAGTTATGGCTTCCATTTTCCATGGTGGTGCGGAACGAGAACACTTTAGGAAACTGTAGGTAGGGCCCCTTGACGCCATAACCCAGTTACGACAATATCCATTGGCAAATGGCTGTCACGATGACACCCTGGAGGCAGAAGAGTGCCAAGAAGACCAGTGGAGGCTTGAGATGCCAAGTTAGTAGGTTGGTTTGTTGTTTAACGCCGCATTCAGCAATATTCCAGCTATATGACGTCGGTCTGTAAACAATCGAGTCTGGACCAGACAATCCAGTGATTAAAATCATGAGCATCGATCCACGCAATTGGGATCGATGACATTCATCAACCAAGCCAGCGAACCTGACCAGCCGATCCCGTCAGTCGCCTCTTACGACAAGCATAATTGTTGCTTTTTAACGGCAAGCATGGGTTGCTGAAGACCTATTCTACCCCGGATCTTCACGGGTCTCAGATGCCAAGAAACTATTCATTGGAAAATGACTGTCACGAAGACACACTAGAACGTTTGCTTCAAAAGACACATTGGGCTTAGTAACTTATCGCTCACTAACCTGCACTTCCTAGCGTGCAGCTCAGACAGAATGAACCATTTTAAAACCCACATTGACTGTTACTTGTCATGTATTGCTCGTTGCACGGGCATGGACTAAACCACTGGTTGCGTTCAGGCGTGTGTATTGCGTAGCGTTTTCCATCACCTTCAATCCTGCACTTTTCATTGCACTCCAGTTTTCCAGTTTCATAACAAACATCCATTCAGTGTGACATAAACAGCATGTTCATCAACTGTTAATCACATTGTCAACATGCTCAGACCTACTATTTGTGTGTTGTTTAACGTCCCACTCAGCAATGTTCCAGCTTCTTGACGGCGGTCTGCAAATAATCAAGTCTGGACCAGGCAGTCCAGTGATTGACATCATCAGCATCGATCCACGCAATTGGGAAACGATGACATGCATTAAACCAAGTCAGCGAGTCTGACCAACCGATTCCGTGAGCCGCCTGTTACGGCAAGCGTGGGTTGCTGAACACCTATTCAAACCTGTATCGTCAAGGTTCTCAGACCTTTTAACGCTTATTGGCATTTGTTCATGTTTGATACCCTACACACCTCGGTTTCATTATCGACTCTGGGTATAGCTTGACTTACACGGACAGTGGTATGAAACTACACACATAACTGTTTCTACAAGGGGGCACGGGTGGTCAAGTCGTCTAAGGCGCCGCGATTCGCTGTGCAGAGTTGCGTCCCTTGGGCACGCCAGAAACCTATGATTGTGGGTTCGAATCCTGGTTCGCCCCGATTATGTTTCTAGGTTTGTCAGCACCATACCCGTGCTCGTGGGTTTCACCGAAATAGTAAACGAGACCTGCATCACTTCGGGCTTTCCTCCCACATTAAACTGACACGCCGTGATATAACTGGAATACTGTTAAAAGCGGCGTTATCCCCAACTCACTCACTCACTGTTTCTACAAATTGAGTCTCTCATTTGTCATTCAGCTATATTCTCAATACGAGAAGTATCCTACAAGCGGGATCATATGGCAAGAAAAACACAGGTTATGTACATAGTTTATTTATTACATGTTTATTTGGCACATATGATGATTGGTACAATAAATAGATATGAATATCGATGAGAGTGAAGTCATTTTGATCTTCAATAGTAGCCATAGCCTGAAAGACAAAATATCCATCATGAATACAGAGGTGCATTGGATACAGTTAGTTACCCCCAGAGACGTACACTTATCACACGTAAAATATCAAACAGGTTTCTGACATTGGTCTATTTGTTATACTTCGTATTGTAGAAACACATCTTGTGTGAAAGTAAGTCTTATGTGTTTTAACCAATGTAACATGTCAATCTTTTGGGCAAACCAACGTTGATTTCTCATGAGAACTCATAAGAATGATAATAGACTATATTATTTTTGAATAGTTCTTATTCATAATGTACGTGTACAGTGGATCGGTATTTATCTCATGATAGTTGCCAGTATATTGTAAAAGTAATACAAGTGATGTCATTAATGTTTCCTGCTGTTTTATCATTGATCGACAATGCGCTTAAAATTCCTAAACAATCTATTGGCTTCAACACATAACGATACTACGGCGTTTTCAAGGAATAATAAGACGATACATACCTTTTCCGAGTCCAAGACCGGTTCCGAGTCCAAGACCGGTTCCAAGTCCTCCGTAGTAGCCACCCATGAAGGGACTCATGCCGTATAGACCACCATAGCTGCCAAGTCCTCCTCCGTGCAGACCTCCCATCAGTCCGTACTGCCCGCCATAGATACCCCCGTAATGTCCCAGCCCTCCGTACAGTCCTCCCAGCATTCCGTAGCCGTACGTACTACCGTGGGGGTAGCCGATGGCACCTTTGGCGTACTTGCCGTAGCTCACAGGCTCAGCGAGGGCGGCGACAGCCAGACAGAGAACAAGGGCGATAGCCTTCATCATTTTTAATGATGTGATCTGAATGACAAAATGAAGTTTCATGGTTATTTCTTAATCATCTATCAGACCCAATATTCGGTTACAAAACGGTAAAGAATTCTTCGAAAGACATGCAACAACCAATTCCCGTTAGTCGCCTCTTACTACAAGCGTAATCGCCTTTTACGACAAGCATTGCTTGCTTGTGACCAAATCTACCGCTCGGCATTAAGGGGCTAAAACAAGGACTTGTCGGCTAGGAGGCAGTATACTGTGTCTGAGTGGGGTATATAGGACTATAAAATCGGCATTAATCCGGAAAAGTACAAGCAGACACACACACGTATATGAACGTCGCTATGTGAGTGCAATAATCTTGGACGCGACGTTAAACCCCATTTCCATTGCTGGTGTCCCCCGCCGTGATATTGCTGGAATATTGCTAAAAGCGGCGTAATACCATACTCACTCACTTACTCACTAAACCCCATTTCACTTCACCTAAAATTCACTGGATAATCGAGGATTTGTTCCGCTTCAGTTTCAACGAGGACGTACAGAACTTTTGCTGTTGACTTAGCGGTTGCTTGAGACATGCAAATGTCATATTGAATTAATTAAATCAAAATCTAAACTAATATTATGTCACGTAATGATAGTAATTACCGGAGATGAATTTAGCATTTAAAACTTACCTGTGATCAAGTTGACTGGAACGGCAGAAGAGTGAGAGCGGTATCGATTTCGGATCGATCGGGCTTACTTATATCCCCTCTTAACATTCGTAATCACTTAATCACGCCTCCACATTGCCCGTCCCAAAATGCCCCAGGGGTCACGTGCCTCTCGTGACGTTAAATGGCTGTATTTGATGCGTAAAACATGTGTACGTCATTTCTTAGCCAGTCTTTTTTTTTTAGTTTATGCACAGTCATTACAAATAATATTTTATCGACTATGATATTTATTAAGGGTTTCGACAGCAAAATACCTATTTCTCCCACTGTTCATAATAATTAGCAATATTATTCATCGTTTATTTAATTCATACATCATTCACAAACATACAGTCGGTAATTTATTTGTTCTCGTGGTTCTTGTATAAACAAATATTTGTAACATATATAATACTTTGGTGGGATACTGAAGGATTTTGTTTGTTTGTTGCTTAACGCCGCACTCAGCAATCAAGCTTTATGACGGCGGTCTGTAAATAATCGGTTCAGACAATCCAGTGATTGACATCATGAGCATCGATCAACGCAATTGGGATAAGATGCCATGCATCAACCACGGCAGCGAGCCTGACCAATCGATCCCGTTAGTCGCCTTTTTACGACAAGGATGGGTTCCTGAAGACTTCCTATCTGATCTTCACGAGTATGCAGCATGTACTTACTCAATACTGAGGGGTACATAGCACACCATTCAGAGGAAACTTCAAAATAGAAACAGGGTTGGTGGGGTAGCCTAGTGGTTAAATCGGTCGCTCGTCCCACCGAAGACCCGGGTTCGATACCCACATGGGTACAATGTGTGAAGCCCATTTCTGTTGTCCCCCGCAGTGATATTGCTGGAATAGTGCTGAAAGCGGCGCTAAACAATATTCACTCACTCACTCACTTAAACTAGACATAACAAAATGAACCTCACTGGATTTAACACTTTCTATTATTGAAACATTCAAATATTACATTGGTGCATTTGAAACCGCCTGTTTGACATCTCTACACAAATTTAGCTATAAAAACATGTAAAATATCCTTTAAATTTGAGTAATCCTCAAATATGACGCTTGTGCGATTGAAAAAAGACGATGTCATACCTTCACCCATGCTAATCACACCTACGTGAGTGTTGTAATCAGTCACTGTCAATTAGGCTCGCCGATGGCCTATAGGTATTGATGGCGTAGACGGAAGTATACAGGTGACATGTCCCCATCTGTGTCAGGCTGGTTTGCATGCTCCATGTTTGCTCCGTGGGGTAAATGTGACCGCAGCGGCAAATGTCAAAAATGACGTTGCGTTTACATGATCCATAATGTGGTGAAGGTAAGGTGAACTGGGGTTTAACATCCAAGATTATTGCACGTGTGTGTGTGTGTGTGTGTGTGTGTGTGTGTGTGTGTGTGTGTGTGTGTGTGTGTGTGTGTGTGTGTGTGTGTGTGTGTGTGGTAGTGTGCGTGCTTGCGTGCGTGCGTGCTTGTGTGTGTGTGTGTGTTAATGCCTAGCGCCAGGCAAGGTAAGGACAAGTATCATACTTCAACATCTTTTGCAAGACGCTGGCGGGATCAAACTCACGACCTTCCACTCTTCCATTACTTCGAGAACGCAGCCTATAGGGCAGGGGACGACTAGATACTGTTGGCATGTTAGTGTCTTACAGCGTGTTATGACGATGAGAACTCGGGAGAGTGTAGAGGGTTGTTTCACGTCTTTGTCAGGAATTTCAGCCTCACCCACAAAAAGAATCACGGGGTTTAGTAAACAATAAACATACAGCAGACAGTCTGAGTATAAACCACTTGTATACACGATCACGGGTATGGTGACGACAAACCTAGAAACATAATCGGGCCGAACCGGGATTCAAACCCGCGTTAACAGGTTTCTGGCGTTCTCAAATGACGCAACTCTGCACAGGGAATTGCAGTGCTTCAGGCGACTGGGCCACCCATCCTCATCATATATGAAGTATGTAATATGCAAAAAGGAGTTTTCTGTCTTAACATTTCCTGAAGGTGAAGATATCAGAGAAGAAATCCCAAACTTCCAAACTCTGTTGTAATAATACATACAGCACTCATTCCAATACCAGCTCCTTACCATTCCGACTATGTTGACATACACGGCACATACTCCTTACTCCTGTTGTCTACATGGTAGGGTTCCGACAGGCCTGCTGTGTTGGTGAGTGAGTAAGTTGGGATTCACGGTACTTCGAGCCGTGTTTCAGTTCAATCACGGCGTGGCAGCTTGATGTTGGGGAAACACAGAAAGTGCTGTAGGTTACCTCTTTGGTGAAACCAGCAAGTTCATGGCGAACTCGCAGAAAGGACACATTAACCATACACTCAGAAGTGAGTGAGTGAGTGAGTTGGGTTTAACGCCGCTTTTAACAGTATTCCAGTTATATCACGGCGTGTCAGCTTAATGTGGGAGGAAAGCTCGAAGTGATGCAGGTCTCAGACGTTTACCACTTCGTTGAAACCCACGAGCACGGGTATGGTGCTGACAAACCTAGAAACATAATCGGGGCGAACCGGGATTCGAACCCACAATCATAGGTTTCTGGCGTGCCCAAGGGACGCAACTCTGCCAAGCGTATCGCGGCGCCTTAGACGACTCGGCCACCCGTGCCCCCCTCAGAAGTAAGCATATGGTAACGGAAAGCATGCTATGTGAAAGCGAAAATACACCATGACAAAGACAACCAAAATCGAGAAATAGCATCCTATCCGTGAAATATTATACAAGATTAACACGTCTGGGAGGATGGTTAAAGAAGAAAAAAGAAAAAATATAAAGAAACTAAGTAAAGTTGAGAGACGCTATCAGCTTGATAAACCAGAATATTCTGGGAAACAAAATTAGAATATTATTTTAATTATTTCTAGTAGCATGTCACTGAGTCAGTGTGGGGATGTTTTATTGTAACTATTCGACGGGACACATTCGTGTCCTGAATAACCCCGTACAGACGTTTGGAAAAAAAATTGAAATGACACATGCAGATATTTACATTTGAGCATGTTAGGCGAAGAGATAGGCAGAGAATGATTACACGGCTGATAGATGGGACCCAAATAGATCTTAATTTACGTCAATAGTTCATCACACCCACAGGTACTTCCTATTACTCTTCCCATACTAGTATGACAGCTCAGAATGACAGCTACATGCATGTTTGGAATTTGTCCTGTTTTTGAACTATTTGAAACTGACTGTTTAAAATGCCCCGTGGGATTCGTATGTTCAATTACATGTTTCATGTTATCAATCAATTTCGGTGAGAGAAAAAATATTTTGTATCATAAATCGCGATAGTAGCCCAACCCACACGGAAATCATGGTATGGAATATATTTGTAAAACGGTTCATAACAGTGGTAATTTCTCCATACACAATGGTCAGTTTTCCATACACGATTGGTATTTCCCCATACTCAGTGGTTATTTCTTATATATATTATGGGTTTTTCCCTATACATCATGGTTATTTCTCCATACACCGGGGTATTTCCCTATACACAATGGTTATTTCTCTATAAACAATGCTTATTTCCCCCACACTTAATGGTTATTTCTCCATAGCCAATTCGTCACAACTTTCATCTTTCCATAACCTACCAGAAGATTGCAAATAGGCCCAAATCGTGATCTGGTTTGGGTCCTTATAAATATACTCATCTAAAAAAGAAACGCAAAGCCAGATTTGTGTGAGGTAGGAAAATACATTTATACGAGGAGCCGTACAAGGTATTGAGCCAAAATGTTGTGGAGAGAACATTTGGTGATGGTAGTCATCTCATGATCAGTAATCGAGACATAGGAAATATCCAAGGTGGAAGTTAGCTACCACCAATAACGCGTATGCCCCCTGTTGGAATCGACCGCGGCCTGACATCTCCGGCCCAAGGAAGAGACGAGTATGCAGATCACATACTGAGGAATGGTAGCCCACTCGGCCTGCAACGCAAAAGCCAACTACTGCAACGTCTGGGGTTGTGGTAGCCGTCTATCCAATTCATCCCACAGGTGCTCTATCGGGTTCAAATCAGGAAATCTGGAGGACCAAGGGAGAACATCAACGTTGTTGTTATGTAGATAGGCTCGTGTGATCCGTGCGGTCGAGCGTTAACCTGCTGGAATACACCGTTGTCGTTGCTGCAATTTGGAGGACGTGTGGTGGGAGAATTTCGTTGATGTATTGTTGAGCCGTAAGATTGCCCTGGATATGGACCAAACCTGTCCTGCCAAGAATGGATGCTGCCATGATGAGAGATAGCCTCCCATATCATTACGCTGCCTCAACCAAACCTGTCCAGTTCATGTACGCAGTTTCCGGCGTAACGCCGACCCGTGCTCTTCTATCCCATCGACGGAGGAGAAATCATGATTCGTCGCCGGACGAGATATCTCTCCATCGCAGTTGCGGCCATACCCTGTGTTGGCGACACCAATGCAGTCGTTGTTGACGATGTTGTCACCTCAATATGACGCGTCGAACAGGACGTTTTGCTCGTGGACCTGCTGCTCTGAAACGATTTCGTACGGTTTGGTCGAGGATTCTGCCCAGTCCGGGTATTTGGGATGCGGTTGAGGTGGCTGTGGGTGTCCTTTCACGTAGGTGGCGCAGTCGGATGTAGCGAACTTGGACGGGGGTTGTTACTCTTGGTCATCCAGACCTTGGCCGATCACGTGTTGACCCATGCTCTTGAAACCGATCCCATAGCCTTGTGATGGTGCTGGGCGCTACATTGAAAACCCTGGTTACAGCTGATCGGGATTCCCCTGGCCGCAAGCGGCCTATGACGGTGTTTCTTTGCACTTCTGTTAATCTTGGCATATTGTTGAACTGTCACTGTTCGAATGACGCAGATGCCTGGCAATAAAAAACCTTGCACTTTAATACCGTTCATAGTGCTGCTGCACGTACAGTACGTGCAGCTCCATGACCCTTCTTTAATGCACTGGGTTTCCGAATCGTACGTGTTTCCCGACTAATGGTTTGCATGTCCTTGTTGGGATCATTTTGATCCGGGAAATTTGTCACTGTATAACACATTAAACCTCTTCATTTTACACCTCTTGATCCGCTAATTTGGCTTTTATGGCCAAACATATCCGTATTGCGTTTCCTTTTTTGAAGACTATAATATGACTTTTTGGACATGTAATGACGATTAATCGTACGAAAAAAAACCGTTTTAGTCATATAAAAATCCCGGGGCTACATTTCGTTGTCAAAACAATCTTTACCGTTGGCGGTATGAGAAAAACGAGCAAAAAAAACACGTCATTCCTGAATTTTCGATTTTTAAGGTCGGCGGATCAAAGCCCGAAAGTTGTATGGCCTTATCAAAAGTATCTATATTCTCTATTTGCTTTGTGAAATTATTTACGAGTTCCATCGCTGAAATCAGGGAGTCTACATACGATCTTTATATATAAACCCTATTAAAATGTTGTGACACTAGTGCCTTTAAACTCAGTACAATGCACTCTCTAATTAAATAATATCCACAGTCACATATCACTGTCCCCTAAATAATAAAGCAGTTAATCACGTATTATATTTTTTTTAATTACGTATCAAGAACATATTAAGTCAGGTAATTCTAAATACTGAAAGGGGGCGGTCGGTTAGGCTAGTGGTTAAAGCGTTCGCTCGTCACGCCGATTCCTGACATGGGTACAATGTGTGAAACCCATATCTGGTGTCCCCCGCCTTGATATTGCTGGAATATTGCTAAAAACGGTGTAAAACCATACTCACTCACTAAATACTGAAAGTGTAAAACTCATAACTAATATGTTTTTTGGAAATCGTCACGATATATCAATTTAAATGTATCGTTTTAACTTTCCTATTGGACATCCCACATAATTAAATGAGTAAAAATTAGGAGCGTTCAAACCCACAAGGAAGAGAGTCTTGATTGGTCCGTTAAATGACATCACTAATAAGCTGCAGGGCTCTATCAAAGCGGGAGGCGGACGTTCACAGGATATAAATACTGCCACAGCAATGTACATCACATCTCTTGTCCCTGCAATTCAGCACTACCAAGGTAAGAGGACAGGATATCACAGGATGATATCGAAGACTCTGCAATATTCAGTGTTACATGGCTGCCAGGGTGCCGTTGTACAAAGCGATCTTAGCGCTGAGGTGATCGAAGCTCTCATACCTTATCATAGACTTTCGACAGTAGTAGCGCTAAGATTGTTAAGAACAACGGCATCCAGGTTCCGCTGGTCGCGGGTTTAGATCCTATATTAGAGAGTGGAACGACCATTCAGTGTTACATAGGTGTCAGGTTCCGCTGGTCGCGGGTTCCGATCCTTCATTGTAGAGTGTAACGACAATTCAATGTTACATAGCTGGCAGGTTCCGCTGGTCGCGGGTTCAGATCCTATATTAGAGAGTGTAACGACCATTCAATGTTACATAGGTGGCAGGTTCCGCTGGTCGCGGGTTTAGATCCTATATTAGAGAGTGTAACGACCATTCAATGTTACATAGCTGGCAGGTTCCGCTAGTCGCGGGTTTAGATCCTATATTAGAGAGTGTAACGACCATTCAATGTTACATAGCTGGCAGGTTCCGCTAGTCGCGGGTTTAGATCCTATATTAGAGAGTGTAACGACCATTCAATGTTACATAGCTGGCAGGTTCCGCTAGTCGCGGGTTTAGATCCTATATTAGAGAGTGTAACGACCATTCAATGTTACATAGCTGGCAGGTTCCGCTAGTCGCGGGTTTAGATCCTATATTAGAGAGTGTAACGACCATTCAATGTTACATAGCTGGCAGGTTCCGCTAGTCGCGGGTTTAGATCCTATATTAGAGAGTGTAACGACCATTCAATGTTACATAGCTGGCAGGTTCCGCTAGTCGCGGGTTTAGATCCTATATTAGAGAGTGTAACGACCATTCAATGTTACATAGCTGGCAGGTTCCGCTGGTCGCGGGTTCAGATCCTATATTAGAGAGTGTAACGACCATTCAATGTTACATAGCTGGCAGGTTCCGCTAGTCGCGGGTTCAGATCCTATATTAGAGAGTGTAACGACCATTCAATGTTACATAGCTGGCAGGTTCCGCTGGTCGCGGGTTTAGATCCTATATTAGAGAGTGTAACGACCATTCAATGTTACATAGCTGGCAGGTTCCGCTGGTCGCGGGTTCAGATCCTATATTAGAGAGTGTAACGACCATTCAATGTTACATAGCTGGCAGGTTCCGCTAGTCGCGGGTTCAGATCCTATATTAGAGAGTGTAACGACCATTCAATGTTACATAGCTGGCAGGTTCCGCTAGTCGCGGGTTCAGATCCTATATTAGAGAGTGTAACGACCATTCAATGTTACATAGCTGGCAGGTTCCGCTAGTCGCGGGTTCAGATCCTATATTAGAGAGTGTAACGACCATTCAATGTTACATAGGTGGCAGGTTCCGCTAGTCGCGGGTTCAGATCCTATATTAGAGAGTGTAACGACCATTCAATGTTACATAGCTGGCAGGTTCCGCTGGTCGCGGGTTCAGATCCTATATTAGAGAGTGTAACGACCATTCAATGTTACATAGCTGGCAGGTTCCGCTAGTCGCGGGTTCAGATCCTATATTAGAGAGTGTAACGACCATTCAATGTTACATAGCTGGCAGGTTCCGCTAGTCGCGGGTTCAGATCCTATATTAGAGAGTGTAACGACCATTCAATGTTACATAGGTGGCAGGTTCCGTTGGTCGCGGGTTCAGATCCTTTACAGTGGAGTGTAACGACTTTTCAGTCTCACATAGCTGCCAGGTTCCGCTGGTCGCGGGTTCAGATCCTACATTGTAGAGTGCAACGACAATTCAGTGGTCAACTCACTCACTCAAACCAACGAACAATATTTTTTTCTACTTTTGCTTGGGGAACATTTTGTCTTTTGGATGTTTTTATATATCCCACAATATCAAATGGTCGGTACCACCACAGCTGATACTTTACCAATCGCTTTTAGTCACATTTTGTTCACTACTTTTAATCAATAAAAAAGGTCACTTGTAGCCGAGTTGCCTTAGGTGAAGAAGTTTGGTGTAAATAAGTTACGTGCCTTTACCATGTCAGGATCCGCTTGTTTCAATACCAGACCCACTTCCTTGCGTTTGGAGACGGCTAGGTCTACAATTATCTATACATTGCATTCTCTACACCCATTTCTCCCACTGTTGTTGCTTAAATGTGTTGGAATATTAGTACCATAAAAAATATTTTGTTGAACTCAATTTTAATCATGGTGTGTTTTTCACATGCAAGGTTAGGCAATAATGTTATTGTGAATTTTTTTTACTAAATTCGTACTTAATTCGTGAACGGTTTCAATGTCGATTTACACCCTTGCGTTGTCACTTTCCTTTACAGATCCTAAACAAAATGATGAAGGTTATCGCCCTTGTTCTCTGTCTGGCTGTCGCCGCCCTCGCAGAGCCTGTGAGCTACGGCAAGTACGCAAAAGGTGCCATCGGCTACCCCCACGGTAGTACGAACGGCTACGGAATGCTGGGAGGACTGTACGGTGGGATGGGACATTACGGGGGTATCTATGGCGGGCAGTACGGACTGATGGGAGGTCTATACGGAGGAGGACTTGGCAGCTATGGTGGTCTATACGGCATGAGCCCCTTCATGGGAGGCTACTACGGAGGAATTGGAACCGGTCTTGGACTCGGAACCGGTCTTGGACTCGGAAAAGGTACGTCTCGAAATACCATTCTTAATCCTCGAAAAGCCATAGTTTTGTGATGCATTGCAGCCTATATCAACTCACTTCAAAAAGAAACGTGAATACCATGTAGGTTGGTTAATATATGAAGAATTACTCATACTCAAGAGATATCAGATGGGTTCAGTGCACACACGAACATACCGTTATGTTACGTGAACCGACGCTCATAAACACATTACATGTGTCGCCATAGATACATGACTCGAGACCACTTGTCTCGTAGAAATCAAGTACAGCATATCGTGATAAGAATAAAGTCAAACTGTGGAGACACTTGGCCTGTGTCATTAACTGATACACATTGGAAACATCTCTTCCTAACGTACACACTTCTCTATATGTTTCTATGGTTCGCGTTTCTTTATGCGGTGAGCATATTTATCATTAGCGCATTGTTGATCAATTATGAAACAACAGGAAACGTTGATGGTATCACTTGTGTTCCTTCTTTTAGATAATGACAATTTTAATGGACTATATTATCTATCCACACTTCACGTACATCGTTTTTTTGAGAAATCAATGAGCTTGCCCCAAAAGCTGGCCGTACCAGTATAAAATCAGTATAAAATCGTCAAAGATATGTGTTGAATTATACGATTATTATCATTCCATAAGAATGTGCTTTTGAATTATTATCAACTAGTAATCATAGAAGGTGTTCGACAAAAGGTGAGCAAGAAAGGGAGCACAACTGGTGCCCCATGGCAGTCCCCAAAACTTACCTAAAT